>NC_092658.1:6919166-7522500 GCF_032118995.1 Asterias amurensis | reverse complement strand
GGAATCCAATTGTGACTGTTACTTAATACCATGACGACCTGACCTTCTTTGGAATCGTATATGGTTCTGGACTTGAGCCAGCTGGCGATCCAGTTATAGATGTCGATATAGATACAAATTTCCCTCCCAATTGTTCCTACATTGCAATGCATTGCTTCCTGATTTGTACAGTAGGTCATGTTAAACATGTAGTATGTTTGTGCTTGTACATGTATACATGTACAATGAGTATTTCTACAAAAAAATTATTAATGGCGCGATGTTTTGACCCTAGAAGAGTAAAGATACTGAGAAAGACGCGAGATTCAAGAATGACTCTGTTAGGATCCAAACATCACAGGAAATTGACACTTTTTTGCTTTTATACGACAGGTCCTTTTCATTGGCAAGCAGTGTCGACAGCTATTACTTTATCTTGTGTTATATACCAAATACATGGTTTTTTATTTTCTTATTTAATTCATAAACATGGACCATGGCTTTGCTAAGTGCTGGTTTCTGTGCTTGCTAACAGGGCAAGGGTCGAATTTCTTTGGTAACTGTGTAAGCAAAAAATGCCAAGTAATGTGGACTACCCACATGGGCATTAGCAAAAGTTCCCTGCAAACATATGTGAAATACACTTGACGTAAGCATGGAGTTAGCTGCTTCCGTAAGCTCTGATTCTTTGCTTATGGTAAGCAGAGCCATGAGGTTGTGATTAGGGATAGAGGTTTCACCATGTTCACTAAGAAAACCATCAAAATGACTATTTGATATCTTTTAAATTTTCAAACTTTGGTTCACTTTAAAAATATAATTCCCGAAAAAGAAGAAAAAAACTACAGACAAAACATCTTTAAATGCGGACTTGCGTTATTTGATCAGATTTAAATCCAGTAGCAGAAACCCTGACTCTGAGAATGCCATGAAAGCTCACCCCATCCTGCCCTATCGGCCGTTCCCTAATGCTCCCTGTAGATTTCATCCTTTCGAGCTTGAATGTCAAGTCTAATATTGCCTATCACTCCATCATTGTCCAAGCGTAGAGCCTTACAGATGCACACACATTAGTTTAAAGGGAAGGTATACAACGCTTGCTAGCTTGGTAATCACTCTTAACGTTAAAGCCATTACACACTTTCGGTGAACAGTATTGTCCAAGTCCCACACTTCGAGTATCACAACTTAAATATAAAACAACAAACCTGTGAAAATTTAGGCTCAATCGGTCATCGGAGTCTGGAGAAAATAACGAGAAAACCCACTCTTGTTTCCGCGCGTTTCGCCGTGTCATGACATGTGTTTAAAATAAATCCGTAATTCTCGCTAACGAGAATTTATATTGTTTTCTCAAAAAGTAAAGCATTTCATGGACTAATTTTTCAAGAGAAGTCTTTCACCATTACCTTCTGTAAATTATTTTTTTCTGTACCGAAAGGGTCCAATGGCTTAAATGGGAATAAAAACCTTTGGTTAATAAGCCTTCAGCAGATTTTGTAAAAAGCGAGTGGAGAAATTTTCACTTTGAAGTTACAGTATATAGTGGTTAGGTAAAAATATATCAGTGTTTATGCCCCTAAATTTGAAGCTGAGAAGCGTTCCTGCATGAAGAAATCATGCTCTTTATTCTCAGAAACTGAGGGTACTGTTCTCAGAAGCTTTTGACAATCTATAACTCCAGGGCTTACCAAAGATGGACTTGCCCTCATTTTATGTACATTTTCTAAATTTGGATCTCAGTTTCAGACTTTTTTGATCAGCAATGACCCTCACCCGTGACCCCTATCTTAAGGAATGGAGTGAGGTTTTGGCAAAGAAAAGGTTTGCATTTGATGGAATATTTTTTTTAGTTCTTGTAAGAGCACCTGAAAATCAAAATATACATCAATCAATAGGTTATACTTTGGGGAAGGGGGGGGGGAGACAACTCCTTGTAAAAAAATATTACTACAAGTATTTTGAAAAATATTATTCATACCTGTATTTTATTGTATATAAAACAAACATTGTGGATCAGTAAGCGGTAGGCGGCCAATATTAAGGTTGGCTGGCCTGAGCACTCGAGAAGGAAATGGTATGAAAACAAAGCTTGCTTGTTTTTTGAGCTCAGCTCAAACAATTTCTAGATCGTGCCCAGAAAATTTGATTAGATTTTGCTTTCAGAAAGTAGAAAAATAACACTCGGATATTTTATTGTAAAGCAAGATTGTCCTGCATTTGTAAATGTACGATCTTACATCTTTGGAACCCCTTGCCTGATGCATGTTTCCCTCCACCCTACAATCTACTGGTTTAAAAGGAATATCGATTCCTACCTTCGGCTCCCTTGAGTTATTTTCATCTTAAATATATTCTTGTAGCCCCTTACCAAGAGTGATTTTTAGCCTTGTTTGGAAAGCAACTTGCATAAAAAAAACTTTTAAAAAACCTTCTCTGATGCAGCTACAATGTACCACTGAAATGTGGTGCCTATCCTGTAAGCAGAGAATGGTGATCGTAAGCGCAGAATTCCAAAGTAAAAAAGACTCATGCAAGTGTGCTGTGTTAGTCAGGTAGCATCAGCTAATCACTGACAATTAACAGCCCAGCCACAACGATTAGATCCTATTTCCTGTTATTAAAGAAGAGTTGATGAATTTGCCTGGGGGGGGGTTCTTGAGTCGTACAACTTTTCACCTCCTGTGAAGGAAGGCAAGCATTTCCAAATCCAGACCTGATACTTCACGGAGGCAAGAGTTCACAGATTCAAATTCTGTTCTTGTCTTGTTTTCTATGTTCACCCCAAAGTAGATATAGAATTATTACACTTTGAAAAGAGAGTTGTTGATCAAAGAGGCCACATATCTTAAAACAAACATTACCTTTGCTTCTTTTTTTCCCAGAATTTTTATTTTTTGTACTCTTTTCTTAAAAGAATATTACACTTTAAAAAGAGAGTTGATGATCAAAGAGACCATATATCTAAACACAAACATCACTTCTCCTTTTTTTTTCAGTCGTGTCAAGAGTGTGACGGCCAACTTCTTTGGGGTCGGCGACAACGCCAAGGAAGACCAGAAAAGATGGCAGTCTCGAAGGTCGCGGCATCTGAGTCGGCGCCACGGCGGGGTTAAAGCTCACTTGGAGGATGAGGTGGAGCGGGAGTTCATGTCGATGGGGGCGGTCACGCCCTCCTCTATTCCTCACATCATCGATCCATTGGGTAAGAATACTTTTAGTTTGTCAATGGGTAATCAGTGGTGTTGATATTAATTTTGGTTTTTACCCATACACCGATGTGTGTTAGCACTGTATACTCAGTACTTTCCCGAGTCCTGTGAAAAAATATCACAGGCATGTTACTCGGGTGGGATTCGAACCCACGACCCTTGCAACAGTGGTGTTAAGCAATAATTATACAGTGAACCAGCCATAAACAAAATGCATTACATGGTTTGTTGGCTGGTGACCTGTTTCTGCTAAGCAAGATTTTTGTGCCCTCCTCTATTCCTCACATCATCGATCCATTGGGTAAGAGTATTTTGAATTGTTAAAGGGTTTATTAAAGGCGCTTACAGGTCCAGATGATACTTCGCGCAGGCGATTGCCTCCATGTCCCTTGGACATTGCCTTGGTGTCCTTGAAATGCTCTACTAGACATTTCTTATAAGTGCACTTTACCAAGGAAAAAATTGCCTTGGCGCCCCTTGCCCTTTCAAGAACGAAGCATACCGGTCTGTGTCTAGCAAACTTGTTCTGCTAAGCAATATAGGGAACCAGTCATAAACAGTGTACATAACATGGTGTTTTGGCTGGTGACCTGTTTCTGCTCAGCAAGATTTTGTGTGTTTAAGTGCTATACATGTAATTCCCCCCCCCCTCTTTTTAAATATCAGTTCGTGTTTATTAAATTTATTTCAAAAGGTGGTCATGGTATGGAGATATCTCCGATGAAAAACCGGAGTGATTATGTGCATGCAGGAAGAGTAATCCGTAAATGGAATTCATAATCTGAGAATCTTTACTGTCTGAAATCTTTCTCTGATTCAAATTTTTGGGGATAAACAAAAACCCATACTTGAAAGTGAAATGATTCTCAAAATCCTCTATACTATTGAAAGCTACTGTACTTCTAACCATGTAAGATTGTACTGCCATTGATTTTAAGAGTGATTACCAGACGTATACCTTCCCTTTAAGAGTTTGTTCGCTTTAAACATCCGTAATCCTTGTGAGGTCTCCGATCTCATTACCAGAGAGGTAGTTATATTATTCATAATTATTTTCCCTCTGACATCAGCGAGACCCAAAACACGAACAGCGACGGACGAGACTGACGGCACCCGCCAGCCTCTGAATTCCCAGATGAGCACGGTGACGGCAGGTAGCAGTGTCTTTCAGAAGCAGGTCTCACATCGGCTGACGAGGCAGAGCAGCAAGAGGCAGTCGGTGGCCAAGATGGGATGGGATGTCTTACGACAGTCTGTAAGGGTAAGGGTAAGACGATCGGCTGGATGCGGTGTAGGTAGTTTTTGAGAAATGAAAATAGCAGATTCAATTTAATTCAATTCAATAAGACGTTATTTCATACCCTTTTTGGAAAATTGGGCTGGAGTTTCATCTTAGAGAGGGCAAGGTTATTTTATGTATTTTGCAAAGGGCGCTTCCTTTGGAAAATCTATGGGACACTTTTGAAGGGGCACTCGAGGCCAATACCAGGTCAACGGAGCCCATGTCCGTAATTCCTAGGCCGGGAATTTCATCTTTGAGGGGACAAGGCCATTTTCATTTTGCAAAGGTCACTTCCATTGGAAAATCTTAAAGTCTATGACAATTACCGAAGGTGTCCAGTGCCTTTAAAAAAGGAAGTTATCTCTTTGATGCAGTGCTTGACCTCAATTCATCTCGGCCATTCTCGGATTTATAGAGACTGATGTCGGAAATCGCTTGTCAACGCCAGATAAAAATTGATTCTGGAATGTCACATACACGCAGCGATATCCAAAAAGGCCCGTGCCGCGTCTCATGTGTTAACCTTTTCAAATATCAATCCTGGCCACTGGGAGACTTTTAAATCTCTAAACGCAATTAATGTTCAATCTATAAATAACAAATGCTTTTGACAAATTGACATTAAAGGGACAGCTCCAAATCCCACTGAATGATTTGCCTAGTGGTTTTTTTTTAACAGAACTCTGGAATGTACTGAGTAGGCCCCTATGCAGTACCTCGGTGTAAGGGTAAAAACAAAATATATGTTCTTTATCACCGATGCAAAATTAACAATTCTTAAATCCTTGTGGTACTCGCAGCTAACGCATACTGCCTCTAGACACCGGGTTAGCTCAGTGGTCTAATGGTAAGACATCTGCTGTAGCAATGCAAAGGTCACAGGTTCGAATTCCACAGACAATAGAGACAGTTGCTACGCCACAGGGCAAGCTTTTACTTAGTTATGTAAAGATGGTGAACACCCATACACACTTATGAATGAATGTGTATGGCACAATTGGACCAGGGTTTGCTAAACTGGAAGTTGCTAAGTCTTAATTGTACCAGACAATATTCAAATCTAACTCACAAATGGCTTATTGAGGTTGTTACTCGGTCCGAAGTCAACTCGGTGTGAAGTTTTCTCTGTCCGAAAAGTTGAGTAAAGTTTGGTTGAAGGGGAAGTGGCGGCACGTAATTGGCCGTGTCTCAGAAATTAATAATAGTCTCAATTTAAAAAAGACGTGTTTCAGATGCTTGTTTTATCCGCATTTAGAATGTTTCTACAATTTTTGTTTGTTCTCCGGATTTTTTTCTCTTGACATTGGTTTCTTTGAATTTTCTGATTTTCTTCAGCAACCCAAAACAGCTCCCAAGCAGAGTGTGAGTCACGACTGTCTAGTACAGCAGCGCCCGCCGCTACTTCACAGTCGGAGCTTTGCGCCCGCCAGTATGTGTGTTGATTACGAAGATGATGACGACTTGGATTCTACGCAATTCTTTTCACCCGGAGCAGTAAGTTCTCAAATTTCAGCCCATCATCGGCATCAACACTTATTCATTCTTAATAGTAATAAAAAGAGTTGAAATGCAGACATATCCACCTTGCGGGGTGGTCTTGTTTATAGTGTAAAAAAGTATAAGAACCTACTTGGTAATGTGTAAGGGAGAGCCGTTGATAGGATAAAACATTGTGAGAAATAGCTCACTCTGAAGTAACAGAGTTTTTGAGAACGAGGTAATTTCTCACTCAAATAATTAAAGACATCATGCCTGACGTCTGTTTTGGTTATCTGAATAGATGGGTTTTTTTTCTCTATTTCTCTTGCTACTTCGTTGACCAATTGAGTCCAAATGTTCACAGATTTGTTATTCATGCTTATGTTGGGATACACCAAGTGAGAATTTTGGTCTTTGACGATTACCAAAGGTGTCCAGTGCCTGGGGTTCTCTCCAACGTGACAGACACACCACCATAGCAGTCACTGAAGTTCAATCCTTTGGAGACCCTGGCTGGTTTTTTCCTTCAACCCTAGAACAATCAGGGAAAAGGAGTGATTCCGGTTGTGTCTGGTCCATAGACGGCACCTTAAAGGCAGGGTATACTTTGGGTACGTTGTCTAAAACCAGTATCCTCACTAGGTGTATCCCAAAATATGCATAAAATAACAAACCTATGAAAATTTGAGCTCAATTTGTCATCATAGTTGCAAGAAAATAATGGAAGAAAGAAAACTTATGTTGCATACAGTTGTGTGCTGTCAGATCCCTGAGATATGGTTCATACCTGATACCTCTCTCAGATTCATACTCTTGGGGATAAAAATTACCTCTGTTTCTATAACTACACTACTTCAAAGGAAGTCATTTCTCAGTGTTCCTTACCAAGTAAGTTTTATGGTCATTTACTAGTGGAGTAATTACTAAAAGCATACACTACCATTTAATAATAGGGCAAAAATTCATGTATTTTTCTGAGCACAAAAAGTAGCCACTGATTTGGAAATGAAGTAAAAAAACTATTTGATGCATCTTCTGATCCATTACCAGAAATATAACAATTCTAACAAAACTGCTGGCTTTATTTTGTTTTAGCAGCCACCCGTAATCATCTTTCCTATGTTCATGTTTATTAATTTTTTGTTTTCTGCTTAGCTATCCGACGAACTCAACGACGAGGTATTCTTTGACTTCTCACCGAAGCCCGTACGGCGCAAAGTCAGAAAAGACCAGGCGGTACTGATTGACCCCATGACCTCCGACCTAACAGATGATGACCTCAAGCTACGCCAAGCTGCCTCCCTGCCAACCGTCGTTGAGAACGAAACTGAAATTGACCCAACTGCAAGGAGAGAAAGAGGTGTAGACAAAGCCGATAGTTTTATAGGTTGGTTCTGGGGGGGGGGGGGGGGGAAGTTTATACTAAATTTCAATTGTCTGTCATTTGTAATATCAAACTCACAAACCCATTTGTTAGATTGAATTTGAACCAGGCTGTAAGCATAGAGTAGAGGGCGCACTAGTGATGCTGCTTGCGCAAACGCAACAGGACCGCAAGGAGACACGCGCGCCATTTTGTAACATGAAATTTGTACGCGCATTGGATGTGAAATACACGTCGTGTGTGTTGATAAATACACGCTATGTGATGCTGTTTTGTCAACTTAGAAAATGACCGCATCCCAAGCCGCGTATCTAGGCTTGTGCACCCTCTAGTGCGTGTATACAACCTTATGGCTATAAGTGACTTGAATACCGGTGTGTGGAAAATTGGGGAAACAAAATGGAGGTTTGAGGGCAAAACACTCTAACTAGAGCTGATTTATTTTGCCTGTAACTCATGATGTCAAACTCTCATCCCACTTGTTTGAATTGAGTTCGTACCAGGCTATAATTAATTTGAATATCCGTGTTTAGAAAATTGTGGAAGCAAAGTATAGTTTGGGGAAGAAAACAAATCAGGAAAATTTATTATATATGGACTTCTGTGAAAGTTTTTAGCTGTTTTCTCAGCAAGTAGGCACGGTATTAAAGACACTGGACATTATTGGTAAATGTCAAAGACCAGTCTTCTCACTTTGTGTATTTCAACATGCGCACAAAATAACAAACCTGTGAAAATATAACGTATTGGCCGTCGAAGTTGGGAGATGATTATGGAAGAAAAAACACCCTTGTGAAGTTGTGTGCTTTCAGATCCTTGATTTCGGGACCTCAAAATCTAATTCTGGGATCTCGAAATCAAATTCAAATATTTTAGTGGAAAAGTACTTCTTTCTCTAAAACTACGTTACTTCAGGGGGAGCTGTTTCTCACAATGTTTTATACAATCAACAGCTCTTCATTAGTTTTTTTATGTCTTTGCCAATATATCGGCATTATGTTGAAAAAAAAAATCCATGGCCCTAACTTTAATAAATATATTATCACTATCATCTTATTATGAGTCTTGAGGCAACAAGTTGGCGACAGACTGAACCCTGTGACCTTTACAGCATCTCTGACGTCTTTCCAGACTTCCACAACATCCTCCGGATTAATCACTAATTCATTAAATCCTGACCAAAAAGTGTCGGTAGTGAGGCAAAAAAACTTTTATATAAATGTCCTAATCTTGATAAACCGTCAATTCGGCAATCAGAGATGGATGAACTGGGCTTACATCCGATGTATTCTTTCAACTACCTTCTTTGTGACCTTCAACAAGTTCCCTGGTTTCAATGTATGTGGGTGTGGCAATGAACAACAGTTGAAGTGATGTTTGAAGCTTTGCATGGTGTGGATCAAAAGAAAAGTTACAGTAGTGAACATTAAAAACAGGACAAAAACTCTCAAACTTCTTTTATCACATGTAGTAATTCACTTTTTTTTTTACAAAAAAAAACCCCAAAATATAGTAGTGAACTTGCGAGTTCAACCATGTATAAAAAGTCGTTTTGGAGAAGCCTTGAGAGGAGTTGGTGCGGTCAAATACTCTGCTCGCCTCTATCCTGAAGACGAGCAGAGTTTGAAACATTGAGACCAAACCGGATCCTCTCCCAAAAGAGTTTTCATACATGGTTTTACCGCAAGTTTACTACTAAAGTTTTTCTCATTAAAAAAGTTGTTCACTACGTGTGAAGTACTCAGAAAGCGTAAGCAATTTTGTCCTGTTGTTACTGTGCCCTCAAAACTTAGTTACAGCTATTTATGATTATGATTTGTCTGAAGTTTGGTAGATGTTATAGCACTAGTAGTAGCATTACGCAGTTCTTATATATCGCTTTCTCAAAAGCGCTCAGTATTTTTTTCTACAAGGTATGTGGAGCTATGTTTTCAAAGTATGAGACCTATTTCTTAACAGAGCTTGTAGCTTATTTGATTTTCTGGACAGATTTTGTGTCTGAGTGTCGACAGTTTACACCCCTTTTTTTTTTGTGAATGGCAGGCAAGATATCCTCCAGCCTCCCTTACATTCCAGCATCTGCAATTGGAGATGAAGAGCCTACAGAAGTGGAACCCACCCCTACAGGGGCTCAACCGATGCCACAGGTTCCCCAGATGCCGCTACCCCCACTGCCCGTGACGCGGACCCCATCAGCTGGAGAGCCTCTAGACGGAAGGGTCGCCATGGCAATGGCACAAATGATGTAAGTACAGGAATGGGATTTCTCCTTTTTTAACTGGAAATCGTTTTTTTTTTTTTAAACCTTCCCTCAACATAACAAACCAATTTTTATGTTTTTTCAAATTCAAATCAAACCAAATCAAGTCATCGAAGAAAATATAGACGGTCCTGTTCTTTCTGAAATTCTTTTGGTCATAAAGTTCTTTCAGTTATGAGTAATGCAGAACATGACGTTTGAACCTGTTTTTCGAAAATGTAAAGAGTTTCGGAGCAGTTATAGAAAACGATTTTTTTTTACTGGACTTTGACCTTTTTTTCTTCTCCATTCAGACCAACAGGTATTGGCTGGCGGAAGAAAAACACCGAAGACCGATTCCGAGTGGCGCCAATTCTTGCAGAGGACACGACCGATGGCGTTCTGCCCTCGATACGTAGGAATAAAATCGCCGAGCAGATCATGCAAGGGGCTTACGATAATGCGGACAGGAGGCAGATAGGAAAGGGGCTGGTGGGGAGGGTTCTCAATCGGAGTTATAAATCAAGGAGGATGGACAGTAATGTCAGGAAACAGATCGAAGAGATTGAAGACCACAGGTAAACCATTTTTTTTTTATTTTTACTTTTTTTTATTTTGCGATTGACGAATTGTGCCATTTGCATTTGTAGACCCCTTTTTATCATTCATTCATAAATACCGCAGACAGTTTCGCTATTCCTATGGTGGAGAGCGCGTCACGTGTGTATAAACCTTTGCTTATGACCAGTAAAAAAGTGTTGAAACATGGCGTGACACCTGTCCTTATAAGACAGTTTCTTCATTCCTATTGGTCGAGAGCAACGGCCAGGACAGTTGTGTCACATCATGCGATAGCTGGAGGGGTGTTGTGTTGAAAGAACTAATTGAACAATTATAATGTTTGCATTTATTTTACTTTTTGACCAAAAGTGTTGATGTTTTTTGACTTCGTCTCGGTAAAATTATCAAGAACCAGGCCTCGTTGGGATCAAACCACTAGTTGAAAACCTCTTCACCACACATTTATTCCCTTATTAATTCATTATGTAGCATTAAGGATACTAAATAAGCCCGAAGACTAAAAATATTCAGTTTGCAAAGAGTGACATCAAAAATAAGTAAATGTAAATAATAAAAAAAAAGAGATATTATTTATTAATATGATTTCAACCTGTTTATCTGATCTTTTTCTTTAGGCCTTTCTTTACGTACTGGGTTACAACTGTTCAAATAGTCATTGTCATCGTTTCCATAGCGTTCTATGGGTTTGCACCAATCGGCTTCAGCTTTTCGCAGAGGACAGATTTGGTAAGCAATCAGCCTCATGTATTTGAACCAATTCACCTGACGTCATAATCTAAATTATCCTGGGCCCAATTTCATGGCTCTGCTTACTGTCGAATTCTGCGCTTATGATCACAAACTTGCAAGCGCCAATTTTCACCTCTAGTTGTGTAAGTGGATGCCTAGTAACATGGAGTATGCACGCACACAAGCCAAAATTGCCCGTGAAATACGCTTGGCATAAACGCAGAACTCTCTGCTTTGGCAAGCACAGATTCTTTGTTCACGGTAAGCAGAGCCATGAAACGGGGGCCTGGGCCCAATTTCATGGCTCTGCTTACCGCCGAATTCTGCACTTACGATCTCGATTCCCCGCTTACTTGCAAGCACCGAATTTCTGCGCTAGCCTTGTAAGCATAGAATGCCTAGTAATGTGGAGTACGCACGCGCAAAAGCCAAAATTCGCCGCTAACCCGTGAAACAGGCTTGCCGTAAGCACCGAATTCCCTGCTTCCGTAAGCGCCGATTCTGTGCTTACATTAAGCAGAGCCATGAAACAGGGGCCTGGTTGTGCCACTTTGGAGTCAATGTACCTGTGTGTAGAACGATATGGTGGCAATATGGTGAGGATACAGTGTTTGCAATACTTTTACAGATAATTTGACACACAAAATAGTCTCTGTTAGTTAACCTACATCAATTAATCCAAGTGTGGACTCCTGTACGATTTACTCATTGGAACGTTACCTATGGTCTTGATTAAATTTGATACAACCGAGCTATGAGTCGTTTGTCGGAAATATCATTATGGAGAAACAGATCAACAGGGGTGAAAATATCAAAAATATTTTGTTTTGTAAGTTCAAATGCAAAGAATTGTTTATAATGGCAACTTCCTTCCTTACAAAAAAAGGTTAAAATCAACATTGAAAGAAAATGTGCCAATGTGTGCTCAATAAACAACTCAACTTTAAATCCCTTTTTCTTAGTTAAATTCACTTGTATCCCTTTGCGTTTTCTACATTCACATCATTACACAGCATTAAACAGCATCTTTACAAATGTATCAAAAAATGAAAAATCACCTGGGTTGACAAATGACTCATTTGTCTTGAACGCATCACAAATATTAACCCAATATGAATAACCAGTTTACTCTATAGTGTGGGGGGAAAAAAAAATCTTAAATACATCTGAAGAGAAGTCAATGTTTTTGTTTTTTAATATAAATACTTTAAGTTATTGATGGGTTGTTTCTTCTTTTGGTTGTTTTTGTACAGGTCCAGCAGTCTAATCTAGTAATACAGACAGTTGGTTACATGGAGCCAGATAACTTCTGGATAGGTCCCAGACCGGTAAGCTTAAATGAATTCTCTTCATCAAGTTTATCTTTCTTGTGCATCTATACATCTTATTCCAAATGGGGGTCAGACAAGTGCTCTTTAAGTCTTGGGTTTGGTTATTACATAAGTGTGACACCGAGAAAATGTGACAAGATGCGGATGATGTACATTAACTCTGTCTTGTTCTTTTATTATTATGGCGTTAGCATAAAACCCCAGCCTAGTCACTATAGATCATCATGAGGTGATCCTCCAAACTTCTCCTTTCTAATTTGTACCATGAAAATCCATTAAAAATATGTTAAATAAATGGATCTTTTGCCACAGAACAGATAATAATGTTGGCTGTACATGTGCTGTGGTATGAATGACTCACTACTTCTTGGAACAGATATTAAGAGTTCAAGCGAGGGCGCTGCACAAGGGCTATATGTAAATGACCTGTCACATAAGTTTTTAATGAGAGAACAGGAAAAAGAACAGCACTAGAGTGGCGGGTCGACATCTAAATGAAAAAGAAGTTTTTTTTCCCCAATGGTGTCTCATGTATGCGAACAATGTTAGACTCCAGAACCCCTCAGAGACCAGAGCGTCCAAAAGCGGCTTGTACCAAAAAATGTCTGTAGCGGCCACCAATGGCAGCAAAGTTTGATCTACTTCCATTCACATAAAGAAGTCAAAGTAGAGGTCATGTCCGGATAAAAAAAAGTGTCATAGTTTATCAACATATAGTATTCAAATTTCTACACACAAAAGTATATTTTCTTTTTCATGTAATTTCTGTTGACATTTTAATTGACTAAATTTGATTAAAGAAATGAACATTATTGACAATGTTTGCCCTGAGCATTTTGGTGCCTTGAAAATACTCTGTATTATTATTATTATTATTATTATTGTTATTATTATTGTTATTATTAGTAGTATTGCCTGTGCGTTTTCTGACTATGATACAGAAAAGAATGGTCTTGAAAGGGTTACTAAGCCACGTCGATGCATGAACACTGACTCGACTACATGATACAACTGACGAGTCATTTTGTAAAATATTTGTTCCTTCTTTCCACCCTTTCAGGCAGACTTAATACATTTAGGAGCTAAGTTTTCACCGTGTATGCATCGAGACAGTCAAGTGCATCTTCAAATCGATGATGCAAGAGGCGCAGAGAGTGACACCGGTTGCTGTATAAGGACAGATAAATCTGGCTGTGTACAAACAGAAAGAAAAGACTGCCCGGTGAGTGGAGGCAATTCAAAAATGTTAAAGGAGTTAGTTTGAGAAACATAGAGTACCGGTAAGCTGGTTGCAATCTGCTTATCAACCAAAATGGACTTATGGTATAAATTCAAAAAAATTGTTAAATCTACATGCATATTATCGGGTGGGATTCAAACCCACGAACCCCGCCATTTTATATCAGGGCCAAATTTGCAAATTTCATAGAGCTGCCTAAAAAAAATTAGTCCAAGGGCGTGTAATTTTAGGCTTTGTAGTATTTTCTACTTTTTAGATTTTTACTGACTTGTCTCATAAGGCGCCCTGTAAATATTGTTTTATTATAAATTAGGGGGGGGGGGGTAGAGATGGTAGTGTGATTGATTGCTTGTACATGTTTTCCATACTGGCTGCCGGGGCAAAATACTTTTAAGGAGTTGAGATGGTTCAGGAATGCCTTCTGTCTAATGAATACACACAAACTCCTCCAGGAAAAAAACGACAAACCATCAATTGGAGGAGAGAAGTTTTCAGAGCTCAGCACCGAGGCTTTGGAACTCCCTCCCGGAAACTGTGAAACTCTCAAAATCACTCAACATTTTCAAAAACAGTTTTAAAACTCATCTTCATGGAGAAGCTTTTTGTTAAGTTTATTTTTCTTATATTGTTTTGCGGCTTAATAGTTGTTCTCTTGTAGAGCAGCGCAATGAGCGCCGCTTGCGGCGGATAATAATAATAATAATAATAATAATAATAATAATAACAAATTCTTATATAGCGCATTTCACAATAAACCGTATCAATGCGCTTTACATTAGTCCCCCCTGGTCATTGGGCCAATAAACATCCCTTTAATCTTTCTCAGCTCCCATTAAGGAGTATACAGCCCCGAGCTGCCGTGGCGCTCCGAAAGCTTTTTCATTCACAATATCAACCTCTACCCTCGCAGGTACCCATTTATACCCCTGGGTGAAGAGAAGCAATTATAGTAAAGTATCTTGCTAAAGGACACAAGTGTCACAACCGGGGTTTGAACCCACACTCCGGTGACTTAGCACCAGAACGTGAATTCGATGCTCTTAACCACTCGGCCGTGACACTCTACGCCCGGCGCTTTAAAAGTGTCCATTATTATTAATGAATAGGAGTAGTTACTCTGTAAGGCACTTTGATAGGCCGGGTTTTAAAGTTACTATCTAGTGCCTAATTGATTATATTGCTCTATTGATGAATTCTTTTACGAGATGCTGTTTATATCTATTGGATTGATTTCAGACAAGGTTTTCAAATTTCATGAAGTGGCCAGACAACACTGACCCCGAAAACTCAAGAGTGTCTGGACCTGTTTGTGGTCAAGATCCAAGGTGCGTACTTGTTATCCTCCTTGTTATTGTATTTGATTCTTCTGTTTTGGTTTGTTTGTTTATTGTTTGTTTGGGTTGTAGGTTGTTTTTTTTTTGGGGGGGGGGGACAGAGTTTAAATTTAACAAAACTGTTGTGTCTGTGCAAAATTGTTGTATCTGCTAAATTAGCACTTAAAATAGCCCGACGTACATACACAACAAGTACATGTCAAGGTATGGGTTTTTGCGCAGAACATTTTTGTATGATAAATTAATACCTTTTTGCAAAATCAAGATAAAATGTCTTTGCACTGAAGCAACGAAATTAGAAAATTTATTACTATTTTGAATGTTTTATTATTAGGTTTTTTTATTGTTTTATTTCTTATTTATTAGTCATTTCTGTCTAAGTGTGTCCCTTGTAGTCCAATTCAAGGACTCCCTTACCTGTTAACATACATGTGTTTGTACCAGTCGTAAGCACTCACTAGTTTCTTTTGATCACACCACAAAAGCGCCCTCAAGATCTGAAACATACCCTCTAGTAATCTGTCTTATTTTCACCTGTTTGTCCTTTTGTCTGCCTGTCTCTCACCTAATTTTGTTTAACTATCTTTATTTATCAATATCCAATTATTGAATAGATCGTGTACAACGCCTGCATCAGTCGCTCCATACGAATGGAAAGATAACATCACCAATTGGCCTGTAAGTAACCCAATTCATTACCTAAGAAACTTGTTCAGTTTGGGTTTTGTTTTGTCCCCAAATTTCTCATTTTAAATGCTCCCAAAAGAGCAATAGCACTCTGCAATAATGATTTCACTTTTGCAGAATACGTCAGACAAATACATACCACGTAGCTCTCCCGCAACCACCGCATGGGCGCGCCAGACCCCAGTACCCGCAATAAATGCATTGGTGTACCAAACCTATAATGCTTTGACATGTAGTAGTAGTAGTAGTAATGGCTTCTAGCGTGCATATCTGTCAATTAGTGAAGCTCAAGGAGCTTTAACATACATTGTACAGTAAAGGTTCCGGCAAGGTTTGTGGGACTACGTTTGAATTATGAGGTCCACTCCTTTTACGTAGAACCATTTAATGGTTAATGCTGCCAATCAAACCAATGCGACGATCATGGTTTTTGACAAATTGCCTGCGATACTATTATTATTATTGGTTAATTAAAAATTCAAACATCGCAGCCCGAGGGCTGAATTGAGTTTAAAAGATACACAACAAGAATAAACATTATAAAAACATTAAAAAGGGAAGTGTATACAGGAATTTTTTTTTAAAAAGATTATGTACAATTGACAAAAACTACAACTTGGATTCCAACTCCTTTTACATAGAACCATGTAACGGTTATGCTGCCAATCAAACCAATGCGACAATCGTGGTTTTTGACAAATTGCGACATGGGTACTGGGCTTCTATATATTTAGCATCAGTGTAGAGTTCCTTTGTCCTGTTACCCAAAGTAAGGAGATTCATCTTAACTTCTTAATCAGCGTCTTGTCCCACAGATTTTGTCTACTCACAAAAAGTTGGCCAGGTACTGAGCACAGACTCATCCAAGTTAACATACATTCTCTCTACAGATATGCTGGGAAAGCTATGAGATACCAGACCAGGAGCACACAACATGTGAACTGACTGGTCGGCCATGCTGTATTGGTATCTATGGCACATGCCAGATTGTTAGCCGAGATCAGTGCACGTTTGTCAATGGTTACTATCATGAGGAAGCTACTCTCTGCTCTCAGGTATGTAACCCCCCCCCCCACTCCCCCCCCACTCCCCCCCCCCACTCCCCCCCTGCTGCCTTTTCCCCTCCTCCAATGCAGTAGCAATTTCATGGAGCTGCTCAACCAGAAAATACTGCTGAACAATATTTTGCTTAGCAGAAATGAGCAGGATACCAGTCACAAATTGTTCATGTTACATAGTATTTTGGCTGGCAACCCTGTTCTGGTAAGCATAATTTGGTTGTGCTTGGCTACTTTTCGTGCTCAAGCATTTCTATGTAGTTTGGCCCAGGTCTGACACCTACTTAAAAGGGAGGGTATACCTACTCAAGAAAAATAACGACCACTAAAACTTACTCGGTTAGAAGCACTGCAGCTGTTGATAATGTATAATAATTTGAGAAACGATTCCCTTCTAAGGAGTGTGGTTTTAGAGAAAGGGGTTTATTATTCTTGCGTGGACATAACCATCACAAAACTTAAATTGACCATGGAGCCCCTCTTTAAAAAGGAAACCAGTATGGAACTTTAACTTATATCTTTATCGATTGACTCCATAGGTGAACTGCATGTACGATGTCTGTGGTCTGGTCATCTTTGCTGATCCAGAGTTTCCTGACCAGATCTACCGTATCTTTCTTTCACTGTTCCTTCATGCTGGGTAAGTCATTTACAGCTAGATCAGATTTTTAGACAATTCTTTTTTTTTTTCAATTAAAGGCACTGGACACTATTGGTAATGACTCAAAATAATTGTTAGCATAAAAACATACTTGGTAACAAGCAATGGAGAGCTGTTGATAGTATAAAACATTGGGAGGAACGACCCCTTCTGAAGTAAAGTAGTTTTCGAGAAAGAGGTAATTTTCCATGAATTTGATTTTGAGACCTCAGAATTTGATTTTGAGGTCTCGAAATCAAGCATCTGAAAGCGCACAAATTCGTGTGACAAGGGTGTTTTTTCTTTATTATTATCCCGCAACTTCGACGACCAATTGAGTTCAAATTTTCAAAGGTTTGTTATTTCGTGCATATGTGGCGATACACCAAGTGAGAAGTCTGGTCTTTGACAATAACCAATAGTGTCCATTGTCTTTAAAGATATTGAAAAAATAGGGAGAATTTAACATAGGGCTAGATAGCCCAATTTGGTAGAGCGCAAAGCATGTTAATCCGGAGGTCGTACATGTAGGTTGAAATTCCGTTCCAGTAATTTTCCAAATTCTTTGTTACTTGTTACAATTTATTTGTTTGAAGCTGCTTATTTGTAATCTGCTTATTTGTAATTGTATTTTTCACTCTTTGTGTATTTTATTGTTCTCTCTTTGCGCTTAGAGGCTTTTGCATTAGGCGCTTTACAAATGTCTTTATTATTAATATTCCTGGTCAGCTTAACCTCATGGTGTTTGGGTGTTGTGTAATTTTAATGAATTCTTTCCTCCTTTCCATTTCGATTATTATTTTTGTGTGCATTGTTTTCAAATTTGTATTGTTTTAAAGATATATTTAAACTAAAAATATTACATGATAAATATCATATTTACATGTATAGTAGGCATGGATGCCTGCCCTAATTGTTTCATCATTTTGTACACTTTCTCTTTCAGCGATGCATGTTATTTG
Source organism: Asterias amurensis (assembly GCF_032118995.1). Classification (NCBI taxonomy): domain Eukaryota; kingdom Metazoa; phylum Echinodermata; class Asteroidea; order Forcipulatida; family Asteriidae; genus Asterias; species Asterias amurensis. The sequence goes on along the minus strand of NC_092658.1, from coordinate 7,504,362 downwards.
TCTTATACCTTCGAAGTTGTTATATAAGTCAAACATATTCTTTACACTATGCAGTAGAGCTATGTTACGTATTGTTAAATCTGTGTACTGTGATACTGTTGCCTTGGATCGGTCGAGTTGGTCTTTGAAAAGCATTTGTAACCGTTTGTTATAAAATGCATATGGGTAGAAAGATGTTGTAAAAGTAGAATACAATGATCCACACAAATATGCCTCAAAATTGCACGGCTTTTCTTTTACCACGTCGACTAACACGGTCGGACTCCCATAAATGGCCGACTGTGTTATGTTGCCGATCTTCCTATTTTGTCAATATATTTTTGCTCGGGGGTGCCAGTCAGAAGCCCTTCATCCTGTAACTGCCATAAGAATTGCTTCTGACTGGCACCCTCAAACAAAGATATTGGCAAGAAAGAAATATCGCCAACATAGAGCTAGATAGCTGAGTTGGAGGAGCGCGGGCCCGCTCATCTAGAGGTAACAGGTTCAATTCCCGCTCTTTTCAATGTTTCTTTGTTCAACCCCAAATTATTTTAAACAAAAATTTTCCTTATTGTTTATTAAAGCCATTGGACACTTTCGGTAAACAGTATTAACCAAGGCCCACACTTCGTGTATCACAACTTATATATAAAATAACAAACCTGTGAAAATTTAGGCTCAATCGGTCATCGGAGTCGGGAGAAAATAACGGCTAAACCCACCCTTGTTTCCACATCTTTCACCATGTCATGACATGTGTTTAAAATAAATCGAGAATATTAGTTGTTTTACCCTGTAAGTTATTTGTAAATCTGTGAACTTTAAAAAAAAATTCTGTTCCGAAAGTGTTCAATGGCTTTAAATGATGGTTATCTTTTACCTTCTATCTTTACAGTTACACAAGTAAAATGAAGTTTAAAAAACATTCAGTTATTGTTACTTATTGACCTTGTTGTAGGTGTTATTTTGTAGGTGTTATTTATTTTGTTTATTTGTCTATTGTAAAGCTTTTATTTCATTTTGTAGACTGTTCCTTGACAAGCCCCACCTTTTGGAATGTGCCTCCACATTCATATATTTACTACTTTTTGATGATGATATGTGTAAATAAACATTGCTTTGAATTTGAATTTTTAATTCATCAAGTCAGTAACAAAACCTGAGGGTATCTTTGAATATAAATATGAATAGTAAACTTGCGGGTACACCCATGAGTAAAATCTCTTTTGAAGGAGTGGTGGCTCTGAAAAGAGCCGATTTGGTCTCGACGTTTCGAACAGTATACCCTGCTTGTCTTGAGGAGAAAAACTTACCTAATTCTTCTCAATTTATTTGTTGCATTGCAGAATTTTCCACTGTATCTTGAGCTCCATTATGCAAATGACTATCCTACGAGATCTGGAGAAGCTGGCAGGATGTTTCCGGATATCAGTCATTTACATATTCAGCGGCATCGGAGGCAATATAACTAGTGCAATATTCATTCCGTACAGAGCAGAGGTAAGACTGCCTCGGAGACTCATAAGAAGGGAATCTTGTTTAAACACGCTGAGGCCTGGCCCTAGTTTCATGGAGCTGCTTATAAGCACAAAAAGTAGCTAAGCACAACACAATGAGGTTACCAGCCAAAACACCATGTCACATGTACAATCTGTGACTGGTACCCTGCTTATTTTTGCTAAGCAGAATCATTTTAAGAAGTATTTTCTGCTGAAGCAGCTCTATGAAATTGGGCCCTGGTTCTTGATAATTTTACCCCAACTGTGTCTTGGTATACAAGTTATCAAGAACCAGGCCTCACCATGTTCCAACAACTTAGTGATGTTTGAAGCGTTGCATGGTGTGCGTAATAAGAATTAAGTATAACTTAAGTATAACATGCGGGTATAACCGTGTAATAAATATCTGTTGGGGGAGTGTTGGCTCTTAAGTTACGAACAGTCTTGACGTTACGAAAATGCAGAAGATCTTTTTGTCTTATCCATTTTTGTATTTGTCTCTCTCTCTCTCTCTTAGACTGGACCAGCCGGAGCCCAGTTTGGCCTTCTTGCCTGCCTCGTCGTTGAGGTCCTCCAGAGCTGGCAGATTCTCAAGTCTCCCTTCAAGGCTCTGGCCAAGTTGCTCTTCATCATTGGGCTCCTCTTCATCCTGGGGCTTCTCCCGTGGATCGACAACTACGCCCATCTCGGCGGCTTCATCTGTGGCACCTTCCTCTCCTTCATCTTCCTCCCGTACATCTACTTCGGGGAGTTTGACCGCACCCGGAAACGATTCCAGATCCTCATCAGCATCTTCCTCCTGACGGCCTACTTCTGCCTCGTCTTCACCGTCTTCTACCTCCGCCTCCTAAAGGACTGCACCTGGTGCCAGTACTTCAACTGTGTGCCACTGACGGACGACTTCTGCAACGACATGGATCTCAGACTGGAGAAGATTCCCACGTGAGACGGTGCTTTTTGTTGATGGGTCACAAGAGGGCGCCCTTCGCATCCGACAGTGCCTACCTGTTTTTCGAATGGCAAGATATGTGGCTTTTCCCTCAACTTCCGAGAAACCAGTGAAGGACGAACTGTCTTCAAGTTTTTAACACCCATCAAATTCAGTTGTGCTTCATGTAATGAAATCTTTGTTAAGAAGAGCAGTCATGTTGACAAAATTCTAAACCACTGTGGTTTCTATGAAGTAGAACCCGGAGATTCCTGTGTGTCTCAAAGAGGCAATATGGAGATACTGATTTAGATTTGAATCTTATCTGGTGCAGTGGCTTGACGCCAATCATAGAAAGTATAACCACGCCTGTTGTGCTCAATCACACTTTACACAAGTGTCTTGCATCTGTTGCATACAGTAAGGGCCTCTTAAGAAAAACAAAGGTGGCACCCTCTTCTTTCCTCGAGTCTCCATGTGAGTTTTATGAAAGTCCCAGATGCTCATTAAGTCACCTACTCATTTCATTTTACAAAGTAATTTTTCTTGGAGGGGGGGGGGTTTCCCTTGTGTTTTAACATTTGTTTAATTGGTGTTATGAATTGTGTTTAATGGTCATTCCAACAAAATTGAGTAAATTGGGGTTTTTAGTTTTGTTACGTTTAGTACAAAACAATGCAAGATATTCTCAATCATCTTAAGGATGGATACACAACAGTAATTTTTTAAATGGTGCCTTTGTTACATAATTGCTATATTTAAATCCTTATTTGGCCATTCTTGTTTGGATCCCTGTACACCCAGTATGATAACCTTGATGATGGATCTAGTAGCTGGGGGAACAGACTGCTGTGATGGCACAGCATTGTTTTTGAGCTCATGAACAATAGAGGGCGCTGTTAAATTTTAGTTTCTGGATCTGGGATCCTCCATTGAATTTTGTTCGGTAACCTTATTCCGGTGAGCATAACTTTGTTGTACTTGTCAACTTTGTCTTTCTGTATGAAATTGGGCCTGGCAAGAACACCAGTTGGTTCTCTTACTTGAAGCTGTCTTCAATTTTGGAGGTTTCCATTTACCCACGAGCCCCCATCAACTCTTTTGACTTTACCATCGTGGCTGTTTCGTCTCCACAGACGTCCCCTCCACACCCCCTCCCCCTGCCACCCCCATCACCATCCCCACCCATCAAATCTATCCCAATATAAGACTTATTTTGGTAGTTCGTTGACCCCAATCACGCTAGATACATTAAAACACTTTTCAAGCACGAGAGATATAAGTTTATCAGCTTTTATTGTACAATAATCAAACCAGATATATACATGTATTTACATTCCTGTATTTTGTACAATTGTATGATTGTTTATATACATCTTGGTGTTTTTTTATAGTTTTTTTTGCTTTTCTTTTTTACAAATCTGGTACAAATATTTGAAAATCGAAAACACTTTTTACATCCCTTTTAATACATTGTATCTACACCATGTACATTCATGTATATTAAAGAATCAAACACAAACAATTGACATTGGTAGATTACGACCACAAAACTGCTAGTATGTATTTCTTCTTTAGGTTTTGGAAACGAATTAGAGAAATAAAAGTGCCAGCTATTTATCACTTTTTTCTCCTCATTTTCTTGGTGAAAACTGCTGTTAATTATTGATGATGGAAACAAAACAGGTTGTATGCTAAATATTAAAGATCCAAAAATTGTATATCTATGTCAAAGGTCAAAGTTACATGTCACGTTGTGATGAGTTAAAGTGCTGATTTAGATTGGGTTTTTTCTGGACATTAAATTTTACGAGGAAAATATATATATATATGTTAAACTGAAATAATTATTGTTTTTTTTTATTTCATTTCAGTTTGGATTATCTCTAGGCTTAGATATAAAAGGAGTAAATCCCAGTTTATGTTTTTTTCTTAAGTGTCAAAACAGGTTTTCTAAAGTTTTAAAAATTAAATTATTGAGACAACTCGTTTGAATACAATTAAATTAACACTTGTTTGTAATACATATTTTGTTTTTGGTCCAACAGAAAATGAAGATTAATTGGATCTCATTATACCGGTGTTTGACACCATTTTGGTTTTTAAACAAACTTTTAAGACATAAAATGGCAGTGACATTTTATACACTGGTAAGTGTTTAGTAAACTTTTAAAAACTATTTACAGAAGAATCAAGAAGTTAAAAATGTCATAAAGCTGCTTATCGTGGAATATTCAGCAAATTAAGTGCTTGAGAGCCAACCACAAAAAGTTTTGGTACAAATGTCTTCTGACTGGTATCCTGTTTCTTCTAAACAGGATTTTCTCTGCTCTCAATTCCTTCTATAGCGCATAAGCAAATTCTAAATTAATTTTCTTTTATAATAGGTGCCCTGATAAGATTACTTGGCAGAAATAATTGCTTAGCAGTTTCTTTTTTATAAAGCTAAGCAGCTTTATGACCTGAATGATGATTCATTATTTTCACACACAACACATTAAAAATATTCCTTAAAAACAAAAACACTGGTGACTTTTTAAACCACACCAACAGAAAAGTACATAAGGCAATTTTCCTATAATAATGTTTTAAAACATTTTTCGCGGATTTTATTTTTCAAGTAGATGTGATCATTAAAGCGCATTTGAACGAAAAAATTACTATTGTTAATGCCAGTTTTAAAGCTTTTAACAAATATTTAAATGATTTTTGGGGTTGAACAAAGAATATTTAAATGTTACACTTTGTGAAAGATGCACTTTTTGTTCACTGTTTGGCAAGAGTTATAAATACTGCAATTAAAGAGGTTTAATGTTCACTGTGTGAAAGATATTTTTTTCAAACATGAGAATTTAGTTTATTTTAGAATTAAATCAACGAGTTTATATTATCAAAAACCTTTTTGTAAATGGTATCATTATTAAGATTATATTATTGAAAAAAATCGTTATACGAATTTGTTCAATCAACGAAATAAAAAGTGGATACAAAGTTCCAGAAAATTAACATTTCTTTCAAGTAGCACCTTTTTAATTTGTGGACTTGGTTGGTTTTATGCTTTAAGTTAACCATCTTTTACATCAAATATTGCAAGTTACAAACAAAACGGAAGAATATCTTATCTTAACAAAGAAGTTTGTCGATCTGCGCACGAAGTTCAGAAAGTGGTCTTGAACTCCCGTCGGCTCGTGAAGCCAATGAGAACCTTCCTTCTGAAATCATCGGGAAGCCGTGCTTTCTCCTCATCTCTGATTGGTCGGACAGAGCTGAGTGGCGATCCTCGTCGTCAAAAAAGACATCGTCGTTGGCGGCGCCCTCTCGGATATCGCCGAGTCTTCCGGAAACGGTGTTTCGGCGAACGTGCGTCTTTGGACGTCTCACTGAAAGGTGGGGAAATAAAGTGAAAGTTTTGTAAAAAATAATGATCAACCAAACACAATGTGTAGCTGAATTGGCGCCATTTTCAAAATGTTTTGATCAACTGAACACTTGTGAAGCTGACTGAACTTCCGCCATTTTAAAAATATGTACCGGTTTTTTTGTATAACAATCCAAATGAACTATTCATATGAAAATCTTCTGTGTATAAAAGTTTGTTTGGTGGAGTTTTTTGCAAAAAAATCAGAAAACCTGAAGATCAACTTCATAACAGAGCAATTCAAAAGTGTCTCCCGTCGTTTTTGCGCGGGAAAAAAAAGAGTAAACAAATGAAATGAAAGAGATGAGAACATGTCTTACCTGCTGATCCTGGTCGTTGGTTGAGTGAAGGCAATCCACAGCTCTCGGTCATACTCTCTGTCCCGGAATCTGCTCGTGATGTTCTTCTCTTTGGAGAGAAATCAGCCAGGGAGAGGGATGTCATGTCAAAGATATCATCGTCACTGAAAGACTGAGAGCACTTTCTTGTGTCAGTGTCGGCCATGTCTTCGCTCCATGAGGACTCGGACCCGTAGCACGAGTCGAACTCGGTCTCGGCGACTGACGACACCCTGGCGCACATCCTGCAGAGCCCGCTGCTCCGACGCCTGTCGGTCACGCCGGTCTTGGACTCTGCGATCTTGGGGAGTTGTAATCGAGAGCTCTTCGACGATCCACGGGTTGGTTTGGCCCAGTCGAACGCACTCAGGAAGCTGGAATCGGACACGGTAGTGGAGGCCTTTCCCTGTCTGATCAGGATCGTTGCACAGACGTCGAATCCCATGCTGAGGGCTTGCATGAGCGGAGTGACACCGTTGAAGTCGGTGACGTCGACGCTCGATCCCAACTCGACCAGCGAATCCACCATCAGTTTAACCGAAGCAGCACTGCCTGATGTAGCGGCGTGAAACAGTGCGGTGCGTCCACTGACGTCATTATGATTCAAGTCCAAGTTGGAGTCCCTGTACTGAAGCAGGAGTTCCACCTCCTGGTCCTTTCCCTGTAGACACGCCCACATTAGGGCACTCCTACCGGTGGCATCAGCAATGGACACAATTGCACCCTTCTTGAGCAGCATCTTGGTGATCTTATTGCGCTCTTTAGGGTCCTCAATGAAGATGGCATGGATGAGGGGTGTCTTACCGCATTCGTCTCTCTCGTTGGGACCGGTACCTGCAGCCAAGAGCATCCCAACCTGACGGTGGCGAGCGGACCTGATGGCACGCACAAGGGCATGGTGGCTTGATTTGCACTCCTGCGGGAACATGATTGATTTCTCAAGAAGTTGGTGATTCTGGCAAGAGAAGATTGACAACTTTCTCAATTCGGCCTTGTCGAGATGAAGCTACAACAAACAGCGTTTAATCTCGGGACTACGGAGCTTAACAAACAGCGTGAATTGCTGAGTATCTTGCTCAAGAAAACCCGATAGATCAGACGGTCAGTAGGTAGCTACAAGACAACTGTTCCCGCTTGTGGCGAAGATCGAATGACGACGAGTCAGCCCATCGCAGTTTCTTAAATATAATTCTCAACATCTGTGAATACCTACTGAGCAATAGCCAGTCGACGGTGCAGAGAAGTCATAGCTTCGGCTGCTTTCGTCACCAGCCATTCACTGCAAAAGAAATCTCCGTCACTCATCGCGTCTCGGCTCCGTACCTTGCGTCGTCTGCACATCGCTTCGGTGTTTTCCCACTTCGGTGTGGGTTACTCGTCGACGTCACTACACGGTCTGTGACGGGGTAGATGTTATTTTGCATTCAGAGATGACCGACTCACTGAACGCGGGAGTTATGTTTTTATGAATGGCCGATCGTGTATGTTTATCACTGACTCATTTTAGATAGGTCATGGTTTAGGTTTTAATAAGTAATTTTGGAAAGACCTGGGCATGCAGACAAACAGAATTTGGGTTAACACCACATGATATTTAGTTTACAAAAACATCGCCTTTGTGAATTTTAAGTGAGTGATACAAGAGCTGGCGTGTTTTTAAGGTGTCGAATTGTGTTGATTTCTTTCCATTGAAAATAAAATAATGTTAATACAAGAGAATTAAACTTATAAGTCAGACATGATCGTAAAACGAGATATTAACCTTCAAGTTGACATTAGCTTTTTTTTTTACCTAGGTGCTTCCAAAATTTTCTTTGAGTTTCTGTACACCATAATTCATTTTCAAAGCATTATTTCCCATAGTTGCTCTTTCACAAAAACAAGAAAAGAGATTGATGCTTTAAAAACGGAGTTTGATTCCATAAAATTGTTAAAGGCACTGGATACCTGTGGTAATTTTAAGACCAGTATTCTCACATGGTGTATCCCAGCATATGCATCCAATACACATCTGTGAAAATTTGGACTCAAATTGGTCATCGAAGTTGCAAGAGAATAATGAGAGAATAATGAAAGAGCACAATTATTTTTTGAGCAATATTTTGGCGTGCTAAAGCAAATTTCTGGTGTTTAACAACCTTATGGAACTAAAGGCAGTGGACACTTTTGGTAACTCCTCAATATAATTTCTAGAACAAAACCTTACTTGGTAACGAGTAATGTGGAGAGGTTGATGGTATAAAACAACGTGAGAAAAAGTTCTGTCTGAAGTGACGTATAGTTTACGAGAAAGAAGTAATTTTCCACGTACTTGATTTCGAGACCTCAGAATTAGATTTCGGGGTCTCTTAAATAACGGCAGTGGACACTATTGGTAATGACTCAAAATAATTTTGTGCATAAAAACTTACTTGGTTACAAGTAATGGAGAGCTGTTGATAGTATAAAACATTGTGAGAAACGGCTCCCTCTGAAGTAACGTAGTTTTCGAGAAAGAAGTAACTTTCCACGAATTTGATTTCAAGACCTCAGGTTTAGAACTTGAGGTCTCGAAATCAATCATCTGAAAGCACACAACTTCAAGTGACAAGGGTGTTTTTTCTTTCATTATTATCTCGCAACTTCGACGACCGATTGAGCTCAAATTTTCACAGGTTTGTTATTTTATGCATATTATGTTGAGATACACCAACTGTGATGACTCCTCTTTGACAATTACCGATAGTGTCCAGTGTCTTTAAACATGCCACTAAAATGCTGAGAATTGTTCTGCTCAGAAAAACAACCAACGGGATATTAGCCACAAAATTACACATTTGAGGCATGGTGTTTACTATTTTGTGGCAACTGTTAGCATAATTTGATTGTCCTTGGGCCCTAACATCGAAATTAGCAAAGTATTAAATGATTGGCTTAAAAGCATCTATAAAAGCACACAACTTTGTGTGACTAGGGTTTTTTTTCCCCCCTTTCATAGTCTACTATTTAAACTCCGTTTGTTAAAAGGCACTGACACTATTGTTTTTTACTTAAAACAACAGTGTGAAATGGGGAGCTGTTGATAAAACATTGTGACAAAAAACCGTATGGTCTTTTTAGAAAGTGGCAATTTCTCACTCGTGCCGTTTATTAGGCGTCTGAAAGAGCGAGAGCACAACAAGGGTGGTTTTTCTTTCATTATTCTCTTGCAACCTCGATGACTTATACTGAGTTCTAGTTTTCACATTGTTATTTTAATTGTGAAAAAGCAAAAAACGAGGTGTTATAGTTAGAAAATGAAAAAGAGAACAGAAACAAAACTCAGAGACACCTTTATATTTTTTTTGCTGTATGTCAACTTGAAGGTTAATATTATGCCCTTTTATGATTTCTGGTAGTCACTTACAATAGCATTTTAATAGCTCTTCAATCTCATTCTGCAATAATATTCCCAAAATAAGCAGCTCAATCATTATTTTATTCAAGTCCTTCTCAATTTTATCATTTTACGTCAGACGTAAACTTTCCAAGATGCCATGATATTGTTCCCGGGTGATCTCCTGGTTATAAACATCACAAACTGAATCAGAACATCAGTAGAAAACAAACTCACAAGAACTATCCACGCAAACACATCCCGTCTTGAGCTAAACGCAGTCGTCATGGGGCGTGGCTTTCGTAAGCGGAGATGTTAAACAACGCGGGCAGCCCCTTCTCGGTAACAATGGGTTATTTTAGGCGCCAGCCTCTTATCATAGCTAGTGATGCAACTGTTCTTCTTTGTAAGTGAAACTGGATATTACTCAGTGCGATGCATGAGGCCTACTGTCTTGTGTCATGGAGGAAGTAGGAAGAATTTCTTCCTCTATGCTTGTGCATAGTATGATGATAAACAGTTGATTTAAAGGTACAAACACTAATGGTAATTACTCAATATAATTTTCAGCATAAAAACATACTTGGTATTGATAACGAGTAATGGAGCTGTTGATAGTATAAAACATTGTGAGAAACGGCTCCCTCTAACGTAGTTTTTGAGAAAGTTATAATTCTCAGTAAAATATTGACTTCGAGACCTCATGCGTGAGTTCTCGAAATCAAGCATCTGAAAGCACACAATTTCGTGTGACAAGGGTGTTTTTTTCTTCCATTATTATCTCGGAACTTCGACGGCCAATTGAGTTCAAATTTTCACAGGTTTGTTATTTTGTGCATATGTTGAGATACACCAAGTGAGAAGACTAGTCTTTGACAATTACTAAAGGTTTCCCGTGTCTTTAAAGATATAGGCTGTGGAAAGTAGTGTCAAAGCAAATATTACATACACTGTACAAATCAACAGTATATGCAGATTTCAGTCTGAAGGGCAATTGAGTTTCTGAGATGCAAACAACCAAACACAATTTATGTTAAATGGTTTTTTTTTTAGAGATTTTGCTCGATTTCAAAATGTTTGTTTTGTGTGTGTGTGTGTGTTTGTTTTGGGTGTGTTTTCTTTTCTCGTATTGCTGTGAATCAGCCAGAAGCATGTCTTAAAGATAATTTCAATGCCTTTCAAATAAAAGGCCTACCTTTTTTTAATTTTTTTTTTTATTTAAATAAACTAGTGAAGACATTTAATTGTGGCGACTAGTATAGCACCAGTGACGCTTCCAACCCTGATCTAGTGTCATGAATGCCTTCACTTGCCAATGAAACCCATTTTGTAGTATAAGTACGGATTTAATTAAAGTTTTTTTTTTTTTAAACCGTGCAGAAGGGCAGCGTAGTTAAAACTGACTAAATATATAACAATCGCTAACTGGTTGATAGATAATTACTTCTTTTTTTAATCAAATAGATATTTTTTAATAATCTTTTCGTACCAATTAGGACAGCTCTCTTTAATTAGAGGGTGACTGGTTACAATTAGATCTTTATGGGACAGGAACGTTGTTGTATGAGGACCGCAAAGCAAAGAATCACAAAGCTGCCGAACCGAAACCTTAAATGGGCTTTGTACTTTTTTTTGTAGGACACAAAATACAATGTCTAAATGGTTTGAAGCTGATGACTGTAGAAAGCTTCCATTAAAATATTAGTTACTGCGAGTTGTTGTAGTTTTTGAGAAATGAGTAAAACAAGCCACGGAAATAATTTTTCGTCTCAGGAGACGAACATTATTTTTCATGATAAAACGTATTTTCGTGACACTGTTTTACTCATTTCTCAAAAACTTTGCACCATTTTGAGTACCGTGTCGAGTGTGGTCTGCGTTTCTTGCGCACAGTGAACTTTGACATGCGCTTTTGCATGGTGCTTCAAAATATTATTTGTGTGCAACAAACAGAAGGAAATTCCTTCTTGACATTTTTCTCTCCGTCGGAAATAAATCTGCCATCTGCCAAGGAAAAAAAAACAACTTAGAAGGGAAAGACAAGCACAGTTATCGTACCCTTTTATGCTCGGATGCTGATCGTCTATAAATAGTTGGGCGTAAACTTGGGAATGTGAATGTCCATCGACATTAGTCTTTTGTCACTTTAACAATAAACCTTCTTTTGGTTGTTAAAAAGTAAGACCTTTTTGAGTATGTTTGTGTAGCCATTTTGGACAAATTAAATCCACCTTAAACATATCAAGACTCTCTTTGTTCAGATGGTTTTTATTTGGAAACAACTCAACAACAGGGGGTGGGTCGGAAATCCCATAAAGCGATGTGAGCTACAAGTATTTTGTATTTTTGAAGTTCTTCCCTAATTTGTGTTTTTATAGAAGTTGATGATGATGCTGATTCACCTCATTTGTATGGCGCAATATACGTGTAACTATTTCAAAAACATTCCCACATTAAAGTTAGCATTTAATTGTCTGAATGGAGATTCAGCGAAGCTTTGAAGTGGTCCAGGGTTGTCAATTTCGCGAAGAAATGATGGGAGGGAGTTCCACAGGCGAGGAGCAATAGAGGAAAATGTTGGAGAAACACCTTGTGTAACTGTAACATCTTTTCGTATTTTTTTTATTGATTGCCGATGACATTTATAGAGGCAACTTTAGCCGCGGGTTTATTTAAGAGGACCATGGCCATTCTGGCATGTCCATTCTCTAATTGCCAATTATATATAATAAGGGTGCACCCCACCAAAGGAGAAAACAGAGCGTCGTGCTCATTAATATTTTGTAGGCCCTGAAAATATTCTATATTAGACAGATTTGAGAGCCCCCAGAAAGTGTTTCAGTGCAAAAAATACTGCCCAATTGTGACCTGGGGGTTGTTGACTTCCAGCTTGAGGTATTTTGGATGGCATAGGCCCTGAAATAAATGGTCCTATTTGCTGAGAGGTGAAGGGAAATTTTTCAAGATTGATGCATGCTCGGACGTTTTGAAAACTAGACCTGTGAAGGGGTGTTTTTACTTGGAGGGAGAATAACTCGACGGGCCCATGCAGGGACTCCCCACATAAAATTGAGCAGAGAATAAAAGTTCAAGAGTCAACCAATAATTTTCCCTTTCAAGTTAAAAGCTGTGAGACTTTTAAGTATTTTTCGTGTATTTTTTGAATATTTAGCATTTTGCACTGTGTGCTATGGGAAATTATTTGGTGGGGTTTCTATTTCAGGACAGTAGGCCTATACTTCGTTTTTGGAACGGCAAGGGTGCATAAGCATTTTTGCATTGATAGGGCACCCTATGAGGAAATTGTCTGGATCATTTGAAGGGCACGAAGGCATTGGTTGCTATGAGTGGGGCATGAATGTACTTCTGAGGGCACGAAGGCATTGGTTGCTATGGGTGGGGCATGAATGTACTTTTAAGGGCACGAAGGCATTGGTTGCTATGGGTGGGGCATGAATGTACTTTTAAGGGCACGAAGGCATTGGTTGCTATGAGTGGGGCATGAATGTACTTCTAAGGGCACGGAGGCATTGGTTGCTATGAGTGGGGCATGAATGTACTTCTGAGGGCACGAAGGCATTGGTTGCTATGGGTGGGACATGAATGTACTTTTAAGGGCACGAAGGCATTGGTTGCTATGGGTGGGGCATGAATGTACTTCTAAGGGCACGAAGGCATTGGTTGCTATGGGCGGGGCATGAGTGTACTTCTAAGGGCACGAAGGCATTGGTTGCTATGAGTGGGGCATGAATGTACCCTCTCCATGTTGTAGTGCACTCTGACAAATAATAATTATCTAAATTAAGACTGCCCTCTAGGGTCTGGTAACAGAAACAACCCACCTGCCTCGTGTCCCAAAATCACGAACACGAAACCCATCGCGCCCCTCTTGTATACATATACCCGAACCCCAAATCACAAAGTACCACAAACAAAACAAAATACCTTTATCATCGTTACAACAACGCAGCAACCACTTGCCAAAATGTTTATTGACAAGTCAAAAGTCTCAGCTCACATGTTGAGTCCGAGCGCAAATACTCGTGTGGGGGATTTAAACTTTTTGTAAATTTACTCTTTGTATTTAATTTGCCTTTCTTGTTTAACACTCGAGAAGGATGGATAAGTCTGGTCCTTTTTTTAGCGTGATGAGAATAGTATTACTTTATATATCTAGCATACAGTGGAACACGACCAACCTGTGATACGGGTTTGTTTGCCGTCATCATTATTATTTAATCAACACATAGGCTGAGATAGCGACGCTCTGATGTTTTATTAAAAACTGAAACCGTCGATTCCAGTCCGCGGTTTGTGTTGTTACGTAAACGATGTGAATTAATTATCCGTGAAGCATTGTCATTGTGTCTACGTGTCAGCGGGACAATAGCTAGACTGGTGAATTGAATCAGGCCTAAAGCACAACCTTCAAAAACGAAGTAGGCAGTATTGTTGCTTTTGTTATTATAAATAATGAAACTGATGAGAGCAAAGAAATGTGGCCTGACGTTTCGACCCCCTGAGTCTTTCTTGAAAACTGTCCTTTTTAGCCTTCGAGAAAGACGCTGCAAAGGTTCAACACGTCACAGGCCCCTAACTTTTTTTTTTAAATAGACACTTTTGGTTTATAAGCAGTCTGCAACAAATTATGCCCTATTAAACTAATATGCCTGTGATATTGTTTTCACATGACTCGGGGAAGTACTGAGTATACAGTGCTAACACACATCAACCAAAATTAATATTCTTTATCCCCGATGCAAATTTAACATCTCTTAAATTATGCCCTGTTTCTATTTTCTCGAAACTGACAAGGTAATTTGTGGTTTTCATTTTAAGACAATCATTTAATACTTTGCTAATTTCGATGTTAGGGCCCAAGGACAATCAAATTATGCTAACAGTTACCACAAAATAGTAAATACCATGCCTGAAATGTGTAATTTTTGTGGCTGTTATCCCGTTGGTTATTTTTCTGAGCAGAACAATTCTCAGCATTTTAGTGGCATTTTTAAAGGCAGTGGACACTATTGGTAATTGTCAAAGACTAGCCTTCACAGTTGGTGTATCTCAACATATGCATAATAACAAACCTGTGAAAATTTGAGCTCAATCGGTCTTCGAACTTGCGAGATAATAATGAAAGGAAAAAACACCCTTGTCACACGAAGTTGTGTGCGTTTAGATGGTTGATTTCGAGACCTCAAGTTCTAAATCTGAAGTCTCGAAATCAAATTCGTGGAAAATTACTTCTTTCTTGAAAACTATGGCACTTCAGAGGGAGCCGTTTCTCACAATGTTTTATACCATCAAACTCCCCCCATTACTCGTCACCGAGAAAGGTTTTATGCTAAAAAAATATTTTGAGTAATTACCAAAAGTGTCCACTGCCTTTAATGGGGAGTAACTACAACTGTGAACTGAATAAGAGATAATAAATTAGCACCATTGACGCAAACCGCTGTGGATTGGAATCGACGTCTTTCAACTCAATGAAGTAACTTATAAGAACCAGTAATCATGTGGCCTACCTTTCACATCCAAAATACTGGCCAAAATATATATGCCTAAACAAGTTTAATTGTAAATGGTGTTTGAAGCTTTGCATGGTGTGAAGAATATGAAGTATACTTGCGGGTACAACCCTGAGTTACTTTGAGGGAGTGGTGGCTATGAAAAAAAGCTGGTGTGGAGATTCTCCTGAAGACGAGCAGAGTATACTGTTCGAAACGTCAAAACCACACCAGGTAATTTTTAGAGCCAACACTCCCTCAAAGAGATACTATACCCGCAAGTTTACTATTTAGTACTTCTTAAAGGCAGTGGACATTATTGGTAATTACTCAAAATAGTTATTAGCATAAAACCTTACTTGGTGACGAGTAATTGGGAGAGGTTGATAGTATTAATCATTGTGAGAAACGGCTCCCTTCGAAGTGAATTAGTTTTCGAGAAAGATTTTTATGAATTTGATTTCGAGACCTCAGATTTAGAGTTTTAGGTCTCGAAATCAAATATCTGAAAGCACACAACTTCGTGTGACAAGGGTGTTTTTTTCTTTCATCATAATCTCGCAACTTCGATGACCGATTGAGCTCAAATTTTCACAGATTATTTATTTTATGCATATATTGAGAAGATATATTGGGAAGATATATTAGCAAGACTGGTCTTTGCCAAATACCAATAGAGTCCAGTGTCCTTAAGTTTAATTGTGTTCAAAGGCTATGTATTAAATGCGATTTGTTGGATTCGGATTCAGTTATAACGTTCTAACAACATCCGACAGGCTTGGATTAAAGTTATCTAATAAAACTATTATTTACTATCTTGCTTTACATTTTATTTATTAATTTGGTGAACAATCCTCCCTTGAAAGGTTGTGTAAATAAGCATATGAAAGCCCACAACTTGTGTGACAAGGATGTTTTTCTTCCATAATTTATCTCGCAACTTTGACGACCAATTGAGTTCAATTTTCACAGGTTTATTATTTTATATATAGTTGAGATACACCAAGTGAAAAGACAGGTCTTTGACAGTTACCAAAGGTGTCCGGTGTCTTTAAAAAGATGAGCTCTCAAATATTCCTTGACTGAGTCTAGATGTTTGTTATACAAAAAATGTAAAATAAAACGGTTATTTTTGGATAATTTACCAATTTAATTTAATCTTTTTCTATCCAATTACACGGAAAATTCAAACAAATTGCACGGTGTTTGTTTTTGTTGTTTGAGAAATTCATGTTTATTTTTTAGAAAAGCTTTCAGATTTTTTTTAAATTATTGTCCAGTCCATTCATACGAGAAGTTTACTGGCAACTAGTTACTGACAGTTTTCTATGTTTTTAAAAAACAAAATTGAATCATGAATGTAAAAAATAAATAAAGGAACTGCACTGCAAATAAAAATACACTTATTTGCTCGTTGGCGTTTAGACCAGACTTCGGAAATTTTGATGTCGAATTTTAAAATAAAATGAAACAAAAAGTGCCGGTCAAATTGTGTCACTCTTTAAAACGGAAACATTTTCGTGTCTAACAACAAGTTTTTAACTCGTTATGAAATAAATAAGTATTTAATTTACTCAAATGGGATATTCCTTGTGGTAAAAATGAGTGCAAAAGTGGTTGCAGGATGAGGAAATCTTTCTTTGAAAAATGCCGAAATTTGACAATTTTAAAACGGCAAGTGTTCAAAAGACACTCAAAGCATGCGTGTATAACTAGACTTTCTCGTCTAATTAAAGAAGGGTTGCGACAATTTCTTTTGCCTCTCATTTTCCAGTGTTTTATAATCCAAAATTTTAGTTTAACTTAAAAATCAATCAGTCAGAGTCTATGTTAAATTGATTTGCTTTCCTTAATCGTTTCTCTGACACAAGTTTCTTAGCAGCAATCACGCCACCAGCTATACTCGATATATCTCTAGACTCCTGCCAAGCAAGATGAGGTGCGAGGGTATGTTGCAACCTCAAGAACCTATCGTCTTCAAGAGGGTCATTGTCACAACCTCTGGTGGCCGAACTCCTCTTTCGCCTCCGATGGTGCCCTCGCATCTTCCTGCCGCGCTGTGTGGGGAGTCTCGGGCACTCTTTGATTTGAATTCTCGGCAGAGCCTCCGAGATAAACGTCGGCGACGGTCCGGTGAGGTGTACCTCTCTAAACGGAACGGTCTCTGCTCGGTGATGGGGTTTCCTTCTAGCAGAGGTCACTCCCTCATCAGTTGTGAGGACCTCATGGTTAGCCAAGTCCGCTTCAGCGTCGGATGTTATGAGTACCGAGGGAAGTCGAATACCCTCGGCAGAGGTCGTGGGTTTGTCTAAGGTTTTTGTTTTCTGCAGAGAAGGCAGTGAAATATTTCCCTGTCTGCCCTCTCCGACCCTCGAACCAGAAGCAACTCCGTTGTTGCTTTTCACGGC
The DNA here is from genome assembly GCF_032118995.1 of Asterias amurensis. Classification (NCBI taxonomy): domain Eukaryota; kingdom Metazoa; phylum Echinodermata; class Asteroidea; order Forcipulatida; family Asteriidae; genus Asterias; species Asterias amurensis. Next base: position 7,486,921 of record NC_092658.1, on the reverse strand, counting down.
ACGCACTCCCCTAGTGATGTCAGGGAGAGAATCCGCTCCGTCTGAATGTTTCTCCTTAATTTCCGGTAAACCCACATTCTTGTTCTCACCTTGTTCACCCTCAAGGTTGGTTTCTTCACCTTCTTCCTCGATGTCCCGCGACTCCTCATGGTCACCCTTCTTTCTCGCCAAAGAATTGAGGCTGTTCGCCCTCCTTGAGTGTTCCCTAACCCACGTACTCTGCCTATGTTCCATTCTGTTTATAAACGTCTTCTTCTGGTGAGTGATAAAAGTAGCCGTTTTCTTCCTTGCATTGTGGATGTCTGAGAGCCTCATATCCAATAGTCGCTCCTGGCTCGTGTTGTCGTTCAGGAGTATCCGCCCGACGTGGCTCTTGCCCGGTAGGTTCTGTCGAAGCGCCGTGCTCTCAGCCGTACGCTCGGCCCGTCCGGCGAAGATGGTCACAAGATTGCCGGCAAAACTTGGACGCTTGTCGACATGGACTGTCTTCGACATCGAGGCCTTCATCATGGTAAAATAATCTCTCAAAAGTTAGGTCTCAAATTGTCAAACCAATCCTGCTTGTCGGGTAGCCGTTGTTGCACCCTACCCTTGCTGCCGGACCATTGTCGCTAATAGGCCACTACCCGTTATATTCGTTTTACGCACAATACTTGATTAACAAATCATGCTCACGATCGTGTTGAAGATTGAAATATAACCCACTATCACGGCGATAAACTATCACAATATTGTGTGAAAAGGGTCCTTGATGTCGTGACTCCACTACAAACTGTTTACTCGATGTTGACGTTCACTCAAATATAACCGAGGTTGAAAACTATGATTCCTCGCTTGGAAACACTTCATGGCTCTACACAAAGAGCAAAGACCAGATGAGCAGCGAGAGTGAAGATGTTTAGGCCCCTATGCCCACCAGATACTCCCCCATCCGTGTGGCATGCGGCCCACCTCCATGGTTAAACATTCACAGGAAACCACTTGGCATGACAACGAATGGAAAGTAGTCACCTCCCGCAGTGGATCTTTGGAGTCAATCTGCTCGATTGTGTACACAGTCTATTGTTATTCTGTTTGCAAACACTGGGGAAAATCATCTGCCTTGCTGCGTGTGGTATGCAGCAAACCGTGTGGTTCACAATCGGGTTGCATGTTCTCCATGTTCTAACGCAGGTGTGAAACACCAATGGCTACTCAATGACGAGAAGGACCATCCCCCCGGTCTTGAAAATCGGCTCTTTCTTTTCTAATGGGGGTGAAGAGTTTGAAGAGACAGTGGTCTTGTTGCCCCTTCACTTATCCTTTCTTTCCACCACGGCCAAATGAATGAGCAATCTGTGAAGCCTGCTGGTAGCCCACTCTTGCCTGGGTGTCAGTGCGTGCTTGCACCCTGGGGGTAGGCCTACTCTCGCATACCTTTCATAGTGTTGATGGAACTTTTGACGCGTGACAAGGAAAAATTGATTTGTGTCTGTCTGCAGTGACACCAAATCGATGAAAAACAACAATGTCCCGAGTTGCGACCGTCGTTTGTTTTTTAAGTGAAAAAAAAAATTGCTGACAGAAAACTTTAGCATTGCAGTGCCATGAAGTTAGCAACGAGGAAATAAAACAATAATTACTCACTTTTGTAACTTGCACTGATGCCTCAAACAATGACAAACACTAATTTAATTTGCCGTTAAGATTGTTTTCTTCTCTCTAAATGTTAAAGAGTAAAAAACCACTCTTTACATTTCGAGCTGTCCTCCATACGGCTCTTCAAAAAGAGTGGTGGTTATTTCACTCTTTTAGAGGGGTTTCACTCCAGGACAGAGTGAAAAATCACCCAAAAAGATGCAAAATTCAATCTAAAAGAGTGGAAGACCACTCGAAAAAGAGTTGTCCTTCATGTGGCTCTTCAAAGAGTGCTTTTTCACTCTTTTACATTAAGAGAGTTTGAGAAATTGTTTTATGGTATGCTCAACAATATGTTGTTACTGCAAACTTAATATACATTGATACCTCACCATACATGCCTCAAAACCCATAAACAATAACTTCAGGTGATTACAGTTCTGTAAATGAGTTACATATTTCTAACTCACAAAGTTGTGATTTTTTGTTTTTGTTTTTTTTACCAATAGGCCCCATGATGGATAAATTGAAGAATATACCTCTTTCAATAAATTACGAAAGGCAGACGGATACAACGAATCACAACAATCCACTTGTCAATATTTTGACTACGATCATGTTTTGGAAATGAAAATGATGTTCTTGTCAGACCATGGCAGTAAAACCTTTGAGCCCGGAGGCATTTATTTGGTTCTTTCCAAGGGAACCCCGCTATCTTATACAGGTTTTGATATTGTATGCCTTCAAATGGCTGTCTTCAACTGGGGTTTGTTGTTAAAGATTTAGCGAGGATCAATTCTTGCCAAGAAGGAATGCTCAAGGTCATAGGGCCGAGTCGGTTGAAGCTTACACCTTAGCAACAACGCCAGCAATGGTTACGCCTGGCTTTTAATGGCCAGATGGGGGCGCTATAGGGGTACTAGATTTACGTGGGATCCTAATGCGAAATACAAAAAAATGCTTAACAAATGAACAAGTCTTTCAGCCTTCTTTAAACCATGGAGGAATTTATTCCTCCATGTTTAAACCAATCAAATATATTCTATAGACAACTAAACTTTAGATTTCTTTTCACTTTGTGGCATGTTAGCCGGTTGGAGGTTTAACTAATCCAGAAGAACACTGCTGTGCTTAAACTCATAAACTCGCTGTCAGCTTTTCACGAGGCACCGCTCCTCAATTCCCAAAGCCAAGGACCAACTTGAACGCCTAAATTTACCAACTCTCCTCCTCAAAGGTTGGAGCAAGAGCCTCACTTGGTTTGGATAGGTTGTTGTAATACTTACACTATCTAATGACCACAAAAACGTCACTGCTCAAAAGTACCTGTGGGTTTACATTAACACGATAGCCGGGAAAGAGAGGGTGGAGGGGGTGGGGGGGGGGGCACTGAACGGTGTCAATTAAAGTGTTTGTAATAGTGATCTCCAACCATCCATTCATGTGTGTGTTCAGAAATATTATCGAATGTCAAGTGTAATTCGAATCAACCACGCAACAAAGCATATCATCTGCAACGGCAGCAGTGTCATGTTGTACGCACAGGCCAGGGCGTGGGGTTCGATTTCCGGTCATGACGCCATGTTCCATTGAGAAAGCTGCTCATTAATTTAAAGTTGAGAAGACATATGACATATCAATGCTCTCTATCGGGTTCCTATAGTGAAGGACACCTATACATTACATCATTACCGAGAAAGGGGGGGGGGGGTAAACCATATGATTCAGCCCAGGAATAAGTTGTAAAGACGTGCCAGTGGTGACAGTTGATTTGGGTCAACAGCTCTGAGTGGCCTAAGGATCGTAGCCCTAACTTTTTGCGGTCTGGCGCTGCGATTGCTCATCCAATGTAGGTCTACTATAATATTCTTAACCCTGTGTACTAAATCGCGGGTATGAATATAGGATTGGAGCTGCGCCGCTGTCGGCCATCGGTGATAAAGACATCTTTGAAATGGCAATGAAGGTCGTGGGCTCGAATCCCACCTGAAGAGTTTTAGCTTGTTAATTTACTATTTGTCATGGATATATTTTTTTTTGCGGATAACTTTCTTGAATCGCTTGAATCTAATTAAACATCATTAAATCTAAATTTGTGGATAAATTCTGCCAAAAATGCTTTCTAATAAAGATGGATCATGGTTAGGTCTATAAATAAATAATATTTAATATTTAGCTAAGAAAACCCCTCCCCGCCCCCCCCCCCCCCATCCCAACGTCTCATTTTGACCTTGACCCTCTGACTCACTGAACTTTGGCCCAAAAAGTTCGCCAACTTCTCGTTTTTTTTAATTCATAGAAACATTACTTTATTTATATTTAAAACTCAAATCAACCAAAAAACGTAACCCGTAAACCCCAAAACAGGAATGGATTAGAAGAGGTTTTCATGAGCAATTAGAGTTCATTTTTGCACGGAGGAAATAAATGATTCTTGTAAGTAGAGAAATAGAATTTGCCACCCCATAAGGGATGAGCCACCGAACTAAGGTAGACCTTTACCATGTTACAATAAAAAAAAAAACCGGTTCATCCGTGGTCTAGTCTGTACGTATGATTCACGTTGACCGGATGGCGACCCAACGCATCAAATACGAGGATTACGTGTGTGAGTCTGGTAAGTACATAGAGGCGGGTGCTAGACGTGTTAGTGTGCGCCGAGCTCGACAGGAAAATAGCGGTCTATTTTGCAGGTTCGTGGTATAAAAATGAATTAATTATTGAGTCCTATTTGTAACAATAAATTAGAACAATGTGTATATTTTGCGAAAGTCATTGATTTAGAATTGAAATACATTCAGCTTTGCACGACGTTGTTAAAAATGTAAAAATAGATTAGACCGGTAGAGGGCTGTCTTGGTTATTCAACTTCTCAATGGTGTTTTGGGTTTAACTAGTTTCGTGAGGAATTTCAACATTTTGAAGAAAATAAAAAGCATAGTTTTGTTGTTTGTATGTTTGTACGATTATCAGAGCTGTGTATGCTGCAAGACACCCTCTCGGAATGTTCTATAGACATCCAAAGCCCCCTTCTTCTTTTTCATTTAGGCCAAAATTGAATTATGATTATATTTTGATTTGATTTGAAAATGAAAGTGAAACAAAATTTATTTATAGTTTAGTTATATTATACTAGTAGTAGTATTACTATACTAAAACTATAGGAAAAGTTTCCGTATGGCGCCACCACTTTTTCATTCGATATGAAATAATATAGTATCTAATTTACCTCGATGAGATATCCCTTTTTGTAAAAATAAGTGAAAAGGTGGTGGCGCCATACGGAAAGTTATCCAAACTATAGCCTAGCCTATTTTGAACTTTTTAATAAAAAAAATAATGAAAAAGAGTTTTTAAAGTTGATAATGTTTTAAATGTTAACAAGTTTATTAAAAATGTTCAAGTTTTATGTGTATTTTGTTCCCGGTTTTTGTATTAAAATTGTCTTTCTTGGAAAATCTGACTGCATAGATAAAGGGGGTAAAGAATTTGAAAAAGAAATGTTAACATTTTTCAAGTTTACTTTTAATTAATTAAGAGCCATTGGACAGTTTTGGAACAGAAAAAAAAAAAGTTCACAGATTTACAAATAACTTACAAGGTTTACAGAAGGTAATGGTGAAAGACTTCTTTTGAAATAATATTATTCCATGAAATGCTTTTCTTTTTGAGAAAAGATTAAAACTATTATCAATTCTTGATATTGAGAATTATGGATTTATTTTAAACACATGTCATGACACGGCGAAACGTGCGGAAACAAGGGTGGGTTTTTTCCGTTATGTTCTCCCGACTCCGATGACCGATTGAGCCAAAGGTTTGTTATTTTATATAGAAGTTGTGATACATGAAGTTTGGGCCTTTGGACAATACTGTCTACCGAAAGTGTCCAATGGCTTTAAGCAATTTCAGGCAGTGTATATTTTGGAAGCAACAAAGGAAAACATCAAAGGTGGAAAGGAGGATTTTCTCCCTCTTCTTACTTGTAAACTTTTAAATCTTCTCAGGCCGGGAATTTTATCTTTGAGAAGGCAAGGCCATTTTCATTTTGAAAAGGGCACTTCCATTGGAAGGTCTATGGGAAACTATGGGAAACTTTTGAAAGGGCACTAAGGCCAAGACCAGGGCAACGGAGGCCATGGCCTTCATGAAATTCCAGGCCTGTGTTCTTGTAATCTGAGTCTGAAGCGAAGTTAAAGGTTATAATTTGTTTCCCTTCTTTTTGATTTTCCTCCAGTGCAGCCTGTACACATCAGCAATAAGTTTTAGAGCAGACTGTCAAGAGATTGTTGATGTTTCTTTGATCTGAATGCTTGATTGGTGGCAATCATGTATGGACATAGGGATGTACGCATCCTACTTATAGGAGATTGTAAGTATTAAAAAAGTCTTGACTTGATAAACTATAATGACATTGACATAACCACTGTGCAAATTTATTTGACAATAAAGTGTAGAGTGTCATAAGGTTTATCGCGAATAGCAAAATATCAAGCAAGGGTGCTGTTGAACCCACACAAAGATATAGGCGCTGCGTGCCGAGTCTTGCGTGACAACGTTAACCTAATAGCAAACTGCCCCATATGCCTTCCCACAAAGCATTGCGGTTCTGAATCGTGATAAACCTTATGGCCGAGCTATGTAGAGCATCAAATTTAAGTCCTGTTGGTTAGGTTATAGGAGTTTGAATCCCTGTCATGACACTTGTGTCCTTGAGCAAAATGCTTGACGAGCATTGCTTCTCTTCATCCAGGTGTATAAATGGGTAACAGCAAGGGTAGAGGTTAATAGTGTATTTGAAAAAGCCTTTGGAGCACCATGGCAGCCTGGGCTGTATACTCCCGAGGGAGCTGAGAAAGATTAATAAATGTTTGCCGAATGACCATGGCACTAATGTAAAGTGAGCCCAGCCTTCTATCCCCCTAGAAATCCAGTTATTTGGTTTGAGAAAGAGAACTTTACAATAAAAAGGTGTCAAGTGAAAATCTTTTGGAAGTTTAACTGTTTTGTGCAAAACAAAGCTGTATGTCTGAATTTAGATAATCACAATTTAAAATGTTTTTGTTTTGTCTAGCTGGAGTAGGGAAAACTTCACTGATCCTGACGCTAGTGAGCGATGAATTTCCAGAGGATGAGGTGAGTTGATTGTTAGCCAGAGGGGCGATTTGAAATTTGTCACTCCTTCTTTGTATTTGCATTTGCTTTTTTTTCTTACAAGCGAGCAATTTGGACACCCAATATACAGTGTTCTCCACACGTAAACTGGGAGGGCTTAGTGAATTTGTGTTTACTACACTTGATGTGTAAACTGTATCCTAAGGTTGGTGACTCTTTGGATGAAAACAGGTTCACTTAGAGTTTTTGTTTTTCTTTGATCAGATTCCTGCCAGGGCTGAAGAGATCACAATTCCTCCAGATGTGACACCAGAGAAAGTCCCAACACACATTGTGGACTACTCATGTGAGTACAATCATACACAGTTTCAAGCATTGCACCTCGCTCTTGAAGGTCAATTGGAATGACTTTATAAACAATTTAAACTCTTTTTCTTTGCAGCGAGAGAGCAGAGTGATGAAATCCTAATGGAGGAAATTGCCAGAGTAAGTGGTTTTTCCTTTTTCAAGATTCTAACAACCTTTGCCCACCCCACACCCTGATCATTGTAAAAAACACCACTTAGGTTGGGGGAGGAGGGAAGGTACTAGATCTTGTGTGTTGTTTTAATACACGTAAAAATAACAGTCGCTTATTGTAAAAAGAAAAGGGGTTCACCCCTTTGTTCCTGGTTTGATTGGCAGCATATTTTTCCACAGCACCTTATAAAACACTTCATGGTGGTATGTAAAGGATTTGGTCTTATACTTCAAAATGCAGCTCCACATACCTTGTAAGAAAAATCATAAGTGCTTTGAGAAGCCCATTGGGAATGATGAAGCCCTTATATAAAAAAAAAATCATTATTATTGTTATTAAATCAGGTGATCCCCTGGCTGCCGCTTCCCAGGTTGTATTGTAATTTGGGTGTGTTCCCTGGCTACACAGTAGTTAACGGTTGTATTGCTTCTGACTGGTACCCCGGATCGAAGATATTGACAAAAATAGGGAGATCGCCAATATAGGGTTAGATAGCTCAGTTGGTAGAGCGCCGGAACATCAATCTGGAGGTCGTTGGTTCGAATCCCACTCTAGTCAATTCTATATTCAACCCCAAAAATCAATTAAATCAAAGAGCATTCAAGTATCAATATTGCTTCTTCTCCCAAACAGGCCGATGTGATATGCATCGTCTACGCTGTCAACCATCGCGAGAGCATCGATAGCATCACAGACTACTGGTTACCACTGGCAAGGAATACCCTAGGTGCTGACCATAGCACCCCTATCATCCTGGTGGGTAACAAGTCTGACCAGGCTGATGCCAACAGTCTGGAAGGGGTGGTCCCGATTATGAACGACTACTCAGAGATTGAGACTTGTGTTGAGGTAAGAGTTGTCCTGTCGTCAGAGAATTGTTTTGTTTGTTCTTCTTTGTAGGGTTTGCAATTACTGAAAGTGCAGCATGGTATGTTTCAGCCAGTTTGATTGGAAATGATCTTGGTTAAGCTTGGGCGATATCGATTTATTTTATTCACGATATATCGCCGACAATATATCGCGATATTCGTTATAATCGCGATTAATTAAATTGGACATCATCAGTCTTCAAACTCCAAGTGAAAGTTGTAGAAGAGACAGTCATAGCATAAGAGAGGTGTTCTAATGACCTATTCTTCTGGTTTTACTCCAAACCTATGGGGTGCAAGATGTCTCAGCTAGGAAATACATCGTGATATTGCGATATTTAATCGATATCGGGATATATATCGCGATATATCGATATTTCGATTAAAACCAAATCGATCCGATATCGAAATCGTTTCCAAATTCATATCGCCATATTCGATAATATCGTGATGTCGCCCAAGCTTAATCTTGGTTATTGATAAATCATGTAGGTCCTGGGGTGACAGAGCTTTCTTTGTCGCAGCCGCAGCCCTCCGGTTATGGAACTCACTTTAAAATCATGTTCAGACTTCTCCATCACTTGAGACTTTCAAAAACAGGTTGAAAATGAATCTAATGCAACTCGCTTATGGTCGGAGTCATGTGTAAATGCTTGTTCGTTCTGTTTGTTCATAGTTAAATCTTATGAATGCATCTTGTTTACTGCTATGGACATGACGTATGTTGATTTTGTTTTTATGATCTATTTTGCTCTGTATATGCAGATTGTGTGCATTATAAAAGTGCATTATAAATGTTCTGTATCCTATTTTTTTAAATAATAAATGGTGCAGCTATGGCCAAGTTTGCACGAGGACCATTGATCGACTAGAGGTTGATTTTGCTCAGTACCAGCACTTGTTTTTGAACCAGTTAATATCAGCTACTAGCGGACAAATGGTCCTTGTACAAACTTGGCCATTTTGGTTAATCTCACCTGACCATGTCCCCAGACAACAGCTTCGTCTAAAACAGTGACTCTGACTGCAGCTATGGCTAGATCATTGTACCCAGTATCCACAGCTCAGTTGCTCAAGCCGGATCTATTGTGACTTGTATTATGATTCAAATTTAGTCAAAGTAAAAACAAAAATATCCCACTGTTATCACAGATTTAGCTGCGCTATTCCTTCTTACATGCCCCTTTTTGATCGTTCATCTATTTTTTTTGCAGTGTTCTTCGAAGAACCTAAAAAACATCTCAGAGGTGTTCTTCTACGCTCAGAAGGCCGTGCTGCACCCGACTGGTCCCCTGTACTCGGCAGAGGATAAGGAGCTCAAACCTGAATGCAAGAGGGCGCTATGTAGGATATTCACGATATGCGATCTGGACAACGATGGCGTATTGAACGATTACGAGCTTAACCTATTTCAGGTGGGTACTAAAACATGTTTTAAAAAAAACAGTCATGTGTTAGCATTTAAGCCCCCAAAATTAGCCTGTTTCTTTTTACCAGTCTTTTCTAACATCTTTTGTTCCTGTTTTCTTGTTTTTGTGTGTGTGTGTTTTTGTACACAGAGGCGATGTTTCAATGCACCGTTGCAGCCACAGGCTCTGGATGATGTCAAAGCAGTGGTTAGGAAAAACATCCCAGAAGGAGTCGTCAATAACGGACTCTCACAAATAGGTAAGGCCAACAGGCTGCCATCTTGTTGGTTTCTCATTCAAAGCAATTTTTAAACTTTTTTTATTGATACATGTGTATTTTTTTTATGAGAGATTGTTTACCATCAGAAGGCCTAGGATGGCCACTTTAGGGAGAGGGCTACTCTTTACTGATTTGGTCTGTCGACCCAAACCAACTGTCACCAAGGACCAGGGCCCAACTTCATGGCTCTGCTTACCGTAAGCACAGAATCGGCGCTTACGGAAGCAGAGAATTCTGTGCTTACGGCAAGTGTGTTTCACGGGCTAGCGGTGAATTTTGGCTTCTGCGCGTGCGTACTCCACTTTATTCGGCATTCTACGCTAACAAGGCTAGCGCAGAACTTCGGCGCTTGCGCGTAAGCGGGGAATCGTGATCGTAAGCGCAGAATTCGGCGGTAAGCAAGCCATGAAATTGGGCCCTGTATACACCTACTCCAGGGGCCAGGGATGAGATTGTTCAGATCTTTGGCTGAATTCAGACTTTTTATGTGGGCCTGGTGAAGAAAATCAGGCAGTATTTTTTTCCACAAATAAAGAAATTCTGCTCATTTGTCTACTTATCTAGTGCTTTGGACACTGTTTCCAAAAGCTCCTTGGAATCTATACCCCCAGGGGTTACCAAACAGTAGAAATGGCATCATTTCAACATACCTTTGAATTTGTATCCAAGTTTCAGACTTTTTTATTAGTAATGACTCTCACCCCTGAGGGGCTGACACAGGGTTACCTCCTTCACAGTTCATAAGGATGTTGGCATGTTTGCTTGTTTAGTGTTTGTCAACATTCAATTATCAACATCTTGATTGATTTTTCCCCTCTTCTTCTGTTTGTGACCGGCAGGTTTTTTATTCCTTCACACATTATTCATTCAACGAGGTAGACACGAGACCACATGGACTGTGCTCAGGAAGTTTGGTTATACGGATCATCTCAAACTCACTGCAGACTACCTACGACCAAGGTACGTACGCAGAGCTGTAAAAATAAATATACCCTTGACAAGTTGACTATCAAAGCTTTAATTTTTGGGGGAAAGGGAACATTTTGTTATATTTATGGGGTTTGTTTTTTTCTGGTGGGGGTAGGACATAGAAGAATGGATGAAGGAAGTATAGCCCCTACCTGAGTTGTTAACACAGCGGAATTAATTTGTGTCTGTTAATCAAAAAAACCCAGAACCAAAACATATTTTTCCTACGTTAATCTGATTTATGTTTTTTTTCCTCTTGTATTGGGCAAATCTGAAAAATTATGCTTAATAGTCTGACATTTGTATTAGAGCCTGCACCATGTGCATGTGTAGGGCAGCCCTTGTGCGCGATAAAAGGTTCCTACTTTTTTCCAAGGACCAAATGTCACGCCTGTGTAATGTTGTAAACCCTTCAAAATTATAAATTGTTTTCTCAACATTTCATGGCTCTCTGAAAATGATTTTTCAAATTTTGAATTCAAATTTTGTAATTCCAGTTTGACCTCTTTTTGTTGGTGTTTTTCAGGTTACGAGTTGGTAGAGGTAGCTCAACAGAGCTGAGTCATCTAGGCTACCAGTTTCTAACCTCACTTTTTGAAAAATACGATCAGGTAAATTTCCTTGCTTTGTTTGTTCTTAATACACATTTTATGAGCCTTCAAAAGTCGGTCTGAATGCTTGAGGATATGGCTTCCAAACAAAACGACTTATGGTATAGTGCAAAAGTATTGTGAATGGTCTGATGTTTTGACCCTAGCAGAGTCTTTCTCGAAGGATAAATGACAACACAACACAGACGTACAAGTATACTAGTGCAGGGTTCTCCACAAAACAAACAGCGTGGTATTAGGAGGCTGATCAGAGATGGAAAATTACCCAGACGCAAATCTGTAACTCGCATTCCAAGTAGAAGCTCTCGGGCGAACATGCAGAAAGTGGACTCTTATTTCAGGAGCAGTGGTTTTGTTCGTGCTGAAATGGTTTGCAGAAAAATGTTTGCACAGTCAATCTTACAGGACTAGTTTGTGCAATAGCGGATCGTACAAGAATAGTGTTTGCAATTGCTGATCGTGTAGGAATGGTTTGTGCAATCGGCTTATCTATGATGCAAGAATAGTTTGCGCAATTTGACGTTCGTGCAGGATTTAACCCTGTGGAGAACCCTGTACTAGTTTAACAAGAAGCATGAGATAAACCCAAATAACATACATTCTCACTCCAAGTATTTCCAAGTGATAGAAATGCTATAAATTTAAATGGGAAATGCTTGAATCTTGAAGTTCTAACATTTTGACAATTTCTTGGTATAATTTTGTGTCATCTCAGGACAAGGATGGTGCCTTATCCCCATCAGAGCTGCAGAATTTCTTTCAGACATGTCCAGTCATGCCGTGGGGCCCCGATGTCAACATGACGGTGTGCACCAATGAGAAAGGCTGGATTACACTGCAAGGATGCTTAGCTCAATGGACGTAAGTATCAGTGTTTAGTGCCCTAACCACTCCCCATTCGTCAAAATCCAACTGCATGTTTTGTTTGATCTGCTGGGCTGCAGACTGCACTGGTTATTTGCCGACTCTATAAATTTACATTGGTGAAATGTTTGTTGGTTATTTTTTTTAATGGTTTTTAACAAACCACAAGGGAAACTGACGTGGTGACATATTTTTGGGGTGAACAAAGACAAACTGACTGAAGACGGACTTGAACCAGTCAGAAGCCATTCAACCTATAACTGCTCCAGTCACCTTTTCTTTATTCCACTCAAAATCTTTTTTTATTCTTTAATAGACTCACAACTCTTCTGGACGTGTCGAGGACCCTTGAATATCTAGCGTACTTCGGTTACCGGTACGTCATGGCGGAGCATGAGAACCAGCTCTCAGCCATCATTGGTAAGTAGTAGGTCGTGTCCGAATTACTGGCTTCGGCTAAAGCTACGGCTACATCATCATGCATTAAACTTTAGGCAAACTTAACAACACCCTTAGCAACAGTTGTAGCCGCATCCGTTCTCAGCATATTCATCAATTACCCTAGGTCCCAGTTTCGTTGTGGTTGACGATCAGATTTTTAATTTTAGGTCTATGCTCATGCAAGTTTTCAGAACTTTTTAGAGTTAACAAAGTTATCATTTCCAGAACTTTCTGTCCCTCTTTGTATGGAACAAATGATGCGTTGCATGGTAGGTGCAAAATGAAACAAAATGAAATGGCCGGTCAGATATACTCGTCAGCCACGTCCACCGTAGGCTAGTCCAAACAAATTTGGTGTGTATACATTGTCACAGTTTACCCCACAAGGCAGCCACGACGGAAAGACTTCATCGCAAACTCAAATAATTGCAAACAAGACATTGACACCAGAAATACATAGGCTTATTTTACACACAAATAGTTAAAAGGGTGGCTGAAGTGTTTTTTTAATTCATTTAAACGATTAAACATGACTTTTTAAACCTGAAGTATTTTTTAATTTTTTTTTAATTAAATGCGCAAGTATTTTAAAAATGGTTTTCAAGAGATTAGGGGAACCCACCCCGCCCCTAAAAGGGAGCCTTCATTTGCCTAAAGTGACGTCATGTCGGTAACACGAGCCGCTGGGCCCCCTGGCTGTGTGCATATAGAGACGTGTGCACTGTGTGGCCTGGTACCTAGGCGCGTGTAGTTAGGGACCAGACTCTTTTTGCTGACGATATGTTGAATTCCCGATGTGACGTCGATGGTAGGGGGGCGGCAACAATCCACAAAAGGGGGGGGCATGACTTATTCGCTAATTACGCAAGTCAGATATGTCGGGAATAAACAAAACACATTTTATTGATGTTCAATACATATATCAGAAATAAATGACAGCAAAATTTACTGTTTTATTTGAATTCACTGCAGCATCCCTTTAAAGCCATTATATACTTTCGGTAAACAGTATTGTCCAAGTCCCACACTTCGTGTATCACAACTTATATATAAAACAACAAACCTGTGAAAATTTAGGCTCAATCGGTCATCGGAGTCGGGAGAAAATAACGGGAAAACCCACTCTTGTTTCCGCGCGTTTCGCCATGTCATGACGTGTGTTTAAAATAAATCAGTAATTCTTGCCAACGAGAATTTATATTGTTTTACTGTTTTCTCAAAAAGTAAAGCATTTCATGGACTAATACTTCAAGAGAAGTCTTTCACCATTACCTTCTGTAAACCCTGTAAACTATTTGTAAATCTGTGAACTTTTTTTTTTTTTTTTCTGTACCGAAAGGGTCCAATGGCTTTAAACAATGAATACATACATTTCTCATGTCATCTTACAAGAAGCTTGTCTGGTGCCGAAAGGTTGGTTGAGCTCCTAGTACGCTGAAAGATTTTGATAGAATCATTATTTCCCCAAATATCTTTACAAATTGGGTTGATGTCTGAGAAAAAAACTCCCCTAATCCTGAGCAATTTATTCCCTCCATAGTATCGCGAGCCAAGAGGATCGATCTTGAGAAACGGCAGACGTCTCGTAACGTCTTCCAGTGCAATGTGATCGGTCCAAGAGGAGCAGGAAAGACTGCCTTCCTGCAGGGAGTGAACAATCGGACCGTTGACTCCAGTAGTCACTCCATGAGGGAACATCTGTCTGCATACACCATCAATACTGTACAGGTGTATGGACAAGAGAAACACTTATTGGTGAGACATTTTGCCTGTATTTACGATTTTGTTTGCCAGCATTTTCCTGTACTTACTTGTGTCAACCTGTCACTAGGTGTTCTGGGTTGATCTAAACTACCTGTTTTTACCTTAATTTACCTACATTTATTTAAATATACCTACATTTACCTGTGTTTACCTATATTTCTGCATTAACCCATATTTATCTGATTGCGCCTGTACTTTACCTTCATCCACCTGTTACCTGTGTTAACCTGTTTTACCTGTATATACGTGTACCTTTAATTGCCTGTACTTACCCCTTTACCTGTGTTTACATGTACTTACCTCCAATTACCTGCATTTACCTGTATTTGTCTGTTTGCGGTATTTACCTTCATAAACCTGTATTTACCTAAATTTACCTGCATTTTACCTGCATTTTACCTGTATTTAAATGTGTTTACCTGTTATTGCCTGTATTTACCTGTACATGTAATTGCCTGTATTTACCTTGTTTTTGTAGTTTTTGTTGTTCGCAATGTACATACTAGAATCCTTACTGCTGGAGGGTGCAAAACACAGCTTTCAGTTTTGATGTTTTCATATCAGTTTACAATACGAGTGACAACAAATATAGTCTATTCAATGAGACTAGACTTTTACAAAGATCAGAACAAGATTTGTGTTTGGCGTCACCATACTGTAGGTTAAAACTTCTGATATTATTTTTTTTATTGTTTCTGTTTTTAAGTTTGGGTTTGAACAAAGACAAATTTACTGAGCTATCCAGCCTTTTGGTAGCGTTCTCCCGATTAGTCAATATCTTTGTTCAGGGGTGCCAGTCAGTTTCCTTTGTGGATATTAACTTGTCTTATGGTTTTTGTTCTGATAGCTTCACGAGATTGATGTTGGTCTCCAAGACGAACTGACATCAGAAGACTTGGAATGTGACGTAGTGTGTCTCATGTATGATATATCAGATCCAAGGACGTTTGAGTATTGTGCTAAGAGCTTCAAGGTAACTTCATTCGGTGTTCGGGCTTCAGCCAGACACCTTTTTTCCCCTCTTCTGCTTCTTCCCCTTAACTCTCCAAGATTAACTTACACTTCTCTTTTGTTTTCACCTCAAAGCGCATCTCTGTGATTGTGATATGCGCTCTACAAAAATGGTTCATTATCATAACCCTTCATGGATTAGCTCCATCCCACATACAAGGACACATGAATATCCTGTTATTGTTGTTACTATTATTATAACTCAAAATTTAAACTGAACTAAGCCTTGAAACACATCAGACAATAGGCCATATGCCGAAGAGCCATCGTGAAAATATACCGCTATGCATATTTGGAAACCGGTAACAGTTAAAAAAAAAAAAAAAGCTTTAAGTATGGACGTAGTTGACATGAATCATTGCAAGGTTTTATAGTTGGTTGCTACATTGCTTAAAAAGCAGAATTCCATTGCCAACTTATCATGCGCATTTGCTATTGAACATCAATATGAAGAGAGCATGAACTTGATGTCAGTAACACTTCTCAGATTCAAAATTGTGGGCCATAAAAACTTAAATCTTTTTCAATAACCACATTAATTCAAAGTAAAATAATTCTCAAAATCCTTATGCTATCGCAAGCTGCTGTACTTCTAACCAAAAGTTGCTATCGCCATTAATTTTAAGAGTGATTAACAACTGTATACCTTTTTTTTAAAGACATTGGACACTTGGTAGTTGTCAAAGACTAGTCTTCTCACTTAGTGTATCTCAACATATGCTTAAAATAACAAACCTGTGGAAATTTGAGCTCAATAGGACGTCGAAGTTGTGAGATAATAATGAAAGAAGAAAATACCTTGTCACATGAAGATGTGTGCTTTCAGATGCTTGATTTCGAGACCTCAAATTCTAAATCTGAGGTCTCGAAATCAAATTCTCAGAAAATTACTTCTTTGTCAAAAACTACGCCACTTCAGAGGGAGCCGTTTCTCACAATGTTTTATACTATCAACCTCTCCCCGTTACTCATTATCAAGTAAGGTTTTATGCTAATATTTATTTTGAGTATTAGCCAATAGTGTCCACTGCCTTTAACAATAATATCTTTTTCTTAACCCCATTACTTCGAAGTGAAATACTTCTCAAAATGCTTTATACTATTGAAAGCTGCTGTAGGCCTCTAGCCAAAATTTGTTATCGCCATAAACTTTTAGAGTGATTACTAACTGTATACCTTCCCTTTTAACAGCAACATTTTGAGAACAGCAGCATCCCGTGCCTGTTTGTGGCCTCTAAGAGTGACATGCACCCAGTGCGCCAGAACTACACTCTCCAGCCGGCCCAGTTCTGTGCAAGCCACAATCTACCCCCTCCCCAGACCTACTCCAGTAAAGGGAGACCCAATAAAGACATCTACATCAAGCTGGCTACACTAGCAGCATACCCGTGAGTACAGTGTTCTTTGGATTTTAACGATTGCTTAACTTTTGTGGAGGAGGGGGGTGTTGTGACGGGGTTGTACACAAAAGTCCATTCTTCTGCAAGGTTACCGTGGTCCATGGTCCAGTGGTAAGTCTGCAGGACTTGCAATTACAAGGTTATGGGTTCGGATTCTACAAAAGTAATTATGGTCCAGTGGTTAGACTGCAGGACTTGCAATCACAAGGTTGTGGGTTTAAATCCCACCAAGCTAACCATGGTCCTGTGTTTAGGCTGTAGGACTTGCAATCATAAGGTTTTGGGTTTAAATCCCACCAAGCTAACTGTGGTCCAGTGTTTAGGCTGCAGGACTTGCAATCACAAGGTTGTGGGTTTAAATCCCACCAAGTTAACCATGGTCCAGTGGTTAGGCTGCAGGACTTGCAATTTTCAAGGTTGTTGGTTCGAATCCTACCGAACTATCTGCTGATTTCACAACGACTTTTGATTTTAGTCTTGATTTGTAAAGTTTTGCTTTGAATTATGGCTGCAGCTTTTGTGGACTTGAATACTATTCCTAGTTCTGTATTTGCATTGCATGGCGGTCTTTATACCATTTAGCAAATTGAATGAAAAAGTGTAATCATTACTAGACAAGGCTATATTCCCAGACAAATCTACCCCCCACCTTCCCAACCCTCTCCCTTTCAATCAAGTCTGTCTCAGTGCATTTTTAAAATGATAATTGTGCTCATATATTTGACATTTGGAGACAAAGTTCAGTTCTTGCATTTATTTATGTTTTCTTAAACCCTTAACCCCGAGACTGATATTTTTTATCGGTGGAATTTTTTTTCAGATTTGTCCCCTGAGAAAAGAATGCAGAACCTTAAACAGTTAATAACAATGACTTCTATTGTAATGCTCATAGAATTGTGAACTCTTACTCAGTTACTGCACACGCACTCCCATGCTGTCCATCACATCACAAAGGGTGCTGTTTTTGTTACATTGATGTGACAGGCAGGGTTAGGGTTAGGGTTAGGTAAGTAGTAACTGGGTTAAGAGTTCATAATTCAATGTACAGCTACAGGCCTGCCATGATCATAAGGACACAAGTGTCATGACTGTGATTTTCGAAATCACACACTGATGACTCGGTCACCAGAACTTTAGTCCAACGACCTAGATCGATCAGCCATAACATGTCTTTTTTATTTTTTCCTAAACCACATTTTGACTCTCATTATAAAAATGGCTTTTCAGGTAAACAGATTCTCATTAAAACTAAATAGTTCATAAAAAAAGGATCATGCTAAAGACTACTGGTAGTTTCAAAGTACATATGAAAAGGGGCGTGGTGTGAGGGGGACGGGCGTGAGGAGGAGGGGGTTCTTAAAGAACCATACATTTGTAATGTCCTCTCTTGTTGATGTCTGCAATAGAGTTTGTGCATTTTCATACAAAATCAGGTGATGTCCTTGTTGCTTTCATTGTTCACTTTGTTGTGATTTTGTAATCGATGATGATTCAACTCCAATAATTCAACCATCAGACCTCGAGCCCAATGGGTAGACCATGACTCACCAGGTTTCCATACGCAAAATAATGAATGGGTTTTGAAATATTTTTCATAAGACTCTTATTAAGAGTCCACCCTTTTCCCGTCACCGACCGAAATTACACAAACACAGATCGTCATCTGATTCAGTTTCTCCCCCAGACTTCCTTTGATCACACTTGGTCCAGGTATTCACTGATCACCCCCTTTGATATGATTTTCTGTTATTTTTTTTTCTGACACTCTCTCCTTCCCTTTCCCCTTGGTATATCTACATTTCCTCTCTTTGTCTACAGCCTCGTTAAGGGGGTACTGGTCGAGCACCCCGCTGCCTTGTGGATCAGGGACAAACTGATGCTAGCTTCGGGTCCTCTTGCTTCAAGGTTCTCATGTCGCTTCACTCTCTGTTACACCTCCCCTCCCACTGCCCCTACACCTGCACCGTAACCCCCTTCCTTACTTCACAAAAAAACGTGATTCCTCTTTTTATTTTATATCCACTTGCTTCTTCTATTGTTCGTGTGCCCCCCTAATCACAACCCCCCCCCCAAAAACAAAAAAAAACTCTGAAAGATACAATATTCATGTTTAAAAATACAGGAATCAAAGTACATGAATAAGTTTTAAACTACTCGTACTAGTGGTTTAAACACGCTCTATTGACCCCTTGTACGCGCGTCACACGCGGCGACTGATGCCACGCTCACCATGTTGGTGGTCATATTAATTTTGGTTTTTTACCCATACACCGATGTGTGTTAGCACTGTATACTCAGTACTTTCCCGAGTCCTGTGAAAAAATATCACAGGCATGTTACTCGGGTGGGATTCGAACCCACGACCCTTGCAATTCCAGAGCAGTGTCTTACCAACTAGACTACCGAGGTTGCCGGCAGCTAGAGGCAGTTCGAACATAGGATTCGAACTGCCTCTAGCTGCCGGCAACCTCGGTAGTCTAGTTGGTAAGACACTGCTCTGGAATTGCAAGGGTCGTGGGTTCGAATCCCACCCGAGTAACATGCCTGTGATATTTTTTCACAGGACTCGGGAAAGTACTGAGTATACAGTGCTAACACACATCGGTGTATGGGTAAAAAAACCAAAATTAATATTCTTTATCCCCGATGCAAATTTAACATCTATTATGTTGGTGGTCAATAGGCTTACATGTAAACGCCGCGTCATCTAAAAATGCGCACTTCACTGAATAACGCACGTTGACATTGACCACCAAAATGGCGTACCTAAGATTATTCTGATGATGACGTCAGGTGAAATGGGTCAATAATTCATTTTCACTAAGACAAAGAGCACACATACCTGTACATGTACCGCTACTTTCCACCACACAAGGTCCAATCCCAGGCCAAACATTGAAAAACAAGTGTCTGTAAAACTTGACTGCTGCTAGCTTGGCCCATTTTCAAAACCATGGCTGAGACTTTGCCTGTGGCTTTGGCTGCGAACTTGGCTGCGGCTGTGGCCATGGCTGTGTTTATGTGCCATCTCTTTGAATCCCAAACTGAAAGTGTATGTTCTTAAAATTACTGATGGAGCCGGGTCCTAAGCCCAAGCCATAGCCTAAGCCCAAACTTTGGTTGTGAATAAAAAGTACATGGGCCTAATCTCTAGAACTCCTTCCCTCTTGCCTCTCCCAGACTGTATTTTCCTTGTTCTTTTTTGCTGTTTGTTCCGTTGGAGAATGTGCAACCAGATTGTCCTGTGAATGACAGTGTTTGATTCTGTACTCTGTGTTGCATCCTGTACGGTAGTGTGATGGATATTGTGATGAATATTGTGTTGGCATGACAACCCCACCTCGTCAAATTGTGATTCTTATTTTTTTTTTTCCTAATAGTCAGCAGATGGAAGTCAGAGAGACATTCCCAAATAATTAGAAAAAATAATTTTAAATTAATAAACAAGAGAAACTGACTAGGTAAATGTTTAAAAAAGGTGGGGTTTGTTAAAGAGAAATTTAGCAGAGCAGGATTTGAACCAACGACCTCCGGATTAACGTGCCGGTGCTCTACCAACTGAGCTATCTAGCCCTATGTTTGCGATCTCCCTAATGTCAATATTTTGTAAGGGGGGGGGGGTGCTAATCAGAAGCCATACATCCAGGTACTTTCTTTGTTCAATCACAAAACTAAATTGAAACAAATAAATAGCAAAACTCAGCAATTGTGATAGGGAAGAGTGTTTACCAAAATAGGAGAATTTTACACCATTTTAATGTGAGTTTAGAGACCTTCTCTCGGACTATTGGAAAAAATAATGATTGCATCACACAACTGAATTTGATTGTGGAGCTCCCTATTGATAAGGTTTTTGTTTTTTAAATGTCATGAGTTGATAAATTAATTTTGCATGCATTTTGTCGTTGAATTTTAACAAGCTTTTGATTTCAGAATTTCTTTTGCATGTTGCAAAATTGTTGATATTATTTTCTCCCTTGTTGTTGCACATAATTGAGCTCTAATTTGACTGTAAAGCTACTTAAAATTAAAAGGTTGAATCAAGCGGGATTAGACTGGTGCCAGTTGACATATTTTCAATACGTTTAACTAGACTTGTTCCTAGACTGCATGATTGCTACGTGTCTCACTTTGCAGGCATGAAAAAACTTCACGAAAAAAAAAGAAGATGAAATTAAAACAAATCAATGATTTTGTATAGTATTTTTCAATTTTGAATGGGTAAACTGAGAATAAAAAAAGAAGAAATCAGCTGATCGGGAGAAAAGTTGCATGCCTGACTTTGTTTGAGATGTAACTATTCAAACATGGTAGATGCACAAAAGTTTCATCAAATTTAACACCTCTCGTTGGTTAGAACTTTAAATTTTGAACCTTTGAAAAATATTTTTGGTCCGAGTGGGTGGACCAAAACAAATGTAAATTTTTCTCAAAGAAGTGCCTCCTTACTAGAGGAAAGTTGCTGTGCCCCTTTAAGAACGAAATAATTTCAAGGCCAGCATTTCAACCATGCATAGCTTCAAAGCAATCTGTGCAAAATACTTATAGCATAAATCTATGCCTTCTTCAGGAGGATAAATAAACGAATCCTAATTATTCAAAAAATATTTATAATGATTTTGATTTCCAACCTGCTTTATTTTCTCCGCAGACATCTTAAAGGTGTGTCGCAAGAGAGTCACTCTATCTGGTTGAAGGTCGGCATCTGCGCTGCCGTCGCGGCCGTCGGAGGAATAGTCATCTACAGATACTACAAGAGTCATTGATTGGTAGCCACCATGCCTGGACACCAGGGAATAATAATAGTATGTACAGAAAAAAAAATGATGCAATTTATAAGAAACCAAAATGGTAGATGCATACCTGCCAACTGTACAGACTTAATTGGAATTGCAGTTTTTTGAGATTACAGGCCGTGAAAAAGCAGAATATTTCGGTTTCTGATGAGAGATAGCAATTAAGAAGATCAAGAAGCTCTGTCAATAGAGGGCGCCATTTGCCTGGGACAGTATATGTTTTTTGGGGGGGAGAAAAAGTGATTTTTGTGCATTGTTTGAAGTACATCATTTGTATGTGTACTTGTTATAAGCATTACTCTCACCTGGCTACTTGCGTCACTGTCTGTGGACTCTTAAAATTGGTGTTCCTATTTCTGAGGTTTTAATGTTGGCAGGTATGTAGATGGGGTTTATGGATACCCTCATTGAAGATGGTATACCAAGGACCAGGGGGGGGGGCACACTGTTGAAGAAGAAAGGTTGAGGGACAAATGCAAAAGAATACGACTTTAAAATTGGAAACCTTTTCAGAATGCATGACGTAATTGTCACTCTGTGACAGATTCTAGGGGTATAGGACAACGGAATGTGTTGGGAATGTTGGTAAGCGCTTTCCTTAATGATGAATCAATCCGCTTAATGGAAATCCCTATTTTGGAAAGCAATGGTTTAAACTGGTGGTAAAGATTCCAGAGTTCTTAGGGGGAGGGGGTGCTGTGCTTTTTTGAATCGGACCCAACTGGACTCTTAGAAGTTCGGAGTATAGTCTGTTCCTTATCTAACAGAAAGTCCTCGGCAAATGTTTTTTCAAAGTCCGGGGTGCTTTTTGGATTGACAAGATCTAATTGACCTACTGGTAGTCGTTTGACAAATGTACTGTATTTAATCCAACCAAATGGTCTGCGCTCAAGCTGGGGTTTACATCATTGAGTTCCGGAGCAGGGGGATGGGGAAGGTATGTTTATTGTCAACGCGGCCCAATCATTTTAGCCAGCATTGAAGCATGGCAAATGTCTCTCATTCTGATGAATTTGTTATCGTTCAAATTTTAGTTTGGTATGTGGTTCACTGCAATCAAACAATGCTCGTGTTTCAATGAAGGTTATGTCCAGACAAGTGGCTTTGCTGTGGCTGTGGCTGTGGCTGTGGCTGTGGTTGATTACTTCAGCTGCAGCACAGTAATCCAGCTGTAGCCATATCCACAGAGAGTCTTTCAGACATTGCTTATAGTAATATGTATTCATAAATGGGCTTAAATTTAGTAATCCAATAGACCATTCGTTTCTGTTTGATCATTACTGTTTGCAAGACATGGCTACTGCTGTTTGTTATGACATAATTTTTCCCGGTAAAAAACTTCTTTATTGGGGAAAAATTATATGAAAACAGATTTTGTTTTGTTTTTAAAGTGTATACATGTATATACATTTACTTTGCTAAAACACTGGAAACATTCAAAAATGTCAAATCAGGGCACGACCTTCAGTTTGACCTTTTGGAAGAAGGTCAAATCTTGCGGGCATTTTGGTGCAAATCACTTGTGACCACTGGTCTTGAAAGGGTTGAGCCTAGCAGTGAATATCAGCAAGAAGGCTCTAAAGCAGTCACAGTAAGTTTGCATGCAGCTTTGCATGAAAGTATAAACTCGTCGGCTCACTATAAGTTCATTAATTGCAATTTCACATCTGTAACGATCAAAGGTCTTTAAGGGGGAAAAAAAACCTATTTGTTGGGAGAAAAAAAATCAAAATCAACAAATAAATGTTTTACTTAAAGAAAGTTTGCCAACTATACATGTATATACTTTGAAGACCACTCCCTTGGAGTAATAAACTTCATTTACCAGGTACTCAGTCATGCCATTTGTGCCCTTGAGCAAGGCACCTAACCATAAATGCTTTGTTAAAAGTTGGGAAGAGCCAGGCTCCTAGTTGATGATACCCACGCCTACATCCTCATGGACTGTAAATCCTGTTTCAGCCCCAGGAGTAGGTGTCAACAAGCCCCTTGGTGCCCAAATCAGCTTGGGCGAAATCATTTTATTTTATTCACGATATATCGCCGACAATATATCGCGATATTCGATATAATCGCGATTAATTAAATTTGACATCATCAGTCTCCAAACTCTCAGTGAAAGTTGTAGAAGAGACAGTCACAGCATATATCGATATTTCGATTAAATTAAAACCGATCTGATATCAAAATCGTTTCCAAATTAGTATCGCGATATTCGATACAATTGTGATATCGCCCAAGCTTAGTGTAGACCCCACCAGGCTCCTAGTGAATGATATCCATGCCTACACTCTTATGTGCTGTGTCAAGGGAGGTTACCCTGTTTTAGCCCCATGAGTTGGTGTCAACATGCCCCTCGGTGGCAGTTGATTTAGGTCGCTAGTGGCTGTTCAGCTTTGTGATATTGGGTGATCTCTCAATAAAAGAAATAAATTTAAAAGAAAAATGCTTCAGAAAATAAAGAAAAACTCATACAAACTGCAGTAATGACTTTATAGTCCCGAGCAGACGAGCTGGCTACTGTTATTGCATCCCAATACGCGCGATACGTTTTAATTATTTTATATTACTGATCTGCTAATTTCATAGTGCAGATGGCACCTAAGGATTTATGTACAGGTTTTTGAGTTGGAGAATTGCCAAGAGTTGCCATAAGTTAGAATTGTATCTAAGTTATGAGAAAACGCATGCAGGTGAAATCAATTGACTGTTTTAGATGTTATTTAAAAAAAAAAACTATAAACCTAAAATCAGTTTGTTTTAAAAAAGAGTAAGTAATTGCACTTGCAGCATCATTGAAAATATTATTTTAGGAAACACAATTATCAGGGATAACAATTGCGGATAAGTTTGCGGATATTGCAGATAATTTTTTAATGTTCTGTTTCTTGGATGATTGTTGTTTTTAACTCTCCTATTGTCGGACCCACTAGTATCATCCACTGTACTTTTGAATGAGATAATCTTGATAAGTTTATTACAGTTTGAATTGTCTCTGAAAAGAGTTTGCATGTATATTAAACAGTTTCATATGAATGATTGCATTTTTGCAGGATTTATTTAATAACAACAGTAGTAAAGTCGGTCTGGCAGAATACACAATATGAAAAAAAGCATTAAAAGGTAGATCAGAGGAACAATCAGACAGGTAGTGGTTGATAAAGAAGGCTTTTATTTTGCTCACCACTTCAACTCATAACATTGCCTTTATTCGCTGTGGCCAAGTGGTTACAACGACTTGCAATCACAAGGTTGTGGGTTCGAAGCTGGCCATGGTAAACACCATTTTTACAATGCCCATAAAGTATTGTCTGTTGTTACTGAATTACAGTTTCTTGATTTGTGCAATTCATAATCACATACATCAATAACCAGTGTTTGTATGAGAGAGTTCAGCTGTTGCCAATTTGGCCAATTTGTCGCCTTGTTGGAGCTTTGCCTAGTTCCTTTGACGAGGAAGATCATCTAAACAACAAACAATCAAACATAAAAGTGGGGACTTTTTAGTGTGCTTGTTTTAGGATGTGCGTTTGAAATACTTAGGTATCAGAAGTAACAGACCTTATACCCTTGATTTTATTTGAATAGGGAGCTCTTGGCTAGAGGGCAAATAAAGGCTGCTTATGGCTTATCCTGTGCGCCTCGCGCTTTCCATTGTTTCATCATCGTCTTATCTCTAAGATGTCGTGTGACGACGTCAATGCATAAGGTCTCCAGGAGACCTTTTTAGGGGTGCATGGTGGCAATAGGTTTACACACACATGCAACCATTATTTTGTGAATTTTGGGGTGACAGTATGATTTTGCACGTTCACCCATTGCTTCTTAATTGTGCAACGTGTGACGTGCATGCAAGGGGGGGGGGGTGGGGTGGTCGAAACTTGGGTTCACCAGTTCCGAGGTTTTGCAGAGTTTTAAAGCCATTGGACCCTTTCGGTACAGAAAAAAAAAAGTTCACAGATTTACAAATAACTTACAGGGTTTACAGAAGGTAGTGGTGAAATACTTCTCTTGAAATATTATTCCATGAAATGCTTTACTTTTTGAGAAAACAGTAAAACAATATCAATTCTCGTTAACGAGAATTACGGATTTATTTTAAACACATGTCATGACACGGCGAAACGCGCGGATACAAGGGTGGGTTTCCCGTTATTTTCTCCCGACTCCGATGACCGATTAAGCCCAAATTTTCACAGGTTTGTTATTTGATATAGAAGTTGTGATACACGAAGTGTGGGCCTTGGACAATACTGTTTACCGAAAGGGTCCAATGGCTTTAAAATGTTTTTACCATCATCTGCGGGTACATTATTTCATACCTACCCAACTGTCACATTTGAGAAAAGAAATTGACATAAATTTTAGCAGATTTCTGAGGCAATAGACCTTTATCATGGTGCAGACATCTTGAGTTTCTCCTATTGATATCAATGTTACCAAACCAAGGCTGGACGAACAAAATAGTCTGGTTTCTATTTGCAAAATGGTTATTAGCATTCATTATTGTTATTAGATACGAGAACATGACCAAGATGGAGGCATCATGATTATGGTCTTTAACCAACAGCTGGAGGATCGGATATCTCTGTTGAAGATTGTTTCTGTAAAAAAAAAAAAATAAGTAACTACTTTTTGATCTTTTTGCAATATTTCACAAAAGTTGTTTTTTGGATTGGATGATGTACAACGTGAGAGTCAAAACCTTTACCTCATCTAGGTGATCTAACTATTTTACACATTTTCCTTTGTTTAAAATTTCTGATTATGTATTTAATCTAAGTAACTTTGAAATAAACCAGAAATTTTCAGATCAAAATATTAATTGTCTGTCGAGAATGAGTTGAAGCTTTGCTTGGTTGAAGAAGGTAATGAGTACTAGGAATATGATCCTTTAATATTAACCTTATTATGGAAGAAGTGGAAGTCCGAAACGGAAACTTGACCAGAAAAAAAAACTAATAGAAGTGGAACTGTATCGCAATAAAAACTGTTTTAATATCAAATAAGGCAGTTTATTTAATCTGATTGTGACATAATAATGGTAATTACAGATCCCTAAAAAGGCACAGGGACCTCTTAAATACACTGGACACTATTGGTAATTGCCAAAGACCAGTCTTCTCACTTGGTGTATCTCAACAAATGCATAAAATAACAAAGCTGTGAAAATTTGAGCTCAATCGGTCATCAAAGTTGCGAGATAATAATGAAAGAAAAAACACCCTTGTCACACGGAGTTGTGTACGTTCAGATGCTTGATTTCGAGACCTCAAATTCTAAATCTGAGGTCTCGAAATCAAATTCATGGAAAATTACTTCTTTGTCGAAAACTACATTACTTCAAAGGGAGCTGTTTCTCACAATGTTTTATACTATCAACCTCTCCCCATTACTCGTTACCAAGTAAAGGTCTTATGCTAACAACTATTTTGAGTAATTACCAATAGTGTCCACTGCCTTTAAGTACATAATAATATTATTTGGTTTTGTCCTAACACCAATGTTTGTAAGCATTGTATACTCGATATTTTCCCAAGTTCTGTGAACAAAAAAATCACAGGCATATTACTCTGGTGGGATTCGAACCAATGACCTTTGCCAAGAGCAGATGTTCCACCAATCAGACCACCAAGACAGGCTGGCAGCCTAAGTAATTGTTCACCTTTGGGATGCTGGGCATATTTACAGGGGTTAAGGTGTTTTGGAGATGCTAGGTCCACATTGTGTCAAAAACCTGTAGTTTTTCTTTCTGATGATGCACAGTGTCTATAAACCTTCCGAATTGTAACATCTGAAGGGGTACTGGGTCTTGAATATGGGCGAACCCAGGCCAGCAAGCCATTTTACAGGAATGTTCATATTCAGCAAATCTCATTCTTGTAGAGTCGGGTAAACCTCCTGAATTGTAATATCTGGGGGGATCCGGGTCTAGAATAAGGGCAAACATGGGCCAGCATACCAGTTTTCAGAATTGTCACATATTCGCCAAATCTCATTTCTGTAGTGGGCACACCATTGATCAAGTTCAACACCCCCCCCCTCCCAGCCTTAGTCACAGGTTCATATATCCCATGCATTTCCTCATTCAAAAAATATTACATATATATTTAGAAAAAATAGTAAACTATAGTTGACAATTATTAAAAAACAACATTTCAGTGGAGTTTATGCAATTAATATCACATGCTTCATTTACATACAAAATACATAAACAGGAGACTAATAAAAAAAATTGTGTATTGCTGTTGGCACCAGCACACCAATAAAATAATAACAATAACAATAATGGTGGTTATTTTTAATGTGGCATGTCTGTTATAAATTACAATCCTGGCGCCGTAATGCCAAATTTGGTGGTGATTGTTAAGATTAATTTTACGCGACCATAATACAATACCTTGCAACAGACACACAGCCAGCATTATGGAGTAGGGTCGGGGGAAGCAAAGCAAATTTTTTGTCCCCATTTTAAAGGGACACATGGCTTGGATAGGTTAAGTTGGTCTATGAAAAGCGCTTATAACCTTTTGTTATAAAATGTAATGGTTAGAACGATGTTTTAAAAGTAGAATACAATGATACGCAATTATGCCTTGAAATTGCACTATTTTCCTTTCACTTTGCGAAATAACTGGGTAGGCCATTTTTTTAGGGAAAGATTTAGCGCAAAAATTTGACGAGTTCCGTCTGAATGATTGACCAACTCGCCTGATCCAAGGAAACGTATCCCTCAAAGGTTAAGGATCTTTATGACCCAATTTGCATAAGACCTACTTTTGAGCATGTTTTCATCGGCAGAGCGATACGCCGGTTTATGAATGGACAATGCAAGCTTGTTTTTCTTGTAATTTAAACCAAAAAACATCAAAACAATTTTGACAACATAAATTGTGTCATCACTTTAACTAAATATATAAATGCTACACAAAAAGTAATTATACAATAAAATAGAGAACATGAGATGTCAATTGCATAGGAATATATAGCTATTTGTTGCAAATTTAAAACTTAAAAACATCTGTTCATTTTGTTGTCCTTTTCTGAAAATAGTTCATTAATTACCTTTATCCGTAGAAAATTATTTTGTATGCAACGTTTTTGACTCTTGTAAAACAAATTGGTTTTAAATTAACAAAAGCTGTTTCACAAAAGTGTACAGTTCCATAAGTTCACATCATGGTGTCATGTTGTAACCTCACCAACCAAATATAACCGCAGCTGTTCACTACAGCAAGTGCAGCACCGGCCCACGTAATCGCAAACGACCAACCGAAGTATAAGAGGTCATACGGCGATAGGCCAAGCTCATCAACCGACCACTCCGAGAGAAGCTGGTCACTGCGGACTGTGAAGACAATTAGACCGG
Organism: Asterias amurensis; assembly: GCF_032118995.1. Taxonomy (NCBI): domain Eukaryota; kingdom Metazoa; phylum Echinodermata; class Asteroidea; order Forcipulatida; family Asteriidae; genus Asterias; species Asterias amurensis. Next base: position 7,457,886 of record NC_092658.1, on the reverse strand, counting down.
CGGTGAGAACGACGCCTGTGGGGAGAGAGACAATGTGTGAATCACTGAGGGTAATTAACCCTTGGGTTGATATATACGGTGACCGTCGGTCTGGTCATATTTACGGATGACCGATCTATTGGGGACGGACACACCGGCTCCAAGGATAAAAACACAAGGCTTGTCATTAATTTTTAAACGATATAGTTTTTTATCACCACTTTGCATAAGGTTACTCTTTCAGGAAGAAGTGAAGAAAATTGAATTGGTATATTATTTCAAAATTGCTTTAGCAACTTGAGGAAACGATAAAGCATATAAATAATGATTGAAGTGAGGTATTACCCTAACCTTTTCAAATATGAAAAAAGGAAAATATATATTGCAACTAAATATCAATTTTCATTTTATAATAATGAAATTAATTTAAGTAATTAACCCATTAATTTGATTAAATCAATATAGGCTACCTTATTCATATATACAGTGCAATTTAATATCTACAATAATTGGTTTGATTTTGGTGTGACCCTTATGTGTGTAATGGTAAAAGAAAGATAACAATTTTATATAAAAAATGTTGATTATAAACAAATTATAATTGTTGTCATGAGCAGCAAATTGACTAGACTTGACCCAAGTCTAACTTTTGTCATTATGGTCCAAATTCAACAGCAATCCAAACACTCAGAATTGAGTCAAGTCTAAGTATTTAAAAGAACACACATGACTTTAAATGGGACTGACAGAATTGATCAGAGTTCTACAACAACTTGTAATATCAAACAGACTGCTCCTTTAACAGCAAAAACGGAAAATGAACTAGAGTTACCTGCAAGGATGAACATTATGGCTGTTGCCAGGTAAAGACGTTTGACCCTTTTCTTAAAGCAAATCATCGCCATGGCCTCAGCGATGAATATGATAAAGACACCCGCCATCACCAGAATCAAGAATACCAACAACAAATCTACAAATAAGAAAGAGAAGAGGGGTGGTGGCAAAAAGGGCAAAGGATGATTTATTACTTCTTGGTGACTCATTCTATAATACACAAATTTAATCACACAAAAAATAATGAAATGTCTCTAAAAGTGAAAACAACTGAAACATCCTTGCTATCAACATGATGTGATGTCTTAAACATTTGATGTCTTCAGAATATGCCCTTGTGTAGTTTGAAAACTTGTATTCCTATTTATTTGAAGAGCAACTGGTTTTGGCATGAAGTGTCACAACATATCATTCATCTTTTGTATTCCAGTGATAATATGATAAACCATAGAATTATTTATAACAATATTTTCATAAATCTGTGTGAAAACGATCATAAAAACATTTCAGATTTTTAAAAAAGAATACATTTCAGAAAACACCCCCAAAAACAACTTGTGAAAAACTCAGGAGTTTGATAGCCACTTTTCAGTGAAAATCAATGTAACAATATGCCTGTAATTACATGGAGGCAACAGAAGCAATTGGCTCTTGCCCCTGGTATTGGCCTTGGTGCCCCTTCAGATGTTTCTCCACAGACTTGAATATTTTCCAGTGGAAGTGCCCTACAAAATGAAATAGGCCTTACCCTCTCAAAGATGAAATTCCAAGCCTGTTTCAGGACTTAGTGGCAAAATGAAATTGCAAGAGGAAAATTGCATTGTGACCCTTTATTTTATTTCAATGAGAATAAATTTGACTGAAATAATTCAGAGGAAAAATATATTTACCATTTTGAAGGGCTGGGAAAAGATAATGAAACAATGGATTTGTAGCTGAGTCCACTTTGGTCAGGTAATCAATATTCAGACAGCTTTTTCCTGGAAGATAGAAACAAAAAATGTGATATAAAAGAATGAATTTATCTAAATTTAGCATTATGGATTTGTTCATTTCATAGACTTTCCTAGAAATTGCAGGTTAAAATAATGCACAATCACTATACATGAATACTTCATGGTATATTAACTTCAGTTAGAATTTTGAACTTTAAAGGAACACGTTGCCTTGGATCGGTCGAGTTGGTCTTTGAAAAGCGTTTGTTATAAAATGTATATAGGTAGAAAGATGCTGTCAAAGTAGAATACAATGATCCACACAAACATGCCTCGAAATTGTACGGTTTTCCTTTTACCTCGTCAACTAAAACAGTCGGCCATTTATGGGAATCAAATTGTTGACTCCCATAAATGGCCGACCGTGTTAGTTCGCACAGTACAAGAAAAACCACGCAATTTCGAGGCAAACTTGTGTGGATCATTGTATTCTACTTTTCAAACATCTTTCCAACCATATGCATTTTATAACAAACCGTTAAAAACGCTTTGTTATAGACAAACTCGTCCGATCCAAGGCAACGTGTTCCTTTAAGAAAAACTTTTACTTTTTGTTATCATTTACAAGCTTTTCCTTAGTAATTATGACAGATATTACATGCAAGAAATTAACAATTAAAACCATTTATGAATACAAAATATTTCTGTGTTAAATTATGAATTTATTATAATATGTTTTACAAACGAGTTAGAAGGGGAAAGGGAATAACTTTCAGTTCACAAAAATACCAAAATTAATTAAAAAGAGATAAACAAAACATTCCAGTTTAAAAATTAAATCACGTTTGAAAACATAATAATAAACCTTAAAGACACCATCAAAACATGGAGGAATGAAATCAAAATCAACATTATTATAACACAAATATTGTTTTTGAAAACTAAAATGTTGAAATTACTCACGAAAAACCATCCAAAGTTAGGTATCAATAAATTTCTTACCATCTTCCCGGACCAGTGTGCCAGGCCGATAACACACCCTCCAAACCCCAACCCTCTCCACCCTCGCCGTCGTCGCATTCCCATCCCCCGGTGTGTCATTCTTTCCTAATTGATAAATCAACCAAGAATCCGACGCCAAGCCGATAGATGTCACCAAAAAAGATGTCAGCCCGACGAAACACAACAATATCAATATTTTGGTGTCAGGATGCGACATTTTTATTTATTGAAAAACTCTCTCCTTTGACCGATATTGCAGTCTCTCCAAACCGAAAAACAGTATCAAAAAAATTCCTCTATTTGAGATCGTCTGCTTGATCTTGACTTTGTCACCAATATTATTAAAAGATGCTGATATTAACAGGTAGTTGATTGCTACAGGTGTGTGCCACAACGAAACCATTAACAGAAGAATGAGCATCCATTACACACTTTCATTATGACCTACATTACATATAGGGAGTTGAAACTACCTACACATTCTCCCGTATAGCTTTGTATTGCTTCATTGTTGCGGCTCGGTTCTTTGACATGCAAATCATTTGTTGGTTTTCTTCGCATTCTTTGATGACGTTTTTCTACGTTTCATTCAGTAGCTAGTAGAGTTGCTATTTTTGGGGTGGGATGGGGGAGACGGAGTTGGAATGACGAGGTGGTTGTGGTGGGTCGTTGTGGCGGGGGTATCAACTTTGGATGAGGCAAAACTTTTGCTTCGAGATGCTTCGAGTGGGTCACAACTTTTGGACGATTTTAGTTTCGCAAATGAATGGCATTGATAGCTCTGTAACTGATTTATAACATAAAAAATACCTAACTAACCATTTATTTATTTACAATGTAAGTAATAAAAAATAAAAAAAGAATATGATTTCACTTTCCTTATGGGCCTGTACTATCTAGTAAAAATTTGATAAATAATATTTTCAGGCCAACTGTTTTTAATTATTTTTTAAGCTGTAACCTTTATTAATAGATTATGAATAAATCATCCATCGTCTATCTGTCTAGTGAAAGGTTTAAATTATGTAATCCAATGACTAGTCAAGAGCGACCGCAGACGAGACTGTCACAAGACAAGATGAGTGGCGCCCCCTTATCAGAATAGTGTGCAAGAGACTTGTACGAGTCTATCAAGGGAACTTCCCAAACTCGCTGGTGTCCGTCTGTTGCTACACTATCGAAGCTGAACCGTGTCGATTATCAGTGGATTTCCAAAAATGGCGACTGTTTGTGACGTAAAACCTGCAATAACTGCACATCTAGCAGTTGATGGCAATATTGACTGAAACGGAAAAAGGAGATTTTTGACATACTCTGATATACATCATTACAAAATCGAAGTATGAATGCTTTTTAGAATGCTAATTAAGTAATTCACCTTGGGTTTAATTTTTCAGGATGGGGAATTTAAACCCGGTAAAAGATGACACCAACTGCACGATGTAAATTAAATCAACAATCAACTATGTGAACCCAAGGCTGCGGTCATGTCTTGTAGTCTAGTTGTATTTACGTATGTACCCACGTACGAGTCAAAAGTGTGTAAGATTTCGCATAGACTGGTCATTGTGAGTATACAGCACACTCGGTACACTACAAATTGTTGAAATGAACGTAACATTCTCGAACAAGAAAAGGTGACTATAAAATAACTATTTGGGGATAAAACACCAGTGAATATCCTACAATGCCACATCCATCGAGTCGTCGAGAAGGTCCTACCAAGATACGACTGACGGGTGAGTAAATAAAGTCGATTTAATGCGACGTTTTTGAGCTTCAAAGTTTAGAAAATGCTTATTGCTAACCCAATGGTTCGCGGACCATTCCATATTTTTAGTTTACCTTTTCACATTGACAGTAGTGTTTCCTGTGTGATGTAAATTACTAAAATGTTTTGAAGAAATATCAATAGTTTATGTGATAGATGATGTTTATGTTTTCTACTTAAAATCGTTTATGATATTTGGTTTTCTCATTACATGGTGAAATCTCGATTGAGTTGCTGTTTAGTCTTTTGACTGCTGTGTGTTTGTAAATCATACATCTCAGGTCATAATCTTTTAGCAGGCAAAGTAGAAACATTGTTATTACAATAAACTCAAGCCTTGTGAAGAGTTTTGTCTGTTGCAGAAATCATTCCAAATCAGACTGCCATCTTTTCAGTTATTCTTGCCTCAAAATAACTCCAAAGTACAAAATCAAAACAACAACACCAAAACCCATTGGATTGAACAAGTGAAAAGCGACACTAGGATTTGGTTTCTTTCCCCTGGCTTTTTTGTGTGTTTAACTTTAAAAAAGAAAAATATTGTAAGTTTACGCTTGTCTTTTGATATTGAAAGTCTGTGCCAGAATTATCTGAATGATTACAGAAATGGAAAGAAAGAGCCAAGATCAATTTCTCTCATCTTGGTAGATTTAAAGTCGTGCAATTTAAAATATCAAATATAATTTTGTTTCTTCTGATGATAAGTGATCATTATTGTACATGGAAGAGTAAGATGTTCGGGAACCTAGTTTGGTCTGATAGTAACCTATACTTAGCTGTTGGGCCAGTAACTTAAAGAAGCGAACAAAAATTAAACCAGTTCGGCAATATAGTTTCTCCCCTGTCGGGGCCTTTAATTTCATGGGGCCAGGCCATAGCCTCCGTTGCCCTGGTCTTGGTCTTGATGCCCCACAGACTTAAATACAAAAGATTTTCCACTGGAAGTGCCCTTTTCAAAATGAAAATGCTGCTACCCTCCCAAGGATGAAATTCTAGGCCTCAGATTTTACAAAAGACTGGAATGTATTGGTAAGGCTGTCAAGTCTATTTCCTTCCTTCCTCTCAAAAGATCTCATAGAAATATTTGTGGTCTAAGTGAGTGTTCTACTTTAGTAAGCAACAAATCAAATCCATTTCCCCTTGAATTGGAGCCTGCAGTAGTTCTCAAAGTCTAATAATACTCTTATGGATTGATCCTCCTTAAAAAAAGTGATACCAAACAATTGCGGTTTGTGTTTAAAGGAACACGTTGCCTTGGATCGGTCGAGTTGGTCTTTGAAAAGCGTTTGTAACCGTTTTTTATAAAATACATATGGGTAGAAAGATGTTGTAAAAGTAGAATACAATGATCCACACAAACATACCTCGAAATTGCGTGGTTTTCCTTTTACCTCGTCGACTAACACGTCGGCCATTTATGGGGGTCAAAATTTTGACCCCCATAAATGGCCGACCATGTTAGTTCGCACAGTAGAAGGAAAACCACGCAATTTCGAGGCAAACTTGTGTGGATCATTGTATTCTACTTTTAAAACATCTTTCCAACCATATGCATTTTATAAAAAACGGTTACAAACGCTTTTGTTTTGACCAACTCGTCCGATCCAAGGCAACGTGTTCCTTTAAAGTGTTACTGATGATTAGGGATGAGGCAGTATTTGCTGTTGATTCCGACTATTGTGCTGTAATATTTAATACATAACTCATGTACACAGTCATTGTGTACAGTTTTGTGGTGATAGCTGAAGTTTTCAGTTGTTTGGTAAAAGTGTTCCTGTCTTTTCTATTGTCAGTTTTTTTTTATAGTAATGGTCAGGGTACTGCCAAATTATGTAGACTTCACACAGTACACGACTAGTATTAACATGCCTGTAAATTACTAAGAGGCCAGGGAGCGCACAGCCTCTGTTGCCCCCGATCTTGGCCTTAAAGATTTTCCCATTGAAAGCACCCATCTCAACGATGATATTCCAGGCCTGTTGGAGTCACACGATGTCATTGCGCCATTTGATTTCAGCAAAAATTCCCCTTGAGTGGTTAAATCTAATACTGTGCTAAAAACCCTGAGACGTAGGGCTGCATGGCTAGCAAAGGGATGTTTGTCTTTGAAAAGGATTTTCAAGTTAATGATTTAAGCCGGCCTAACTGGGAACTTATTGTGTACCAATGGTCTGCTGAACAAATTTAAATCCTTTGCCAATATCAGTCTAGTACAATTCTTTGTATCAGATTTATGGTGAGAGATTTGGAAGCAAAACTATTGTCCTGGAATAAATTAGTTTGCAGCGTGTCAGACAAAAAGAAGAAAGAGAAACTGGCGACTTTTCCCGTGGTGTGTGAACTGAGTGCCAAAAAATGTGCATAATATTTCTCTTCAGTCTTGTAGTGGAGACTACCTTGTAAGTTGTAATGTAGAGGCGTCTGAGACTGAAACCAAGACGATGTTGGAGTCTTGGAGACCTTGTGTTTAATTGCAAAATGTAACAAATAGCAGAAAGCCAAGGAAACACAGTTTTTAAAACTACACAGTGCAACCCTCAAGGTAGTGGTTCAATAAATTGTCTTTATTGATTTTAAATGATTCTTTTCAACTATGATAAACCAGCACATTCTACCCGTGCATACAAACAAATAGTGTGAAACATCTCCACCGGTCTTTTAAATGTATTTTATATTAAATGACGATCATTTAAAAGAGTTACTGAAATGTACATGCAGGCAAATTCAAAGCACATTTTTCACAACATTCTCAATGATTGCGTTTCTTAAAAACAAAATAGACCATTTTAAAATTTCCCATCCCTCATTACCTGTAATTACTCTGCACAAGTCTTAATTAAGCTAGTCTCCCTTACCGACCACAAAAACCCCTCCCAAACTGATAACAACAACAATAACAACCTCCCAAAGAAGCAAAACAAACAGCCCACACCTAAAAAATACAAAAACGAAAAACTTTTACCAGGTGTGGCTTAAATTCTACCTTTCCAAACGTGAGTGCATTTGTACCAGACAGTCAATTATCCTATCTTTGTGGCTTTTTGGCTCCGGGTCTGTCCCCAGACCCCTGTCTATGGTCTGCTGGTTAAGCGGATGAGGCATCTCAATTCCTAGGATACCGTACGCCAACTTGTAGACACCAATTAGTGCGGTGTGTGAAATAGATTTGAGGACAGGTGCTTGTAGACAGGGTCCGGTGACTTACACTAGGGTGTGGTTAGTCGTTCCTCAGGTTTAGTTTACAGTTTTGTAATATCTCATAACAACATAATATTTGGAATTGAGGTCAAAATTAGTATAAACAAAATTATAAATAAATTCCATAAGGTCTACATATTATTGATATATATAAGTATGCACATTTTGCATTTCTTTTTAAGACTAATTTTACACTAAGAAACTCTAAGAAAGAGACACCAGAGTTCGGAGACTATTCATGTACGGTAATAATGACATTGCAAAAACCTGTACCTGTATAAAACAATTCCTGTCATTTTCCCTAAGATGAATTCACTTGAAATAGAATTGTTTGACTCAGGATGTTAGTATCATCATGGAGGTAGTTATATGCTCAATGCAATGTAACATGTGCTGGTGCTACATGTAACTGTAAAAACACCAATCCACACTGGCTGGGCCCAATAGACCGATCCATTAAGCTCCGCCCCATTGCTTATTGACCAATCACAATGCAATGAAGGTCCGACAGATAAGTTCCGACATGCGTGCCCGGAGCCTACTGGATCGGTCTATTTCATAGAGCTGCTGAAGCTGAATTGATTGCTTATTAATTTTCTGTTAAGCAAAAACACACATGTCCTGGTACAGGCGACGGGTACTTTTCTAACCTTATTCTGGTCAGCATGATTTTGTTGTGCTTAGTTACTTTTTGTGCTTTTTTTATAGCAGTTCTTTGAAATTGGACCCGAGCCTCGATTTCATATCGGTAGCTTGTTGGCGGTTCTTGAAAGAAGATGAGTTGTGAATGATGCTGCGCATAATGCTGTATAGCATTCTCAATCATTTATAAAACACACTTTCTCTTAGAGCTAAAATGCATCTTTTCCTGCTACATAGTAAGCTCAAATATTTGCTTACCGATATATAAAATAGCTTTATGAAATTGGGCCATGGCCCTTTTTGCATAATATAGGCTCCCACTATGTTTTCTCCTTCCAGACGGAGACGATGAAAAATGTTATCGTAATGTTGATGAGTAAACAGAAAGACATGTTTGGGTGAAAAGTTTACTTGGAAATGGAATAATGAAAGGGTCTTTGAAAGCACAGGAAGTGAGTTTAGTAGATGAGGGGTCTAGGTCTCTGGCGTTAAACCATGTGGTATAAACATTCATTCACAGACTGTGTGACCCTCTATATTAACTCGATAATGAATGGCAGTATGTAGCCGTCATTGTTCACTGAGGTCTGGTGTCATTGAGAGACAAAGAACATTTATTGTTGTTGTGTTTTTGTCTGAGGAGGGACAATGGTTGCAGTCGGCTTGGGTATTGATGAGACCCTGATCGGACAATGTGAATTGAAAGTACATGTAATATGTATCGATACACTGTACCATACACTTTATACCATGTACTTTAAAGGCACTGGACACTATTGGTAATTACTCAAACAAACATTTAGCATAAAAACTTATTTGATTAAAATGAGCAATGGAGATCATAGCTGTTTGTATAAAACATTGTGAGAAATGGCTCCCTCTGAAGTAATATAGTTTTTGAGAAAGAGGTAATTTCTCACTCAAATAATGAAAGACTTTGGCTGTCAAAGCCTTTTATGATGCATCTGAAAGCACACACATTTGTACAACAAGTGTGTTTTTTCTTTTATTGTTTTCTTGCAACTTCGATGACCAGTTGAGTCCAAATGTTTACAGGTTTGTTATTTGATGCATGTATATTACACCAGTTGAGAAAACTGGTCTTTGACAGTTACCAAAGGTGTCTGGAGTGTCTTTAACGTACCAGTATATATAGTTGTGCTCCATGTCTTGTGCAGTACACATTTGCTCTGCATTAAAATATTAGGCCAAATAAAAATTAAAAATTAAATGCAAGTTGATCGTCTGGATATTTCCAAAAAGAGGAGGATGAGTGCCTTTTTACTTATTATTAAAACAAAAATTCCAAGATGGCCGCGAAGTATTTCAAATCATACAGGCCACCAATTCTGCAGTTTTGAATCCACCGCAAACTTATTTTGTTGCATGAGGACGCGGGTTAACAGGGTTGGATTATTACACTTAAAAGAGTTGCTGGTAGGCATCTTTATTTTTGTTTTTTAACCAGACGGTTACACTTGTTTGAGAGCATCACGTTAGATTCGGGAAAAGCCCCTAGGCCAGTTATTTTGAAAGGATGGCTTAAAAAAAACAAAAAACACAAAATGCGGGAGGGGATGATTGACTGGTCTTCTTTTTATTTGGCCTAATTAAAAAAATATTACACATGCAGGCCAGGAATTTCATCTTTTTGAAAGGGCAAAGCACTTTTCATTTTGCATTGGGTGCTGCTTCCATTGGGAAAATTCAACTTCCTGTGGGAAAATTAAAGAAAAAGGCACCAAGGCCAAGCCCAGGGGCAACAGAGCGCATTGCCTCTGTGGCCTGCGTGGCCAGGCCTGTACACGTGTGTACCACCGCCACACAATGTGCATCGTACACAATGTACAATGTACGTACCCTACATGTATCAGCAGAAGTGTCCATTGCTAATACTAATTAGCACAATTAGCACACTGGCCCAAATTTGAATGGCACTGCTCAGTATCGTGTTTTTCTGCGTTTATTGCCCATATATATTCAAATATTCTAATGCTTTTCAGGGGTCTTCAATCTTCAATCTTCAAAGGTGGTTAACAGTACCATGAAACTGGGCCCTGTTTGATAGTTTTAACGGTACCCAGAGGGAGTTGTTCAAATTTCATTTAAAGGCAGTGGACACTATTGGTAATTAGTCAAAATAATTATTACATAAAACCTTACTTGTTAAGGAGTAATGGGGAGAGATTGATAGAAATGGCTCCCTCTGAAGGGACAGAGTTTTCGGGAAAGAAGTAATTTTCCACGAATTTGATTTCGAGACCTCAGAATTAGATATTGAGGTCTCAAAATCAAGCACCTGAAAGCACACAACTTTGTGTGACAAGGGTGTTTTTTCTTTCATAGTTATCTTGCAACTTCGCTGACCAATTGAGCTCAAGTTTTCACAGGTTTGTTATTTGAGGCACATGTTGAGATACACCAAGTGAAAAGACTGGTCATTAACATTTACCATTAGTGTTCAGTGTTTTTAATGTGACATCTAAATGTACAAAGGTTTACTCTTTTAGTCATCTTTTTTTTCCAAGACACTTACACAGAAAGCAGTTAATAAAAATCTTCAAATTTGTAAAATTTGCTCTAATGCTTTTGGGGAGCAATGATAAGGGCCTACATACATGTGTTGGTCGTTGTACATGAATGTAATTGTTTAGGCCTGACATGTATACAAAATATGCATGTAGCTTGAGACATAACATGTAGTACTTAATTCAGGGCCAATGCGATTGGAAAAAGATGCGATCTAGACATGTCTCCAAGATGTAACAGCAGTGCAGTTAATGATTCCTCAGGATCTTAAGTAATCATTTAGGTAATTTGCTAAACAGAAACAAAGGGTTCTTAGTTGAAAGGAAGTAAAGATACCACCTATCAAATAAAAGTGTATTGTTTGTTAAGTAACGAATGCTAAACAATTTTCAGTTCGATGTGTGAAGGACACATGGTCGGATGATGACCATATGTCAAGTACACATGTCATCGAATATTATATTAGAGAGATGACTTTGTCTCGGTACGTGGATTACTTACAATCAACGAGACATCGTTAAAACAAATCCCCCCCCCAGATATCTCTCTCGTTCATTACACCGTCTGGTAAAGCGCAAGTTTTATTGACCATGTCCTGAGACAAAAGGAGGAAAAAATGCCCCAGAGGGAAAAGGAGGGGTGAATACTGAATAGACAACTGCCCAATTAGTGCCAGGTGTCTAATCAATGGCGACACCGTGTGACAGTATGGGAGCATGGGTCAAGGATCCAGACCAGACCAGACTAGACATTGCATACACAATAGACACCTACAATTGCATGTGTGTGTAGTATACAGTCATTTTTGCGTACACTTGTGAGTGTGCATTGAGTTAATGCATATTTTACGTGTGTGTGATTAACAATTTGTCGTCTCAAGTTATAATACTTGTCTGGAGTACATTTTGCAGGTACTGTGCAGAAAAAGCATCAAGTCAAGCGCAGATTTTTTTAAAATAAACTTTGCTGCGTCCTTAATTCAAAATGAAAACTTTACAGCATCTGCGGAGGGTAGTTTTTAAAAGCAAATAGTTTTATTCATATTTTTTAACCCAGGGGTGAGTCTGTTCATAAGCTGTTAAAGACTATTTTGTAATTTGGATGCCATGTTTTATAATTCATCTTAAAAACATTCTAAGTATTGAAGGTTGATAATTTATCAACCCTCGTTAAAATGTTCTCAAGATGCCCAGTTTCCAGGATCCAAATGCTCATTATCTTGTAGATTAATAATTATAAAACTACCCCTTTTAAAGTAGGTCTCGAGTTACACGTACATGCCACAGAAGCCCTTGCCTCAGTGCCCCTGCAAAAGTTTCAAAAAAAGACTTGTAAGATTTTCCAATGGAAGTGCACTTTGCTAAAACGATCTTGCCCTTTGCAAAAATGGCCTTGCCCTCACAGATGAGAATCCAGGTCTGTTTTACATGTAATTGATTCCTCTAACGATGCATTTTTTCTTTCAATTCTGTATATAAAACCCAGCTGCCAAGTAAATATTTATTATGCAAATAGGAGTCATTTTATTTTTTAATTTTAATCATAAAAAACAACCTTTTCACTGATATTTTTTTCAAAATGTAAAGGTTTGAAAATATGTTTATAGAAGGTTTTTATTCATGTTGGCAAAGCAAGAACAATTCTTCAAATATCTACTTGGGCTACACTGTGCTTAGTTGTTTGAAAAAGTTTACAGAAAATGTCATCTAGGAGTTAAACTTAATTGACAAAACTATTGAAAACATCAAAAACACACAAACCCTCTGTTTTACAGTGATTGTGATGATTTCTTTTTTCTTGATTTGATATTTGGCATGTCAACAAAACTTTAAAAAAAAAACCCAAAACAAAAAAACCTCCCTCTCTCACCCATCCGCAAAAAAAATGGACGATCAACAATTTTTTTAATTTTATGTGGCCTTACTACTGGCACCCTCACAAGCCCCTGTTTTCTTTTTATTTGTAAAATGCTGGAGAATTAAAATCGTAATCTTCTTTCTCTCAATATTGTTCAGATCCAGATTTGTTGTAATATATTACAGCAAGCTGTATTTTCTCGGCTCATTATTTGTAGACTCCCAGCCAGTGTCACATAGATTTTACGATTTTTGAAATACATTCATTACCAACCAATGCTGTTTTCATTTTGCAAAGAGCACTTTTCATTGGAAAATCTTAAAAAGTCTATGATGAATTTGTTGGTGGGGCACCAAGGCAACATAGTAGCCTCTTTGTAATTTCAGTAATTTCAGGCCCACATTGTTTTTAATTCTATTCCTCCATGAAGTGAAGCCCAACTCCATCGAGAGATGATTTACAATGATCTTTCTTGACCCAAAATAAAAATATCCGACACTATGGTAACTCAGCACCCAAACTGTTGGACTCTGATTATGGTGGTATGCCTGATCCCAATACTTAAAGGAACACGTTGCCTTGGATCGGTCGAGTTGGTCTTTGAAAAGCGTTTGTAACCGTTTGTTATAAAATGCATATGAGTAGAAAGATGTTTAAAAAGTAGAATACAAAGATCCACACACATTTGCCTCAAAACTGCGAGGTTTTCCTTTTACTTTGAGAACTAACACGGTCGGCCATTTATGGGGTTCAAAACTTTGACTCCCATAAATGGCCGACCGTGTTTGTCGACGAGGTAAAAGGAAAACCACGTAATTTCGAGTGATACTTCTGTGGATCACTATATTCTACTGTTAAAATATCTTTCTAATCATATGCATTCTATAACAAACGGTTTAATATGCTTTTTAAAGACCAACTCGACCGATCCAAGGCAACGTATTCCTTTAAAGCTTCATCAGATTTTTTACTATAAAGTACAAGCCTGAGTCCATATCTGAACCACAAACAAAACATGTAGTGGATTTTGAAGGGTTGGGGATAGTTAGCGTTTATCACCATACATGTTTACTTTGGCTATTTTCCTTCCTCCATGCCTTAGCATTGCACACAGGCTAGTGTAAACATGTACACTGTCTGTAGCCAGACTGTCAGAACTGTATAGAGGTTTAATCATGAGATGATCGCATCGTAAGAAAGTTGTCCAATCTTGACATCTGCTCACTTGTAGACTCATCAAATGATGAGAGTAAATTAATATCCATTCACAAGACTCCAGTTTCATGTGAGACTTCTTCCGTGAAGTTGAATGCACTACACCCTCATCATTATGAATCCAGCTCCCCTAGGCTTATTAAAAAAATGAAGAAGAAGAAGAAGAAGAAGCAATGACAGTAGACCTTCAGAAATTGAGACTTGACAGACGCCGTTAAAGGGAAGCGGACAATGTTGTCTAAGGAATGTTCGTTAAACTAAAGTAAGAATCACACGATTGCAAGTACAAGTCACCCCAAGCATGAATAACAAGGGAAGGATGTCTCGTGGCTGGTGGATAGTCGGCACGTTTTTTAGTTTGGACACTGCGGCTTTGGCTTGATCACCATGTAAACTGTCATGTTAGTCAAAGGAGGCCCATAGTAACACCCTGAGCCATAGCTGCAGCCACAGCAGCCGCAGCTGCCAATTTGGACATGGCCTGATCTTGAAGAAGTGTTCATTGGAAACAGTTTAGACGTCCTGTTTGAAGAATTTTCAGCAAACAAGGAAGTCATCCTTTTGGCTACATGTACATCGGGACTAAGCCTGTGTCCAAATAGAGTGGCTTTGGCTACTGTGTCCAAATAGAGTGGCTTTGGCTACTGGCTGTAGTCATTGCGTCCCTAGTCATTGATTCAAATAAAGTGTTAGCATGTTTGTTATTGTGTAAATGTATTGTAAGTGACTAATTTGGAAACACTGTTTTTAAATTTCCAGCAAATTGAGCAGCCCTTTCACCTTATCCTGGCTTAAAACTTAACTCAAAAGACAGTGCTACGTATTACTTGTTCAGACAAAATTTATACACAGTTAATTTTGCCGAATGGGAAGGGGGGACCCTGAATCTCCTGCCATAATTATATCAAAATGTAAAGACGCCAATTTTAGTCTTCTGACTGTCGTGTATTTTTTTAAAGTGAATAATACACCTAAATGAATCAAATGAGCTGAAATTGAATTTCAAATTAACTCCAAACTCGTGACCTCCTTTAAAAAACCCAAAACAGTTTAAGAGTTGGACCTTCACAGTAGAGCCACCCCGGCAGTCTCTGACATTGTTGTGTATCATGATAGAGCAAGTCATTGCTCTATGGTATCACAGTGTCATGTATGAACATCTGATGCCACTATTGCCTGCCCAGGGTTCACAAACCTTTCACATGTCTCCTATCAATTTGTATTCGGCTAATGAGGCTTATTTTAATTGGAAATGGGGAGAAGGTTAACTCGCTCAGACAAAAAGTACTCCTGTCTAGTCGGAGGAGGGCAATTATACAGGTTGCTTCGCTGGTGAGGGACTATATTTTATGATTCAATTTACAATTCAAAAACATTGCACTTGGGGGGGGGGGGGGGGACTAATGATAAATATTCAACACTACTAATTGGCAGTAATAATTTATTTTTGTTATGCCAGGACTCTTCTTATGCATGGGTTTTATAGGTGGATGTTTTTTTTTTTTTTTTTTTTTAATTTTTTTATTATAAAGTAAGCAGGTTTAAGTTTCTAAATGGTTGGTTTTGATGGAAAGCTCATTAGCTTTTTAAAGTAATACATAATTGATTGGGGGTTGAATAAAGAAAAAGCGACTAGAGTCAATTACCTGTGGATTAACATGCCGGTGCTCTACCAACTGAGCTATCTAGCCTCCCTATTAAACGATTTAAAACATGTTCAATTTGCATCCGGTTAAAGAATATTGTTTGTTTTTACCCGACACCGATGTGTGTAAGTATTCAATACCTTCCTGAGTTCTGTAATTTCACAGGCATTACTCTGATGGGATTCGAACTGCCTCTAGCTACGGGGCAATCTCTGTAGTCTAGTCGGTAAGACATGTACTCTTTCGAATGGCAAAGGGGGTGGGTTCAAATCCAACCTGAGTATTAGGCCCATCCCTTTGAATTTGTTCACACAACTCAGGAACGTACCGAGTATACATTGCTTTAACATCAGTGTGTCAGGGTTAAAGCAATACCCCTGATGCATAAACATGTATTTCATATGATGATACGTAGTAGTAGTACACGTAAGCCTGACATTTCAAGGAGGTCACATACACATAATGTCATTGTTACCTCTATTCCCCCCGTCTTGGCCTTGGTGAACCTTTCACAAATTTCCCCACAGAGTATTTCTGTTTTACTAATTAAAGTGCTCTCAAGTTGCAGAGTGACCTTGCCCCCCTTACTAATGATGAAATATCCATAACCATATCCTCGTCATGCAATCTCTACACAGTCCACAATGTCCACACTCAAAACCACTCAAATATTAGATTTTGCACAATTACAACACAATAATACAAAATAATTTATTGATTTTACCTGTTTTACACCGTTAACGTGTGTAACCATTGTATACTCTGTAATACACAAGAGCTCTGTAAAAAAGAAAATCACAGCCATAGGCCTTATTTCTCAGTTGGGATTCGAACCCACGACCTTTGCAATTCTAGTGCAGAGTCTTACCAACTTAGACCACAGAGATTGCCTGGTAGCTATAGAGGCAGTTGGAATCCTATATTTCAGCAGCTGGTACAGCAACAATTTAATAGATGGAATAACACAATAATACAACCTTTATTTTTTACTGGAGGCGGAGGGAAAAGGCCCTCAGAGATAAAATTAAAAAAATGACTAGGTCTTGCATTTCCCCCTGACTCCTATGAGAGGAGAATCTCTGGCTGCTACGAGTCATCGGGCAAGTTGACTCAATTCATGGGTCTACCTCTCTGTGAACGGACATTCTTTTGCACTCGTGTTTCTTTGAAAAACGGTCTGTGATTCAGTGGCCAAGTCCTTGATCATACAGACCGTTAGTTATTGAAGAGCCAGACAGCCAGACACTTCTCTCTCTAAACATGTAGTCAGTTTTTTTTCCCCTCCCATCTATTCTGAATCAACTTTATCATCATCTGATGCTGGGTGACCGGCGAGACAGACACATGTTTCAGAACAACGAGTGATCAATTAACCCGTAACAGATAATTGTTTATCTGTCGCACATTTTTTTCTTCTTCTTTTCTCTATTTTACTGGGAACTGAATCAGCTGCCGATGGTCCCATGGAAAGCATGATATGCGGACATTGTTGGAATGTGTTATAGATGGTTTTTTAATTCTCTTGTTACGGCCAGCCGGATTTAAAAACAGGTGGAGACAGAGTGATGTTTATGTTGTCTTCTCGGAAATAGATTTGGAACAAGTGGAAGTGAAGTAGTCAAAGTGTGATAATCGTTGGAAGCCGCGTTGAGATATTCCTAGAAATAGGTTTAAATAATAAAATGGACAAGCTGTGATTTAATAGTGGTTGACATCTTCTAATCCTGTTTTGACCTTTTTACTGGCTATGGAGTTGGCATTTGAATGAACATAATATTGTAAATAATTTGTGATGTATGTATTTGGAGTTTTTCGGGTTAAGATTCTACCCGGAAAAGTGAAGGAGTAGCTCTCTTAAGGGATTTAAAATGAATTGTAAATATCTTTGAGGGAACTGGATCAAGTCATCTGAATCTACTGGGAAAACTAATAGAAACATTGAAAGATGTACTAATGTTTGTTAAATACGGAATTTGAAAATTCAATTTAATTTGATTAAAAATTTTAATAGAGACCAGATCTTCCACCAAATTGTTCTCCTTCTCATTTGAATGATTCCACTCAAAGGGCAGGCTGTATTATTTTTATATTTGTAACAAATCACCAGAATTACACTACATCTCTATAATTTGTATTATACGCCAAAATACACTGAACACTTTGCACTGTGTGCTGAATGCACATTATGTGAACATATGTCAATACACTTACAGGTCTGTATACATAGTGTAGCTCTTGTTTACAAAGAAAACTTTGGCAATGAAAAATGATGTCCGTGACATCTGTTAGCTGAGGATTAAAATAAAATGACATATGTACTGGTACAATGTAATGTTTTGTTTTCAGCAAAGGTCGGCGACCAAGTTTCAAATTTGGCCGATTGAAAAATTACCGTTAGAAGAAAGGACCGTTAAGAGACATGTGTACTCAGCATGTGCTGTCAGAAAAACCTCCTGTTGTGTTTTATGCTAAGTACTCATATTTACAGAAACCTTCACACATGAACTTGTGCAAGATAAAACATTAGTTTGTTAGTCATTAAAACCATTACTCTTTGTCTGAAGCTGAATGTGTCATAAACACAGGTTTTTATTGTTTCTGGTGCGTACTAAATAAATGCAAAATTGATAGTGAAACCACAACCCGGTAACAGTGTCACTCTCCAGTGATAAAGACGTGACCGTTCCACCACCGTGGGAAAAATGGTCGTATCGTATTGACATACAAGGCAAGCTCATGTGGTATAGATTTCCGGTGGTGTACTCTCTCTGCTCTTAGCTTGTTCAGCATCTTATACACGTACATTCTGGTCATAACCCATGTGGCTCGATTGCACGCACCACAAACTTTTGTTGCAGGGTAACAAAAAACGGAAAACACAAATGCCAGCAAATCTAATAAAGATTTGTTTGCTCTCGTCTACTGATTGCTGATTGTTCGTAGGAGCTGCTTTGTCGTTTTCACATTGTGTGTTTTTTTTCTTTCTATTGCTGATGAATGAAAAAAACACGACAGTTAATTTTGGGTGTTACTTTCGGATGTCACGGCATATATCATTTCCATGTAACTCAATTAGAACACAAGACCGGGGGAATTGATCTTGCGGTTTTGTTATTAATCATTTGTGTGATTGTCAAGCTCTAAGGCGGGGAACTGTTCTTTGAAACAAATTGTTTTGAAACGAAAACTGAAAATGTATTGCTTCTAAGACGCTTAAACAAATGCCTCAGATTCACGTTAAACTTACATGGTTTAAAGATAATGATGGTAGAATGCTTCCCTTAAAGCCATTGGACACTTTCGGAACAGAAAAAAAGCTTCACAGACTTACAAATAACTTACAGGGTTTACAGAAGGTAATGATGAAAGACTTCTCTTGAAATATTATTCCATGAAATGCTTTACTTTTTGGGAAAACATTGAAACAATTATCAATTCTCGAAATCGAGAATTACGGATTTACTTTTTAAAACACATGTCATGACACGGCGAAACGCGCAGAAACAAGGGTGGGTTTTCCCGTTATTTTCTCCCGACTCCAATGAGCGATTGAGCCTAAATTTTTACAGGTTTTTTATTTTATATATAAGTTGTGATACACGAAGTGTGGGCCTTTGGACAATACTGTTTACCGAAAGTGTCCAATGGCTTTAAAATATTACTTGCTGAGGTGCTGTTTTTGAGAAAAAAGTAAACCAGTTTTAGGAAAATAGTTTTCTTCTCGGTGAGATGACAATTATTTTAGCATGTACAACAGATTTATTGTAAATACAATTCACAGTGAGTAGGGATTCATATCATGGCCAAAAACTTAATCTACAAAACGTGTCAATACCCTTTAATAAACACTGAGGAAATAATATTTTTTTGTGTTGGTGTAGATTCAGTAAATAGACGGTGAAGTTGTTCATTGCATAGAATCCTTTTGGTTTTACGAATAAATTTACCATCTGCTATTTATGGAGTGTACTTTTTGATCAGGGGCAAAGCAGGTTGAATGGTGGAATGACCTTACATTATTAATATACTGTGTCATCAATTTATTTTAAAAGGTAATGTACTTTGTCAATAAATTAGTTTTTTTGTGGCGCCAAGTCAAAAGTCTTCCATCTGTGCGTGCTGCGTACATAAGCCAGGTACCATGCCAAAACACCTACATGAACAACCTGTAAGGTTGCAGTTAAGGCTAAAAAGATGATAGAACCTCGGAATGAAGGGGTTGCTGGGGCGGAAAGGGGGGGGGGGGCACTCCGAAGGGTCCAAATCTTGAGAAAAAAGGAAGAATGCCTCCCACCTTGAACTGAGTACATTGCAATACCTAGTGTCTGAAATGATAGGTTTTGTGCTGGGTGTAGACTATTATTGCAAATACGCACAGAGTCCATGATTGATTTTATTTCCATTGTTGGACTGAGTTGTAGACCCATTGTTGTAGTCCTAATGTTGAAAGTGTAAGGTTGACTTTTAATATAAAAGAATCGCACATGAAGAATGGTCTGAATTTCAACTGTTTCTCACGTGTTCAAAGCTGGCAAACACAATGTTGTGAATGATTGCTGCATATAACAGTATAATCAGTTTGGCCTACCAGTAAAAGACAATGAGGGATTTCGTCAAAAAAGCGTAGGTTGTCTTCCATCGTTTAGGAAGTTAATATGTAGCATGCATACACTTCTGAAGACAATGAAATTATAATTACGATGACTGCTGCCACCCAAGCTTCCTCAACCAAAAGTCTTGCATTCATGTGGCATAGTGGTTAGAGCACTTGCTTTTGAACCAGAAGCTTGTGGGTTCGAATCCCACCAGAATTGCTGTGGATTTCTCCCATAAGACTCAGGGTCTTTAACAGTGACGTGTTGTGGCCGAGTGGTTAAGAGTGCTGGAATCAACCTCTGGTGTTTCTGATTAGGGGTGTGGGGGTTTGATTCCCGGTCGTGGCACTAAGTGCCCTGTTTCAGGTCCGATGTAGAGGTATATGTAGTCAGTGCTTTAAAATAATCCAGCCATGATAAACCAAAATAAATTGCTTGCAAATGTTAACTGTTTTCATGAACTGTTCCCTGCCACCACTCCTTCTTTATCGGCTTGTGAAAGAAGAATTGCTGCTTTTAAATACAATGGATCGGGAAGAAATTGGCAGGCACAGAGATTGCTCCGTTCAAAGAAAAACATATTGATAATTATTTTTTTTGTCATCCTTCCCATTGCAAATTGAAAGTAATTAAATGAGTTGCGTGTCAATTTAACAGAGGGACGTTTCCGTCATTGTCTGGGCAGACGGATTGTTTACTTGTTACTCGAGTAATGAACGTCTGCTTTCAGTTTCTGCGTTAAAAGGGCCAAAAAACTATAGAGTTTTCTCGGAGAGTATAAATAGCAGTCTCAACCATTCTGTGAAATCATGGCAGCTAGTGTGCTTTCGTTTTCAAGAAATATGTGAATTTAGTCATTTTCCAACGATTGTCGGTCCTTGTCGCCTGACAATCTTTAGATACTGGTTTTTCACTCTTGGGTACTGGTTTATCATTATTTCGTACCAATTTCCCGTTCTGGAGGTTGGGTTTCTCATTGTTGAGTACTGGTTTCTCATTTGTGATTACTGTTTTTTCGATCTTGAATGAGTATTGGTTTTTCATTCTTGAGTTCTTGAGTGCTGGCTTCTCGTTCTTGAGTGCTGATATCTTGAGTACTGTGTCTCCTGACGATGACTAGAGCAAGCTAAAGAGAAGTCCCCTCGATCCACTAAAGCTCAAGTAGTAGTCCCGGCCAATTTTCTACCTTCTGCCCAGGTAGTAGGACCGTTCTTTTCAGAACTGCTTTCTCGTTCTCGAGTATCGATTACTTGGTCTTGAGTACTGATTTCTTCTTCTTGAGTACTGCTAACTGATTTCTCATCCTTTAGAACTCACTTTAGAGTTCACTGTTGTTACACACACGGAAAACTTGAATAAAACTAGAAAGTTTGCCAAAGTTCAACCGTCTGGCAATTTGAAGGAACTCGACACTTGAAAAGTTTAGAGGCTTGGTTGTTTGATGAGGAAACTTCCAGAGTAAATGTTTATTTTAGATGAATGATAAATTCTGGTCTAAGAGTCTTTCTTAACATCTGATGATTTTGAAACCAAAAGTAGAATGCATTACTTGCTTGTGTTAGTCCAAGGCTACACACAACAAATAGTATATTTTTAATCTCTTGATGACATTTATTTTATTTGTCTTAAATAGATTTTAATCTTTAAATTTCTTCCCTTGAAAAATAAAAAATATCCAGGGTCGGCTGTATTTTTTAGGGTAGGTCGGGTTATGCCAACATTACATTTTTTTTGTATCCCTTATTGCAAGATGCTGTTTATAAAGCATCATGATGCAGTACTTTGAAACAAGTTTATATATTTCATATGAATCTTAATGAACTTTCTTTTCCCCTTTTCTTCTACAGTGCTGTGTGCAAAGAATATTTCCAAGAAAGACTTTTTCCGTAAGTATATATCTTCAAAACAAACTCTCTTTTTTTTAAGTACAGTTTCACATGCTTTAATAATGACTCTTGCATACGTGGTACATTTTTGTAGTGCGATAATTTTTCTTATATGGCGCAATTTTCATTCAGTATTCCGATTCGCCGATCAAAATTCAGGACATTCTGGGATCATTAGTTGCAGATAAATGGCAATACATGTAACTGTCTGAAAAATTTGCATCAGTGTCAAAAATAATTTATTCTCAGGCACATTAATATTATTTTTTTCATTTTTTTCATACAACATCCACAGAGCAAGCGCCAGAAACGGAGAGAAAATTTTTGTTTTTGTTAATCAACAATAGATTACTTTAAAATACTTTAAATGAACATTCATAAATACCTCAGACAGTTTCGCTATTCCTATTGGTGGAGAGGGCGTCACGTGGGGTGTTTAAACCGTTGATAATTACCAGTGTTTACAACCGGTTGTCTGTGCTAGTCTTGATGCAAGAGATCTTGTTACGGGCGATGCAGGCGCTGTCGGTGAGTTGGCCGCTCTGTGTGTGAAAGGAAAACCAGCGAATATGCACCAAGACTGTACGCGCATGCTCACGAACGGAACCCGAAAACACACGCGTACGGACATCGTACATGTACATACTGAACATACCATGGAGTTGGAAACAGAGCTCAAGCACTCGGAAACGAAAGTTTTACAGAGTTTCTTACTTTATTACGCCTTTTAACCAAAAAGGTATTTATGAATGGGAATCAAAGTGTGTTGAATCGGTTTTCAACTAGTGGTTTAAACCCGCTGAGGCCTGGTTCTTGATAATTTACCTCGACTTCGTCTCAATAAAATTATAAAGAACCAGGCCTCGTTGGGATTAAACCACTAGTTGAAAACCTCTTCACCACACATTGATTCCCTTAATAAAGTATTCTATTATATTTTATTATTTTTGTTCAAACATGTATTTCATACATTAATTTCATACATTAAGGTCTCTTTATTTTTGAACAAGTGATTTAGGTGTAACAATATGAAAATATGCTATACATAGCTCAAAGTATAAAACTTTCCCGTTAAAGTTATAAATGGTACAGCTCCAGTATACATTTTTTGTGCATAAAATGTTAGTCCAAATGACAGAATTCACCCTTGAATCTGTGTACAATCAGGTTTACACTTTTTGTTACAAAGACACCAAGTGAACTACACATACTGTGCAAAGAGTGACAAATATCAAGTTACTCTTTGCAGATCTTGGGTTCCACAAACTCGAGCACTTTCTTTCATCATTGACACAGCGATTGTTAATTGAAATTACATTTAGATTAACTGCTACATGTACTTCAGTGGTTTTCAAACTGTTGCTTATAAAATGGACAGTAAAATGTGTACCCATGATTGTGGCTGTGCACTGGTACATTTTTCTAGAGTAGAAAAAAAAGAGGAGAAAATCAGGAAGTGTAGGCCTTCATATTTGAAAAACACATTTACAGCACTTTTTGTTTTGAATCCTGTACAAACAAAATTGCCATCAGAAATCAAGTACCTTTTTACTTCCCGAAAAACAAATCCTGCTCATTTACGAAAACAAAACGAAACTAAACAAGACAAAACGAAAAACCTTGTAGTTGTTGTTGCATTTCAACATTCGGTTTACTCATCCCATTCTGAAACAATAGGAACTAACTAATCACCAGTCATATTCCACCCTGTAAAGCAATGAATTGACCAACATTGAAGTCCAAAATGGGATAAACAGTCAGGGCTATAATCTGGTAGGAATTGCCAGTGGCCAGTCAACTAACCCCTCTAGATAAACTGCATAAACAGGCTGGAGCCACTGGCTGCAAGCTACCACACACTTGTCATTCCAGGTTTAAATCTCTTGATTTCCCTGTAGTATACTATGGTATAATGGGCAGCCAGAGTGGTGTGAAGTTGACCTCAGATTGACCTCTATTCAGGCCATCTGTTGAAAGAGGGTTAAACCTTGAACTGAACGTCAGAGGCAGAGAGTCCTTGGTGATGGGTCTGTGGCCAGACATAAACCCTGCGATGTGTCATTGAGCCTTGGCTTGTTAGTCCGCTGTGATTTCACAGTGTACTGAGCAATAAGTCAATGCAGACTGGTCATGCACATGTATGATAATTTTGGTTCCCTCTTTTTGGTTTTCTCCTTGCTTCTTTATTTCCCTCTCATTCCCAAACTGTCGTCGTCATCGGTCATGGTGGGTACTTTCCTAACATGAGATTGTATCGTGTCGGTGGAAATTCAACTGGTTATCATGCATGAGGCAGTTCAAAAGCAATAAATGAATCATGAGTACCGGTGATAATAATGTCTGCAAGTCCAATGTTTGACGAATTATATATAACTGTATAAACATGCATTAGCATACATTACAATTTTATTACAATGGCGGCAGATAGTGGAGTTCTGAATGTAATATGAGACAATGACAACAAATTATTCAACGACTACTGACTCCACACTAAATGCACATTCTGTAAACCGTCTCATAAATTAATATCTACAAGTTTTTCCAGACCTTTAAAAAAATACTACATCTCTACGGTTGTGTGTGTAAATTGTTTTATTGAAAAGTTTGAGAGAAAAAGGCTGGGAATTTTTGAAAGAAAGGATGTGGTAAGGACAATTAAAAACAAAGAACATCCATGTCAAAAATGAAAAATCTCTTGGAACAATGACATAGGTATTTTTTTAATGTTTTTAATGTTTTTATTTTTTCAATAAATTGCACACAAATTTGTGCCAGCTTTGGGTTCGAAAGTCATACAGAATATACATGCGTGCATGATAATCATGTAGTATTTTGTTGAGCAAAAATATTATATCTCTTAAGATGCGCGAGTTTGAAATTGTTAGAACACTGATCTCAATTTAAAAAGACCGGAGGTACAATGTAAAACAAGTATGGGCCGAGATGGAAGTTTTGTAGTACAGCATTTTCATGCGAGTAACAACATTTGAGCTGCTTTTATGTGTAATTTTCCTTCAGATTCTGTTGCCATTGGTTAAAAAGGATAGAATACAAAAACTACCCCATCACATTTATTAAATTATGTTTTATCAACAGGATAACCTCCCTTGTCAGACTGTGGGTTTGTTTTTTTCATTCAGCTTTGACGAGAAGAAAAACAAATTATAAAATGTCTCAAAAACCAAGCCCCTCATCTTTCCTCCTCCTTCCTCTCTCCTCTACTCAGGATTACCGGATCCATTTGCCAAGATTGTCGTGGACGGCTCGGGCCAATGCCACTCCACAGATTTCTACAAGGGTACTCTGGACCCCAAGTGGAATCAACATTATGACTTGTAAGTACCCATACACCCCCCCTCCTCCTTTAGAACTAAGGTTAACCTTTTATTCAATTTTCAAAATGAGGTAAATGTGTGGCACCAGTCAACACTTCACATGGTCTTTGTCGGTGTTACTTCAAATTTAAAGGCACTGGACACTATTGATAATTACTTAAA
The DNA here is from genome assembly GCF_032118995.1 of Asterias amurensis. NCBI lineage: Eukaryota > Metazoa > Echinodermata > Asteroidea > Forcipulatida > Asteriidae > Asterias > Asterias amurensis. The sequence continues at coordinate 7,432,300 of NC_092658.1, read as the reverse complement.
ATAATTGTTAGCATGAAAACTTACTTGGTGAGCAACGAAGAGCAATTGATAGTTTAAAGCATTGTGAGAAACGGCTCCCTCTGAAGTAACATCGTTTTTGAGAAAGAGGTAATTTTTCACTCAAATAATAGGCCTGTAAAGCCTTTTTAGGCATCTGAAAGCACACAAATTTGGGCAACAAGGGTGTTTTTTCTTTCATTAATCTCTTGTAACTTCATTGAGTCAAAATTTTCACAGTTTTGTTGTTTTATACTTTGACATCGAAGGAGAATACTGGTCTTTGAGAATTACCAAAAGGTGTCCAGTGCCTTTAAGTCTACTCTAAACAGACTTGCTGTTGAAGGAAGGATGGGGAAACAATAATGTAGAAAAGGATAGCCGGGTGAAATCAAATATGGCCATTTGAGAAAAGAAAACACCGGTGGTCGGCCATGCTTACCCAAGTTCATTGCGCGTGACCTGATTTTATATTTAGTTTTTAATATCGGGAATAATTGGTTTTGGCTGCTCTTTGTCTGAGTCCATCTGGACATAACCTTTTGTTTTTAGTTTTTAAAATTGATTTTTTTTTTTAGTAATTGTTCCGATTTTTTGAAGAGCTTGTACGGTCCATTGATTCCTTTGTCAATAGACTCATACAATAAGCTTTAGTCCAATTTTGTAATGGTCCAAGAATTGGGTTGGAGTTGCTCGGCTGGAATCTACTTATCGACAAAAAAAAAAAAAAGGAAAAAAAAACCAACAATATTTAGCCTGCTTTAAAGCTGGGCATTAATTTCTTGTGGGTTTCAATTTGTCAATATGGGTCAGTGCCAGTGGTTTAATGAATTGGGGATTTTGCATTTAATTAGGCTGTTAGAACTGGGCCAAATCGCATAGAGCTGCTTAAGCAGTAAATATTGCTTAACAAATTTCTGCTGAGCAATAATTAGCTGCATACCAGTCATAGACGGTGATGTACGAGATGGTGTTTTGATTGGTAACCTTATTCTGGTAAGCGCAATTTGGTTTGTGCTTAGCTACTTGTTGTGCTTGGCCCTGGAAACATCTACATGTATGTGTATATTTTCTGGTGTAACACCTGTCTCGATTTTAATTGCGTTAAAATGAGACAATTGACTCAAGTTTTTCGATTCAGAGAACTTGGGGAATCTAGGGGAATCTAGGGGAATCTAGGGATAAAGGTTGACAAAACAAGAGCAAGCAGTCGCCTGTCAAATTAAGAACATCATTAAGCAGTACGTCTGTATCCTAACCAATTAATCGTGAGGGATTAACAAAAAAAAAAAAGTTTTAAAGAAGCCAAAAAGGGGAACTTATTCCACGAATTGGTTAAACTGTTTCTCCCCCCATGCATCTTGAGATCATTAGAATTTGAGTGGGCAGATCGACTGACTCACCAGCAATGTTCAGTTACATGTATCATTAACTTTTCGGTGCCCTGTAGTAAACACATATGATGCCGTGCTTTTTAAGCTACAAATGATAACTTTAAAAAAATAGGTATATTATACAACATTTGTTAGGGTAAAAAGCACCATCATTTTTATAATAAAGTTTGTACTAAAACAATTTTTCTGTGAAATGTTTCCTACTGAAATGAACTCATTTTTTAAGGGGGGGAAAAAAACAAAAAACAAAAAACTAACTGATTTTGGTTGTTACAATACAAAATTAAGAACAATGTCTTTACAATGTACAGTACATGCTGAAAATTTACACTGTTTTTTGTTTTTTTATTTTCTCTTGACTCACACAATGGATTAAGCCAAAATTTGCACAGGTTTGCTATTTCATATACAACACGCCTCTCTTAATATTTATGCATGAGGTACATCACAATGCTAACTCAAAACGAGGCGATCGGCTGTTAGTGGTGGCGGGTGTGCGCCCATAGCCTCATTTTGGGTAAGAATTATGACAGTATTTTGCCAGTGTTTTTAGTCTTGTAAAATGTTGTTAAAAAGAAATTTCCCATAAAATCATAAAAACAGCAAAGACTGCAATCAAGGCACGTAACACAAATTCAAAGCTGACTATCCCACCCTATTTTTGCCATAGCCTGAACTTTCACATTGTAAGGTCATTTTAAGATCACATGATATGTTGTAATCAATACAAAAGTAGAAACGGGCAAGTTTAATCGACAATAAACGGTGCAAAATTTTGGCCGATTTAATCAGTCTGGGGCATTGCTAATGTTTAAGATAAAATACTCCTTGAGGTCGACATCATTGATAACCTTACAAGCAGTCAGGATTCTAAACAGAAATGTTGATACTCGAAAAAGATGATTATTTACAATGCTTTATACACTTACATGAGTATAGGTGCAATCAAAAGTAGGTCATCCCATGAAGGGAGGTCATTCAAATTACCACAGGGTGTCAAAAGAGACAGCACAGTTCTCTTCTCCTCTGACTAACATAAAAATCTCATTAGGATGCCCACCATTGCTGAAAATTTAAGGGCGTCTGTCCAGATTGTTCATATCCTACACTTGAATGATAGACACATGCAGGATGCTCAAATTCAAAACAAGGGTGTCCAAAAAGACAATTTTTAATTAATTCCCAAGATGCATCCGGCCTATTTGACGCAATATCGTCAAATTCACAATGAAAGGATTCAAGGATTGTGTCACGATTTCTGACTGTGTTTTGTAAGTAAATTATGTTGTGGTGGATAGTTGTGAATGACACATTTTGGTTCACCAGGCAGTTAGTCGTGATTATTTTTGTAGTAGTCGTGGCGGCACGATTAACCGAGTGGTTGAAAAATGATAGTCGTGACTCAACTAAGCAAATAGTCGCGACTACGACACTAGTCATGCTACATGTAGTAGCACTATAGTCACCCAGGTTTAGTGGCCACATGCTGCTAAAACACCTGATGATACTCTTGTTGATGACAAAGGAGGAGTCATTTTTCTTTAAATGGAAAACTAACCAATACAATGTGCACAGACAAAATTTGACTACAGCTGGATTTGAACCTGCTTCCCCCAGGGTTTAACATGCAGGCAATATTCCAACTGAGAGTGCATTCATCTACATGAAGCCCTAATATTGGCAGTCTCCATTTTGTCAGTATTTTGTTTGGGGGTGTCGGTCAGAAGCCATTTAACATGTACAGGTAAACTGGCCAATATTCAGGGATCACACCAAGTTTACGGTAATGTTTGCCCTTACACGGGTGTGTATTAAGCATTGAACTGGGGTCCTACTAAGTTTATGATATTTATGTTTTAATTTTCCTAAATAAAGTCCCATTCTAACCGCCTTATCTTCCTTTCCATTAAACAGATTTATAGGTAAAAACGACAGTATAACGATAAGTGTTTGGAATCATCGGAAGATCCACAAGAAACAAGGGGCCGGCTTTCTAGGCTGTATCAAGATTTTATCCCACGCCATCCAGAGACTAAAAGACACAGGCTGTAAGTATCTTTTAAATCCTTGTTTTTCTTTCACCTTTTTTTTTTACTGTGTTGATTGGGGATGAATGTTCTGGTTCTGGCCGAGTGGTCAAGTGCACTGGATTCAAGCTGTAGTGTTTCTGATCGGCAGAGTGTGGGTTCGAGTCCCAGTTATAAGGTGTGACATAAATTGGTCTCATAATTAAAAATGTTTAAAAAAAATCATTTTGTCCGAGCAGAATGTTTTATGGAAAAATTAATAAAATAGTACTTTTAGACCGTGAAATATTTACTGCTAGAATTACTGCAAAGACATATTTTTCTATACCCATTCTGAAGTAAACTTTCATACAATAACTCCCTAGATGGCCACAAAACGATTAAGGTTTCACACTAAATCTTCCTGAAAAAACATTTTGCCAATACATTTCTGATTCAACTCAGTGTCACATTTATTTCCAGCCTCAACAGAACACAACTGAATGTAAACGTCAATATTTTGGAGTCACGATCCTAATAGGCCAAGGCTTGAGTGGAGTGCCTTTATAAGAGAAAACAAAAGAAATAATTGACTAGTTAATTGAAGCATTTATTAATTAATTAATTAAGACACGACAGAGATAGACATGGGGACAGTAGGATCTGACCAGAGATAAATTAAGACAAGTGACGGCCTAAAGCAAATGTAAAAACTTAAAACAACAAAAAACACAACGCCCTTGACCTTTTTGCTGAGCACACTTTGGTTGTGTTGTCTGGGGTACAATCATCAAAATTATCACAAAGTACATGTACATATAACAGTTTCAGGATTATAAACATTTATGTCCAAATTAGTCAAAACATTGATAAAAGAAAATTCACAGAGAGCCATCTGAAGCAAAACATCCTTTTTGCATTTTAGACTGAACCATTTTGTAACACGTATCAGATGCAAACAATTTTCATCGCATTTTACAGTAGTAACATTTCACGTGTGTAGCGAAAAGGTTTAACATTCCTAGTTCGTTCTGCTAATAATTTATTCAAGTGGAAAGCAAGAATCGTAGAAACACCCCCGTTCCCATTTCATTGAACAAGCGCTGTAGAACATGACTAATACAATCACAGTGATCGACAGTAGACAGGTTGTGGCTTAAAAATTAACCAGATAAGGCTGGTTTGACTAGACGCAAATCATTTTAGTTTGTGGGATTTTTTTTTCCTCTTTTCGGGAAGAGAAATCGGTAACCCATCGGCCACATTACCAATCTCCTCATCAAAAATGTAGGTGCGTCTTCACCAGGAAGATTACCGAGCTCGGCCACAAAGCTCACCTGTTTTGTTTTAGCTGGTGGAGGAACATTCAAATTAAGAAACTTGTAGCTAGCCCAGATCTTATCAGTATACATGGCTTGATTGTTTATGTTGCTGTTGAGGCTTTGCATGGAGGGGAGGGGGGGGGGAGGCTATACCTTTGGTAATTATGCCAAAAGTTAATGAGCATAAAAACTTACTTGGAAATGCTGTTGATTCTGCATTACATTTTGAGAATTGGTTCCCTTCTTAGGATCTTGATAATAAAGACACTGGACACTTAACATATGCATAAAATAACAAACCTGTGAAAATTTGAGTTCAATCGGTCATCGAAGTTGCGAGATAACAATGAAAGAAAAAACACCCTTGTCACATAAAGTTGTGTGCTTTCAGATGCTTGATTTCGAGACCGCAAAATTCTAAAATCTGAGGTCTTACATTTTACTTGCATACAAGTTTTTCTCTTCCCATCTGTAACCATGATCATTTCAACAATCGTTTCCGGCACCTTACGCCAGCCACATTAAGATCAGAAATCCCATCCCCAGTGAATAAACAAAAAAATCCCAGAACAAAACCCAGAAATGCAGAGGAGTATTTGATCATCTCTGTGCCTCCAATCACTGTCAGTAAGACATCAGAAGGGGGAGGGGCCGGGCAATCTCGGTCACGCCACTGGGTGTCATCTGTCAGTCTCAGTACTAATATTTCCAAATTTGGTGCCCAATTAATAACACTTAAAGTCTGCCAGTGTTTGATCGTTTTCCTCCATGCTGGTATGTAACAGGAGTGTGGGGCGTACACTTCAAGATTACCCAGCCACGGTCGACTGACTGACTCACTCTCTAAAGATTTTGATGGTTTATTCACAATATTTTCCAATCGACTGGGGCACCCCCGCTTTTCCAAAGTACTTGGATGTGTATCTTGTTCAATTGGGTAAAATTATGCCCAGACATAATTCCCCTGTAGCTTTCCAGAATGATTTTACACAAATGAAACACAATCATTAGGGCTAGTTAAACATCATTTATCTCAAGATTTTGATGGTTTATTCGCAATATTTGCAATCCACTAGGGTACCCCCCCCTCTCTTTTCCAAGCTCTTGGATGTGTATCTTGTTCAATTGGGCAAAATTATGCCTAGACATAATTTTGCTCTGGCTTTCCAGGATGATTTTACACAAATGAAAAATAATTTGTACCAGTTATATCATTTTGATCATGAACTGGATTTCATTTAAGCAGACGTAGGAGTCTATCCTTGTCTTTAATCAAGTTACCTAGGGGGATAAAGTGGCTTAATGAATGGACATTGAAGTCGGGAGGGGGGGGGGAGTTTAGGACTGGTTTACAGGTTGTGATGATCAGGGTGAAGCAGCACCAGGATTGATGTAATTGGTGACAGTTAGTGGTAGACTGTCAGGCAACTATGATTTAAAGCTGATGATGATGAGTGAGAGATACAGGGGGCAAAATGGCTGTATCCGAAGCATAGTTTCTTTTTTTCTCTTTCTGTTGTTGTTTTGTTTTTTGGTCCAGAGGGTGGTAGTTCATGAATCTATGAATGACAACTGAAGGCTGGGGTTACAAACAAATTTTGGGGGGGGGGGGGAATCATACAATACCTGTTAGCATTTTAAACTGAGTCTTGTCAATGTCACTGGTGGGGGAGCCAATTCTGGAAGGCAGGCAGGTTGTAAATTAAAAAAAAACCAAACTGCAGCACGGAGGAGGTTCAGGGTCTGAATGTACCAAGGGGGGAGACCCACAACCCACTAAACTTGTTCTTTAGTAGGCCACATACTCATGGAATGCAGACAGGTTGTGAATCTTAAACAAAATGCAACTCCTAGAAGGTTAGGGTATTTGTGTACCAAGGGGAGACCATGATCTACTGTACAGTAAACTTGTTCTTTAGTAGGTCACACACTACTTGGATTGCAGACAAAGTATGAGTCTTTTAAAATCCAACACCTACAGGGTCTTTGTATACCAAGGGGATGACCAAAACCTAGTTAACTTAATATTTACTAGGTCATATGGCAGACAGGTTGTGAATCTTTTAAAAATTGCAACACCTGCACGTACATGTCGGAGGAGGTTCAGGATCTCTGTGTACCAAGGGGGAGGGGGGGGGGGGGGAGGAGGCCAACACCCTCCTACATTGTTCTGTAGTTTGTCACATACTCTTGGATGGTAGACAGGTTATGGGTCTTCTAAAATGCAACACCAAGGAGGTTTAGGGTCTTCGTGTACCATGGGGGAGAACAAGACCCAGTTAACTTCTTCTTAAGTATTGTAGAGGTCACATACAATTTGTGTACGCTTGGATGGCAGACTGGTTAGGGTTCTTTCAAAACCCAACACCTAGCGTCTTCGTATACTAAGGGGAAGACCAAGACCTAGTAAACTTCGTCCTAAGAAGGTCACATGGCAGACAGGTTGTGAATCTTAAAAAAAAATTCTCTGATAAAATGCAACACCTACATGGAGGAGGTTCAGGATATTCATATACCAAAAGGGGGGGGGGTACTGAAGCCTACTGCCCTCTTAGTTTAACCCACATGAACATGTGGACGACAGAGAGGTTATAGAAGTGCATGCTATGGTACATGTATGTTCAGGGTAGCCTACGTTCGGGGAGCTTCAGGTTCCATAGGGATGGGACCTGAAGACAGGGTTGTGCAGCTAGACCAATTTTAGTGGTGGGCAATAAATCTTCTTTTTATTAAAAGTCTACCAAGGGTGAGCGGATCAACAAACTTATTCATGTTTATTTATGTGGCCAAATTTCCAAAATGTTCGTGTTATGGGGTCATGCAATAAGTTGAATGGCCTGTTGACTGTGTTCTTTCTCTGTGACATTTGGTTATTATTGTGTCTCAGATCAATGCACAGTGGCTGGACAATATTTTGAAATCTGTGCTGGGCGGCACAATGTATTTTTCTCTTGAGTGCTGGGGTAAAATTGTGAGGTCCTGGGCAGGCCCGCCCAGCACCGCCCACCGTGGCCACATGTACAACAATGCCTGAGGCCCACTGCCCCATCTTTTATGAAGGTCATGTACATGTCGATTGAAGAGGAGTTGTGAATCATCTACAGCTTAAGGGCACTGGAAACCTTTGGTAATTGTCACAGATCGGTATCTCAAAATATGCATATAAGATAAATTTTTTTGAAAATTTGTCATTGAAGTTGCAAGAGAATTATGAAAGAAAAATACCTTGTTGCACAAATTTGTGTGCTTTCAGATGCCTTTTAATTACCTCTTTCTCAAAAACTACATGTACTACAGAGGGAGCCAATTATCACAACTTTTATACTATCAACAGCTTTCCATTGCTCGTTACCAAGTAAGTTTTTATGCTAACAATTATTTTGAGTAATTTACCAGTAGTGTCCAGTGCCTTTATATGTAGAGGGATGAGGAAGCTTCATATACCGAGAAGGGTGGCCAGGAATTCTTCACTTCCCCACACAGACAAACAGTTTTGCTTTGATGACTTGAAATACATAGCCTCTGAAAAGAATCTTGCATGAACTGTTCTACAGGGGGGGAGAGGGATTTGGATAATGTATGGCTTGGTTAATTATTTTCCGTTTTGGTACGTGTACTGGTTAGAGATATGGTCACCCACTTATACACCCACACACGTCATACATCATTCTTTTTTTTTTCTTGGAATTTATTTTGGAAAGACAATCGTCATAGCATGCACCAGCGGAAGAAAGTAGTTATTTGCAGTGTCAGTCAAGTTGTGTTTTAGCTGTAAATGATGGTGGTGAAATGTTGCATTTCTTTAGCATGAGGAAAACGTGCTAAGAAAAAGGAACAGGTTATCAGCTGTTATGAAGAAAACTTGCTAAGAATGAAGAAAACTTGCTAAGAAAAGGAGCAGGTTACAAACCATTAAGTGAATGTTGCATTTCAGCTAAGCATAAAGAATACTGAAAAAAAGGGCAGGTTTCAGCCATTATGCTAATATTCAATCTCAGCTAAGCGTGAAGAAAATTTGCCAAGTAAAGGAGCAGTTTACAAGCTAGTTGAATGTTGGGTCTCAGCTAAGCATGATGAAATCTTGCTTAGAAAAGGACTCCGATTACCAGCTATTTTTCTATAAGTATCGTATATCGGTTTTAAAGAGGTTCTCTGAAAGTTTTTCTTAAACGTTCCGTCAGCCAGTATTATGCAAGCTTAGCTGCTTCAATCCAGACATTGAAATTCCCAGGTGGATGAGGGAACACAACAGAATAAAACACATTTTAAATGACGTGTCTCTGGGGAATTTACCATCTGGGGAGTTCCTCCTATTTGACTGGCTTTCATAACATTAGTCCAATTTCCTGAAGAAGTTATGGTGTAATGATCAGGTCTAGACGAGTGTGGTGTTCGTGGTTTTAAAGCCGCTAAATCCCTTTCTAATTCTGTCTACTTCATGGGCTGTTTCCTGGCAATGCTTCATTCGCAATCTAAAAAGTGATAATTTCCGTGTACAGTGTAGATAGTTAAACACCAGAAGTGTTCAAAGCTTGGGGTCGTACCTTGGTAATGACCCAAAAATGCTTTACTATTTTTTTTCTTCAAAAAAGATTACTACCGTACTTGATTTAAATATGGTTATGACAGGAAGCATCCTCCGAAATTATTTTCGTCTGAAGTGACCAGGACTCGAACGCACACCCTGATGGCTTAGCCACCAGGAATTTTAACGTTCTAAACCACTCGGCAATGGAACCCTATCAAAGTCATTAGCAACTTTACTGATGACATGTGAGCCAGACACTGATTAAAATCCTTTAATTTGAATGTTCCTCCACCAACTGAGCTTGCTTGTGGTCGAGCTCGGTGATCTCTCTGGTGAGGATGCACCAACATACAGATGAGGTTAATGTATCCATGGCGAGCTATATAATGAGGAGACAACACGTTGGTTACATGTACCTTGCCCATCAAAAAGAAAACATGAATCTCCAGGCCAGGGCTCAATTTCGCAGAGCTGCTTAAGCGCAAAAAAGTAGCTAAGCGTTATAACAAAATTATGCTTAGCAGAATAAGGTTACCAGCCAAACTATCATGTCACAAGTGCAATTTGAAGTAGTATCCTGCTCATTTCTGCTTAGCAAAAAAAATTTTCAGTAATAGTTTCTGCGTATGCAGCTCTATGAAATTGGGTCCTGGAGTTCAACAGAAAAACCTGAAACAATATAGGATGGCTGCACTGAATGAGCATATTATACAGGTCAAATTATCAGCAGATTGCTGAAAAATCAAGGTCGAGTAAACTGTACTGTGCATACACACTGTTGACTGGGCGACCTTGTACGTGTATGTACATGTAACTGACAAGTGACTGTGGTATTATCATAACTGCATAGCTGATTCATAAATTCAACCCATACCTATGGACATGCATGTCTGGCTAGGCCATTAAAGAGTAGAATACTTTTTACTGAGACTCGGGGTGGGCTTACAATTTTCTCAATTTATTCCAGCTCTATTCTTTGCATTGTTTTTTACTGGCACAAAACTCTGCTTTGCTACAGTATTTTTCCATGCTGTCTGATAACATTTTTGATGTTGTTCACTTGTAGGTTCTATTTTTACTTACGATAAAGCTTAGGGGCAATATAAAGTAATGCCTAGTAAAAGTATTCATGCGTGACTCAATTTGTAAGAAAACAGTAGAACAGGAATTTTTGTAGATTTTGTTTTCATTGATCGTGTTTTTCAACGAAAATCATATTGCACAATATTTACCTCTTTGTATCTCATTAAAGTACCTGTAATAAAAGTAAGGAAATAGTTATAGCTTGATGACGTCATCATGTGTCACGTGGTATTCTTTAAAGGTTGCACTTTTCAAAGCTGTGTGTTTGCCAAACCAAAAGTTCGATTGAGGTGAAACTTTGAATTGTAAGTCAAGGACAACACCTACTTAAATTTATAGATCATGGTTTTTTCCCGTGTTTTTTCCCCCTCAATTTTTTCCATTTTTTTTTAAATTACAATTTTGCAAATTTGATCATTTATTACATATCTTGAGAACAAAGCAAGGTGCAATACTTGTGTTGGTTTTACACCAGGGCCCAATTTCATAGAGCTGCTAAGCACAAAAATTTGCTTAGCATGAAATTTCTTCCTTGATAAAAACAGGATTACCAACCAAATTTCCCTGTGATTTTGAGGATAAGCAAACAACAGCTGTATACAAGTAAACAGGCAATATGCAGCAAATGGAAATTTGTTAGTAATCCTGATTTTATCAAGTAAAGAAATTTCATGCTAAGCAAATTTGTGTGCTTAGCAGCTCTATGAAATTGGGCCCTGGCCCTAATTTTACTCCCGGAAGCTGAACACCTAGAGTTTGTCAAGACACACTCTCGATGTCTAGTTATACTTGGTATCGTCAAGTACACATGCATTTGTGCACAAGCTCCTTGCTAACTCGCGGACTACGCTTACACAAATGGGACATGTTACCTCGGACTGGGTGATTTGGGCTTTACAAAGTGTTCGTTATGGAACGCGCATGGTTGGAAAGAAGTTCTAAAAGTGGAGGATAATAATCCACACAAATCGGCCTTAAAAAATGTGTGTTTTGTTTGTTTTGCTTTGTTTACAGTCCACCATTTTGTAGAACAAATTGTTTTACTCCACAAAATGGCGAACGGTGTTAGCTCACACGTAAAAGGTTAATTTGTGTGGATCATTATATGTATATATTTTTTTTAAATGTCCCAGTTGCTTATTGGTCCCTGTCGGGCCATGTTTCATCGGTATTATGAGTATGTGAAAATTTCTTCCTGCTTTTAACTGTAGTTTCTTTCTCTTTGTCTTATCTATTTCCAGACCAAAGACTGGACCTTTGTAAGCAGAATCCTGATGATAATGATAACATCAGGGGCCAAATTGTCATCAGTATTACGTCCAGAGACAGGGGGCTGAGCACAGGGAGCAGCACGGTCGTAGACTCCAGGAGTATTGCGCCTCCGTTACTCCCAACTGATCCCAACGAACTACCAGATGGGTAAGGAACTCCCCCATCCTAGGGCCTAGTGTCATAAAGCTGTTAAGCAGAAAATACTGCTTAGTATTCTCACTTGATGTATCTAAATATACACATAAAAAAAAATTGTGAAAACCTTTGGTCATCGACGTAGAAAGAGAACAATGAAAGAAAAACACACCTGATGCACAAATGTGTGTGCTTTCAGATGCCTAAAAAGACTTCAGGCCTGAAGTCTTTTATCCGATTCAAATATTTGAGTGAGAAATTACCTCTTTCTCAAAAACTACATTACTTCATAAGGAGCCGTTTCTCACAATTTGTTATACTTTCAACAGCTCTCTGTTGCCCGTTATCAAGTAAGTTTTTATGCTACTAATTATTTTGAGTAATTACCAATAGTGTCCAGTGCCTTTAAGCAAAAAAAGATTTGGGTACTAGTTGCTATAGTATTGCTATTTGACTGGTAACCTGGTTGTGTGAAGCAGGCATTTTCTGTGCTTAGCAAGGTTATTAAGCTTAAATGCTTTATGAAATTGGGCCCAGATGTTCTGGCATCAAGTGTTAAAGCAGAAAATCATTCTCAGCAAAAACTAGCAAGGAACCCCTCACTATTAGAGAATTATTTTTTGAATGACTAATTTGAACCGTTTTTTTTTTTTGTCCTTCTCCCTTTTTTTTCTCAGATGGGAGGAGCGAATGTCGACATCTGGTAGAGTATACTTTGTGAATCACATAACAAGAGCTACACAATGGGAACGACCAACAAGGTTAGGCTGGACTTCTGCCATCGGATATAGTTTAAAAATGATCCACTAGTAATGTTAAAGGAAGTTACAGAATTGGTAAAGACAAAAATCGTGGAAATCACAGATTTACATAAAACTTGCATTGTCTAATGATGGTGATAGTAGAAAACGTCCCTTTAAATATTTCTGTCTGAAATTTCATATTTGATGAGAAATAAATCTAATTTCTCGTTTTGAGTTTATCGCTCAGTGAGCGTTTTATTCATTTTTGTTATGGCATCCATGCAATGCAAAATTTGTATTCCGTTTTTCACTATTCTCTCGTGACCCAGATGGCCGATCGATCTCAAACTTCGACAGGTTTGTCAGTTTATGTATATGGTGGATTACATAAAGTGCTCACACTGCCAGCAACTTTTTTTGCTGGTAAAAACCAATTCTGTAATGATCCTTTAATGTCAATGCAAATGTGAATGATTTAGACGACTCTGTTATTCGCATTGGGATTTTGTGTAAATTGGGGTGCTACTCATCAATGGGAACACCGAACATTGCGAGGGAAGATTTATTAGGTTTTGAAAGTTGGTTTGCATTGATTGTTGCTTCTTAAATTGTCCACAGATGTAACGGACCCAGTTTCAACTATAACATTGTTTAAGCGTCATGTACTTGGTCATGCCAGGCACGCAAACTGCAAACTGCAAACACCAAACAATTTTCCCAAACAGAAACAAGTTAGCAACCAAACAACAGTGAAACAAACAAGAACTCTGCACTGACTTCACCTGGAAAAAAAAAAAAAACTTTGCAAGTTTTATCCCCTTGTTGACAAAGTGCTGGATGACCGACTGTAAAAGGAATGTAAAATTATTTTGTTTAAAAGCATGATTGGTTCCAAGTCGGCAAGTCGGCGCCAAATTGGTGTACATGACTACGTACACAAGACCATTAAGTTTAAGGTTGCATCATTCACAAATGTTACGTTACATCATTTATGTAGCAGTCTTCGCATGCTGCCTGACCGCACATTGCCACTAGAGGGTCATTACTAATAGGACATTATTGAATCCTAATATTACAGAGTAATAAATGTCATGACATTGCTGTAGTCACAGCGTGCCTATTCGTCATTCTACTATTAATCAAGATGTACCCATCAATCAATCTACTTGTATGGGATCTCTGTGAATAAATACATATTTTTCCATACATGGGTGATCTGTACCTTAAGAAAAAGAAGCTGTACAGGTAGGCTGTTATGCATTGACTGCGGCCGGAGGTGATGCTTGACACAAACTAATGCAAATTTTGGACATGTCTTGTATTTATGTAGTAAAGAGCTGTGTCACACAGGGGCAATTTACAGATGATAAGTTCCAGGCAATCCCAAAGAAGGGAGAACATTCACATTTCATTTTGTCCCACTCGGGCGGAAAGGTGCTGATAGAAAAATTCGTCTTGTCAAACCGAAGTGTTTGCTTTCAGCGCAGTGCAGTTTATGGACTGCAAGAAATTGCCATGTGTGACAACGTCCCAACAGAAGATAATTATTGAAGATAATCCGGTGAGAAAAGAAGAAGATAAAAGCTGTCTAAAATCCAGGATTTTGGCTTGATTCATTCTAAATCATTCCCTAAAGCTTCTCTCTCTATTTGTCATTTCCATCCAAATCCACAGACCTGCCTCGGAAAGTGCTGGTACCAGCAGGGCGGGGCGAAACAATTCTCCAATATCAGGGTCGGAGAGCAATGGGCGTGGCCGGCCCGTCTCATTACTACGGAGGGGTGAACGGGGCGAGGAGACTTCGAGTAACTTAAGCAATTCTTCTAGTACTGGTAATCCTCTGTGTAGACGGCAGTCGTCGAGATTAAGGAACTATATGAACCGGTCCACGCTTCATCAATGTAGAGAACTCCCCGATGGATACGGTAAATCTTTGACGCTTTGTTTCTTCTTCTTTTTGTTGTATTGTAAATTTAGGTGTGATCCCTGGCAGTAAACGATTGTATGGCTTCTGACTGGCATCCCCGAATTGACTAATAGGCAGACTTTGACATAAAGCTAGATAGCTCAGTTGGTAGACAACCGGCACATTAATCCGGAGGTTGTTGGTTCAAATCCCCCTCTAGTCATTTTGTTCTTGGTTCAACCTTAAATCATTAAAAATTTACCCAGTGGTTTGTTATTTTTTTTTTTTTGTATAACACTTGTTGTCATTCATAAACACTAAACAGTTAATCCATTCTGATTGGTCGAGAGGAGATTACGTGGCCATTTTTAAACGTGCACTGTAAACTTGATTAGCTGTAATTAAACATGACCTGACCTTGTTGAGTCAAGAGGGCGCTATCTGATGATTGTGTGGAGTGCGCAAATTTCAGGGCCCAATTTAAGTTGCTAGGTTGATATGTGGGCATCAGTTGCAATAGTGTTAACTGTATGGACTTTTGGCTGGTTATTTGTTTGTGCTTAGTGATCTTTTTCTGTGCTAAGTAAGTTTTTGTGCTTACAGGCTTTATGAAATTTAGCTCTGGTTACTATCAAACGAATGGAAAAATAACCAATAAGCAAGATTGGAGAACCTAGACTATGTGACTTGTACCCTGACTTCTCATTTCCCTTCTTTACTCTCAACGCCAAACACAGAGCAAAGAACGACAGCGCAGGGCCAGGTATACTTCCTCCACTCGCAGACGGGCATCAGCACGTGGCACGACCCGCGGTTACCGCGAGACTTCACGGTGAACGAGGCCGACCTCGGCACGATGCCGCCCGGCTGGGAGATTAGACATACCTCGTCAGGACGGGTGTATTACGTAGACCATAACAGCAGAACGACACAGTTCACCGATCCTAGGCTAGACGCTACTATCATTAATCGGGCATTGAACAAGTGAGTAGTCGATCGAAATAATTAAGTATGATATTCTTCCCACTTACAGTAAGTCTCTTTTTCTAATTTTCTTTGCCGTTGGAAAAATTGTGATTAAATAGCCTGAAATTTCTATGCGAGTCTTCGCAATGGGTACATGTAGGTCAATCGTTGTACTTGATAAAATATTCCTACTTTTTTCCAAGAACCAAATATCAAGCCTGGTTATGTTGGAAATTTAATATTTTTTATCGGTCGCTGTTAAGAATTAATGTCCACAGTCTAGTCGTCTCCACAGTTGTATTTTATAGTGGTTCACAATTTACTGACGTTTATTTTAATCCTCTGTCCTTTTAGTTCCTTGGGTATTTTATGTGTCTGGTTGACCAAATTAATTAGAACAAAATAATTATTAATTTTTCCTCTTTTCCAAAATGATGTGAAAATCAATGATTTGAGTCATTAAAAGCAATCCCCTTGTGGCCACTAGTTATGTATTTTGATGATTTGTATTTTATTTGTTATGATAGACGCTAGACACATAACCAGACAGCAACTCATTAATATAAATTAATAATAATGTATAGTTTTATCTACCATTCAGGTACTCAACACACTTGAACGAACAAATCTTTTGGATACAGTTGAATGATTATGTTGTAGCACTTTTTTTAAGGGTATGCAAGGTGCTTTGGCGCATTCAGCAGCCTCTACCGAAAAACCCCAAGGCGAACCCATTATCTTAATGATAAGTGTAGCTGGGTTCTCTTACGTGCGTTGCACAACACACAGAGCCAACAGTTCTAAGTCCCATCCAAAGGACGAAGCAATATAGTCAAGTTTCTTGCTTAAGAACATAAGTTTCAAGACAGGACTTAAACCCACACACTGCTGATTAGATTCACCAGAGCTTGAGTCTAGTGAGCTTGACCGCTCGACCAAGACACGCGAATAGTTTGAGGAATGGTCAGTGGAATGAATTTGACCGCGACATGACTCGGCTGATCAGAACCAGTAAAGCTGTTACTCTTAACCGCTAACCCATGACCTTTTTTTGGAATAGAAAGTACACTAATAGAAAATAAAGAAGAACAAAAACAAACAAACAAACAACAAAATCTAGGGATAGGAGATTTCTATATATATTTTTTAACGCCCGCCCATGACTTGCTTTTGGGATGGAAAGTACACAAGAAAAAAAAAATAATTTCTTTACATTAATAATTTTTTTTCTTTTTTACAGACCTAATAATGGAAATCCCGAAACGGCGCAAGCACCAAAGTATACCCGGGACGTTGTACAGAAGCTAAAGGTACTCCATGCCGAGCTGTCATCTCTCCAACCCCAGACAGGCCACTGTAGATTAGAAGTATCCAGAGAAAATATATTTGAGGTAAGTTAGAGGAAAGGTTCAGTAGGTTTCAGCCGATTTTGTCTTTTTCTTTTCACAAAAGGGCCATAAAAACTTTTAAAACACAGTACAAAGGTTAAGTGTGATTGGCTGTTCCCTCTTTTTTTTTTACAATTAGAAAGTTGCATGTCTGAGGTGTGTTTTTGAAGATTTATGTTTATTATTTTAAAGAGAAGGTATGCGTTTGGTAGTCACGCTTAAAATTAACGGCAACACAAACTTACATGTACTTGTTTTAGAAGTGCAGCAGCTTCCAATAATATAATAGCATTTGGAGAATCATTTTACTTCCAAGTAATGGGGTTTATGTAAAAAGATATCATTTTTTTTTATCCCTTAAAATTTGATTTTGAGAAACGTTACCGTCAGATACATTTATCAGCTTTTGTATTCCAATTACAGATTATGCTTTTTGCATGGACATATTTGCACCGGATTTTTGTCGACATCTCATAAAAGCGACACCTTTTGAAATGATATATCTTTAATTTTGATAGGATTAAAACAATCAAGTGGTTCCAAAAACCAAAGGTATATTGTGGCTTTAAGCAAAGCTATTGGGGGAAAAAATAATAAATCTTGGGAAAAAATTCATAGTTCATTCTTGTAGTGATATATCACGTTCATCGAGCCCCCCCAACAGACTCAATATTTTTGAGAGCTATATTTGATTTTGGTTGCATTCAATTACATGTAGCTTCCTCGGGTCGACCCCGGTCTGCCCCTGGTACGTTCAAATAGCTTTGACGTCATTCCAGGGGGCTCACCCGGGTCAGCCCCAGTGACCTGCTTGTGGAACGGGTCACTTGGGGCTGGCCAGAGGTGCATGACGTCACCACGAGAGGGCAAGTGATCGTTCGATTAGCTCTTGTCAGGGGCTCAGCCGAATGAGCGCCGCAGGGTCGACACAGGATAGCTAATCGAATGCACCCTTCGAGAGCCATTTAACATAGTAGCACCACCATGTAAGGAGTTATACAAGGTGATATGGCACAATCAGCTGACGACCAAGCCAGACACATCAGGGGCAAACTCTTTCTCTTAACGATAAGTGCACTGGGTTCTTGTACCTGCATTACACAACACATGGGGTCTATGGCTTTATGTCCCGTCCAAAGGACGGAGCAATTATGTTTAAGTGTCTAGCACAAGGATCCAAACCTCACAGTCTGACAAAACCAGAGCCCAGTTTTGTAGAGCTGCAAATTTCAAAACTTTGTTTACCGAAAGAGAGTTACCAGCTGAAATACCATGTCGTTGATTTTGACAAAACTTGCTTTGGAAGGGTATCAGAGACAGTGGCATTTTACACTGTTTTAATCCGAGGGTGCAAGAATTGTAAATTTATGTTTTTAAGATGAATGGAATAAAAAAATAAAAAAATAAAAAACAACCTGAATTTGACCTCGGGAGCCCTCTTTATCTTTTACATCATTTAAACGGGAAAGCAGTCGTTCGTCTCTGCTCGAATTTCTGCATACAAAAATAAAAATTGTAATCAAAACTGACAAGGATGAATCATGAATTTCGCAACACTTTAAAGACACCGGACACTATTGGTAATTACTCGAAATAATTGTTAGCATGAAAACTTACTTGCTAATGAGCAATGGAGAGCTGTTAATAGTATAAAACATTGTGAGAAACAGCTCCCTCTGAAGTAACGTAGTTTTCAAGATAATTTAAAGGTAATTCCTCACTCAAATATTAAACGACTTCAGACCCGAAGCCTTTAGGAAAGCGCACAAATTTTTTGCAACAAGGGTGTTTTTTTCTTTCATTATTCTCTTGCAAATTCGATGATCGAATAATTCAAAGTTTTCTCAGATTGTTCTTATTTTATGCAAATGTTGGGATACACCAAGTGAGAATGCTGTTTTTTGACAAATTACCAAACATGTCCAGTGCCTTTAACAGAAGTCACAAGGACAAATGTAAATTTCATTAACACTTGAGGTGGCTGCTATTCCCCCCACTGTCATTAATGATTTTCCCTGATGTTGTGTGTTGAAAACCCTCAAAACAACTTGACGTTTCCCGCCAAACAAAACGTGCAGCAAGAAAAAAGAAAGAAAAAAAAAAAAGAAGAAGATCAAAATAATCATTTTCATTCGACCATGGCCGAGGTTTTATGACTGGGTCTCTCGTTGGCAACACAGGACACGGCCCTCATCAGGTCAGGTTACAAAATGTCACAGAGCATTCCGAGCACCGGCAAAACAAACACCATGTAATGTTTGTGACATGTGATAGCTGTTCCCATCTGGCTGGACGGGAACAGTATGTTAAGGAATTCTGCATTAAAGTCAAAAAGATTGAGGAGAAAACAAAATGGGGAGAATATGTTTCAGGAGGGGAGACCAAAACACTATACAAACAAACAATCAGAGCAGGTGCCATTTTGTGCATGGCATTATTTTGTGCTATAAATGCCCGACCTTCTATTGTGTTTGACTTTCTGCAAGATAATTAAGCCCAGGGATGTTTTCGTTCAAAGAAAAAAAGATAAAATGCTCGGTATCCCGTGGAAATGTTGCTCGAGGAGCTACATGAATGAGCACTGTTAATAAATGAACCAAACTTTAATGAGGCTTTTAGGAAAAGTATAAATATGTCTTTGAAGAACAGCTGGCCCCAATCTCATGGGTCTGCTTACCGTATGAGCTCTGCGTTTACAGCTGTAAAGTGCCTGATTCTATAGCCCTAATAAGCACACGATTCTGCGGTAAGCAGAGCTATAAAATTGGACCATAGATTCAGTTAAAGGAAATGTGTTATTAGTATTATTTTAAAAAAACCAGATTATGACAAAAGGGTAAGGCCATTGGTTTGTATGCCGACTGTATACTTTATCACAGTGCAACTATCTTGTTTTTGGTTCCATTCAAACTACCATAGTCAAAGTGAGGTTTTAAAGACAGTGGACACTATTGGTAATTACTCAAAATAATTTTTATCATAAAACCTACATGTATCTTGATTACGAGTAATGGGGAGAGGTTGATGGTATAAAACATTGTGAGAAACAGCTCCCTCTGAAGTGCTAAGTTTTCGAGAAAGAGGTAATTTTCCACGAATTGGATTTCGAGACCTCAGAATTAGATTTTGAGGACTCGAAATCAAGTATCTGAAAGCACACTACTTGGGGTGATTATAGTGTTTTTTCTTTCATGAATACCTCGCAACTCCAACGACCAATTGAGCTCAAATTTTTCACAGGTTTGTTATTTTATGTGTATGTTGAGATACACCAACTGTGGAGACTAGTTTTTGACAATTACCAATAGTGTCCCGTGTCTTTAAGGAATTGAAAACGTCCTTGTCCTCTCAAAGATGAATCTCCATGCATTGAAATAACAGACGGCAAAATAACACTTCCTTAATCTTCTTCATCCCCTTCAATAGTAGACTACTCCTAGAGTTTATAAATACATAGAACACTCATAGCATATATAACCATGAACTCAAAGTATTCACTGTGAGCTGAACTCGGTTCTGTGTTACCGACATGTAAACACAGGCATGAAAATTTTCCCTTGGATCAGCTAATTTCCTCTTTTTTTGAATTACAGTTTTACCATTCAAAATAAAAAATAAGTGAAATTTTGTAATTTTTCTTTTTCTGTTAAAGTTACCGTTGCATGCCTGTAAACACGAGCTTAAACATGGCGACGCACAGTGTGACGTCACTGACTTAACAATCAAAAATAGACTTGTGCCTAGTCCTAACATCGATACCATACACCTCTTCCTCTCACCAGGAATCCTACCGGCAAGTAATGAAGATGAAACCCAGGGACCTTCGGAAGCGCCTGATGATCAAGTTCAAATCGGAAGAAGGTCTTGACTACGGAGGTATTGCTCGAGAGTGGTTGTATCTCTTGTCTCACGAGATGCTTAATCCGTACTATGGTCTCTTCCAGTACTCTAGGGATGATATCTATACACTACAGATCAACCCCGACTCAGGAATCAACCCAGTAAGTTGCAATTGTTTTGTTTTTATGCACTTTTAGAAAGTAGCAATCCTGGAATTACATGCAGGCCATGGCCTCCATTGCCCCTGTACCTTGCCTTGGTGCCCCTTCAAATTTTACCTGCCCCAATGACGTCTACATTTTCCAATGGCCCTGCCCTTTCAAAGATGAATTTCTTGGCCTGCAGTAGATTTGGTTTATTTTTTCAGGCATCAAGAGAGTAGTATTCCACTGGTGTTTTTGTCCCTTGAAAAAGTTTATTTTTTTAACTTTGTTGTGCCTTGAGAAAGTAGTTTTCTTTTACTTTTTTTGTGCTTAGAGAAAGTAATATCCTTTTAGGTTTTTTTTTTTTTTACTTTTAGAGAGCATTTTTTTCTTATAGATTTATCTCATTTAGATTTGTACCCTTTCAGAAAGTAGTTTTCTTGTTGGTTGTGTTTTTGAAAAGTGGTTTCCCCTTTCGGGCTGCATTCTGGTTTGCATTTTGTAATCTGAACAGAAGTAGTATTTTCTCTTGTAACAATCCCCTGACTATTAATTTCCCCTGATGCATATTATTAATAGTCTTTCTGCATAACTCCTTCCAGTCAATTTCTGTATACAACTACAGATCCCAGTTAATTTCTGTACACAACTACAGATCCCAGTCTGACGCTTAGATAAATAACTAATGGCACAATTTAATCCTCCCCGCCCAGGAACATTTGTCATATTTCCATTTCGTGGGTCGGATCATCGGAATGGCAATCTTCCACGGCCATTACATCGACGGCGGTTTCACGATGCCCTTCTACAAGCAACTCCTGGGTAAACCCGTCAGCTTAGAGGACATGGAGTCAGTCGACCCTGAGGTCTACCGAAGTCTAGTCTGGATGCTGTAAGTTTTTTTAAATTTTAATTATGTGTTTGTTAACCATCAGCAGTTAACAGCCACTAACAGGTATCATCAAGTAAGAAGTAATAAAAAAGAAGTAAGAAAGCACTGGGAACATTAAATAAAATAAATATAAAACATTTAAGAAAACTATAAAAACAAACATATATAATTGAAATAAATAAAAAATAAGCAAAAACATTTCCTGTTTAGGGAGGGGTACACTTTGTGGTAAAAACTTGTCAGTAATAATCAATTATGTGTTTTAAAAACAAAAATCATCAAGATGGTTTGTTCAGGAAACCATTAACTATTTTGTTTGTGACTTAAGGGCAGAGCCAGTCAAATTTGAATAATTTCGGTTGCAGAACTTTGACTGGTAATCTTTTAATGCCATTTCCTGTTTAGGGAGGGGTACATTTTGTTGTAAAAAATTATCAGTAAATACATCAATTATGTGTTTGAAAAAACAAATTTTTTTCAAGAAGGCTTGTTCTGGAAACTTTTTTTCCCTACATTCATTATTTTGTTTGTGACTTGGAGGACAGAGCCAGACAAATTTGAATGTCTGGTCACTATTAATTTATTTTCGCAATTTGTTTTCCTTGGACTTAAAAATACTGTTGCACAATCACATGCAGGGATGTGAATTCTCGTTTTTAACTGTTGAAAAAGAGGAAAAAAGAAAGAAGATAAAAACCATACAAAGTCTTTTTAACCCTACACCATGTGTTCATGTAGGCCAGTCCTTGTACGTGATAAATTTGCTCTCCTTTTTCCCTCCCCCCAAGGGCCAACTATCACACCTGTTTCATAAAATAGTTCAGTACGTTCCACTCTTACACGTTCACAGTGCCTACCGTTTGTCCAAAAGCCTAGGTAAAAATATTGAAGTCATTTTCATCTGATGACCCCCCTCCCCCCCTGACTTGTCACTGTTGACCGGCCATGCAATGAAAGTGAAACAGGCTGTGTGCCAAGGGTAGTCGATTGAAGATTTCCTCTACCTACACATTAGTTATGTATATGGTTTTTTAATGTAAATTAATGTTGCTAGAGAACTACTGGAGCGTTGGAATTATAATTGTCGCCAGACTTCTCATGAAAAAGACGCATTTATTTCTGTAAAACAAATGAGCAGGGCACCAATCATAAACTGCATAGATCGTATTGCAAATACTCGGTACGCATGCTTTGGTCGTTGAATGAGGTGCATGCTGGTCTAGCTAGCGGTTAAGTTTGATCGCTAGTAAGACCAGCATGCACCTCAATCAACAAGTTACTGCCTGGGCATCGGGTGTTTGCGAATAGGTCTATGGCAATTGTTGTCCCTTTTGTAACCCTTTTCTACCGTGCAAGATTTACTTTTATTTATGCTATATTAGCAGGGTTACCAATCAAAATACTGTAGATCACATATCAGCATTTTGGCCTGTAAATACATCCTACTAAGCAAGATATTTTGGTGCTTAGCAAATTGGTTGTTCGTTTACCAGGGGCCAATTACATTGAGATGCTTAAGCACGAAGCAAATATACTCTTACAAAAAATAAGCAGGATACCAGCCACAGATAGTACATGTGAAATTGTATTTTGGTTGGTAACCTCATTCTGGTAAGAATAATTATTTTGTGCTAAGCTACTTTTTGTGTTTAAAATCAGCTCATTGAATTTGGCCCTACATGTAGCTTTGTGAAATTGTGCTCATACATTGTAGTCACGTCTTGTTTTCTTCCCCTCTCCCTCTTCTTCTCCTTTTTTTTCTCCAACTAACAGTGACAATGACATCACTGGCGTGATCGAAAACACATTTGCCGTGGAGCATTATAGCTTCGGCCAGATGCAGACCCACGACTTGAAACCCAACGGCAAGAACATCCCAGTCACTGAAGACAACAAGAAGGAATATGTCAAGTAAGTCCACCACAGCTGAACGAGTGTCAGTAGTTTGGGAAATAATTGTCGTTTCCAAGACATGACAATCTATATTTGGTTTGCGGTAACACCATGTGTGTATCTACATGTACTTGCCAGGTAGAGTTTGTTCTTAGAGAACTGTCTTGCTTAATTGTACTACCGCGGAGTAGATTGTTTGGGTGTTCGGGAGACTTCTCAGTTCTGAAAAGAACTGTCCTGCTTATTAACTATTACCTGGGTGGATGGTAAAGAAATAGGCTGGGACTATTACTTTAGCTTATAGGATCGTAATTAACTGTACTACCACGGAATTGTCATTGATTGTTTTAAACAGTCACAATACAGTGGCAAATTTTCCTGATGCGTTAATTTTGTCTCAATTGAAATGGTTGTTATTACGATATGTGATATTTCAACATTCATTGCGTTGTCTGCTTGCTTCCTTATTGTATTTATATTGTTGCAGGTCTTGTGCATCAGCTATTTGTAATGTAGCCTAGTGGGCTGGTAAACTGTGTTTTAGTTTTACAAGCCCCTAGGAAGTCTTTAGTACCCCAGATGTTAAATATGAATCCATGATGTATTGAATGACGTGTTTTTAAACATTTATGTGAAAAGTACTTTTCAATATTCTCTTTGCATAGACGGTAATTGTTTATACATACATTGTTGCTTAAAGGCAGTGGACACTATTGTTAATAACTCAAAACAATTATTAGCATAAAAACGAGTGTTAACGAGTTATGTTGGTAGTATAAAAACAGTGTGAGAAATGGCTCCCTCTGAAGTGGAGTAGTTTTTGAGAAAGAGGTGATTTTCCACGAATTGATTTCAAGATCTCAGATTTAGAACTTGAGGTCTCGAAATCAAACATCTAAATGCACACAACTTCGTGTGACCAGGGTGTTTTTTCTTTCATTTATATCTCGCAACTTTGATGACCGATTGAGCTCAAATTTTCACAGGTTGGTTGTTTTATGCATATGTTGAGATCCAGCAAGTGAGAAGGCTGGTCTTTGACAATAATCAATAGTGTCCATGTCTTTAAAGCCATTGGACCCTTTCGGTACAGAAAAAAAAAAAAAGTTCACAGATTTACAAATAATTTACAGGGTTTACAGAAGGTAATGGTGAAAGACTTCTCTTGAAATATTACTCCATGAAATGCTTTACTTTTTGAGAAAACGGTAAAACAATATAAATTCTCGTTAACGAGAATTACGGATTTGCTATAAACACATGTCATAACACGGCGAAACGCGCGAAAACAGGAGTGGGTTTTCCCCGTTATTTTCTCCCGACTCCGATGTCCGATTGAGCCTAAATTTCCACAGGATTGTTATTTTATATATAAGTTGTGATACACGAAGTGTGGGACTTGGACAATACTGTTTACCGAAAGTGTATAATGGCTTTAAATAACGCTGTTTATTAATTGTCTTCATGTAATCATACTCATCTGTCAAGCCCAATGTCTGTCTAGTCTTTTGTCTATTTGGCCATCTGTTCTGTTCTAAGGCTGATTTGTGTAAGTCTCAACTCGTTTAATCAGCCTGCATACTCCTCTTTTTACTATTCTGTTTAAATTGACGTCTATTATTGTTTATTTTACTTTGTATTCGATTTGTTCCATTTTTTTTTTCAATTGTTGGTTTTAGAGTATGTTTACAAAAATTATACCTCAAATTGTAAAAATTGCTGATATTAAACAACTTTTGTTTAGTTTTATTAATTTTAATTTTTTTTTTGTACATCATATTATAAATATGTTCCCATTACTAGGTTTTCCATTTCTGGTCAAATGTGTTCATTATTACATAACTGTCTTCATTGTTAACCTGAGCTTTTGTTGCTTCTTTGAGCTAATTTCATTTTGGATATGTCACATGTTATTGTCATTAATATTATTGTTGTTGCTCGTAGATTGTTTGTGCAGTGGCGGTTTCTACGAGGCATAGAGCCACAATTCCTAGCATTACAGAAAGGTTGCAACGAGCTTATCCCTCAGCATCTACTCAAACCGTTTGACGAACGAGAGTTAGAGGTCAGTGGAAAACAACACCGCCAATAAAATATATTGTCATTCTTTCTCTTATCTCAAAGTTTTAACTTTCCATCCATAATTTTTTTGAAATTATCAAAAACTGAACTTGTTTGCTCTTACCCTTACACCGATGTGTGTAAGCACTGTGTTCTCGATACTTTCCCAAGTTCTGTGGTAAAGATCCACATGCAAAGCATTGGGTGGGATTCAAACCCACAACCGTTTCCATTCTAGACATCTGCTCTAGACTGGAAATGGTCATGGGTTTCGAATTTCACCCAACTGAATTGCCTGTGGAGTTTTAACATCTATTCAAAACCATACTTGTCTCTGAGCTAGCCTGCCTTCCAGTCGAACTTGGCTTTTGGGTAGCCTGGCTTGCCAGTCAAACTTGTCTTTTAGGAGGCCTGGCTAACTTGCCAGTCAAACTTGGCTCTGAGAAAGTCTGACTTTCAGTCAAACTGGCTCTTGTTTAGCCTAGCTTGCTAGACAAATTTGGCTCTTAGGTAGTCCAGCAGGATTGTCAAACTTGGCTCTTAGGTTGTCTGGCTTGCCAGCCAATTTTGACTCTAAGGTAGCCTTGCTTGCCAGACAATCTTGGCTTTTAGATACATGTAGCCTGGACTGCCAGTCCAACTTAATATTAGGCAACCCAGCAGGCTAGTCAAACTTGGCTCAATGCAAACAAAATAGAGATACAGCATTGTAACACTGACCTATTTTGTTTAATATTATTATTGGTTTATTAAAAATCAAACGTAGCAGCCAAAAGGCTGAATTGCTAATATCACCTGACTAAAAGGTTGAAAATTGTTTCCGTCTGTTCTTGTAGTTGTTGATCAACGGACTCGGCAAGATAGACCTAGATGACTGGAAGAGCCACACCAGGCTGAAACAATGCAACCAGGAGAGTAACATCGTCATCTGGTTCTGGAAGGCAGTCAGCTTGTTTGATGAGGAGAAACGAGCCAGATTACTTCAGTTTGTGACCGGGACGTCTAAAGTTCCGTTACAAGGATTCAAAGCGTTACAAGGTGAGGGGACGAAGAATGCAAAGATTTCATCTTAGTGAAACCACGTTGTCCTTTGAAAACATATTTATACTTCTTTGTTTATTCGTCTTTTGTGAAGCTGTTGTTTTGTTTCCTTTTGTACATATAGGCTGTTCCTTGACAGGCCCTGTGCCTCCACATTCATATATTATTGACTGTACTTTTTTTTATTAATTTTTATATTTTTTTATATTTTTATGCAAGTCGCCAGACACACAAGGCCTGAAGGCCACTTCAAGGTGTGGGCTACAATTATACTTTTCCAGAGGCCGTTGCTACCTACTCCTAGGGCTGAAACAGGGTTACCCCTTTTACAGTCCATACAGATTTAGGCTTGGGTATCATCAGTCCGACGCCTGGCCCGTAGAGCAGAAAGCACTACCTCCCATTATGATGTGTGGAAATAAACTGCTTTGAATTGAGTAAAAAAAAAAAAAAACTACTTGACTTCGGTATTAACAGATCTTGACTGTGTGTCTGTGCGGAGTAATTTTGTTGTTGGAGTTACAAGAATTTTTTTTTTAGAACATCAAAGTCATATACACCTATTTATATTTTTGAAATTGTATTTATTAACATTTTTTGTGTGTATTGGCATGATTGCATTATCGGTCCGCAATTTGTTTCTATCGTGCGTATCGGCCGATGAGCTAGCTTGTCATGTGCTTGTGCATGGGAAAATGTTGGAATTTTTCAGTGTTGAAAATGTCAAAAAACGTGAAAGACCTCGGTTTACATTGTCATTTTGCTTATATTCCTCTGTGTTTTACATTGTTGTGACAACGTTGTTGCCGTAGTTCATAATTTCTCCTAATATTTCTGTTTTATGTTTGCTTATTTTTGCTTGTTACTATTGTTATTTTTCATAATACTGTAATGCGAATTTGTATAGGCTTAATGTATATCTTGTTAATATAGAACTAGAAATAAAGTTATAAATTAACTCGTTTCAAAAAAATTGACTATTTGCACTTACATTTGTAAAAATGTACACAAAGGAATTGAATCCCAGATTGACAGACATGCATAGTGCATTTTGCAAGGAGGTCAATTGGTTAATTTTTCTTAGCAATGAAACTAATTTGATTTGAATTGTATTTAGGATCAACTGGAGCTCCTGGTCCGAGACTGTTTACCATTCATCAGATTGACGCTAGTACAGATAACCTACCCAAAGCACATACATGGTGAGTTTATAGATGACTAAAGCAGTGTGAAGGTTTTTCTTTGATTCTATTTTCGCAAGAAAATGGTTAGCGGCCACGCCTTGCATTTGGACCCTAGCATAGTCTATCCCAAAGTCTAACTGACAACACATTACATACAAGTATGATAGGCAGTCGGGTTGGCTCAGTTGTTTCTGACCCTGCAGAAATTACAATGAAGGTATAGTGAATACCTTTAGAGGCAACCATATGATTGTTTTAATCCTATAGAATGTAGCGTGAAACTAACATTTCAAAAGGTAGCCGCACTTTTTTAGGTACGTGTATCAGCCAAAATCAAGTATTTCCTTGCAGGAAAAATAATCCCTGATAGGATTACACATAACCACACTACTTCGAAGTGAAATGTTTCCCAAAATGCTTAATACTATCGAAAGCTGCTGTAGACTTATAACCAAAAGTTTTTATTTGCATTAATAGTGGGTACTGAATATATACCTCCTCTTTAAACAACTTCAATAACACATGTACTTTTCTTGACTCTGCAGTTTTAATCGGCTAGATATACCACCCTATGAAACCTACGAGAAGTTCCTGGACAAGCTGACATGCGCTATAGAGGAGACGTGCGGATTCACAGTGGAGTAAAAACATGATTCTTCATCAAGTTTCCCGTCTGCTCTCAAGAAGAAATGCCGTCTCCAAAGCTTCCTGCGGTTCTGTTTTTGTTATTTGCTCAGAGAGAAATGTGACTCAAGGCATCTCTTCTACAGATTAAGGAAAGGCGTTGTGCGGATGTTGTGAGGTTTTGATTTTGCCTTGCGTTTGGTGAGGAGGAACTTTGCCAGGAGAAGGAAAAGCAAAGCTTAAGGCCAGATGGAGAAGCTTCTTCTTGTAGGTTGTTTGAAAGTCACCTCGCTGGAAATGAATCTTGGCTGGATGGATTTTGGATTGAGACAAGGATAGGAAAGCTGGAGGTCAAAGGTTAGACCACTGGTCCCATGTCAGGCAGGGTTACCAGGGTGACCATTTCGAAAACAAAATAAAAAACATTGTCACGGAGGCGAAGAACCTTTTTAAAATTTATTTATTGGACCTTGTGATTATTTGTAAGATAGTTTCACGTGAGACTGTGACGTCGCACCACAGTGGAGTAAAAAACAGTTCACAACACTTTGGTTTCCATAGCAACGTGGAGTCACTTTTTTTTCTAAAGGTGTGTATATAAATATGTATAAAGGTATACTACATTATTTGTCAAGTGACATCTTGAAACATTGAATTCATTCATACGTAGCTCTTGCATTAATTATAGTTGTCTGCATATTGTGTTTCTTTTTCTTTTCGTTCGCTGCGAGGTACAAGTAGAAATCTGTTATAACGACATCGCAACACAGCATTGGCACAAACATACCTTATTAACATCAAGACATTGTTAACCCATATCGGCCTTGCTCTGGGGTTTCAAGTGGAGCTCGCAAAACACTGTTAGCGCCTAATAACTCAGGCCTGCAGACTCATCTTTGAAAGGGCAAGGCAATTCTTTTGGTTGCAAAGGGCATTTCCATTGGAAAATCTTGAAGTCTATGAGAAACGTTTGAAGGGGCACTAGGGCCAAGACATTGGGCAATTGAGGCCATTGGCCTCAGTGTATTGCCAGGGCTCGATTTCACCAAACACTCGGATTCATCTTAAGATATTTTGTCAATATCACCTTAGTGATTTACCTTGTGACATCACACTTTGCTTAGCAGTAAAGATTGATTCACAGCTTAAAATCTTAGCTCCCGGTGAAATTCGAGCTCACGGCCTGATTTTATGGAGCAGCATAAGCACAAAAATAAGCTAAGCAAAACAAATTATGCTAACTAGAATAAGGCTACCAGCCAAAATACCATGTCTCATGTAC
The DNA here is from genome assembly GCF_032118995.1 of Asterias amurensis. Classification (NCBI taxonomy): domain Eukaryota; kingdom Metazoa; phylum Echinodermata; class Asteroidea; order Forcipulatida; family Asteriidae; genus Asterias; species Asterias amurensis. Next base: position 7,402,600 of record NC_092658.1, on the reverse strand, counting down.
AATTTGTGACTGTTTTTTTTCGCTCATTATTCATTTGTAAGCAGTATTTTCAGCTTGAGCAGCTCTATGAAATTGGGCCCAGAGCTTACAACTGCAGAAAAATGTGTAGATGAACAAGACTCTAGCGTCTTTACAATAGCAATTATAATACACTAGAATAAATGGGTTTTGAGATTGCGTTTGAAAGCATCAACTGTTGGTGAGGATCTTATGGTCTGTGGTATTTGGTTTCAATTGACCCATTTCACCTGGCGTCATCATCAGAAAAATCTTGAATGCGCCATACTGGTGGGCATTTTCACTGTGTGTTTTCACATATAACTCTATGCATAGAGTATGCTGTGCGTTATGCAGTGAAGTGTGCATTTTAGGCGACGCGGCGTTAATACACGTAAACCTAACTTGGCCACCAACATGGTGAGCGTGGCACCAGTTGCCGCGTGTGACGCGCGTGCAAGGGGTCAATACTAGTGATAAGAGTTGGGCAACATGGCAAAGTAGATATCACATTAAAGAGAATGGGATGCTCTTTCCAATGGTATACAGCTTGTTTGGGTTTGTTTATTTGCAAGGCAGTAAATAATAAGGGAATCAATGTGTGGTGAAGAGGTTTTCAACTAGTGGTTTAATCCCAACGAGGCCTGGTTCTTGATAATTTTATTGAGACGAAGTCGAGGTAAATTATCAAGAACCAGGCCTCGGCGGGTTTAAACCACTAGTTTGAAAACCGATTTGACACACTTTGATTCCCATTCATAAATACCTTTTCGGTCAAAAACATCAATACTTTTTGGTCAAAAAGTAAAATAAATGCAAAAATTGTAATTGTTCAATGATTTCTTTCAACACACACCCCTCCAGCTATGAAATGGTAAAGCCCTCCGCCGCCCTCAGGTAATCAACTCCGTATCGCGTGATGTGGCACAACTGTTTCAGCCGTTGCTCTCGTCCAATAGGAATGAAGAAACTGTCTTATAAGAACAGGTGCAAGCTGGCGTGTCACGCCCATGTTTCAACACTTTTTACTGGTCGTAAACAAAGGTTTATACACTCCCACGTGACGCGCTCTCCACCAATAGGAATAGCGAAACTGTCTGAGGTATTAACAGATGATTGTTTATTGTAATGCAGTAATAAGCCATCAATGGGCTTAGGCAGGAACAGTGTTTATCCACTGTGACCAGTCAGAGGCGGATATGGGTTAACAAAAGTAGAATCCTAAATATAGTGCCCCAATGGTTTTGTGTTTAATCATAGAGAAAGGACCACTCTCTATGGTTTAATGGTTTACCAAAGGTTGCATTCTCATCCTGAGAATTTACAAATTTGATTACCCCTGACACTTAACGAATGCTTTGGACTGACAGCCCTACAATCGCAGGGTTGTGGGTTCGAATCCCAAGTAGACCATCAAATGCCACAAGGGCAAAAGAACAATAAAAACAAACTGCAACCTGCAACTTAAACCGTCAATAAGTTCATTTTATTAACAACAAATTTGAGAAGAAAGGATAACTGGAACCGTCCCATTATTTATGCCCTTCTTTATGGACAATTTTCCATGTCTTGTTATTGTGAGAGACATTGTCCGTCAAGATTTACAATAAGTTTTTTTTTTTAGAAACAGGTTTTGTCCAAGGCTTAATAAGGTAAACGAATGCAACCCCTGATTGCCTGTCTCCTAACTTTAATGGATTTGGCCAATAATCTTAAGTTTGCGAAACAAACCTCATAAATTTTGACCAAACGTGCATTTATAAGTTATTCAGTGCACACTTTAAACTTGAAACCAAAATTCTTAGGACCTTCAAAGAATTAATTTCAACTCTGCAAAATATGGTCTTGAAACTTCCCCCTTTGACTTGTCCAAATATTCCTTGGTTTAATAAGTGAACTGGTTTCCGTTGTTTGGTTTAAATTGTAATGGGACAAGAAATATTTAAAATAAATATATTTAATATCAGTTTGGCAAAAGCTGGACACTTCGAAGAAAAAAAAAAAGGAAAAAAATATTTATACAGGGTATTAATTAATTTTGTCAAACAAGAAAAGCTTATTTGATTTGAGAAATTTTAAATCAGGGACCATGTATAAAGGCTGATGATTTGTTACCCACTTAAAGCATTTGCTAGGACCCACAGTATGGATTACCCTGAAGTAAAAGCAATAGGTAGAAAAAAAGAGCTAAAAGTTAAGAGATGAAAATGCCTGCTTTTGTTTGTCCAAGTAAAGTTTTTTCTAAAAACAATTTAATGTGCAGGATTAATTGGCCAGTATATATGCATATTTATATATGAACTATATCTGTTGTTTAAGGTTAAAAATGTAGATTTAAAATTTTAAAAAACCCAATTGTTAATGCTCTTTTGTTCTCTCGGTACGGAGTTGAGCCAAATTTGTTAAATGTTTGAAATTATTTTAAGACCAATTTGTCACATTTTTGGTTGCTTTATCTCAAGCTAGATGGCTTTTTTGTTAGTTCGATGTCTTGAAATGTGTTACTTAATTTGACAGCTTGGTTTATTGCTAGTTATAAGTTTAAATGGTTACCATCCTATAAAGTGTGTACAGGATTTCACTGGTGCCCTGTTGCGTGCTTAGCAACAAATATTATCATAAATTGCATGGAGATGTAATTATGTACAGGAAAAGAAATCTCTAAAAATGCTTTCTCAAAGCCTTGCTCTGCCTTCATTCCTCTCAAACGCAAAAGTTTTTGTTGACATTCATGAAAAAGACTTACTAGGAAAATAATTTCACCGTCATGGCATAAAGTCCCACTGAACATTAACAAAAAGAACCACCCATACATTCTAGGGAAAAAGTTTGGAACCTTTCTCCAAGTGTTGGTTCTTCGAAGATCGTAGACTTGTTTCAAGTCTTAGTTCACGGTTATTCTTCTGCATCTCAGCCAATAAAAAAACGCCCCCCCCCCCCCCATTATTGGCTGTCACTCGCCCTAACTCGCAATCTGATCGTAGGCTAAATGTTGATCACAAGAGGGCTATCAGGACGACTAAAAAGCCACAATCAAAGTCTTGGAACCAAGTCTACGAAGATCGGTGTGGTCTTGACATTTTGAACAGTTTACTCTGCTCGTCTTCTCAGAACCATAGAGTTATATATAAAAACTAGAGGGTGCACTGGTGATGCGTCTTGCACAAACACGATGGGACCGCAATAAAACACGCGCGCTCGCCATTCTGTACGCGCGTTGAATATGAAGTACGCATTGGAGTTTGTGTTTAGTGCGCCCTCTGGTTCTTTATATATAACTCTGTGCTCAGAACCAACACTTCTCTCAAAGGAGTTTTTTACGTGGAGGATGCAAATGTTTGTAGCTCTGTACTTCCTGGGTTGATCAAGGATTTGCCACTTATGTTTCAGTGTAACATAAATATGATTGTTTGAATGAATGTTCAATTTTTAAATTTTTTTTTACACCAACCCTGTAATCACTGATGTTGGCACAACAGCTTTGAAAACCATTTTTTGTTTAACCACAAGAAGTTTGCAAAAATTTTGTATCCTAACAAACATCTGAAAACAAGTCTTCTCACGCTTAGTAGCTGGCTTATTGATAGCAAAGAATTCCTTCCCTGCAACTCTTTAATCCTATAATTAATTAATTTATTTATTTGTGTATTAAATGATTTGCCGGTTGGCATGGTGCTTTTGCAAAACACTTTCAAGAAGTAAGTGCTTCATGAAAAAAAGAAGGACATTTTGGAGGTTTAAACAGCAATTTAAAATAAATCGAGAGTTGGTTAAATTTGTTTTTTTGTTTTGAAAAAGAGGCCCCTCTATCATTTTGCCATTCTTTTATTTAAAGGCATTGCACACCTTTGGTAATTGTCAAAGACCAGTGTTCTCACTTGGTGTATCTCAACATAAGCATAAAATAACAAGCTGTTGCGAGAAAATGATGAAAGAAAAAACACCCTTGTTAGGTGAATTTGTGTACTTTCAGATAAGAATAAAAGACTTCTAGCTAGAAGTCTTTTAATATTTGAGTGAGAAATTACCGGTTTCTCCAGAGGAGAGGGAGTCGTTTCCCACAAAGTTTTATACTACCAAAAGCTCTCCAATGCTCGTTATCAAGTCAGTTCTTAAGTTAATATTTGTTTTGAGTAATTACCAAATGTGTACCTTCCCTTTAAACGAAAAAAGGGTTTCGCAGAATACTTTTGTTTTCTTGAATCCGTATTGATTGAAGTAAACATATGTTAAAGGCACTGGACACCTTTAGTAAATACCAAAGACCAGTATTCTCACTTGGTGTATCCAAATAATATATGCATAAAATAACAAACCTGTGAAAATGATGACCCAATTGTTCATCTAAGTTGCATGAGAATAATCAAAGAAGAAACACCCTTGTTGCACAAGTTTGCGTGCTTTCAGATGTCCAATAGAAGGCTTTAAGTCTGTCCAATAGCAGGCTTTAGGTCTGAAATATTTCAATACTTGAGTGAGAAGTTACCATTTTCTCAAAACTATGTTACTCCAGAGGGAGCTGTTTTTCACAATGTTACTTACTATCAACAGCTCTCCATTGCTTGTTACCAAGTAAGTTTTTATCTCCGCAATTACTATGAGTAATTACCAATAGTGTCCAGCCTTAAGTGTATTAGACTGTTACTAAAAATCCAGTGAATCGCTGTCAACAAACACAGTTTATTTATTTGTTAAATTGTAAACCCGGCGGCTCGTCTCGCCCCACAGTATTTTTTTCTCCCCAACTACGAGGGACAGTGTTCCGAGTTTCTTGTTTTATGATGGTGGTGGAATTTGAATGATGTACCAAAATGGCTGGTTGTAAAGTGGCACATTTGCATAAATTTCGCTTGCTTACATTTCATGGAAGAAAGGTTGGGCCTACTGAAATATCTAACGTAGGACTAGTAAAAGTTGAAAATGGCTAGAACTTTTGCTGAATGAAATCTGAGAATTTATTGCTAGGTTTATATTTGTAATTTCTTTTCTCCACAGTTGTCCTTTGGTTGTTTTTGTGATTGTTTTTCGTTTCTATTTCTTTAACTATGAAAAAAATTAGTCAATGCAATGTTAATAATATACTAGAAAACACAATAAAATGTAGACAAACTTTCATCATGTATAATAATATTCTAATCTCTTGAATATTTCTTTTTTTTGTAAAAGTCACAAGAGAGAGGAAGAAAAAACCTAAATGTGAGAAAAGAAAGTGAATGCCTAGAATCATAAGAGGGCGTTCAGACTGATGTACTTTTAAGTTGGTATGAACATTATGTGTGTGATAAATAAACTTTCATATGTAACAATTCACTTACAAGTAAGAGTTCTGGGTTATTTATTTTTTTAACTGAGAAGTCTAAAAAATAATCCGAAAAAAAGATCTTAGCGGTTGTAGAAGATGTAGCAAGACAGTTCTCTAAAGAACAAACTCTACTTGGCAAGTAGAAACACACATGGTGTTACCGCAACCAAATATATTGATTTTGTTGTCGTCCTTTGATCTAGACAAAATTAGTATATTCTTAGAGTTCTTGCACCAGTAAAAGGCGCTACATTGGAAACCAAAGAAGTTATCAGAAGACAGCTGCGCAGGGAAAGTAATCGTGGAGCTTCTTGGCCAAGTGGTCTAGAACACTGTGTTGGTTTGAATCCTGGCCTGGTTGTTCTTGTTGTTAGTGTCGGGTAATGTTGTTGGTGAAAAAAAAACAGCAAGCATCTGCTATAGCCGCAAATTTATCTCGTCTTCTGGCTCCAAAGCTGTCTTACATGTGCACTGTATTCAAGTTATGTCATTCAACAGAGTGTGGGTTCGAATCCTGGCCTTGCTGTTCTTATTGCTTGTGTCAATGACAGAGCAAGCATCTGCTCTACCTGCAAAGTTATGTTTTCTGGTTCAAAAGCTGTCTTACATGTGAACTGTATTCTAGTTATGTCATTCACAGAGTGTGGGTTCAAATCCTGGCCTGGCTGGTTTGTTGCAAGCATCTGCTCTACCGGCTAAGGTCTCTCTTCTTCTGGTTCGAAAGCTGTCTTACATGTGCACTGTATTCAAGTTCTGTCATTCACAGAGTGTGGGTTCAAATCCTGGCCTGGCTTGTCTTGTTGCTTGTGTCGAGAGTGTTGTTGGAAAAGCAATACAACATAGCTAGCATCTGCTGTGTCCGCTATGTAACTCTTTTTTCTCCATAAGTGGCTTAAATGTGCAAGGAATTTCACAAAAAGTTATACATTTCAAGATATTTCATACGACAGAAACTGGTAATTCTGGCAAGGTGCGTAAAGGCCTAGCCAATTTTCTTCTTGCATAAATCCTCAAACAAAAAAACTATTTCAATGCAGTTTCTATGGACTCCTGGCCATCATCAGAACCAGTTGGTGTGAAGTGAGTGTCAATTATAGGGGAATTATGTTGCATTTGCCAACAGGCTAAAATAGCTCAAGCACGACATTCTACAGAACCAATACAGCCCCCCCCCCACATAGAAACTGTGAGCAGACTCAAACAAGACACAAAACAAACATTGGTAGTTTGGTAAAAGATAATTTATTGTTATTTAAGAGAAACAAGTTGTAAGCGGCAAACACAGTGAAAGTAAGATAAAATATTGTAAAAACTAAAAACATTATGTGTGAAACATTTATTTAAAATTAGGGAGTTGGTTTTTAAATAACAGTGAAACATCCAAGTGCGATTAAAACTTCTTTGAAAAAAAAAAAAGTAAACACTTTAACAAAGCAATGCAAATCAAAAAATTGATTTCTGACCTGTAGGCAGCTCCTTAAATACATTTGTTTTTACAGACAATTTAGGTTTTGGCTTTGAGCTGTGCAAGCGTTCTAATTTTTTTTCTACCCAACCAAGTGGTTCACCAACCAATAATGCTAAAGTCGCACCAAACCAAACCATTGAATTAAGTACATGAAAAGTTTGACATCTGAAATAGTTGGGAGCGACTTGACATGCTGGAAGTCAAAAAAGCGACTGTCGTTTGGAACGACTCTGGAGCGCCTTGGTTTCAGAAATGTCAGACGTCAATCTTGTAATGAGCCAAGCCAAAATATATATAATGTAACGTTCGCCTGTCTGTCAACCAAAATGTAACAAGCCTCCTGCATGCCACACCCAGTCTTTATGCTAAAGGCATAACTGTACTTAAATAGATTATGCAACAAAGCCTTGTGATGTAAGGTGGGAACTATCCATGTTGTCTAATTTTGAAGGTGTCATTTTAAAGACATACAAATTATTAAAAATGACACAGTTTGGCAAATAAGTTGTAACTTTCATTTTTAAAGTATTTTAATGACAATGAACTCAATAACTGTTGGCACACTTCCTAACAGATAAGTTTTTTTGAGAGAAGAACTTTAGCACAACTTCACCTGAAGATAGGGTCATAGATTGGTTAACCATACATTTAGTTGTAAACTGTGGTGGTGGAGCTGTAGATAGTATGAACTATTTTGCGAAAGGTTCCCTCTGAGGTAATTTGGTTTGGATAATTTGTTTACCCCAAAATCCTCGAGTCTGAGAAACGATTCATGCATGAATCATTTCTCAGATTTCTATGGGTGTCCGTTTGATTATGCTTTGGCCAGATACGCGATTAGTACCCGCAGTCACCTCACATGAAGTGGATAGTTTTGGAAACCTTGTGGAAATACCATGAAAGCTTTGTGCTGTTTTCTCAGCAAGTAGACCCTTCTCAGCTGAAACTTTCACATGTGACTTTTACTGTGTTTTTCTTAATAATTTTGCTGATAAAAAAGCACAAGGTTGACAAAAACCTACGATGAATCTACCTTTAAAGGCAGTGGACACTGTTGGTAATTGTCAGACTAGCCTTCACAGTTGGTGTATCTCAACATATGCATAAAATAACTAACCTGTGAAAATTTGAGCTCAATCGGTCATCGAACTTGCGAGATAATAATGAAAGAAGAAAACACCCTTGTCATACGAAGTTGTGTGCGTTTAGATGGTTGATTTCGAGACCTCAAGTTCTAAACTCGAGGTCTCGAAATCAAATTAGTGGAAAATTACTTCTTTCTCGAAAACTATGGCACTTCAGAGAGAGCCGTTTCGCACAATGTTTTATACCATCAACCTCTCCCCATTACTCGTCACCAAGAAAAGTTTTATGCTAATCATTATTTTGAGTAATTACCAACTGCCTTTAAGGATGTTTAGACCTATTGAGGTGGATATTGAGGTGGATAAAAAAAAATTTAAAAAAAGTAATTGCTTTTGATTCAAGACAATTAAGCACCAAATGGTAAGTTCATTTCCAAACTCAAATTTGGATGGAGTCCAGACTCTCACTTTTTTTATAGCTTAGCATAAAATTTGGTCCTCATAAGACATGTACATTTCAAACGTCTTTAGAGTATTTTCTAGCTTAGTAGCTAGTACAGGCCAACTTAAATAGCAACGTAATAATGACACCATTAAAAAAGAGTACAACACAACTGAAACCGCTAGAAGTAAACTTTACGCGACGACGAATATACACGCATTCTCTAATAAAACAGGAACAAAACGTTTCTCTTTGAGAAAAACAGCTTAGCAAATAAAATTTAAAACAAAAGCAAGTCATATAATTTGTTAAGAGACATTTATTATGATCTAATTGATCATATAAACTATTTATGTTGTCACATTTTTAGGAAAAGGACAATTTGGTGGATAATTTTTAAGCACACACTACTGCCAAGTCATTGTCTCTCGATGGATTGAAACATCAAAAATCATTTAGAAACACAAGGTCACCTTCAAAATAATGTTCAACCTACAAACAAATACAAATAACTGTTGACAATATCTTAAAACCCTAAAAACAAAACTGACATAGGATTTGAAAATAAGCATTGTGGGAGTACAATCGGGTGAGGTTTGCAGTAGCATCATGAGTAAATATCTCTTTTAAGTAGTGTCGGTTTCTGGTTTCTGAAAACCCTACTCAGGATTTACCCAGGGTACTAACCGCAAACTCTCACCTGAAAACTGACTTTGTCCGACTCCTGTGTACTTAGCAAAATATCAGTTTGAAAATTTCTCTCTTGTACACGTACTTAAGTTTTATGCACGAAGTAATGTACTGTTCAAAGTTTTTGTTTCTCTGAAACAAAAGAGACAAAATTACTTTCACAATTGAGTTCCCTCTTCACATAAAGTACTTTTCACTATAAATTTTGCTTACAAGTATGAAAAACACAAATGTTGCTGGTTTGATTGGCAGCATATTGCGCCACAGCCCCTTGTAAACCATTACATGATGCTATGTAAAATGAACAAGTCAAACGCAGTCCCACATACCTTGCAGGCATACGTTGTAAGTTAAAGCGCCTTGAGTGTCTCTGAGTGTGGATATGCGCGCTATATAAGAGCCACTGGATTTAATGAATAAATACTAAACGAGTAATATCATGCACCACATCGTCAATTCAGGAAAAGATTTTGTCCAGCAAATTTTTACTGCAAAATGTTTAGACTGAACATGTTTTGTGTACAGTAGATGCTAATATCAAATCCAATCAGGGTAGAAATAGACCCCAATTAGGATAGTTTGTTTGTCTGATTGGGAACAATAATACCCTCATTCGGAGATGAGGTCTCCATTCACGGTAGAAATAGACCCCAATTAGGATAGTTTGGTTCTTTACTAGAGGGTTCCCTGGGCCCAATTTCATAGCGCTGCTTAATGGCAAGCAGAAAAATTTGCTATGGTATTAACATATTTCACAGGTTTGCAAGAAAGTTAGGCGTCCATCTTGCGCGTTCAGCATGGATTTGCACTGTGACGTCACTCATTTCCATAAGCATTGGAAGGTTAGCATGCCTTTTCATGTGCTTACGGTTAGCAGCGCTATGAAATAGAAATCACACAGTAAGCACAAAGTCTGCTGCTAAGCAGCTCTATGAATATGGGCCCTGGTAATAAGGTTTATCGCGATTCAGAAACGCACTGCATTGTGGGAAGGAATATGGGGCGGTTACTATGCAGTTTGTACGACTCGCGCACGCAACGCCTATACCTTTGTGTAGGTTCAACAGCGCCCTCTCTTGATATTTTGCTATTCGCGATAAACCTTATGAGCTATCACTATCCACATTGTATTTACAAACCAGGGAATAATGTCATGGTATGCAAACCCCTAGATAATATTGCACAAAAGTTTATACAGGTTCTTTAGGCTGAGATGCTAATTTGGCCGGGGCTGGTTTGGGTAAACTATACAAGTAAACGGCTGATATAACTAGACCAGTGCCGAGGAGGAATACTACCCCAAAGGTTTTCTGGAATAGGAGGAAGGAGCCCACGGCGGCCAGGATAATAGAGACAGCTGTGGAGAAACCCTTAATGATGTTGTCTGTGTATTTAACGACGATTGAGGTGTACAGACCACCTATGCTTGCCATAGCTGGGGAGAAAGAAAAAAAAACAGTGTGTCAATAGAATCCTTTTGTAAGATTAAATTTGTAAAAAATACGAGAAATCACCCAACTCACAAGGCCAGACGGCCACTTCAAGGTGAGGGCTACACTTAACTGAATTGGGCTGTCGACCCAGACCAACTGCCACCAGGGGCTCGTTGCCACCTTCTACTGGGGCTGAAACAGGGTTACCCCCTTCATGGTCCATAAGGATGCAGGCAAGGTTATCATCCACTAGGAGAATTGAAGGAGGGTTGACAGTGTCCTGTGTAAATACATTCACCACAAGATATAGTATCGCAGGCTGGCCTAGTGTATCTATCATTTAATACCAGTGGATTATATTGAATGGTCAGGCAGTAGGAGGGTTGACTGTGTACTGTGTAAATGCATTCATTACATGTACATTTAATAATATTGCAAGGTGGCAGTTTATCTATTATTGAAAACTGCAGTGGATGATCAGACAGTAAGAAGGCAAATAGTTTTTGAACGGTTTCTGACCAGAACACTTCAGAAATTACCGGTAGTGGTTTTAATTCATTCTGGAACATGAGTACTGTTTTTTTTAAAAACTTACCTACTATTATCCACACAAGATAATTATAACCATGGAGGAAACCCTGTTCTAAGATGACTTCTCCATCCTTGGAAAAGACGGCTACGATCCCACTGACGATACCGAATAAGTACATCTGCACATTGCGTATCCACAATGACGTATCAGTCCCTTTTAATACTTTCTCGAAATACACACCTATGAGGAAAACAAAAAAACAAAATAATAAGTTGATTACCTCACCTAAAATTTGTGGATTTTGCTAGCTGGTTATGATAACCGAGCTTGAAGAGAATGGACTTCAAATGTAGGAGGAACAAGCTGTGGGTTCGAATCCTGGTCGTGACACTTGTGTCCTTGAGCAAGATACTTTACTATAATTGCTTCTCTTTACCCAGGGGTATAAATGGGTACCTGCGAGGGTAGAGGTTGATACTGTGAATGAAAAAGCCTTTGGAGCAATATAAACTGTTGCCTAGGCTGTATACTCCCAAGGGAGCTGAGAAACATTGAAGGGGACGTTATTGGCCCTATCACCAGAACACTTATGTAAAGCGCATTGATACGGTTATTGTGAACTGCCAGGGGTATGAAAGGATACCTGTGAGGATTCTGGTGGTTAAGTCTTTGGAGAATGGGTTCAGGTTCCAGAGGTTCAGTTTATGACGGATTGAACCCTTCCTAAGTTAGGACGGGTTACTTGTCCTAACTCAAGATAGGATTAATCATAGTGTTTTGTGAAATCGGCTGGTGGACACTGATGTTAGCATTGATACGGTTTAATATTGTGAAATGTGCTTTATAAGAACTAGCAATTATTATTATTCAGTAAGTAAGCATGTCGTAGATTCTTACCGGCAAACCCTGAGCATAAGCACGAGATGAGGATACAGACCACACCCACGGGATAGTTGTAATGGACGTCGGTGCTCTTATTGCTGCTAGCAGACTCCACCTGCACCATGGCGACACCCAGGAAGAGCAGCACGATGGCCACCCACTGGGTCCTAGACAGACTCTTATTCAGCATGATTACCATGAAGATGGCCGTCGTGATCACCTTCATCTGATATGAAACCTAAAGGAGAAAAAGAACTATTGCAGGACTGTTCGCTTCATTTTTTTTCAAAGGGCAAGGGCACCAAGGCATTTTCTCCTCTGTAAAGGGCACCCTATGAGGAAATTGTAATTATTCTACTGGAGCATTTTAAGGTCACCACCGAAATGACCAGGGGGCATGGAGGATATGGAGGCAATTGCCTCCATGAAGTATCAGGCCTGGTAGTAAAGGGCCCATTTTCATTAAGCTGTGGATTAAGAAAAACAGACCTTGAGCTTCACACTTGAAGGGGCACAGCAACTTTCCTCTAGTAAGGGGCACTTCTATGAGGAACATTCAAGTTTGTATTGAAATTTGTATTGAAACTGCCCAGGGGCATCACAGCAAAAGCACAGGGCACCTTAAGTATGAGAGCTATTCTTTTTTAGGTTTACAATATGCTGCGATCACACAAGGAACACCAGAGCGAACCCCCTCTCTTTACGATGAGTGCACTGGGTTCTTTTGAGTGCATTATACAACACGAGAGACCTACGGCTTTCTGTCCCATCCGCAGGACGCAGCAATATTGTTAGGGTGTTTTGCTTAAAGACACAAATGGCACGACCAGGACTCGAACCCGCAGGTAGCCAGAGACCAGGGGCAAAGGAGGTTTCGATTGCGAGATGAACCATTTCATACCTGGTACGTAGCTGCGTCCAAGTTGGACAGCGCCACAAACGCAAGGTTGTTCTGTATAGCGTAGATGATGGACGGCACGCACATCTTGAAGCTGTCCCGCGGGTTGGTGATGACGTTGTTCCACACATCTTTGCACATCCCCAAGACGCTGCGATGCTCCTTGATCAGCAGGAGCAAGCTGATGAGAAGCTTGGAGATCTCAGTGAGGAGAACGGTGGTGGTGGAGGAGTACAGCGGCCCGGACTGGGACCGGGTGTAACGGATGAGTAAGATGTAACCAGTGGCATTGAGGGTCAGGACTAACAAGATGTAGATCTTGAAGCCTAAGCTTACTCCCTCTGGAAAAGTAGCATATTATGCAAATAATATTATTTTAATTGTAAATTGGTATTGATGAGAGGGTCAGGACCAACAGGATGTAGATCATAAAGCCCAAGCTTACATCCACTGGAAAATTTGCATATTATGCAAATGTTATTCAAATTGTTAATTGGCAATAAGGGTCAGGACAAAAATCCTTTTATCAAGTCCCTATACAATCCAATATGAAAACAAAACTTCCTGACCAAGTTTAACATGCTTTTTAAGTTAACTGTTTTTATTTGAACAAGTGCTAAGATATCATATAAGAGAAGATTGATTGCATTTGTCTGTATGGGTATTAGAGACACCATTAGTAATTGTCAAAGACCAGTCTTCTCACTCAACATATATGCATAAAATAACAAACCTGTGACAATTTCAAATTCAAATTCGTGGAAAATTACTTCTTTCTTGAAAACTACATATGTACATCACTTCAGAGGGAGCCATTTCTCACAATGCTGTTTACTATCAACAGTTTCCCATTACTCGTTACCAAGAAAGGTTTTATGCTAATGTAACGGCGTAAAAAGGCCCACTAATAGAAAATTCCCTGGTTCTAACGAAAGGTCGCAAATCTACTTAAAAACTGGGACGGAAAACAAAATCTTGCTCTTAAACAGTGATTTATTTACTTAACTCCAATAATAGTAACAGCCAAAAAAACAGAACTCAAAATTAATTTGCCAAGAAATAAAACAACACGTGACTGTGACTTCCTCAAACAAGATTAATTGGTTCTCAAAAAAATGCTTTAAGATCAAAAAAGGAAAACAAAACAACTTGAAAAAACACTTATGCAATAAAAAAAACTTGAAAGACTGATTCGAATTGGAGTAAAAACAACCCAAAAACAACAATAAAAAACCAACGAGAAAAAACCGAAAAACCCACACAGCACTAAACAGTGAGTTGCTCTAAAAATACAGAATTAACATAGACCAGATTATTGAGCAGATTACACGGATGGGCAGGAGTGTCCAGAAAAGTACATGCTTTGTCTTAGCTGCCTAACTGCTCACTGACCTCATGGCTTTGGTCTACACCGCCAAGACAATGCTTTAGCCACAATTAAGTCAGGGCACAAATGTAAATAATAGTCTGGTGCAATCTCTACCAAAAAATAGCTTTAGGACAAGGAAGTTATTCTGGGAATGTACTCGCATCAACAGGTGGAATTAATCAAGTTATACATGTAATGGCTCTGAAGCAAAAACTTTCGAAGTAACAATCCACCACTCTACACTAACAATTATTCTGAGTATTTACCAATAGTGTCCAGTGCCTTTAAAGATACTCTATTATGTCACTACTCAAATTGAGTGGTATTATTCACACTCAAAGTCAACATTTGAACGTATCATTTTGTTGTTAAAAATGATACAAATTGTTGTTCAACTGAAAAACACAAGACTGTTCAAGACTGCCCAACGCTAAAACACTGTCGAGCCCTGTTTTAACACTTGCTTTTAAAGTAGGATTTTTAAAACCCTTTCAAAGCATTGCTGTATAATAAATATGTTTATGTACTTGGCTTTTCGCATTAAACAACACAGTTTTATTTTGGCATCTGCAAAAACAGAACCTATGTAATTCTACTGATTGCTACTTGACCATACCAGGGTCAGAAGGATGCCTACAGGTACAATGTACATGTTGTTATTTATAAATATATTGTCCAGTTTAAGAATTGTTGTGAACAACCTCTGATTTTGCCTGTGATCAATAATTCTTTACGTACACAGAGGAAAAACAAATCAATTACAAGAGGTATAGGGATGAACAAAGGGAAAGTAAGCACAGCTGTTTGGCTGTTATCATTACCACAGCAACAGATGGTCATTTGTCGTCAATTCTATGAATTTCATAAACAAACAAGAAAAGTTGTGATGTGGTAAACACAAATGTTCGGCAAGCCAGTCCATTTCCTGCTTTTGTCCTAGGTGGTCCACAAAATAGTAGGGTGTTTGTTGTTGTCGAGGGGGGGGGGGGGGGGGAGTGGGGGATGTGTCCCAAGACCAATCCACACACCAAGTTTTGAGTTGATTTAAATACCAAGTCCTTCTTGAGTTTTGGGAAATTATTGAACACACTTGCGCATACCCATTTTTGTTAATCCAGTAGAGGACTAACTTCTCTTTGTTCTCCAATTTTTTGTTGTTTAAAGTCCTCAGTTTGAATGGGTAGGTATCCCCAACAAACACCCAGTGTGTGTAAACACATGCAATGGGGACCTCCTATTGTCGCTCTTTTGATTGTTAAACACAATGTTCAAAGATACATTAAACATACATGAGTAAAACAATGTCACATGGACACAATTTTCGTCTCAGTGAGAACAATAACTATTTAAAAGCATCCACCAGTATTGGTATCTACCATGTAAAATGTAAATCTGCAGCAACTCGTTGTGTACAAAAAGTACCCATTAACCCTCTAAGCAACAGATCCCATTGGTTTCGTGCTTAAACTGGGTTCTTTTTGTCCTCGGTTTGAATGCATAGTATATCAGCCACCCACCGAACAAGATGATGGAAACATTTTGCCCCTTTGGTGGCTTCGCAAACCGCGGGAAATAATGAAAGAATAGACAGACAACAAATGTTGAACTAAAACATCAGTAATTTCCAATTATCTGGAAAAGCCATCTGGCCAAAGATTGAACTTGCTTTTTATCATACTTGCGCTTTCCTTGTTGACTTAGCATAAAATCAATTTTTGAGAGCCAAACACACCATTTTAACAGCTGTCTGCTCTTGCGTGTTGGCTTTTGTTCAAACAATTTAGCCATTTAATTTCAGTATTAAATGGTCGTAGTGTTCACATGAGTTTTACTTTCTAATTTACTATTTTCTTAGACACGTGTACACAGAAATTAAAAAAATACAATACCTGAAAAAACCCCAGGTTCTAGCAAAAATTCGGAGAAACAGCCCCCATGGCATTCTCCCTATTAACAGTGGTGCGCTAGCCGAATGCCAGTTTAAAGACAGTGGACACTATTGGTAATTGTCATTGGTGTATCTCAAAATATGCATAAAATAACAAACCTGTGAAAATTTGAGCTCAATTGGTCATCAAAGTTGCGAGATAATTATATAATAAAAGAGAAAAATACCCTTGTCACACGAAGTTGTGTGCTTTCAGATGGTTGATTTCGAGACCTCAAATTCTAAACTTGAGGTCTCAAAATCAAATTCATTGAAAATTACTTCTTCCTTGAAAACTACATCCGCTTCAGAGGGAGCCGTTTCTCACAATGTTTTATACCATCAACCTCTCCCCATTACTTGTTACCAAGAAAAGGTTTTATATGCTAAAAATATTTTGAGTAATTACCAATAGTGTCCTGCCTTTAAACACCTGAGGACCAGTGGAAATTCCCTCCAAGAGGTCCAACTGGCCAGTTCCAGTGTTGAACCCTACTCCTAGAACTAAAAGGTTTGTTCTGCCATCGAGTTTGTGGAATATCGAGTTTGTGGAATATCGAGTTGGTGGAGACGGTAGCGTAATGAACTTCATAGTTCTAGGAGTAAAGCAACCCCATTTCATTTGAAATATGAACTAATTGAAAAAGGCAAGTGTAACAACTTGACTAACTCTGTTCCAACATCGACTTTTAGTTTTACTGACACCAGGTAGAAAATCCCTAAAATTTAACAGGCTATGAAAATGTCGGCTACTTAATTTACTGAAATACTGACACTTGATTACAATAATTGTAACACTCACGCTTCGACCCTTGCTGACCGTTACAGTTATTGTAACTAACTGGCAGTTACTCCTGCTATAAATACTAGAACTATATGAGGTTCGTTGCGCTATCGCCATGGAGATGATAGCGGAATGAACCTCATTAATAATTCTAGAACTTAGAAGTAACTGGCACGCTGGCACTAGGCTAGGCCTAGGATCCACTAAAAGTCTAAACTAGTAAAAAGTTTTAGTTATAATTAAACATACCAATTTTAATTTAAAAATCAAAGCACATACAATGAAGAAGAAAGAAGAGTAAAGAAAAAAGACAGAAAAAAAATCACATTAATTTATAAATTATTTTATTTTGTATTTATTGATAATTAATTAGGCCGCCTAATTAATATCTAATATATAATTAATTAAATTGGCTTTTTATGAAGCCTTTTTTAATTATTTAATAAAGCTGTTATGTAGTTAGAATTAAGATAAAACTAGACAGTGGGCTGACTGTGGATTGTGACTTGACGGTCAAATGGTCAACAACGGAACGGGTTACCAGAGATGTTCCATAACCATCCACACTGACCCAGCCCAGCGCCTCTCTCCCCCCGCGACCCCGTTGCTGCCTCCCCGCCCCTGCACCCCCTGTCGTTCTCTGACGAAAGTAAACGAAAACGGGGATTGACGGAAAATGAAGCTTGTCCTAGATTCGAATATAACGGAAAAGGGTTCACAATTGAATCAAATTTATGGAAAATATTACTCACCATTCGCAGCCATTATTCAAAATAATGTTGTGTTCCTTCCACGCAGCGAAATTAATGATCAATTCATTTTAATTTTGTGCACATTTATTTCCCGTAAAACCGTACGTATCGTATTTACCATGACATCTCCGCACAACGGTAAAAACTCGTTTACATTTTACATTGACTACACATGTGCTCGTTTGCCTGAGGCCGACTGCCAGACCTAACACGCTTGGAACTACGTGTAGTGGTTGACTGCCTACCAGACTAAGCACTCTCATTCTCGCAAGTCCTCGTTTATTATCAACAAATCTCGCAGGCTCAACAGAAGAGCTCATTTTGTTATTAGGGGAAAATATTTCAAAATAAAACTATCAGTTGATGCTCTTTCTGTTTGATAAAAATCTGAGACCACTTTTTCAAAAAACAAATGTACATTATACTTTCCAATTATACAAACCAAATCAATATTTTTAGTTTGAATTGTTTTAATTAGTTTATTAAGCATACATATTTTGTAGAACCACCTAAAATTAAATGAAAGTGACCTATGATGGCAGCGCCCGTCGATTTGCAGGAGCAGAGATAAAACTACAAAAAACTACTGAATGTACGAAACTTGCGTAAAGTATTTCCGTATGATGAATGGCATCCAATTGGCAACTGATAATTATTAGGAAAATCGTGTTAAACTAATGATGGGGAGCGCTACAAGCACGAGCACGAGTAGCAGCGATAGTGACGACGACAGTAGCAGTTTTGAACTGGTAAGAAAGTTTCACTTTATAAGCCGGAAAAATGCACCGGCTGGCTGCTGGTCATTGGTCATGTGCAATTTCCAATCAATGCAAGGAACCACCACCACTACGGTTTATTATTTTGTTAAAAAACCACCATGTGTACCCCCCCTTGGCTTGCTACCCCGCCCATCTCAGCTTCAACCCCATTCCAAATATCCATTCCATTTTTCAAATAAACAGACATACAAACACTTATTTATGATCAAATCAATCAATGGCCGAGTGATGCATTGCAAATTGCAAAGCAAATTACTGTAGTTGCGATAGCGTAACCCTCCTGCCGACGGCGTAGCCGGAGGGTTACGAGTCGCTTCAATCGAAAAACGGCGAAATATTTTAGTCAACAGATTTGCTCATTTTTTTACCACTTTAAAAAATAATGACACAAATTCTGTGAACACGAACGTAATCCTCAATGTCTAATGATTAAGATTCAAAAACACAATTGAGAAAATATTTTGAAAAAAAAGGACAAAAATTTACCAGATTCCGGGAGCGAAACAGTCACAAATTTCCCAGGTTCTATTTTTGAACCTGTCGCTGGTTACCATGCGCAGCCCCAAGCGCTGAACCCAACCGCAGGTACCAGCCGACCGAGCCGCAGCCGAGTTTGACTAAACCATTCTGTAAAAAGGGGTGTTGCAAGGGGTGCTGCAGCGCGGCAGTGCTTTAAGTGAGTGAACAGCGGGCATAGTAAACGGACAACGCACACGCACTGCAGCGTTGCTTTATAACACCCCTTTAACAGAATGGTTTAGTCTTACAGCAATAAACATCGGGAAGTCACAAAATGGCGTAGCGACAGGTTCAAAATAGAACCTGGGACTGTTTCGCTCCGGGATCTGGTAAGTTTTTGTACTTTAGTTCAATATACTTTCTCAATAGTGTGTTGAGTGTTATTCATTAGATATTGAGGATTAAGGTCATGTTCTTAGAATTTAAGTCATGATTTTCAAAAGGGGAAAAAATCGAGCAAATCTGTTGACTAGCTGTTGAAATTGTACGTGTTTGACCATTTCGCCGTTTTTCGATTGAAGCGACTCGTAACCCTCCGGCTCCGCCGTCGGCAGGAGGGTTACGATATCGCAACTAAAATTACTGTTGCTGTCGTGTCGGTCACATCATTAATTTATAAACGCAACTACTAGCCCCACTTGTGTGGCCAAGGATCAGCTATCCTTGGTCACACAAGTGGGGCTAAAACGCAACCAGTCCAGTGTGTCTCTTTTTTTTTTCTTCGTAAATTCACCTGAAACTCGGTCATCCATAGACAAGGAAGAAAAAAAGAAACTATGGGCTTACCAATACTACCACTGTACCACTACCAGTACCAGTCAACTCATGACTCATTTCGTAGCAAAGTCGCCCACTACTACTACACCGTCGCACTAACCGTCGCCCCCTGGCAATATCCCCCACCGCTTACAAACTTGCCCCACTGTCACCCGCTCACAAAACTTGCCCCACCACTTTAATACAAACTCTCGGGGGTTTGGAAATGAGAGGGCAGTGGTCGATTTTGCTGGAGGGGGAGGGGGAGGGGGGAGGGGCAGTTAACTGGTTTCTGTGGTTCCTTCCTCAAATGGTTTAGTTTATAGTGCTGTAAAAATACAAGTGTTTTTTGGTGCTCCTTCATAGATTAAATACTTATAAAAAACCTTGAAAAGATGGGTATTTTAGGTTAAAAATTGTTTAAAAAAAAACAGGTGCACTACAAAGAGTTAGTTAATAACAATTTTTAATAAATAACAATGTTTTACGCTAGTTTTTGTCAAATTTTCCTTATATTTTCAGAGTGATGGTGAAGGTCAAAAGGTCACACCGGCAAAATCAGGTACAGAAGACACAACAAGCTAGAGTAGATTAATAGTAGCAGATACAAGGTGGCAGCAGACTTACAGGTCGTTTTGATAATCATAACCCTTGATCATCCAAACACTGTCTAAGAGGCCTGGAATTTCATTATTCGAAAGGGAAAGGCCATTTTCAATTTGCAGAGGGCACTTCCATTGGAAAATCATAAAGTCATTGGAAAACTTTTGAAGTGGCAACAAGGCCAAGACCAGGGGCAACATGGGCAATGGGTTCTGTGGTCTGTGTGTAACTCCAGGCTTGGTATAATATTATAGGGACGTGACCAAGGGCTACGGTTATCGCTGCTAGCATACAGAGTGAATCCATTATTCTTGGGAATTTGCGCCTAGACAGAACAAAGCAAACAACGGCTTATGTTCTGGTATGTGTGCTGCCCTCAGTTGATGCAAAGACTCCCATTGTCCTGATAGATAAGTGATTCCTACTTCACCTTTAGTTTGCACATTGTTGCTATTGGACATTTATTCTTGTAATCCAATAGTTTTTGTTGTCATTAATTTTAAGAGTGATAACCAAACCCATACCTTTCCTTTAAGAGTCATTGCTCATAAATTCAATCAAAAAAGGTGTGGCTCTTTGAGGATTTTTCATTTTTTTTTTTTCATACTGCTCTGTTCAATATACACTGACACAGGAGACAATTAACTTCATGAAAAAGCACAAATATTCAAGAAAAAGCATGAATATTCATGAGAAAGGAAATTTTCACATGATTGATGAATATTGATGATATGTTTTGCATATTCGCAGACACTGAAGGAGACAAGAATGAGCTGGATTTGTCACAACTGTTTAATCACACATCCCTCAGAGAGGCAGCCTCCAAAATCAGGTAATGGAAATCAACCAAATTGTGTATTAACAGGTCTCACCCCACTGTCTAGTAATTTAAGCATAGAGTCCTCATTGTCGTGGTTTTTCCAAACATTAATGGTTGAATACTTGCTACTCCCTTGATCCACTTGCCCACAGCAAACATGACATTTTTTTGTACTTGGCCTATCTCCAATTTTTGTACCACATTCTACTCCAAAAAGGCGAAAAACTTCCTGATTTGAGTTTTTAGGAGGATTTGGGACAGTTTTGACATTGTACTACAAACACACTGCATCTTTTTCTTTCTTGTTCCCTCCCATTGGATAGATGCCAATTCAAATAAATAGAAATGGCGACCAGACTGTTTTTACCCTTCCAGCCTCGATTTGGGTACAATGATTTGAATGACAGGAACACAAGATGGTCGGCATATGACACACACTCTTAATCAGGAGTCATTCTTTGATTTTTCTTAACAGGGATGACATCCCAGAGACGGTCCCTCAGCAACACCATGGTCACATTCTGCGCTGGCTGGAGGACAGAGAACAAAGACATGAGGTCAGTTCAAGGTCACCCCATTTGACCTTTGACCTCTATACAGTATCGCCTGACATCTCTTCCTTAAAAATCGTACCAAGAATTGATTTTGCAGAATATATTGCTTATTATTAATAAAAACAAGTACACCTAAGTAGTAAACCACAAGGGAAACTGACTGGGTAGATTTGAAAAATTTGTGTTTATATGGGATTTGAGGCATTGCATGGTGAGGTATCTATATATATATATATATGGTTGTGGTAACACCATGTGTGTATCTACTTGCCAGGTAGATTTTGTTCTTTAGAGAACTGTCTTGCTTTATATTGTACTACGACAGAGTAGACTTTCAGAATTCGGGAGACTTCTCAGTTCTGAAAAGTACTGTCCTGCTTTTAAAACTACTACATACCTTGGGCTTAATGATAACACTTTTTAGAAAGCACCTTTGAGCTTGTCAGAGTATTATGTAAATATGACGGCTGTTCATGGATAACAGAAGAATCGACGTAATTCTTTCCCTTCTCTTCTATCTTAGGAAATTGTTTCTTTGTCTCAATTCTGTGACTTGCTCATGACAAGAGGGGTTGGTCGGGAGGACTGCGTTGAGGTAGGTTTTTATAAGTTTTTCAATTTTGTGGTAAAATTAAGTTTTTAAAAGTCCATAAATGAGATGTTTTTTTTAAAGTTTTGTTGTTGATTTGAATAGCTTTATATAGCCATATGGCACATATTAAGTAAAACTGTATTTGAAAATTCGGCCTTGTCCAAATTGGTGGCTGTAGCTAATAATAGTGGACTCTTATATTATAGCCCACATCAGTGACACTTAAGGCGCTGTAACATAGTATTTCTTGCAAAGGAATGTGGGACTACATTTGAATTATGAGAACTATTCCTTTTTAGCACCATGTAATGGTTTACAAGGTGCTGTGGTGCAACATGCTGCCAATCAGATCTTTACCCATTAACACCAAAATGATGTCAAAGACTCTGGACACTATTGGTAGTTGTCAAAGACCAGTCTTCCAGCTTGGTGTATCTCAACATATGCATAAAATAACACACGTGTGAAAATTTGAGCTCAATCGGTCATCAAAGTTGCAATATAATAATGAAAGAAAAAACACCCTTGTCACACAAAGTTGTGTGCTTTCAGATGCTTGATTCTAATTCTGAGGCCTGAAAATCAAATTTGTGGAAAATTACTTCTTTCTAGAAATTAGGTAACATCAGAGGGATCCGTTTCTCACAATGTTTTATACTATCAACGGCTCTCCATTACTCTTTACCAGGTAAGGTTTATGTTAATAACTATTTTGATTACCAATAGTGCCCACTGCCTTTAAAGAATAATTTTGTGAATTTGTTTTTCCTTCTAAGGCGTTTGGTCAGTTTGATGTCGATGGGGAGGGGTATGCCGAGGTGGCGGCTATGTTAGAATCGCTAAAGTCCTCCAACGGCGCTAACCTCAAAGGTGAACTTACCCATGTCATCCGTACGCTGCAGGCCTGTAGCCTTACACCAGGTAAGTTTTTTTTTTTTTAAATCACTGTAAATATTTTGACACAATAAATGTTATTAATTAAGTGTAAGTGAAATGTTGAAGTTGGCTGGCTGACCGGTTCCCAACCAGAAAACTGCCATTTGTCAAAAGCTCATTCCTTAACTTTGCAGTTTGCTTGACAACATTCTAGACCGGCTTATTATTTTGAATGTTTTCAGTTTACTTTCATTATAATGATAATAATAACAATAGTATTAGGCAGTATTAATCAAGGCGCAGAGAAGCAAAGACAATTTTACATAAACAATGCATGTACCTAATATATCCAGTGAAAAGAAAACAAAATAACAATTAGGGAAACAAACAACAATTTACAATGGAAAGCAACATGAATTAAAGGAATACATCTAGAAAAGGTGAGTTTTGAAATTATCTTTGAAATTGTTCACATTGGAAACATTACCGATATCTTGAAGAAGTTCATCAAGATAAAAGATCCAACATGTTCGAATGAACAATCCCCTCCCCCATGAGGTGTGAGTTTTAGGAACAACAAGAGAAAATGAATTGAAAGACCGAAGTGTGCTAGGGGGATGATAGTGATTGAACAGATCGAACCCTCCTGCTAACCATTTAATCCATTCTTTCACTTTTGAATGATGGATTTATTATATTTGTTCTCACAGCTCTGAAGTTTCTTGTAACTTTTACCTTAATTTTGGAATTCACATCTTTGACAGGTCTGGTGGATGTTTATACATCAGAAAGAGAGAGTGTCGGTCACCAAGGAAAGCGACTTGTCAAGGTAAGTTAGTCAGAACTTGGTCTCAACAGAATTGCGTAAGTGAAGCAAATTTGCCAACATAGGGCTAGAAAGCTTAGTTGATAGAGAGAGGCCACAAATATAGATAATTTTGATGTAAAATAATTATTTGTATAATATTTGAAAAATTGATAGTTATGACAAATGTAAATGTAAGAGTGATGTAAAATAATTAATTATTCGTACAAAATTTTAAAAATCTTGTTCATCCTTTTTTCTTGTTTCAGTACGTCTTGAGGAACCGCGCACCGAGTACCGGTTTACCGTTCTTCTATCTGGACGGTTTTAATAACATCATCACTATGCGTCTCTCGGTCCTCGGAAAATATCTCAATCAGAAACAGAAAGAATCTGGTATGTATTATTTCTTTTACAGTGTTTTTTTTTGTCTCTTAAAAGAATAGGTTATACTTGTGTATTTTGCCCCCCCCCCCCAAAAAAAAAAAAATTCCACTATGCACCAAACAATGTTGCTTCTGGAAAAGGGTTACCAGCCTTTAGCTACCCGGCGGTTTCGGTGGTTTAGTGGTAAAATATCTGCTTTAAAATGGGAAAGGTTCTGGGTTCGAATCTAACCTGAGTAATATGCCTGTGGACTATACAGTGTACAGGGCCTTACATACATCAGTGTATGGGTAAAACCAAACAATCTTTTTCTCTGATGCAAATTTAAGATATATTAATCATCCATTTAGTGTTAATAAATGATTTCATAAATGCCCTTTTTCATCTTGCATCTTCGCTCAGCCTTGAAGGAATTAACAGAGGAAGAGGGTGGCATCATCAAGGTGATCAACAAATGTTACAAGTGGATCCGCGTATCAACAAGCAGCGACTCCGCACAATGGTGAGAAACGACAGTGCTCATTTTTTGGCAAAACAGTTTTCATTGAAAAAAAATCTGAAACAGAGACATCTTAAAATGCAAAGTACACCTTTGATTTTTTGGAACCGTTTGATTGTTTTTTAATCCTATACAAATGAAGATGTACAATGTACACAATATCCTGGGAAAATTTCATTTCAAACATCGGTTGCGGTTTGATATATCGCCGACAAAATCTGGAGCGATTATCTTCATGCAGGAAGAATAATCCCTAATATGAATGCACGTTCTAGTCACTATACTCGGATTCAAATTTTGAATCATTTCAACAAATGTTAAATTTGCATTTGGGGATAAATAATGATATTTAATCCAGACTTTTGTTCCTTTTTGTTTTTGTTTTCCCCAAAATGGAAAGGTTGGAAGATCGAGAGCCAAGCACCTACTGGCAATCCAACGGCCACGCTCGCTCCCACTGGATCCGACTGCGTCTCAAAGATGACATTTGCCTCCAGCATCTGTCCATCAAGGTAGCCCAGACTGACCAGAGCTACATGCCGCAACATATTGTCGTCTTGACCGGTCGGAACCCAAACTCCCTTCACACTGTCAGAGAAGTCTCCATACCGAAGTGAGTCTGAGTTATTGTTCATCAGAGGGGTCAGTTTAAAGGCACTGGACACCTTTAGTAATTGGTGGAGACCAGTATTCTCACTTGGTGTATCCCAACATTTGCATAAAAAAAACAATCTTTGAAAATTTAGACTCAATTGGTCAAGTTGCAAGAGAATAATGAAGGGAAAAACACCCTTGTTGCCCAAATTTGTGTGCTTTCAGATGGCTTAAAAAAACTTCAAGTCTGAAGTCTTTTAATGTTTGATTGAGAAATTCGCTAGGCCCCTTTAACAGCAAATTTCAAGGCCTGCCCATGTACGATTTTTCAATTCAATTTTTTCAATTCAATATTGGTTTATTTTCATACAAAAGTACAAGACCAAAGAAAAAGTCATAGACTAATGGCATTTGGTTAACAATAAAATTACATCAAAAATATATGTACAAGTTACCATGATAAAACAATAATATTAAAAATATATTACTAGAGTTAAACAGACAAACAGGAATTGTGGAGTTGAATAGTTTCACACAGTTGGTCAACCCTTACGCAAATGTTACCAAGCATAGGAGGTCAATTAAAAGAAATTCACACATTTTTTGTTTGTTATTCCTTTGCAGCAACATCACCGGAGAAGTGACACTACTTGAGAATGCGCACGTCACTAGCCCCTTGGTACAGATTAACATCACTCGTTGCCATAGCGATGGGTGTGATGTCAGAATCCACGGTCTCAAGACAGTCGGCTTCAGGTGAGCAGAAGTTCAGAGTTTCCTGCCAAAAGTTAAGCTCGGTTCATACTTCCTGCGAATGCGATACGAATTTTTAATTTACATATTTGCAATGAATAATCAGTTGACTTGTGCTCAACTCTTGCGAAAACATTCGCTGTGAAAAGATCGCTGTGACGTCAGCAGTAGTATTCGCAGGAAGTATGAACAAGGCTTTACTCATGCTTGACAGGGCTTGCATTTGGGGAAAAAATCCATGAAACTGCAGGGATATAGCTCAAAAATTTGACTGTATTTGTTACGAGATTGGAATCAAAATGAGAAGAACACTAGCTACACAGTTTCACGTTGAGCTGTTTTTGGAACAAGCACTAAGAAAAGATTCATCTCATTTTTGTTATGGGTAATAACTTGATTCCCAATGGAATTGAAAAAGATTTGTTTCTGTCATTTCACAATTTAAAGTGATTTTTCTGTCTTTTCTGGTCAGATCCATTGCTAACTCGGAGGTGAGCGTCAAAGATGCGTCAGTGGCTTGGTACTTTGACGTTCTTGCTTCAACTGCAACGGTGGCCATGGCAACAAGCCCGCCTCTCAGGAGCATGATCCTGCAACACACAAGGTAAAGTAGACGTGTCATAATAATAATTACTAGTTCTTATAAAGCGCATTTCACAATAATGTTTCAATGTGCTTTACATTTGTGCCCTGGTCATTTGGCCAATATCATTCCTTTCTCAGCTCCCTGAGGAGTTTATAGCCCTGAGCTGCTGGGGCTCTTCAGTGGCTTTTTTAAACACAATATCACCTCTACCCTCGCAGGTACCCTTTTATGCCTGGGTGAAGAGAATCAATTACAGTAAAGCATCTTGCTCAAGGACACAAGTCTTATGACCCACACTCAGATGACTGAAACAACACAAGCTTGAATTTGATACTCTAAACCACTCGGCCATAACGCCATAAGGGTGACAAACTCACTGGCCTGTTCCTCTCCAGTGTCTTTCTTCACTACCCCGATAGCTTGCAAACCTTGCCTCTTCCTATTAATTTTGGTTTTACCCTTACACCGATGTGTGTTTGCACTGTATATGAGCAGTGCTTTCCAAAGTTCTGTGGAGAAAAAAAATCCACATGCGTATTACTCTGCTGGGATTTGAACCCACGACCTTTGCAATTCTAGAGCAGTGTCATACCAACTAGACCACCGTGATTGCCGGTAGCTAGAGTCAGTTCGATTCCTATATTTCAGCAGCCAGTACCGCAACGATTTAATAGATAAATCTTTGGTTTGCAGTAACACCATGTGCGTGTCTACTTGCCAGGAAGATTTTGTTCTTAAGTGAACTGTCCTGCTATATATTGTACTACTGTTGTGTAGATTTTCGAATTTCGGGAGACTTCTCAGTTCTGAAAAGAACTGTCCATATCTAATAGAAGTATTTGCATTGGGGATGTGTTTTGGCTCTCACCAAAATACTGAAATCAACATTACATGAAGGCTTTGGTTAAAAACTCTTTTCTTCCATCCATTCACTCTCCAGGACGGCTCTTTCTCATATGCCACCCATGTCCCTGTCCACCAGCCAGGTCGGCAGGAATTCATTCCCCAGCCCTCATGTCTTGGATAAGACGGAGGATTTCCTCTACAACGTCGCCAGGTAAGACTACTTTTATATACATTTATTACTCACCCAACAACACAATTAGCGCCAATAACAGGGTGAATCGGAAACACGAAGAAACGTTCACAACCAGGTAGGGACTGAAAACCCAATCCACATGCAAGGCTCCAGGTCTGAGATGGGATTCAAATTGGGGTCCACAGAGTTGAAAGGCAGTTAAAAAAAACACGGTACGGACCCGATCTCCCTCAAATGGGATGGACTGGGATCCTGTCCAGGGCTGGAATTAAAATATTCTCAGTTCTTACTGCAAATGAAACCGAATATGAGCACTGGCCTGACGAGCCTTACTGGCTTGGGACAGACTTTAGTTTTTAATTTTTTACTTTCCTTGCCCCCAAACCTTGTTTTCTTTCCCCCTTTTTGTTGACAGGAATTCTGAAGGCAGATTGGATATTGAAGGGATTAAGATTCTTCTTGAGCTTGGCCTGGCTAGAGGCAGTGTGGTCAGAATCATCAAGGCATTACAGCTTGTACTAGGTAAGATCTGCGCACCCGTTTTATTATTTTAAGTTTTTGTGTTTATTGCACACCCAACAGCACAACTAGCGGCAATAACAGGATGGATAGGAAACGTGAAGAATTGTTCAGTTTTAGATGTGGGAGAAAAACCCCAATGGGTGGAAGCCCACCCAATCAGGTAGGGACTGAAAAACCTAATGCACAAGCCTTGCATGTATGTGATGGGGTTCAAAACGGGGTCCACAGAGGTGAAAGGCAGGGAAAGAAACCACTAAGCCAACCCGATCCCCCTTTTCTTGATTGTTCACATGATTCTTTGTCAAAAGGCCGACTGCATTCACCTTTTTGAGATATGGTTGACACTATAGGAGTGCACTGGTTGGTTTGGGTGTTTACAGACTTGACTGCCTTCCTAAAGTACTAGACTTTCAGATTTGGTTGGGTTTTGCTTATGAGAGGTTCTTGTCTTTATTGATGAATGTTTTTCCTGATATCAACAGATGGTAATGATGAGAAAATCTCGGCAGTGAAGCTGATGAAATCGCTAAACACAGTCACAGAGAAAATGCTCAGGAAGTATGGTGAGTATTTTAAGACAATGATGATTTACTGTTAATGTGGATAGATATAAAAAAGTTTTTTTTAGTTTTTTTTAAGGAAATTTGTGTAAAATCAAAAAGTGTATTTCACGGAATACTATATTATTTGGTTTTTGACAAGAATTCTATATTATTAGAACTGTGACTGAGTGTACTTAAAAAACTATAAAGTGTTTGACAAGAATTCTATATTTCTAGAACTATGACTGAATTTACGTTGAGATGGTAACAGAAACCAAGTGTTTTTTTAACATGACATAAACTTTATTACTCGACAAAAAGAAAAAAATTACATTGCTCGCTCAATTTTAAAAAGCACAAAAATTATCAAAAAATTTAAAAGTTGCAAATAGCAACAAGAATATTGTTGCAAGAAACAACGCACAAGGATTGAAGAATAAAGTCCATACACACCTAGTCTGGCCATGTAGACAACAAGATAAAAATATTATGATCACTAGTCACATCTAACTTTTTGCGCTCTGATTGAATTACAGCAACACAGTTCACAGTAACCCTAGCAGGGTGTGACGGGGGGCAGAAGGAGAGCTCTAGCGGACCGGCCAACGTTCTGTCCAGCAGCTGGACAAGTGATTGTAAGTGATTAGTCAATTGTATCTCATTGATTCGTTTTACAGGATAGAACAAAATTGAGTTTTAACTTTTATTATAAAAACATGAAGGTAAATTGTGATTTCACAGAAAAAAAAATGTAAACAACTCTAGACCTTCTTTACAAAAAGAGTGACCATGTTCAAATGGACTTCTTGGCAGACAAGTTATTTCTTTTTGTGTTGTAAGTATCACATAAAGTAAAGCTTTTTTTTTAAAACAAAAACCCAAACAAATCACAGCTGAACAAGTGTTTAGATGTGCCCCCTTTTTTCTTGTCAAAAGTGGATAAAAATACAGTGGTCTATACAGATATACTAAATTCTAAAAAAACACATCAATTAAATTTTGTGAAAAAAATCTTCTTGTCAAAAGTGGATAAAAATACAGTGGTCTATACAGATAAACTAAATTCTAAAAAAACACATCAATTAAATTTTGTGAAAAAAATCTTCTTGTCAAAAGTGGATAAAAATACAGTGGTCTATACAGATAAACTAAATTCTAAAAAAACACATCAATCAAGTTTTGTGAAACAAAATCTTTTGAAATTGTGGTTTTTTTTTTTTTTTTTTTTTTTTTTTTTTGGGGGGGGGGTCTTTCTTCCTTGATCTTAATTTGAGGAAAACTAAGGGTACCTTTTTAATTTAAACATAAATTTTACCAATTTGTTGCAGCTTATTTGTCGGAGAAGACAAAAGTGAACATGTTTTTCACCAGCGAGACGCCGTTCTATCTCACCAAGCTACAGATCAAGGTAGTTAAAATCAAAAATAGAATGAATAAATCACAGATCATAAATCAATTGAATAATTCAGTATCTAAATTGGAACCCTGTAATTCTTGCATTGGAGCGTATAGAAAATAATTAATTTCAGAATATTTGCCCTACACTTAATTGCAATCTAGTAGATTTTACAGAACTCAAATGAGAAAAGAGAATTAGCTGTTACAAACTGCTTACCAAGCAAAAGATCCTAAGGTGTAAATGCAAGATAATAGTCTGACATCTTTCAGAATCTTTCTTAAAAGATTGAGTGTCATCTTTGAGTAAAGAACATCGGAACTTGTAAGGTAAGTTTGTTTCCAGTGAATATTCTTCAAAGTGCGTAAATATTTTTGTTTCTTATTCAGGTTTGCAAAGGAGCCATAGGAGCCAAAGCCGGCTTCATCTTTGTCTATGACGACAAGTGAGTAGAAATCTTACTGATATTTAACCCTACCATTATTGAATTGATTTACTAAACAATCTTTCTTAACTTCTTAACGAAACATAAAACCATTCAGTAACTCAACACCTTAACTGTTGGACTCCATGTAAAGCATACTCAGTTTACTAGTGCAGTCCTCAGTCCAACACCATACAGTAAATCAGCACCCAAACTGATGGACTCTGATTATGGTGGAATGCCTGATCCCATGTAAAGCTTGATCAGTTTACTGGTGCAGCCCTCAGTCCAACACCATACAGTAACTCAACACCAAAACTGTTGGACTCTGATTATGGTGGTATGCCTGATCCCATGTAAAGCATACTCAGTTTACTAGTGCAGTCCTCAGTCCAACACTATTCAGTAACTCAACAGCCAAACTGTTGAACTCTGACTATGGTGGTATGCCTGATCCCATGTAAAGCATACTCAGTTTACCGGTGCAGTCCTCAGTCCAACACCATTCAGTAACTCAACACCCAAACTGTTGGACTGTATAAATAATAATAATAATATGGCAGGGAAGGTGATGGGATTATGGCTTTGATGATACAAGCATGGCATTTGGCACACAGTCAGAAAGTGTCACAAGAAAGATGTTTGGCTGAAGGGCCATCGCAGACTTGTCCCTTGATAAAAGGGACATTTAACAAAAATTCATAATAGTTCCAATGCGCCAGGGACATCAGAATTTTAAAGTCAGCCTGTTAAAGAAAATAGTGGTGTTTATTTTCCACAAATAAAGAAATCCTGCTTTCTGATCTCCTTTTTCTGGTGTGAGGACACTGGTTCTAAAAGCTCTGTGAAGCCAGGGTTACCAAAGGTGGAAAATGCTATCATTCAACAGACCTAATAATAATAATAAAATAATAGTTAGACTTGTAATGCGCATGTATCCACCCTGCTGGGTGTTCAAGGCACAGACAAAATTCGGAACCTAGTTTAAGATTTTTACGTCAGCAATGACTCTTATGTCTGATCCTGTTTTTGTAAGCTGTGACATTGTTTAAACTGCTCTTCTCTTTTGTTTCAATTCTCAGGGAGGAATTTGATCTTGCCCGGAGTGTGGCCAAGTTTGAGATGTACGACGCCTGGACGGCAGGGGAGTATCGAATCCTTCATGGACTAAGGTAAGAGAGGAAGTCTGCTTCGGAGAAAGTCTTGACTGGAAACAAAATATCTTCAAGTTCATAAACAGCAACTTAAAGACACTGGACACGTTTGGGAATTGTCATAGACCATTATTCTCACTTGGTGTAGCCCAACATATGCATGACATAAAACCTGTAAAAACTTTGGCTCAATTGGTCATCGAAGTTGCAAGAGAATAATGAAAGAAAAACACCCTTGTTGCACAAGTTTGTGTGCTTTCAGATGCCTAAAAAGGCTTCAGGCCTTTTATATTTGAGTGAGAAATTACCTCTTTCTCAAAAACTTTATTACTTCACAGAGACCATTTCTCACAATTTGTTTATACTACAGACAGCTCTTCCTTTTTGTGTTTGTTGCCCGTGACCAATTTTTGATGTGTTTCTGAAATTATCTTATTTATTTGTTTGTTGACAGATCTGCATCTATCGCTGGTAAACCTGACAACCCTGTTGCTTACTTCACTCTGGGGAACGACTGGTAAGAACTGATTTAAGCCCGGTTCATACTTCCTGCAACTGCTTCAAGTGAAACAAAATTAAATTTGAAGTCACATCTCTGTTTTCGGTGTAAATGTTTCGGCTTCTAGAAGAAGCCTCCATACTTATTTAATATTCTGCTTTGTATAGAATGCTAGGTTACTTCTTTAAATTAATATTTTGGCTACCGTTTGGACATTTTTGTGAAGTATAGAAATGAATGAAAGTTTGAATAGAAACAAATCTTGACACCCAAATGTTTGGACTAGGACATAAAGACAACTTCCTGAGTAAGATTTCGGACTGGTGTGGATAATTATATAAAAACTTCAACTGAAACTATTGCTTCGTTATAAAACCATAGATAACCATAAAATAAAGTTAATTACATGTAAGCTTGTTTGTGCTTACCTTGTTCACCTTCAAATCGCCTTACTCTTCTTTCTATGTTGACAGGGATGAGGTCGAAATTCATCTAGATGAGTTGACCCTGGGTCGTTACATCCTCATCAAGTT
Source organism: Asterias amurensis (assembly GCF_032118995.1). NCBI lineage: Eukaryota > Metazoa > Echinodermata > Asteroidea > Forcipulatida > Asteriidae > Asterias > Asterias amurensis. The sequence continues at coordinate 7,369,807 of NC_092658.1, read as the reverse complement.
CCTACGGCCACGGGATACTGCAGAGAGGCTCGGTATCCTAGGGGTCAGGTTCTATGGTCATGTGACTAACTCATCCGCCGTCGACAACATGATTAAGGTGAGGCATCTTCAAACAATCTTCGTCATGTATCCTATCTTCAAAAGCGATTGTAAATGTTCATTGTAATTGATAATAAGGGACCATTCTATGGTAGGGTTCAAATTAGTGGCTTCATCAGTGGCTATGGCTGGCTGCTGTCAAGTCCTACTCTTCAACATTGCCACTGTAGCAATTGTTCGTAGCCATAGCCAAAGTTGACTGGACACAAGCTTTGAGATTTCTGATCAGCAGAATGTGGGTCCCGGTCATGGCACTTGTATCCTTGAGCAAGATAATTTACCATAATCGCTTTGTCCTTCTGATGGGGCATTAAGCCATAGGTCTCTTGTAGTTGGATCGGTAGTGCATGTAAAAGAACCCAGAACACTTATTGTGGAAGAGTAGGGGTTGACCCCAGTGGTTCTGCGGCTGATTTCACGAAACGCTAGGATTAATCCCATCTTGAGTTAGGACGAGTAACCCGTCCTAACTTAGGATGGGTTCAATGCGTCATACGCCTTTAGATAGGGAACTTAACTCGTCCTAAGTCCCTAAGATTAATTCAAAGTTATAATTAGTTTGGTGAAATCTACGGCTGGTTCGCATAGCAAGTACCCTTGTATACAGGTTTCCTCAGGCTTGCGAGCTACAGTGACTAAGTTCACTTATGAGGCATGCTTTGTTTCGTGCTAGAACTATAGTGAGTAATAACAACACACTGTTGCAGTGAGTGTATCTTTCAGTACATGTACACACTAATATTTTCCCGTTTATAATTTGAAATGTTATCCTTTTTTTTTAATCCAGATTTTAGTGGCCCCCTTACCCTTTGACCAAGAGGCAACAATCAACTCGGCAGAGCTTTGTATCAGAGTACTTCACTTCGTCGTCAGAATGACCAAAAATCAGGTAAGAATAAACTATAAACATATAGGATTTGAGGCATTGCATGGTGGGGTATCAATGTATATTTGGTTTGCGGTAACACCATGTGTGTATCTACTTGCCAGGTAGAGTTGTTCTTAGGGAACGGAACTGTCTTGCTTTATTCTACTGCCGTGGAGTAGATAATCGGAGGTTCGGGAGACTTCTCAGTTCTGAAAAGAACTGTCCTGTTATTATAACTATTTTTAGTCTCCTGACGATGACTAGAGCAAGCTAGTCGAAACGTTGAGACCAATTTAGAACTGACTCCGCGGCAGTACAGTTATTACGATCCTACAAGCTAAAGTAGTAGTCCAGTCTAATTTCTATACCATCCGCCCTGGTAATAGTTATAAAAACAGGACAGTTCTTTTCAGAACTGAGAAGTCTCCCGAACCTCCGATTATCTACTCCACGGCAGTAGAATAAAGCAAGACAGTTCCCTAAGAACAACTCTACCTGGCAAGTAGATACACACATGGTGTTACCGCAAACCAAATATAAACTATAAACAGTAGTAAACTTGTGGGTATAACCATGTAAAAGTAACTAGAATTTGATGTTTGTAGAAACAAACACAAGGTGTTCGGATATCGTCAAGGTCAGCGTTTGGGTCAATGAAATAAGTGTTGTTAAAAATGCAAAGATTTTTTTTCTCGATGTGTATTATGGTAATTTAGCATCAAAAGGGTTGTTGCTCGAACAACTAACAATTAAAGGAACACGTTCCCTTATGAGGCGCCAAGTGTAAACTTATTATTTAACGCAACTATTTACAACTATCTCACCAAGTCGCCTTACAGAAACTAAGAAGTTGACTTAACAGCCTGAACACGCGTTGAGATGTGTGTGTATCAAACCTTGTGCACCACTATGAGAGCACTCTATTTCCTAGTTTGTATATTGCTTTTTGACTTTACGTTTGCGGGCTACAACTAAATGTAATACTGTAATGCCCCTTTAAATGATGTTTGACCAGGCAAAGATATAAAGTAGGTTCCAACGGTTACAAAATATTAGTATGATTAGCCCGTGCTTAGCCCGCTCATGGGGGTTCCATTGTTTGTGATTAAATTTACTTCATTATCATTATGTTTGACAACTTGGACCGAGCACCTCTGGGTCAAAAGATGTTTTGGAGTTTTCTTAACTTTACAAAATTATGATGTCACTTAACCATTGCTTCGTCCTTCGGATGGGACATAAAGCCGTTGGTCCCATGTGTTATGTAACGCATATAAAAGAAACCCAGTGTACTTATCGAAAAGAGAAGGATTTCGCCCCGGTGTTCCCGGTCCGATCGGCAGCAAAATTGCGCCACAGCACCTTGTAAAGCATTACATGGTGCTACCAGAGTATTAGTATGATTAGCCCGTGCTTAGCCCGCTCATGGGGGTTCCATTGTTTGTGATTAAATTTACTTCATTATCATTATGTTTGACAACTTGGACCGAGCACCTCTGGGCCAAAAGAATTACGGATTTATTTTAAACACATGTCATGACACGGCGAAACGCGCGGATACGAGGGTGGGTTTTCCCGTTATTTTCTCCCGACTCCGATGACCGATTGAGCCTAAATTTTCACAGGTTTGTTATAGAAGTTGTGATACACGAAGTGTGGGACTTGGGCAATACTGTTAACCGAAAGGGTCCAATGGCTTTAAGTCATGTTTGACGCCTTGGAGCGGGCACCACTAGGGCAGGAGATGTTGAGGAGGTTCCAAACGATACATAATTAGTATATGCTTAGCCCGGTTTTGGGTTCCAGTATTTTCTTATTTTATGTAAATAACATTATATGCGCTAAAGGAACACGTTGCCTTGGATCGGACGAGTTGGTCTATAAAAAGCGTTTGTAACCGTTTGTTATAGAATACATAATGGTTGGAAAGATGATGTAAAAGTAGAATAAAATGATCCACACAAATTTGTCTCGAAATTGCGTGGTTTTCCTTTTACTTTGCAAACTAACACGGTCGGCCATTTTTGGGAGTCATAAAAAACAGGATCTATGGAAAAGCTGAAAATAAAAACCATGTCGAAATATACCATTGCTATTCAATAGAGACGTATTGTAGTCACTTTGGTTGGGGAGTGAGGAAACTAGTAAAACACACATAAATCACAGTGCTGGCTGGGACATAATGTTATGCACCTGGCAAATCTATGCATGGATATTCTTTAGAAGGTTTTGTTTGTTTGAATAGATTCACATGGTTCGTTGAATATAAGGGGGTTGGTTGTGGCGACAACAACCTTTTTATCCTTTTGACAACCATCATATAATAATGTAACTTCACGGCTCATGGTTGCACTTTGGTATTGTCACTTTTCAACTCGGCTCTACGTGCTGTCTGGTACCTTCCATACATACATTTTGTTGTGAAGATTTTCATTGTGTAAAGGCTTATAGTTTGATGAATAATATGACGAAAACAAACTTTTATCCGTTTGAACTGAATTCATGATTTGTTGTCTCAATCTTCTCACGTAGTTATTTAGTAGGGTCAAAACCTATTTTGCAAGTACATGTACACCATGTAGTGTTAGTTGGACGCAGTTTGCTAACAGCCATTAACCTTTTTTAAATAAAATCAGTAAATTAATAATTTTGCTTGTTACATAAAATAAAATTGAAGAGGATGCCTGAATTGACTAATACAATCAGAGTTGGACGAGGTGTAGACTTGATTCAAGTCTTAGATTGTGGTTATTCTTCTGTATCCCAGGCACAAAAAAGGCCCCACATTATTAGCGATCATGCGGGCCCTAACTCGCAACCTCAATTTGCAACGTGTGCAGGCTGTGTATAAGTAAACTGTAAGTCGACTTGGTGAGATAAATTATGTCAGTAAGTGGACTTAACATTTTATCTAAGTCGACTTGATGAGATAAACTATGTTATTAAGTCAACTGATAGTTTTGAGTAAGTCGACTTAGCAATATAATATGTCGGTTAGTAACTGGTTCCACGAAATAAGTCGTCTTGATGAGATAACGTATGTCGGTAACTCAATATGTTGGATGGCACTCCTGGAGCTCCGTATGTGACCTTTTGCCAGTCAAAACTTATCAATGGAAAATCACGCCATGTGCACGCACATGGCACTGGCGTATAATGTGTAAACAAGTCTGAACAAGCTATAGTCGCGAGGGGTATGCTGCGTTGGGCATAAACACTTAAGCCAAGAAAATATACAAATGCTTACTTTTGAACCGTAAGACAAGGTCAAACTGGGATTATGTCTGCGAGGCGTTTACTGAGTTTTGAATGATGATTCCGATGATGTATTGATTGTAAGAATCCCCTGTGTAGATCAAAGTTATGATTTTAAAATAAAAAAACTTTGAATGACCATCATTCAAGAACGGTTGACGTCATCATGACGTAACTTAAACAGTTTCCTCTCCTAATAAATACCTATCTATGTGTGAAGTTTCAAGTTCATACGGGTTTGGAAAAGGTGCTTTTGTTAGCAGACAAGGTATTTTTGAGTTGGCCGAACAAACTTAAAAATACACTAGAGATAAAATTTTTGTTAATTACAAAAATACGGTGTTCGGTTGGGCGTTACGTGATGACGTAGTTCAAAAACATTGAACCATGAAGATGACTTTTTCTACAACATGTCGTTAATTTTTATAGTTAAACTTGTGTCACAGTTTTTAACGACTCCTTTTTTTCTTCACAAATGCAATATTTTTGTGTAAGATTGGCTTTAGGTTTTAATTTGCAATTTATGGAAACCCTTTTAAAATTTAGCTACCTCCGCACGGGATGATGTACACAGATTTGATAATCAACAGCGCCCTATTTTGTTGGACAAACGAGAGCTCTGTTGGGATTCCCCCCCAAAAGGTTCTCGCCATATGATTTGTACACATTTTAACATTGTTTTATTGTAATTTAATACCTGATGACGACATTATGACGTAATTAGGCCTGTGTTGTCTTAAAAACACTAAGGTTCAACTATCTGTTGAGTTTCAAGGTTCAAATTAGTGCTGGGCGAATAGTGAAATTTTGTTATTCGGATACCGCTGGCCAACTATCCGAAATTAACCGGATATTCGAATAGTTTTTTCGCCGCTAGAGGGCGCTATTTAAAAAAAAAATTTAAAAAAAATAAAAAAAATTTGCCACTAGAGGGCGCTGTTCGTTTGTGAATGAGATCTTCTGGGCGGATTGATATTAGTTTTAGACAGTGTCACTCGGTTCATTCATAAAAATGACCGAATCTAATTTAAAGATGGCAATTTGCTTTTTCTTTTGATCGTGATTGACTCTACGTGAAGGAAAACTTTTGTAATCTTTGAACAAATTACGTCAGAAATGTCATTGTTTTAACTCTTCACGGAGGTGAGCATAGTTAAATACTTAATTTATGCTGTTTTATGCTGTCTTAATAGAAGTTTCATAAGGATTCAGACAAAACATTCATATCAGTTGTCGCCCGACGTCCGCGGATATTCGGATAGTTAAAGAATATCCGGTTACTCGGTTGTAATTACAGAATTATCCGGTTTGTAAATAGGTATTCGCGCCCTATGCGGATATCCGGTTAAGAAAAAAAAGGCATTCGCGGTTACGGATAGGAAAACCTATTCGCCATTAACCGGATATTCGAATAATTCGCCCAGGCCTAGTTCAAATCGATCTCAATCTTGAGTTATGCCGTAGATCAGCTCTAAAGTTGTTTTTTTTATGAAAAAAACACGAAGTCAAACTTATTCGTTGAGATACAGCGAAAAGCAAATGTCGTTTTTCAACATTAAAAACCTTGTCATGACCTAATCAATGACGTCATCATTCCAATAAAATGGCGGTTTCATCTACTCACTATTGTCTATGTACATAGTAAGTTTTAAGTTTGTACAAGCTTTACTTTTGTTTAAAAGCTCAAAAGTTTTTTTTTTTTATGTAAAATACACGAAGGCAAACTTTGACCCAGGGTAACGACCGGAAGCTAAGGTCATACAATTTTTTGCGTTACTTTTCAAATGTTGTCCAAGTCTTTATCTATCCGATACCCAAGTATGAACATCATAGCTCTTATATTCGTTGAGATACAGCGAAAAGCAAATGTCGTTTTTCAACTTTAAAAACCTTGCCATGACGTCATCAATGACGTCATCCTTCCCAAAAAGTGGCAGTTTCATCTACTCACTATTGTCTATGTACATAGTAAGTTTAAGTTTGTACAAGCTTTACTTTTGTTTAAAATTGCTGGAGAAGGTTCGCAGGGAAAGAAGAACACGAGGGAAAAAAAAAAAAAACGGAACAATAACAATAGTTGTTCGGCTGTTGGTCGAACACTTAAAAAACATAACAATAACAGAACACCTAAAAAAAAAAAAAAAAAACAAACAAACAAACAAAAACAAGAGGTCTTCGGACTTGAGTCCGAACACCTTAATGAAAATCTGGATTGTTTTATTTATTTGTTTGTACTAAAGTTTTGTTTAATTCGGCAGTTTATTTTAGCAAGACCACTCCTAATTGCTTGGGCCTTATACTTTAACCATTCTGTTTTCTTTGAATGTTTTGTATTGTAACATCCATGTCTATGCATGGAGGTAGAAATAGATTAGTTTACGTAACATCCTTTCCTACTAGAGAAAGTTTAAAAGGGCTTATGTTATTCCAGAGATTTTTCTTCTTCAAAATATTTAACTCAGAATAACTTGGATAGTTGTTTTAACAAATAATCAAAACAATTGATGATTATGCTAAGTTCAAGAAGTAATAGATAGATATTGTAATACTGACGTGAATTCCGTGGGCCCAAAACGCCCTTCACCCGGGGGAAGTGGTCGATCGATGTAACGTCTCTATTCTTCTCGGTGTTTAACCAAAACATGGCCAATGTTCGTCATTTTGTACTGTTGTTTTCTCACATAATTAAAAGTCCCATGAATCACTGAAGTAGGTGGCCATCTCAGCGAAACTTCGTCTTCAATTCCACATTGACCACTAAGCCATCAGAAGGGTAACATTTGAACAATTTGACGCCAAAGATTGAGAGGAAATCGTTTTTGCAGCGATCTGCATAAATAGAGCTATACAGCTCATAGCTCTATGCATATCACGCTATGGCACAGAGTACAATAAACTTGGCAGCATGCCACCAAATAAAATGCCTAATACACTACACGTGTATGCCACATGTGTTACGCACAACCAATGGGGAAATTTCGTAGTTCTTTATACATGAAATTATGAATTTTCAAACTCGATTTTGAACCAGAAGACGAGATCAAAATGGGATCATGTCTGCAAGGCATTTACGGAGTTTTTAACGAAATTTCGGATGATGTGTCGATTGTAACAACCCATCATGAATCGACCCATCATGTAGATCAAAAGTTATGATTTTTTGAAATAATAAACTTTGAAAATTCATAACTCAAGAATTGATGGCGTCATCGTGACGTAACTCAAACGGTTTCTTCTCCTAATAAATATCTAACTATGTGTGAAGTTAGAAGTTCATACAGGTTTGGGAAGTGTGCTTTTGTTAGAGGGCAAGGGACGGAGATGTATTTTTGAAGAAAAATATACAATTGCAAACTTTGACCTTCCGGTACGAACGGAAGGAGGGGTCATACGTTTTTGACGTTAACTTTTTAAATGTAGTCCCAGTCTTGATCTATCAGATGCGTAATTATGAATATCATAACTGTAAAATTCGAAGACATATAGCGAAATGCAAATGGTCATTTTTTGAACCTAAAAACCTTGTAATTCGACACCTGATGACGTCATCATGACGAAACTAAAAAGGTTTCATCTACTAATGAATATCTAACTATGTGTGAAGTTTCAAGTTTATGTGAGCTTAGCAAGTATGTCTTTTAAACCAGACCTTTGCCAGATTTGTATGCTGTGGTGATGGTTAAGCATCAAAGGATGTATATTTCAACCTAAAAGGCAATAAACAACGCCCTTTTAACTCATTTCAGTCACTTCCGGTTTAAACAGATCAAAAGGTCAACGAAAGTTCACCAACATATCCATATCCATTTCTGTAAAGTACGTAACGCCCTTTCATATGATGTATAGATTGTCAAAATAGCTTATGTAGTTTAGGTTATATGAACTTAGGAAATATTGACAACTGTAGAAAAGACTGTAAGGGGCATGTATGTTTTAACCGCCTTGAACGAAGACTATTCTTCATGAAGCTTTTTCGCGCTCTATTATGGATGATCACTGCTGCACCGCTAATACACTACACGTTGTGTGTATGCCTACGTGCAATGTTTATGCACATACCAATGGGGATTTACGTTGTTCTTTAGACGTGAATTTTGAAATTTGCAACCTCTCTTTTGAGCCAGAAGACAACATCAAAATGGGGTCATGTCTGTGGGGTGTTTACAGAGTTTTCAATGACGATTCAGATGATGTTTCGATTGTAAGAATCCCTCATGTAGATCAAAAGTTATGATTTTTTGAATTAATAAACTTTGAAAATTCATAACTCAAGAATTGATGACGTCATCATGACGTAACTCACACGGTTTCTTCTCCTAGTAAATCGCTAACTATGTGTGAAGTTTCAAGTTCATACGAGTTTTGAAAAGGCGCTTTTGTTAGCGGACAAGGGACGCTGAGAAGAAGAAGTAGAAGAAGAAGAAGAAGTATGAAGAAAAAAAAAATAAAAAAATAAAAAAATAAGAGGTGTTTCGGGCTGTTCGCCCGAACACCTAAAAATCAAGAATCAGAAATTGTGAGTCTTATTTCAAGAGATTGACACATGACCTCGTCAAACTTACAACTGAAAAAAGTAAGTTTGGGTCCAATAAATGGTAAATGCTAATATTTTGAATTTCTCCGTTGACAGGATCTACTGAAGAAAGTTGAAGGCAACAACGCTAAGATGGCGACCCTTGATATGCAGTCAGTCTCTTTGGGTCTGATTACTAAGCTTTATCACTCCATACCAACGAGGTAAGAACTTCAAATTTTATTAACGCTTGCTCATTGCCAAACTGGGCAATTTGGTGTTAACACTGCTTGCTTTCCATAAAAACCTAGAGAATGCTGTGCTCAACTGCACTCTATGTCCTGCCAGCATATCGGTACAATGTTTTCGGTACAATGGGATTTGAGGCATTGCATAGTGAGGGTTTAATGTATGATTTGTTTGCGGTAACACCATGTGTGTATCTACTTGCCAGATAGATTGAAGGCAGTGGACACTATTGGTAATTACTCAAAGTAATTATTAGCATAAAACCTTACTTGGTAACAAGTAATGGAGAGCTGTTGACATTATAAAACATTGTGAAGTTGTTGAGTGATGTTGTTTTGCGAAGTGAGACAGGGAGCTTATTCCATAGGCCAGGAGCAGCTTTGACTTTCAATATTATCTCGCAACTTTGACGACCAATTGAGTTCAAATGTTCACATGTTTGTTTTATGCATATGTTGAGATACATCAAGTGAGAAGACTGGTGTTTGACAATTACCAAAGGTGTTCAGTGTCTTTAAGTTCTTTTGAGAACTTGTCTTGCTTTATATTCTACCGCCGCGGAGTAGATTTTCGGAATTCGGGAGACTTCTCAGTTCTGAAAAGCAGGAATTTCTTATAAACTACTACCTCGGTGGAAGGTAGAAAATCAGTCGGACTACTACTTCAGTTTTAGTTGATCAATGGGACTTCTCGTTATAAACTTAATTATCGCAGACCGAGTTCTTAAATTAGTCTCAACGTTTCGACTAGCTTACTCTTCTTACACCATTCTCACACCCTTCCCATGAATTTCTCGGTTGTTTATTTGCAGTAACTCCCAGTGGATGCTGATCCGTATGTTGACCCTGAAGTTATTACATCACAGCTATCCATGCATCATGAACAAGCTAGAAGCGGATACCGCTAAGCATAAACTCAAGAAGATCATCACTCAGGCTCTCCCGGCTGAACAGGGAGGAGCTCTAGCAGCTGAGGAGAAGGTAACAGTATTTTCGTCTTCCCTCATCTTTGTTTCCAAACTTTGGGGCCTTGAAGTGTTTTTATACCTTTTGTAGATCAAGTGTTTGCCCATGACATGAATTCCTACTCATTGTAAATGAAGATGTATGTAATATAATTTACCTCTAGAAGTTTCAGCTTCATTAAGACCGGGTTGCGCGATGGACGCGGCTATCATAAAAAACACAGTTAATATGTCTCAGCGATGACTATAAACTGTGTTTTTTATGATCGCTCGTCAAGATTTCCATCGCGCGTCCATCGCGCGACCGACTATAAACCGGCCTTTAGTCATCAATTTTCTGAGAAGAAAAGTGAAAATCACAGAGCAATGTTTTCAGGAGAGTCCCGTTATTCTGTTGTACATGCTAAAATAATTTTCGCATTTTCATGAATGGTTTTGCTAAAAAAAATACAGCACCTAAACAAGTAATATTTGAAGAGAAGCTTTCTTTCTACCATTATTATGTTTAAAAGTGAGGATCAGACAGCTAAAGGGAAGGTACATGTTTGGTAACTACTCAAAACAAATATTAACTTAAAAACTGACTTGGTAACAAGCATTGGAGAGCTGTAAATAATATAGAACATTGTGGGAAACGACTCCCTCTGAAGTAATATACTTTTTGAGAAAGAGGTTATTTCTCACTAAAATAATAAAAGACTTCTAGCTAGAAGTCTTTTATTCTTATTTGAAAGCACACAAATTCGTCCAACAAGGGTGTTTTTCTTTCATCATTTTCTTGCAACTTCGATGACAGATTGAGCCCAAATTTTCACAGGCTTGTTATTTTATGCTTATGATGGGATACACAAAGTGAGAACACTGGTCTTTGACGATTACCAAACGTGTACAGTGTCTTTAAGTAGGATTTGAAACTTTGCATGGTAGGAGTACAATCAGGTGAGGTAGCACTACGTGTAAATCGGTACTGATCAAAACTTTGGAGTTGTTACCACCAGTGTTTCTCACAACCACCACTACTCAAACGAGAGGTTCAACCACAAAAAAACCTTTCCTGGCTCACTCAGTTTTCAAGGATTGTATTTCAGTAGATGCCTTCTCATTGTTTTTCTTCAGGATGCTGGTAAGCCAGATTGGTTAGTAGAATGGGAGGACTGTAGCCAGAAGATGTTTACTCATCTATGTGACTTGGTGAATCAAGACCCGCCTCCTGATAGTCCCGAGATGCTCCTCAAGGAAGCGGCGAAGGAGGCCATTCTGGATGGTAGGAGAAAAACAAAACTTCTATGAAATATAGTAATTTGTTTTAATCCTTACATCAATGTGTATGAAGCAATGTATACTAAGTACTTTCCTGAGGTCTGTGAAAAACTCCACAGGCAGTTCTCTCTTACTATTTCAAAATTACTTTTTCCTTACATCGATGTGTATGAAGCAATGTATACTAAGTACTGTCAAGAGGTCTGTGAAAATATCCACAGGCAGTTCTCTCTTACTATTTCAAAATTACTATTTCCTTACATCGATGTGTATGAAGCAATGTATACTAAGTACTTTCCTGAGGTCTGTGAAAAACTCCACAGGCAGTTCTCTCTTACTATTTCAAAATTACTATTTCCTTACATCGAGGTGTATGAAGCAATGTATACTAAGTACTTTCCCGAGGTGTGTGAAAAACTCCACAGGCAGTTCTCTCTTACTATTTCAAAATGAATCAGGCCACAGTGTCGCTGACTTTCATTGGCAAATATCCCTGTGCCATCTGCAAATATGAAGGAAATGTCACTACTGTAAATAATTTTTCACCAAGAATATGTCTGGGATAAATTTAATGTAACGAGAATCGCAATATTTTGATATCCTCTAAGCATTGATGATCATCATTAACAATAGTTTAATCATCTGAAAAAATATTGCAATATTTGATAAAATTGTATGTCGGCAGGGTTGAGTTTTTTGTCTAAATACTTAACTAAAGTCATTAAAATTGTATATTGTATACATCTTCACCACTTTTAGGAGCGGCAGTGTTTTTCCCAGACAAGGATACCAGGAAGAAAGAACTGTTTCGTTTGATGAATTTATTAAGTGTAAGTATACTTCACAGACAATTTCTGTGGTCATATATGGGTCGATCTGGCTGGCTCCCAAAGGCGTCCATTGCCTGTGGCTCAAACTAGTTGTGTCCGTATTCTTCGCAATACAGCCGCTAAGCTGCAGGGATGATTAGCCCCCCCCCCCAAGTTATTATTATGTTAGTATTTGAAGTTATCTTCAATAAATAACATTTTGTAATTTGCATACTTTGTAAGGTAATTTCACTAAAAATAAAAACAGTTCAGCTCATCTCATGTTTTCAGTGACTCCCATAGGAGGCTGTTTTATTGTGGGTTTTTGTCTAATTGGTGTCCCGCTTGTTATTCTGGCAGAGTAACGTGGAAGCGGCTACCAACCTCGTCTTCCAGTCGCTGTGTCATCATTTTGGAAGCATCGATCCCAGTGGCTTGCTCAATCTACCCACAAATCCAACCGAGGTAAGTTTTGTCTGTGTTTAGTAAGTTTTTGTGCTTACAGGGTTTATGAAATTTGGCCCAGTTTACTTCCTACAATCTACATGTAGCACGTAAGAAATGTGAAAACCCAAATACAACAATGTATCATTTCATTTTATTTATTAACTCTAGTTGTGAGGACTCTAAAAAAAAAAGTGAACTTACTTATAATGGTACTAACCAACCCCATAGAGAGGACACAAGTGTCATGACTGGGACTCGAACCCACACTCTGCCGAACAGAAACACTAGCGCTTTAGTTCGGTGCTCTTAGTTTATATATGAACACAAGCACTAATAATGATGCGACAGGGTTTGTTGTGGGAAACATCCAGGACAGTTTCAGTGAGATACATGTTAGTTGTAAAAATGTAAAGATTTTGTGTAAAGGCTATTTTAGGAGGTACATATTTGCTCTGACCGTCTCTAACAACCTGACATCCAAATCTTACAATAATTCTTTTATTTTCTTTTTTGAAAATTTCCAGGAAAACTTTGACGATCATACCGTGTTGAATGTAGTGAAGACTCTTCAATCAGTTGTGTTCAAAGAGGTAAATATACCATCACTTGATTCAGGTTTAACCAACACCCGCTTTTATTATAAAAGCGTGAATGATTATTAAAAACAATTTGTTTTGTTCAGCCTTATACACCGATGTGTGTGAGCACTATATGATCAGTACTTTCCTGAGCTCTGTGAAATAATCTCAGGCATATTACTTTTTGTTTTTATTCACTGAGCTCGGGAAAGGAACCGCGAATACAGTGCTAACGCACTTTATCCCTCATGCAAATTTACATCGATTGATTCAAAAATTAATACCGAATTTGTTTTCCCCTGACTTAATCCAGTTTGTGACGAGTCTCGGGGAGCCATCGCAGCTAACCAGTGGTCAGTCGTACGTCTGTCGACTGCTAGGCGCTGTCCAGGCTAGCTTTATGGCCTGGTGTAAAGACATACTACAGCCCAAAACGCCTAATCCAGCACACGTCAAAATAGCGCATAATGCTATACTGAAATGTAAGTGGAAATGTTCCTACTCTTGGTAAGATGTTTCAGTGAGTTAACTAACCAGGTGAAACCATTCAACTGCATGGGTTTTGTATGGTGACTCAATTGTGTGTAGAAGTAAATTGTGTACTGTGTGCATGCATTTACCTCGGGATATCATATTCAGGCTGGCATAGTTTACCTAGCATTTGAACAGTTCGAAAAACTCAAAGGTATACTTTGCCTTTAAAGGTTTTGATACCTCTTATAGATCCAGTTTTTGGCCACGACGTGAATCCCTACTCACCGGGAATTAAGATGTATGTAATATAATTTACCTGTAGAAATTTCAGCTTCATTAGTCATAAATTGTTGAGAAAACATAGTGAAAATCACAGAGCAATATTTTCAGGAGAGTCGCGTAAATCCGTTGAGCAAAAAAAAAAAATTGTGAAATTTTGTTACCTTTAAATCGTGTAAGTTTAATGTAAACCTGAAAGTTTGCATTCTGTGTCATACAAAAAGTACCCAAATACACAGTATTGGTTTGTGTAGATTTACAACGCTTGATTGGATGTGATTCTTACAGACACTAAAATGCAGTGTGAGGTCAGCGTAAAAGCCCTCAATAGCCTTCACGCTCACCTGGTGAAGCAGCAGGAAGAATTCAAACAGAAGCAAGATAAGACGCCAGACAAACAAACCCAGGATGACAACACCAAAGAAGTTGATCTGGAGAAAGTGAAGGACAAAGTGCAGGAACAGCTTGCAGATGCTGCTGTCAGTAACACAGCGCAGCAGGATGGTAGTCGACGGCAGGAGACGGATGAAGGGTCAGGAGTGGATTCCTCAGAAGGTCCAGTCCTGCAGCGGGAACAGCAACACCACACAGCTGTAGACAGCGCGGTGAGACCAGACCCAGCAAGCCAACCACAGCAAGGCGCTGCTACCACAAGCCAGTTGGCTGCAGCGACACCTGCAGTCGCCGTAACTGATCAGCAGCAGCCGCAGCAAGCAGCGGAGCAAACGCCTGCGGGAAGCAGCAGCGAGGAGCCCGCGAAGAAACTTGGAATGGAGGAGGAGCTGCAGATTCTTGTGGAGCAGCGGCAAGAGCGCGTGGAGCAGCAGCAACTGCAGCAGTGCCGGATGAAGTTGAAACAGCAGCAGCAGAAACTGATTGATGCGTTGCAGCACAGCTTCCTAGGAACCATCATGAGGCAGCTGGTAAGAAGCCAATCACGATTATCAACATTTTCACAAGCGTGCAAACCAAACACTTTTTTAAAATCCCCTCTCTCTTCACTAAAAGTGTTTTTTTCCCCACACTGTTCAAGATAGAGATACTTGAATGTGAATTACATGCAAACCCTGTGAATTATGAGCACAGATATAAGAAATATATAAAGAAGTCAATAGAACATTCCATCTTTAACAGATGTACATGTATACAACTGGCCTTAATTTCTTGTGTAGAAGATGCATGCTTATCTGACTTTCAAAAGAAGAAAGAAAACACACTGCGTCTTATTAAATGGTGCAAAAGGCAATGATGATCTAAGGCCCAATGAACAGAGGTATTAATAGTGCAAGGTGCTTTTGCCAGGCTTGGGATACCACATAGTAAATTTTTCTTGACCTTTGAACCTTGTGTCTTGTTCCCAGACTCTGATGTTGATTCTACTGAGCGATCAGAACCTGAACCATTCTATCATTAATGACATCATGCAAGTGTCCATAGCAGTCAAGAAATTGCAGCAGCTGCTCGGAGACGACTTTAATGAGGTAAGTGGACTCTGGTTTTGCCAGTTAAGGTTTTGCCACTTTATCTCCCGAATTTTAGATTTGTTACGAAGATGTGGAGAACAACACTCGAAAAAGAAGAACTTAACCATCTCAATAAAGAAAGACAGGGCCCTTTCTATGACCAAACATATATCTTTTTATTTGTGGTGATGTAAAGAGTCTGTAAACTACAGTTGTGCATCTACATCTATTTTCCTGAACGGTGAAAAGGAGTTAACGACTTCCAGTTAGTCCCACATACCCCGCAGGAAAATACTGCATGTTGAAGTGTCTTGAGCGTCACTGAGTGACGGATATGAGTGCTTTATGAGAAACCACTATTATTAATAGGTATATGGGATTATAAAGAATTCAGATGAGAAAATAGAATTAGCTGTTGCAAACAACTTACCAACCAAATGGACCGAGGGTATAAATGCAAAAAATAGTTAATGGCCTGACGTTTCGACCCTAGCAGAGTCTTTCTCGAAGGCTTTTTGATTGTTTTTAGCCTTCGAGAAAGACTCTGCTAGGGTCGAATTGTCAGGCCATTAACTATTTTTTGTATAAAGAATCCAGTTACACTTATCACTATAAGAGAAGGGGCTTGCCGTTTCTAGCAGTGGCTGCTGAATGCACCGCATATCCTTGTAAAATCTTACATGGTGGTATGTTAATTTTTTTATTATTGAGCATACTGAACAGTGCCCACTGATCACCCAAAAAATCGTTGTTTTTGATTGATTGACAGATCCCTGCTGACGATTTCAAGGAGGGGAACACCAAGAAGGAGAAAGTCACCTTGAGGAAGTGGGACATTGAATCTGCCCATCGCTACCCACATAATCAACACGTCACACAGATCTTCAACTGCCCCGGGGCGCAGACATTCCAAGTGGACTTCGACTCCCGTTGTGAAACGGAACTCAGGTGAAGTATTTGATTGGTCCCATGCATTGTGTAACTCACATAAAAGAACCCAGTCACACTTTGTTGTCTCAGTACTATAAGGTCGTAAACTGCAGTTTCATATTCGTAGCAATCAAAAGGTTGCCAGGTGAATTAAAAAAAAAAAAGAATCAGGAGCAAATGTGTCCATGGGATACACAATCTGAGAAGCGTTATGCTGAAACGCTTCTCAGATTTAAATTTGTTTACAAATCTTTTTACAAAACCACATTACTTCGAAGTGAAACGTTTCTTAAATTGCTTTATACTATTGCTGCTGTAGGCTTCTATACCAAAGAATTTTATTGCCATTCATTTTTAAAGAGTGTTTACCAGTGAGGTGTCATGGCCCAGTGGATAAGAGCACCGAACTCAAGCTCTGATGCTTCTGTTCAGCAGATGTGGGTTTGAATCGCGGTCGTGACACTTGTGTCCCTGAGCAAGACACTGAGCAAGGCCCAGTGACCACGGGTAATAATGTCAGAAGCGCTGTGAGACACCACTCGGGCGTGAAAAGCGCTATATAAAAATGGTCTATTATTATCATTGTATACCTTTTCTTTCAGCAACAAATTAACCAACGTGTTTTTATAAACTTTTTTTCCCCGATCAGGTATGACTACCTTGAGTTCACAGATTCCTACGGAAACAAGACCCGTTACGATCAGAAGGTTGGCAGTGATAAATGGCCGGTGTCCGTCACATTCAAATCTCCAGTTCGTCTACAATTCCTCTTCCATTCAGACGGCAGCAATAACGAGTGGGGGTATAAGTTCACCGTAAGTGACGGAGTTCAACTTTATAATTTCTAGGAAGAAGCTATAAATAAATAGTAAACTATGTCTTTAGTGGGAGTGTTGGCTCCGAAAAGAGCTAGTGGGGTCTCGACGTTTCGAACAGTATACTCTGCTCTTCTCTTCTGCTCATCTTCCTTTCTCCTGAAGGCACCGGCTCTTTTCGGAGCCAACACTCCCCCAAAAGAGATTCACACATGGTTGTACCCGCAAATTTAATATTTACTTATAGTTTGTTCCTATTTATCCACACCATGCAAAGTTTCAAACAATACTTTTTAATTGTTAAGTTCTGGAGCTGTCCTTGAATCCATCAAAACTTTCTTTCTCCGCCCAGGTAGTAGTTGAAAAAGGCAGGACAGTTCTTTTTAGAACTGAGAATTCTCCCGAATTCCGAAAATCTACTCCGCGGTAATAGAATATAAATAAAGCAAGACAGGTTCTCAAAAGAACAGTATCTATCTGGCAAGTAGATACACACATGGTGTTACTGCAAACCAACGATATATTTCTTTATCAAGTGATAAACCACGGGAGACTGACCGGGTCTATGTTAAGGTGATCACTCTGCTGCCGCTTCATGGGATGTAATGTAAAGTTTGGTGTGATCACTTGCGAAACAGCAGTTACAGATTGAATTACTTCTGAATGACACTCGCAAACAACGATGTTGAGAAAAATAAGGAGACTGCCACCATTAGGGCAAGTAGATTGCTCAGGTGGTAGAGCACCGACACATTAATCTGGAGGTCCCAGGTTGAGGTCCTGCTCAAGTCAAACGTTCTTTATTCAACCCTAAATTGTCAGTTATATTTAGATAATATTTAATCAATAACCTGAGAAGCTGCTCTACATGAAATAAACCCCCCAAAATAACAACAAAAGCCAAACAAGCAAACGGACAAAAAACAAAAAAACAAATTCTATTAATTTAAAGCCATTGGACCCTTTTGGTAAACAGTATTGTCCAAGGCCCACACTTCATGTATCACAACTTAAATATCAAATAACAAACCTGTGAAAATTTAGGCTCAATCGGTCATCGGAGTCGGGAGAAAATAACGGGAAAACCCACCCTCGTATCCACGCGTTTCGCCATGTCATGACATGTGTTTAAAATAAATCCGTAATTCTCGACAACGAGAGTTTATATTGTTTTACTGTTTTCTCAAAAAGTAAAGCATTTCATGGAATAATATTTCAAGAGAAGTCTTTCACCACTACCTTCTGTAAACCCTGTAAGTTATTTGTAGATCTGTGAACTTTAATTTTTTTTTCTGTACCGAAAGGGTCCAATGGCTTTAAAGCAATACCTTAAATATCAGTATTCCTAAAATCCTGATCTCTTTCCTGTTTTAAAGGTGACAGCGAAAGGCTCTCGTGATATCCAGATATCTTGGCTTTACGATCTTCAACTGAGTCTGGCTAAACTACAAGGGAAGCTCTGCGCCTGTGTCCTTAATCCACCAAAAGGTCAGTAAACCGACATTGTTGGTTGTCGAGCCCAACTTGAAGTTGACCCTTCTGCTCAGGGCCCAATCTCATGGAGCTGCTTAAGCAGAAAAAAATTGCTGTGGATGCATTTACCACAGGATGTTTAATCAAATGGTAAAACAATAGGAGGGTTAAATATTCATTATCCCTTATCCAAGAACAAGGTTCACTTGTTGTGGGTCTTTGCCACAAAGCCGGGTTCTCCCAAATACCAAAACCAAAAGTAAGGAAAACTGTTCCTCCAAGCACACAACAAAATTACAAATAAACGCTGACTTTTAAATTAATGCGTTTCACGCTCACTTATTTATTCACAATAATATTTACACTTGGACCAATTTAACAAAGGAAAATAAAGTACAAATAAATTACTAAATTAAGATGTCAGAAAGGAGTTCAACAATGTTCTTTCAATGTCTTGACGACACATTTTACATCACCCAATCCTTCTCATCATAGGCTCCGGGAGTCTCTTCCCTTCAGCCGGGTGTTCAATCATGAACCATTTCTAACTGAATAGTCTAACCTGTTTGTCTTGTGTACATGTTTGTAGTTTGTCTGTCGAGGCTGTCTTCTACAAGCCTTGGCTTAATCTGACAGCCTCATACTCTCTTTATTTTGGTCTACATAGAGTAACTTTTTTTTCTCCATCCTCTGTGCTCATTATTTTAATTATCTATGTAATATTTTGTATACGTTATAACTAGAGAAGAGTACAGTAGTATGAAAATTGTTGACATGAATTGAATATTTTCTCGTTCTGATACAGCTAAGAAACCAGAGGCGAGTCCAAGCGCCACCACGGACCCCGAGGAGGGCCAAAAGACGGCAGCGACTAATCTACTGAAAGGAGAGCTGTGGAGGACACTCTTTAGAGGAGGTCACGAGGTCATCAGGCTAACCAGATCCCTGTCCGGTATCCATGTATGTCAATATTTATTATCAATACATCAGGGATGTGATTCCTCCCTTTTGAAACAGAATTCTGTTTTGTTTTGCCCTAAAAAAAGAAATTCCTTTCTTAAATTATTTTTTAGATCAAATTCTTAAAGAAATGGAGACAAAACCATGTAATAAAGCCCCAGATTGCATGGTAGGGCTTTTAAAACTGAAGATAAATGTTAATAATTGGTCTTCATGCTCGCATGCTTTCGCAGTTTTTTTTCCCTGATAAATGACATTAGAAATGGGTTAAAATTTGAACTGAAAAAATGTGCCAATGTATGTTCAATAAACAACTTAACTTTAAACAACTTTTTATTGCATGTTTTAACTGTCACAATTTTGAAAGTGTAAATGGGTACCTGCGAGGGCAGAGATTGTTCTTGTGATTGATTTAGCCATGTAGCGCATATAAGTGTCGCACAGGCTGTATACTCCCCAGGGAGCTGAGATGGTTTAAAGAATGAAATAAATGGACCAGTGACCAGGGCCCAATTTCATAGAGCTGCTAAGCACAAAAATTTGCTTAGCATGAAATTTCCTCATTGATAAAAAAAGGATTGCCAACCAAATTTCTATTTATTGCATATTGCTTGTTACTGGTATGCAGCTGTTGCTTGCCTATCCTGAAAATCTCGTGGAAATTTGGTTGGTAATCCTGTTTTTATCAAGGAAGAAATTTCATGCTTAGCAAATTTTCGTGCTTAGCAGCTCTATGAAATTGGGCCTAGGGGTAGAAATGTACGAGCGAAATGAGTGTCACTGAGTGATGGATTTGAAGTGCTATAGAAGAAGCCACTATTATTAGGAGCAGTGTGTATCCATTGTGACCAGTCTGGCAGATATGGGCTAGCATGATTATTCCAATTGTTACCTGTTTTTGTCTTTAGAGAACTGAGCCCATTGAGTCGGTGATTAACAGCTTCCTGGTGGAGGTTGCATACATCTCACAAGGAGCTTCTCTCAAGTTTATTAAGAGGTAAGGTATCAAGGGCTTCATCTCCTAGAGCTGTTTTAAACAAAAAAGAAGGCACCGGACAAAATTATTTTTCACTTGACAGATATCAGGAAGCAGAAACTTAATATTGTCACAAGTTAACGCTCTATGTTCATCTGCACTCCTTCCTGTGTGGAGAGAAGTGAACATTTTTATCTGATTTTTCAGTATAACTTTGTATTTCAAGCTCATGTGTACTCCTGTGTGGAGAGAAGCAACGGTTACTGTCTAATTGCATGATATACTTCTTTTTCAAGGGCTCATTTGTACTCATTTGTGGAGAGAAGCAACTTTTACTCTTTCGATTTTATGATATTCTGCTTGTTAAACACTCATGTGTACTCTTGTTTTGAGAGAAGCAACTGCTACTCTAATTATATTATTTTATGATACGGTGTTTAGTGTTAATCTGTACACCTGTGTGGAGAGAAGCAGCTGATTCATAATCATGACACCTGTGTTACATTTGTGGCAAGCTCTGTAGTATTTTATTTACATTGGGAGACTTCGAGACACTAGGTGGCAGCAGACAAAAATATTGGAAAATTTGTCCATGGTTGACGAAGTTCTAGGCAAGCTAACATTTCTAATACGCCTTCAGCTGTGTATTGAGAGTAGTTTTCTCGTTTGAAGTAAGAATTCTTTTTACAATTTGTTTTCAAGGTGTCGGGAACAATACCACATGCCTTCAGTCGGTGGTGAACTCGTCAACGATGCTGTCATGTCGGTGTTTGCTGCCCTCTTGTGGCACTCACAGGAACTCCGAGAGATTATCCCTAATTATGGTAACTGATTCATGCAAATTTTACCTTTTATTTTGTTATTGCCCAATAGTAAGGAATGGATGGGATTGGGTCATTTTGTTTTCTTTTGAATTTTAACACCTGGTCAAGGTGTTTTTAGCCAGGCTGCAAGCCATTTTTAAGGAGAGCTTGTATTCGGGAAATCTCATCCCTACTTACTTATGCCCTTTCTGTGGTAAATTTTTTGTGACGTCCTTCTTCCACTCTGTTTTTATCTTGTAATTGATGACAATCGTGTTGTTTTTATCGTGTAGTTGATGGCGACTCCACTTGTAAACCCAGTGATGGTATAATCCAAGCATTCAGAACTGCAGAGGGACTCAGGCCGCTCCTGGTAAATATTACAGTTGATTAAAGTAGACTAAATTTTCTTAAATTTTCAGACAGTTATCCAGGGGGAAATAATACTTGTGATTGTTTAAAAAGTATAATACATGATTGGCAGAGAGGTTGGCTCTCTTTTTGAGTATTGACCCAATTCACCTGCCGTCATTATCAGAACAGTCTTGGATGCGCCATTTTGGTGGTCAATATCACTGTGCATTATTCAGTGAAGTGTGCATTTTAGGCGACGCTGCGTTTTTACGTAAACCTATTGACCACCAAAATGGTAAGCGTGGCACAGTCGCCACGTGTGACATGCGTGCAAGGTGGGGTCAATAGTTGGTTCTGAAATAAATCGGTGATTAACGACTGGTTTCAGAACCAGCACTACTCAAGCACTACTTCCACCATGCAAAGTTTCAAATCCTACTGAGGATTGGCACAATTTTCAGCATGAAACACAATGTCCTTAACTGTGGTTGTAACAACAGAAATCAGCAGTTATCTCGAGTATGATTTCATTTCAGAGGGAAATAGTTCACAGAAAAGAAATATGGTTCTAGTATGAACTTTATAAGTCCACATAAAGTTTCAAGTCCCTACATTTTTTGGACGTCTTTTGTTATAATCAGGATCCAATTTTATTGAGTTGCTTTAGCAGGAATTATTGCTCAACAATTTTTGGGGGAAGCAGAAATTTAGCATGATACCAGTCACAAGTTGTACATTTGACATGTTATTTTGGCTAGTAACCATGTTTTGGGAAGCAGAAATTTAGCATGATACCAGTCACAAGTTGTACATTTGACATGTTATTTTGGCTGGTAACCTTTTTTTTGGGAAGCAGAAATTTAGCATGATACCAGTCACAAGTTGTACATTGGACATGTTGTTTTGGCTGGTAATCTTTTTTTTGCAAAGCAGAAATTTAGCAGGATACCAGTCACAAATTGTACATTTGACATGTTATTTTGGCTGGTAACCTTTTATTGCGAAGCATAATGTTGCTGTGCTTAGCTACTTTTTTTGCTTAATCAGCTCTTTGAAATTGAACCCTGGTCCACACTTCGTATGTGTTAAAACAGAAACCAAAGAAGTTTTGCTGAATTTTGTTCTTAAAACATCCATGTTACCTCCGCAGATTGATCTGAGACAAAAACGACTGGCAGCCAAAGAGAATGACCCCAACATGAATGTATCGGAGTTAGAACCCGGTAAGAAAACTCCAGACAACATGGGGCCTTGCCTTTCAGAAAGTTAGTATTTTTTTTTCATCGGGGAATAACTTCATCCAGCAGTTTTGCATTTAGCAAAATAATTTCACCTTGTGGTCATATTCTGTTGTATTGTACTCATATACATGCAATCGTTGTATACATGTAGTAGCAACTGTAACATTTTGTGTAGATATTTGCTGTTCTGTATAGGGCTGGGCGAATTATTCAAATATCCGGTTAATGGCGAATAGGTTTTCCTATCCGTAACCGCGAATGCCTTTTTTTTCTTAACCGGATATCCGCATAGGGCGCGAATAGCTATTTATAAACCGGATAGTTCTGTAATTACAACCAAGTAACCGGATATTCTTTAATATCCGAATATCCGCGGACGTCGGGCGACAACTGACATGAATGTTTTGACTGAATCCTAATGAAACTTCTATTAAGACAGCATAAAACAGCATAAATTAAGTATTTAACTATGCTCACCTCCGTGAAGAGTTAAAACAATGACATTTCTGACGTAATTTGTTCAAAAATTACAAAAGTTTTCCTTCACGTAGAGTCATCCACGATCAAAAGAAAAAGCAAATCGCCATCTGTAAATTAGATCCGGTCATTTTTATGAATGAACCGAGTGACACTGTCTGAAACTAATATCAATCCGCCCAGAAGATCTCATTCACAAACGAACAGCGCCCTCTAGCGACAAAAAAAACAAACCAAAATTTTTATTTTATTTTTATAGCGCCCTCTAGCGTAAAAAAAAAACTATTCGAATATCCGGTTAATTTCGGATAGTTGGCCAGCGGTATCCGAATAACATAATTTCACTATTCGCCCAGCACTAGTTCTGTACAAGGGAAATCGATCGCTGGCCACGGCCCACTTTCATAGAGCTGCTTAACAGCCAATGTTGTGCCTACTGTTTCCATTTCGCAGTGCTGCTTCCCAAAAAGACAGGCTAACCTTCCAGTGCTTACTGCACAAAAATAAACAATGGTGAACGCGCAAGCTGGCCGTCTAATTTTCTATGAGATAAGCTTACACCTGAGCAAATTTTTTTGCTACATTAAGTATGAAAATTTGCTTACTGTTAAAGCCATTGGACCCTTTCGGTACAGAAAAAAAAAAAAAAGTTCACAGATTTACAAATAATTTACAGGGTTTACAGAAGGTAATGGTGAAAGACTTCTCTTGAAATATTAGTCCATGAAATGCTTTACTTTTTGAGAAAACGGTAAAACAATATAAATTCTCGTTAACGAGAATTACGGTTTTGTTATAAACACATGTCATGACACGGCGAAACGCGCGAAAACAGGAGTGGGTTTTCCCGTTATTTTCTCCCAACTCCGATGTCCGATTGAGCCTAAATTTCCACAGGTTTGTTATTTTATATATAAGTTGTGATACACGAAGTGTCGGACTTGGACAAAACTGTTTACTCGAAAGTGTATAATGGCTTTAAATGAAATTTGGCCCACATCATTAAACAGTTTAGAATGTAAAAAAAGAGATTTTGATCTGTTGCTAAAAATCTTGCTTTCATTTCTGTCGTACAGTTGAAATATTCCGTGACAAGGCCCGTTTCCTTCTTCAGTTTGCTGGACTCACGAAGCTGGAGAAGAAACTGGAGGTAAGTGTGAATTTTAAGCAGATTTTTAGCAAGAATTAACGTGGATTAAGGGAAAACTGGTGACAACAAGGGTGATGCAATCAAGCTAAATGAGTGGTTTGTCGACAAATTAAAAACGAGGCAAAGCAGGCCAACAAGGGTGACATTTTCAAAAGGTTTTTTTTGGAGGGGTAAATTTAAATGCCAAATTATGTTTTATTTGATATTGGCAACTTCCCTTTCTGATAGTTAATATTAAAATTAGCTTCGAAGCAACAAGCAACTCATTTTAAAGTTGTTTTCTCACAGTTTTATTCTCTCGCATCTCTTGGTGTTTTATACTTTCACTTCTTTTGACATGGTATCAAAATGTAGTTTTGTTGGAACAAGATTATGCTCTTTTCAAAAGTATAATAAAAATGAAAAATAACAAAAAATTACCTGGGTTGACAATAAAAATCATTTTGTTTGTTCACACCACATGTTGTTTTGACTGGTAGCATGTGTTGCTTATTTGTGCACCATTGGGTTGATTATCAGATGGTGAATTTACAACTGGAATTTAAACCCCATTTTCTCAGTTTTTTTCTCTCTCATATTTCTTGTTGTTCCTACTTTCACAACTTTGGAACCAAATTTGGTATTAACTTAGGGTTTAAAAATAGTTAAAGCATAGATTATGTTTTTTTTCAAAAAATGAAGAAAAAAAAAACTAATTTGTGTACCAATGGGTTAATCATCAGATGTTTAATATACAAATCAACCAAATATAGATCAGTGAAGTCTGCATCTGATGATTGAGTGTCTGACTGAAATAATCAGCAGTTGCAAATTGTTTTACCACCCAAAGTGACCTTTGCAAAAAGTGGCGCTGGCCTGACGTTTTGGCTTTAACAGAGTCTTTCTCGAGGGCTCAAAGGCAGTGGACACTATTGGTAATTGTCAAAGACATATCCTTCACAGTTGATGTATCTCAACATATGCATAAAACAACAAACCTGTGAAAATTCGAGCTCAATCGGTCATCGAACTTGCGAGATTATACTGAAAGAAAAAAACACCCTTGTCACACATAGTTGTGTGCTTTCAGATGGTTGATTTCGAGACCTCAAGTTCTAAATCTGAGGTCTCGAAATCAAATTCGTGGAAAATCACTTCTTTCTCAAAAACTATGGCACTTCAGAGGGTGCCGTTTCTCACAATGTGTTATACCATCAACCTCTCCCCATTACTCGTCACCAAGAAAGGTTTTATGCTAATAATTATTTTGAGTAATTACCAATAGTGTCCACTGCCTTTAAAAGAACAAAACACAACACTCCCTCCCAACAAACAAACAAAAATAGAGAGAAAAACTAAATCTGAAACTCAATCATTAAAAAAGAAATTGTTGCCACAATTATTTTATTTGTTAAATGCTGCATGCTGAATTTACTTTGCTTTGATGTACATCAATCCCCTCTGCCCTCTTCCAATTCATTTCACTGACTATTCCTCCAATCAGTCCACTGGAAGTGGCGTGTCTTGGTCGGGCGGTCAAGCACACCTGACTCAAGCTCTGGTGTTTCTGATCAGCTGAGTGTGGGTTCGAGTCCCGGTCCAATTCATTTCACTGACTATTCCTCCAATCAGTCCACTGGAAGTGGGGTGTCTTGGTCGGGCGGTCAAGCACACCTGACTCAAGCTCTGGTGTTTCTGATCAGTAGAGTGTGGGTTCGAGTCCCGGTCCAATTCATTTCACTGACTATTCCTCCAATCAGTCCACTGGAAGTGGCGTGTCTTGGTCGGGCGGTCAAGCACACCTGACTCAAGCTCTGGTGTTTCTGATCAGCCGAGTGTGGGTTCGAGTCCCGGTCCAATTCATTTCACTGACTATTCCTCCAACCATTGCACTGAAAGTGGCGTATCTAGGTTGAGCATCAAGCTCACTAGACTCAAACTCTGGTTTTTCTGATCAACAGAGTGTGGGTTCCAGTCCCAGTCATGACACTTGTGTCCTTGAGCAAAACACTTAACCATAATTGCTTCGTCCTTTGGATGGGACGTTAAGCTGTGGGTCCCGTGTGTTGTGTAACGCACGTAAAAGAACCAAGTTACACTTCTCGCTAAGAGAAGGGGTTCACCCCAGTGTTTCTGGAAGTGGCTGCTGAATGCTCCGCTGAATGCTCCGCAGCACCTTGTCAACCCTAAAAATGGGTTTCATAATTCATTTACTTAAAAAAAAACATCTGGAAACAAGTGCTTGGAAGCACCCGTAGATAAAGCGCTAATAGAAACTAGTTATTATCATTACTTTTAAAGTAAACAAAAACCCCCTAACAAATACGTCACTGTATACGTTTCAAATTCAGCACTTTGAAACAGCCGTAGATAAACCACTATATAGAAACTAGTAAGAAAAAACAAAAAACAAACAGCTCTTTAAAACATAGAAAATAGTTATAATAATTATTATTAAAGAAATCAAAAACCCCCAAAACAAACTCGCCACTGTATTTGTTTTCAAATTCAGCGAAAATGCAGCGAGTTGTACACAAGGAGCAAGTCTCTAGAGAGTAGAGCTTTCCAAGAGAGACAAACATCCTCCGAGAGGAATGCAGCATTTCAGGTAACTAGGCAACAGCGCCCTCTTTATCTGGCTCGGGTGGATTTCTTTCTGCCAAAACGGACAAGTGTAACAATTTTCAAAGCTTTGATATTAAAGAGGGTCTCCAAGGACAAATCAAGTTTTGTGTTGCACTTATTTTCCCAATAAAAACAAGAGTTTTCATGTGAATTGAAAAAAAAATGGCAAGCCCTTAACCTCGCATTAAAATGGTGTTAATTTAATTTTATTTGATACTGTCCCAGAGTGAAATTTTAAGCATGATGTCACCGGACAACAAAAGCTAATGGATTTTTACATCCTTAGACAAATTTTTGTGCCTGTCAACATATCATCAAAATTCAGGATTGAGCTAAAAAAATGTTTGTGGAAAAATGTAAAGTCCATATAGTTGAAATGTGGCGACATCAAATGTTTTGGGCTCTGAAAAAAATTCCATTGAAGGGGATTAAACACAGTTGAATTTTACACCATTTTAACATGAAGTTAGAGACTTGTAATTTCACCCCCGTTTCTTTTACCTATTGGAAAATTAGTGCATCTCAAAACTGAATTTGACCTTAAAAGAGTCCCTCTTAAAAAAGAAATCTGAAGTCTGTCAATAAAATTGACCGTAGAAAAAGTTTAGTTATAAGGCCTTTCCTGATTAAGAATATATATATTCCTGTTTGAAAAAAAGCTGCCTACTTCTTCCTTATTTTAGATAAACTTTGAAGTCTGGAGAGGGATAAAATAAGAAACAAATATTTGTTAAGAAGAGATAAAAAAAAAATGGTTTCATAGATATGGATTACCTCACATCTTAAAGCATCCTTTACCCCCTCTTACCCCCTTTTACCTCCCCCACCCCACCCCTCCCAAGTCCTATTCATAAGTTTCACAAATTCCTCCCTCGCCTCTCCTCGTTCATTTGAAGCATGTACTCAAATTGTCCAAGTCTTAAAAGTGACATTATTTTTTGTAAAAGCTTTCTTTGGTCATTGTTGTATGCCAAACACTGAAGATGTGTCTTTTTACGTTTCTGTGGTAAAGAAAGTGGGCCTTGAACTTCGCTCTTGAAGGGGCACAAACATTTTTGTCAGGCAAGGGCCACTTTTATGAGGAAAGAATAAACTTGTGCTGGGACTTTGCAAAGGGCATCACAACAAAAGCAAAACCTGTCCAATCATCTAAAAAATATATGTGTTTTTACAATTTTATATGCGTTTACAATTCTACCTGTGGTGATATGGTGTATTTACCAACTTTACAAAACCACTGCACCGGTTATATCGATGAGGTTCAGGGTGTGCACCTTTGTGTTTGTTCTGTGTAGACACATTCAAACTATCATATCATTATAATCTTTCTATAATACTCTGGTGCACTTTGGAATTCTTGTGGGGTTTGTTTTGGCAGGACCATACCTGTTCACTTTTTAAAACAATTTTGTCTAGACTCCATTCCAGTTGTATTCTTTATGTTTTGTAATTTGGCCTGCAGGCTACAAGTTGTAGGCTGGCATAGTTTTATCTATCCTCAAATGATATTGAATGGTTTGACCGTAGGATGGTTGACTGTGTACTGTGTAAATGCACTCACCACATTATGTCATATTGCAGGCTGGCACAGTTAAACTATCGTTCTAAACCACAGTGGATGCTAGTAAATGGTCAAACAGTAGGAGAGTTGACACAAATTGAGCAAGAGTTTTGATAATAAGCAAACTGTAAAGTTAAAACCAGTTACAAATAATGTGTATCTTATTTTACCGGTTAATGTTTTTTTCTCTTGACTTAATATGCTTAGCTACTTTGTCTGCTTAGCAGTTTCACAGTGTTTTGATTGTATCTTATGTTTAGGGGACGGCCGAGGAAGGCACGGTGCTGAGCCAGTATCCAGAGTTTAAGCTGGTCCTCGACTTTGTCAAAAATCCTCACCTCACTGTTGAAAGGTACGGTCATGTTGTCTCAAAGATTGTTTATGTCTGACTTGTTTTCGATAAGTAGGATTTGAAACTTTGAATGGTGGGAGAACAATCAGATGGGGTTTATGGTGACACCATTTGTTAAATCTCTTTTTAGTAGTGGTGGCATTTTTGAAAGGGCAAGTGCACCAAGGCCTTTTCTTCAAGGTAAGGGGTACCCTATGAGGAAATTGTAAATTTCTACTGGAGCATTTTAGGGGCACCAAGGCAGGGGGCATGAAGGCAATCGCCTTTGTTGCCTCCGTGAAGTATCAGGTCTGCAAGAGTTCTGTGAAGAACCTGTAGTTTGACAACTCAATGTTTCGATCAGTATGCTCTGACAGCCGAAAAATGTAAGATAGTCACTGTGCATTAATTTGATTATGAAAGTAGGATTTTAAGCTTTTTGTATGTTGGGTGTCATGGGCAAGTGGCAGAACTGATTCTGCAGAAAATTTCTCTAAAATATCAACCAATATAGCCATGTTCTGATAAACAAAAAACAAAAAATTTCCTTGATTATTAGATTCCCCCCCTATTATATTGAATGTATTTCTTAATTTCAATATGCCAACGGTGGCGGCTTTGCTTGTGCATGTTTATTTCAATAGACCCTTATCCCGGACAAATACTGAAAGACTCATGACACAAAGTATTTGTTGTTCGCTGTCTAGCACCGACAGGGTCAAAATTTATTTCTCTCAATTTTACTCTTTCGTTCAACAGAAAACATTTCAACAATGAAAGGAGTCAGCCAACTCAAAAGGTTAAAACAAAAGTGGACAAAATGCCACTACACACAATTCTTTACCTCCAGTGATAATACTTGAGGAACTTCCTGATGTCTACCAGGAGTCTAAGAATTATTCAATTCAAATAAGTTCGCCCCGGGCTTACAATACACATTGCATCCCAATAAACGGGTTTGGAAGTGTCTACTCCAAAGCACTGACTCCACCACACGGTGTCTATTACCGGTGAAGCCAAAGGGACCTGGCAATAAAAACAAGCATGCACATGAGATTTAATGGCTGACACCTTAATTCTTGTCTTTTGTTACACATGTATACATAATACATCACCTGCTCCGAGCGTCTGCCGAAGCATTTCTCATAGGAGTCTACCTGAAAGAAACTATGAATTCAAGCTATTTATTTATATTTTATCATAATTTAAGTCAGTTTTTACAAACCACCTTTTCCCCACATATCATTTAATCACTGGTTAGCATTGTAACTATTTTGCAGAGAACAACCTTAATCCAGATTTTAATGTATCATCGTCGAGGGTGATATTATCAATTGCTGATATAAATGTGTCTTTATTATGGGAGAGGTGGGTGGGGAAAAAAATTATTTGGACCTTCTCTATCCGTTGCCGAGACAGAGAGTGAACTGCAACAATGCTTACCGAAGCGTTATCGACCTACACGCCGGTTGTGATTGGTCCTTCAAATTGATAGAACCTTTAAAACACGCATCATGATTAGTCCAGACCGTGCGTCTCCAAAACAAGGAGACAATAAGGCCTAGCGGACCGGATCACTATTTGCCGTGGATAAATGAGTTTTTCTTCGATGCTCGAAAACTTTATTCCCATGAAATATGTTAATTACATTCACGCATGCATACAGATCCAATCGGTGGGCAAATCTATAGAGATGTGCATTTAGCAGATGCACAATTGCGTCTGCGTCATGCTGCCATTAGCCACATACAAAACAGCATGGTGTTCCCTCATTTTGCCAACCAAAGTGTTAGTGACACACGCTATGTGCAGTTTACATATTTCATGGGAAGGGTTTTTCAAAATATACTTTAGTAATGTTGGGGGTCTTAAAGCCATTGGACACTTTCGGTAAACAGTATTGTCCAAGGCCCACACTTCGTGTATCACAACTTCTATATAAAATAACAAACCTGTGAAAATTTAGGCATTGGAGTCGGGAGAAATTAACGGGAAAACCCACTCTTGTTTCTGCACGTTTCGCCGAGTCATGACATGTGTTTAAAATAAATCCGTAATTCTCGCTATCGAGAATTGATATTGTTTTAATGTTTTCTCAAAAAGTAAAGCATTTCATGGAATAATATTTTAAGAGAAGTCTTTCACCATTACCTTCTGTAAACCCTGTAAGTTATTTGTAAATCTGTGAACTTTTTTTCTTCTTTTCTGTACCGAAAGTGTATAATGGCTTTAAGATGGTACTTTCATGATGTTGATGGGTTTTTTCTGATGGATTTATTTTCTCCTGGTAGGGTGAGAGATCTCCTTAAGGAGAGGCAGGATCGAGCCAGCGCTGTGGCTGAGATCTACCAGATTGCTTGTAAGTTCCTCAAGACGAATGGCGAGCCCAGCATCTTCCAGACGGACTGTGTACAGTTCCTGAAAGAGATGCTGCACACCAGGCACAGCGGAGAAACGTAAGTGACCTTCACATAAAAAAGGAAGACCAGAAACAGTACTCAAAATGTGTATTCCCGTTTGCATTGATTACAAAACTTTGCATTGAATGAAACTTTTATAATTGTTAATTTTGTTTTCACTTTTAACATCATCTGCCAGTTATTAGTCAATGATAAGTCAAAATATAGGGTCAATGATTTTGTCAAAATAGAGTCAATGATTTTGTCAAAATAGAGTCAATGATTTTGTCAAAGTAGAGTCAATGATTTTGTCAAAATAGAGTCAATGATTTTGTCAAAATAGAGTCAATGATTTTGTCAAAGTAGAGTCAATGATTTTGTCAAAATAGAGTCAATGATTTTGTCAAAATAGAGTCAACGATTTTGTCAAAATAGAGTCAACGATTTTGTCAAAATAGAGTCAATGATTTTGTCAAAATAGAGTCAATGATTTTGTCAAAGTAGAGTCAGTGATTTTGTCAAAATAGGGTCAATGATTTTGTCAAAATAGAGTCAATGATTTTGTCAAAGTAGAGTCAATGATTTTGTCAAAATAGAGTCAACGATTTTGTCAAAATAGAGTCAATGATTTTGTCAAAGTAGAGTCAGTGATTTTGTCAAAATAGGGTCAATGATTTTGTCAAAATAGAGTCAATGATTTTGTCAAAGTAGAGTCAATGATTTTGTCAAAATAGGGTCAATGATTTTGTCAAAATAGAGTAAATGATTTTGTCAAAATAGAGTCAATGATTTTGTCAAAATAGAGTCAACGATTTTGTCAAAATAGAGTCAATGATTTTGTCAAAGTAGAGTCAGTGATTTTGTCAAAATAGAGTCGATGATTTTTTCCAAAAAAGGGTCACTGATTTTGTTCAATATAAAAGCACAGATTTTATCTCAACGGAACTTGCCAAAAAGCCTTGGCAGTGACCAACCCCATAAAATAATATTTCTTTAAGAGATGTTGACTGTTTGTTTCTTTTTATTCAGGCATTACGCAAGTGGACTAGACGGTTGTGGGCTTGAGCTGGAGGCTAGTTTACGCAGATCTTTCTACCTCCTTGTACGGAGTCTAGTCAAAGCTATTGAAAACTTTGATTGCACAGAACAGTCTGAGTAAGTAATGTCTGTGGCATGTTCAAATTTGCCTGTTAAAACTGCCTGGTAAAAACTGGCCTGTTAAAAATGGTCTGTTAGAACTGGCTGGTAAAAACTGGCCTGTTAGAACTGGCCGGTTAAACTGGCCTGTTAATGTAGTACTGGCTAATCAAAACTGGCCTGTTAGAACTACATGTAGCTAGTCAAAACCGGCTGTTAAAACTGACCATGATAACACTGGCGTTTTTTCCGAGCAGGAATTTGTTAAGCGATTTCTGCTCTATGAAATTTGGCCCAGGGCATATTTCCATAGAGCTGCTTAGGCACAAAAAGTAGCTAACTACAACAAAATTATGCTTACCAGGATCAAGGTTACCAGCTAAAATACCATGTCACATTAACAATAATGTCACTGATAACCTGCTAATTTCTGCTAAGCAGGAATTTGTTAAGCGATTTCTGCTTAAGCAGCTCTATGAATGATTATCCACTGGTGGTTGAATGTTTTTGTATCGTTTTGAATGACAGAGAGGTCCAGATGGGATATGCCTGCATGCAAGCTTGTCTTCTTCACATTCTGGACGTAGACTGGCAACGTTATGATCTGCAATTCTTGTGCGACATCAAGGCCCCCCTCCTGCTCCTCAACATCTCAAAGAGTAAGATTTTATGATGCTAAAGTTTCCTTGGTTTTTTTTTTTTTACTTTTCTTGATTTTTATTATGGCACTGGACACTATTGTTAATTACTCCAAATATTTGTTAGTATAAAAACTTGTTTGGTAACGAGCAATGGATAGCTGTTAATTGTATAACACATTGTGAGAAACAGCTCCCTCTGAAGTAACATATTTTTTGAGAAAGGGGGAAAATCTCACACAAGTATTAAAAGACTTCAGGCCTGAAACATTTGAAAGTCATCTAAAAGCACACAAATTTGGACAGCAAGGGTGTTTGTTCTTTCATCATTCTCTTGCAATTTCGATGACCAACTGGGTCCAAAATGTACACAGATTTGTTATTTTATGCATATGTTGGGATACACCAAGTGAGTATACTGGTCTTTGACAATTACCAAGGGTGTTAAGTGGCCTTTAAAGGCTGCAAATCAGTAGCTGAGAGGAAGTTTTTTGGAAGTGCCTTAAAAATTATGATGCAGAAATGTTTAATTATTAATTACTTTAATACTGTCCAAACTTCGACAAGATTTGTGTTGTCAGAATCACTGGCCAATGACCAAAACAGTTATTTACCGCCGCCAAGAATTCAAATTCTTGAAGAATCCAAACTTACAAAAGTTGTGTTTCTTCTCCTGTAGGGAACATGAGCATCCGAGATCGGTTGGTGAGTGCGGGGGACGAAGCCAAGCAGCTTGAGGTCCACAAACAGTGCCTGGAATGGTACGACGAGTTCCAAGACAATGAGAAGTTCCTGGAGTGGTTTGATAACATCGCGGAGCAGGCCAGCCCAGAGGAACGAAGGGTAAATATACGCCTCTCTTATTATTTATGCATGAGCACGTCACAATTCTAACCCAAAACGAGGCCATAGGCGCAGCCTCTGCAAGTGGTGGCGGACATATGCCTAAAGCCTCAGTTTGGGTTAGAATTATGACGTCATGCATGAATATTAAAAGAGGCATATACAGGGTGCATGACACTGTTTAGCTTAAAGGCACTGGACACTATTGATAATTACTCTACATGTAAATAAACATTTACTTGGTAACGAGCAATGGAGAGCTGTTGATAGTATAAAACATTGTGAAAAATGGCTCCCTCTGAAGTAACATAGTTTTTGAGAAATGGGTAATTTCTATGTCAATTATTAAAAGAGTTTGATTATACATCTGAAAGCACGCAAGGTTGTGCAACTAGGGTGGTTTTTCTTTCATTATTATCTTGCAACTGTGATGACCAAATGAGCAAAAATTTCCACAGGTTTGTTATTGTATGCACCATGTGAGAGCACTGGTCTTTGACAATTACCAAACATTTCCACTGTCCAGTGCCTTTATTACATGAGGCAATCTGCAGACAACCAGTTCCAGGCAATCTCCAACAAGCACCTTGTAAACCATTCCATGGTGCCATGTAAAGGAATTGTTCTCATACTACAAAAATGTAGCTCCACATACATTGTGACCTCTGGATTAACCTGCTGGGGCTCTACCAATTTAAGCTTTCTAACCCTATTGTGAGCAATCTCTCTTTTTTGTCAATAACAGTGTTTGAGGGTACCAACTCGGTTGTTGTAAGAATAAACTATAAATAATAGTAAACTTGCGGGTACAACCATATATCAAATCTTTTAAGAGGAAAAGAGCCGGTTTGGTCCCAACGTTATGTACAGTCTACTATGCTCTTCTTTATTCGCTCTCCTGACGACGAGCATATTACACTGTCCAAACGATGAGACCAATCCGTTTTTTTTTCAGAGCCAACACTCCCTCAAAAGAGATATATACAGGGTTGTACCTGCAAGTTTACTACTATTTATAGTTTATCCTTATTATTTTTCACACCACCATGCAAAGTTTCAAACGACACTTCAGTTGTTGTTTATTTTGTTTCTTCCGAACATTAGGCTCGACAGATGTTTGTGGCACGTTACTGCAACCAGCTACCATCCATCAGTATGATGTGTGATGGATGTAATATTACTCTCCCTGGTGCCCACTATCGATGTCTGGAATGTGAAGCTTTCGACTACTGCTACGCTTGCTACTTTGGTCAGTGCAAAATAATAATAATTATAGTCTGTTTTTACACCTTGCTTTTCACACCCATAGGGCTTCTCTATACAGCCTGTGCTACAAATATGCTCTACTAAGCTAAATCAGTCGCAAGAATCACCTCTGCCCTCACAGGTACCCATTTACCCCTGGGTGGAGAGAAGCAATTATAGTTAAGTGTCTGCTCAGGGACACAAGTGTCACGACCGGGATTCGAACCCACACTATGCTAAACAGAAACACCAGAGCTTGAGTTCTCTGAATTTTTATTTATTCTTTAGTTTTTGTTTTGATTATTGAATTATAAAAGTAATAAAGAGTTTTTATATAGCGCAAATTTACAGTGAAGTATTTAAAGCGCTTTTGGAAAGTAAAGAGAGAAAAACCAGGACTGTTGAATACAAAAATTACAGAAAATATGGAAAGAACTACAAAATGCATACAATGAAAAATATATTTTGATATGTAATAAAAAAAAAGGTTAATTCACAAAGAGATATGTCTTCAAAAAAGACTTAAACTGTTTTAGTGAGGAACTTTCTTTAATACTATTGGGAGTGAATTCCAGAGTTCAGGAGATGCAACATGAAAAGCCCTTTTCCCATAAGCTTTGGATGTGGCTGGAAAAGGAGTGAGAAGATTTTGTGAGATTTTACTGAACTCTGATGGTACATTCTTTTGTCATTCTCGTGAGATCTTCTGCCAGTTACCTGGGTTGGCTCCTACAGGATGGTCACATGGTGGATGTACTGGCTTAAAAAAAAAATTAAATCTTTTTGAGAACTGAACAAGTATAATCAAAAGTCTAATTTTTCACTAGTAAGAAATCACTCTGTGACAGTGAAGTTAATATCAAGAAGTCCCCTCGATCCACTAAGCTAAAGTAGTAGTCCCGGCCGATTTTCTACCTACCGCCCAGGTAGTAGTTATTAAGCAGGACATAACCGAGAAGTCTCCCAAATTCCAAAGTCCAGTCCACGGCAGAAGAATAAAAAGCAAGACCTTTTTTCAAAAGAAGAAATCTACACAGAAAAGTATGTACACACTTGGTGTTAGTGCAAAACAAATATACATTGATATATCACCATGCAATGCCTCAAATATCTGTTACATGTTTTTCTTTCCTGTAGGTGGTGTTCAGACGGAAGGTCATCTAGATGAACATCCTATGGTCAACTTTAGGTAAACAAAATTAGTCATCAGTTTTGTTTTTAATTTCTTGAAATGCATTAGTTATAGAAAATAAATGCAAATTGTGTCATTAATTATGGTCAACTTTAGGTAAACAAAATTAGTCATCAGTTTTGTTTTTAATTTCTTGAAATGCATTAGTTATAGAAAATAAATGCAAATTGTGTCATTAATTATCTTGAAATTCATTAGTTATAGAAAATAAAGGCAAATTGTGTTGAAAATATTGACAAAAAAATCCAAAGAAATCAATCAATTATTTAACAACAGATTTGCATTAAAATGCTCAATGCAAAAACATTGTATCTGGGCGTGTACTTGTGTTATGTGTACATCTGGGCCATTTTTAAGCTAAACATGATGCTTTGACAATTTGAAACACCAACAGTTTAACACAAACACAACGATAGCCTTTATCCCTGATGCAATTATTACAATTAGGAACTTGTGGAATATTAACGAGAATTTTCAACTTTCCCACAGGTATAATTGTGATTCTTGCCATGGGTTCATTGCCGGAACTCGTATACATTGTAACGTGTGTGATGATTTTGACCTCTGCTACGGCTGCAATCATGCACAGAAGTTTCCCGATGGGTATGTTATTTTGTTCTTCTTTTCACTGCATGTGATACTATAAGTTATTTATATTATGATTAACCACACGGGAAACTCACTGGGTACATTTTTAAAATGATTTGAACAAATAAAAATTGACTAGAGTGGGATTTGAACCGACCTCCGGATTAACCGAGCTATCTAGCCCTATATTGGCGGTCTCGCTATTTTGTCAATATCTTTGTTCGGGGGTGCCAGTCAGAAGCCATACAACCGTTAACTGCCATGTAGCCAGGGATCACACCCAAATTACGACACATCCTGGGAAGTTGTAATTTTTAGTTTGACATGAAGGTATGAGACATTTGTAGACTCTACACTGGCTGTCCTTTTTGCTGGTTATTCCTTGAGTCTGGCTACGTCAAATGGCCTTATATTAGCCCTTCACCGGATCCTCTCGCTGTTCCCAAAAGCGCCGCCTTCTTAAACAGATCTTATTATTGTAGTCTCAGACTAATCTGAATATGTGTTTTTTCTTTTACTATTTCAGTCACACGGCTGCCCACAGTACAGAGATATTCACCATGACTACAGGTAAGTAAGAAAGGCAAACTTTACATTATTAAAATAAGAAAGCTTATTAAAACTAAGGCCCAATTTCAAAGAGTTGCTTGAGCACAAAAATTACAAAATAAAAAACACTAACCAGATCAACTTTTGTCTCTAAGGATTTTTTTGTTTTTCAGAATTATCGGTTTTTCTCCCATGAAATGTCTACGAACGATAACATTTTTGAAATGGCTGCCGTTTCGATTCATTTCAGTTCAATTCAATCAACATTTATTTTCATATGGGTGAATAAAGGGTGAATAATTAGCAAATTAAGTACAGGCGTTTAAGTCAAAGACAGTCAAGAACTGGTCAAGAAAATCAATTAATGAAAATGAATTGAAAATAATTTAATGTAATGGATACAGAGCAAATTTAAGCCTAATGCAAATACATGGCCCAATTTCATGGCTCTGCAATACCGTAAGCACACGGCAAGCGTATTTCACAGGTTAGCGGCGAATTTTGGCTTCTGCGTGTGTGTGACTCCACGTTACTATGCATTCTACGCGTACGAAGCTAGCACAGAAATTCGGCGCTTGCATGTAAGCGGGGAATCGTGATAGTAAGCGCAGAATTCGGCGGTAAGCAGAGCCATGAAATTGGGCCCTGCTTGTTTCTTAATCATGCAGAGTTGGTTCATTTGTGACAGTTCATTGTATGTTTGACCCTTTGACCTTTTGACTTTGCAGTGACCTCTGGTAATCAGCAAGGTGGCATGTTGGAGAGTTACAGCCACCATCATTCCTGGCTGTTGTTTTGTTCTCTGGCTCTTTCCGTTGCTGATATGGTGCGCAATACACACAGTCAAGGTACCAGACTTCTGTAAAACTTTGTATTATTCTTATTTATATCAAATAATAAACCACCAGGAAAACTGACTGGGTAAAATTTAAATGATTTGGGTTTGAACAAAAGAAAATTGACTTGAGCGGGA
Source organism: Asterias amurensis (assembly GCF_032118995.1). Lineage (NCBI taxonomy): Eukaryota > Metazoa > Echinodermata > Asteroidea > Forcipulatida > Asteriidae > Asterias > Asterias amurensis. Next base: position 7,331,310 of record NC_092658.1, on the reverse strand, counting down.
TTTGAACCAACAACCTCTGAACTAACGTGCTATGTTACAGGTCTCCCTATGTTGTAAATTTGTCTGTGTTCACCACCGAATCATGTTTATTATTTTTATTTTTATTACAGTGATTAAGTTTAATTTCCAGAATTTAACAAAATTGAGATGGAAGAAACTAAAACTTAACCAAGTTGTTTTTGTTTTATTTGTTTTTAACTCTTACAGATGTGAATGTTGAGTACGTGCAAAATGCCAACAAGCTGTTCCAGCAATGTATTGAGTTAGCCACCAACTGCCTGCCGACTGTTGCCCAGACTGCCATATCATGTAAGGTGTAGATAACAGGATTGACATAACAGTCACCAGCCTAAAATGGGACTCTCAAATTTAGAAAGGAAAACAAAAATGAAGAAGGAATTTTTAATCAATTTCCATTCCAATTAATGAGCCCTGGTGGTTTTAACTGGACACCTTTGGTAATTGTCAAAGACCAGTATTCTCGCTTGGTGTATCTCATCATATGCATAAAATAACAAACCTTTGAAAATTTGGGCTCAATTTATCACAAATGTTGCAAAAAAATAAGTTTTTGTGCTTTCAGATGCATAATACTGAGGCCTTTTATTATTTGAGTGAGAAATTACCCCTTTCTCATAAACTCTGTTACTTCAGAGGGGACCCGTTTCTCACAATGTTTTGTACTAACAACAGCTCTCCGTTGCTTTTTGCCAAATCAGTTTCAAAACAATTAGTTTGAGTAAATAACAATGGGTCCAGTGCCTTTAAGGGGTCATAGTTCATTCATACATGGGAATGATGGGGGAAAATTGATTGTATTTTGTCGATTCGTCTTCTTAGTGAAAGAACAGGAAGACAAGAAGACTGACGAGACTGAAAAGACTGAAAAGACTGAGAAGACTGAAGAGACTGAAGAGACTGAAGAGAAAGAGGACAAGGAGAAATCTACTGAAACAACAGACAAGAAACCAACAGAAGGTTTGTATTAATACAAAGGGGAAAATAATTTTGAACACTAGGTGACAGCAGACTTACCAGGTTAATCTATAGACCTTATGCATTGACGTCATCCAGCGGCCATCTTAGTGGAAAAACGGTGACGAAACAATCAAAACGCACAGATTTGTACGCGCTGCGCACATGATTGGCCAATGAACAACCTCTTTTTGACCTCTTGGTGAGGGCGCCATACTGAAATGGCGTCATGTGCATAAGGTCTATTGCACTTGAGGGAAATTTGTGCACATTTACAGTTATGTTAACAATGAAAGAGTGTTGGTATATCAGCTACCAACTATTGTCCCAACATAGTTTGTGCAAAAAATTGCCAAAATCTCCTTAAAAATAAAAATGTATTGTAGTAACAACAAAAAATACTTTTCTTGACAGCCCTTCAACAACCGGAGTCAGAGAGCAAGGTCCTACTACAAGAGAAAGCCTTCACCGTGAGCTCACAAGAAAGGGTCCTAGGTCTCCTGGCGGCCATGTTGCTGGAGAACACACCGGTAACTTTATTACATTCTAGTTAGCGCCTGTAAATTTTTCGCCATTTCTAAGCCTAGCTTCATAGAGCTGTGCAGTATTTGAATAGATGTTAAATTTCCATTGGGGATAAAGACTATTAATTTGGGTTTTACCCATACATCAATGTATTTGTTAGCACTGTGTACTCGGCACTTTCCTGAGTTCTGTGAACAAAATCACAGGCATATTAATCGGGTAATACCTTTGCAATTCTAGAGCAGTGTCTTATCACTTACACCATCGAGATTGCACGGTAGCTAGAGGCAATTTGATTCCTATACTTGTTTCTGTTCAGCAATGTTTTCTGCTAAGCAAGTATTTGCAGGGAACCGGTCACCAGAATGATATATTGCATGGTGTTTTGGTTGGTGACCTCATTCTGCTCAGCACAATGTTTCAGCGTGAAGTAAAACAAACAAACAAACAAACACCAAACAAGTAATTTTCTGCTTCTGTGCAGTTGCTGCTAGTAATTTTGTTAACCGTTTGCTCGGGGAACAATCAAGCGATTGATGTCAAGTGTGGACTGAAGAATGTGTCGGTAAAGGGGAAATACAAATGTATATCGGGGAGTTTTGTTCAAGCATTCAAATACAAGAAGAGCAATTTTAAAATGGATTCGTTCTCTAATTGGTAGCCAATGAAGTTCCCTAAGTGATGCGGTAATATGTTCTCTCAAGGGTGTGGAACATATTAAACGAGCTGCACTATTTTGTTGTCTATTTTGTAACCCTTCTTTATTCCAGAGAGACGGCTCTTCGTTGCGACAGGTCAATATTCAGGAACTTCATATTGACGCTATTTTGCCGCTGTTGCTGAGAATGGCAAAGTAAGTACATGTACAACCTCAAGACAAAATACCTGAATACTACCTTTTTTAAATTAAAGTTGGTCTGCTGGTGCACATAGCTTTTTATTTTATTAAAAAAAGTAAAAAACGGAAGTAAATCTCATTTGAGACCAAGAAAAGACACTGCTCAACACTTTGTTTTCAAAGTATGAGTTGATAGTAAAAGAACCCAGTGCGCTTATCGCAAAGGAAGGGGTTTGCCCCGATGTTCCTGGTATGGTTGAATTGCAGCATATTGCGCCACAGTACCTCGTAACTTTGTAAAGGAAAAAGCTCTTATACTTCAAAACTTAACTCCGCATACCTTGTAGGATATGTTATAATATTGTTGGAGTGGCATTAGTGTCACTGATTGATGGATAAGAAAGCCACTATTATTATCATCAAATGTTCTATAGACTTCAGGAGGTATTAACGTTAAGGTATTAAAGTGCCACAAGGTTGCTGAAATAATAATAATAATAGTGGCCTCTTTAGCGCGCATATCTGTCACTCGGTGACGCTCAAGGCGCTTTGGCATACAGTATTTCCTGCAAGCTATGTCGGACTACGTTTTTGAATTATGAGACCAACTCCTTTTACATAGCACCATGTAATAGTTTACAAGGTTCTGTGCTGTGGCGCATGCAATATGCAGCCAATCAAACGTGGATGTTCTTTATAGTAAAGGTTTTTCAGTAACACCATGTAATGATGATCTCTATATGAGTTGGGGTGGTTCTACATTCTTTCTTACCGTCCTTCTTCACCATCTCAGGGAACGAAACACCCACGACAACATCACCCATCACCAGACGGTGGCCCTCTTGGGACAACTCCTCATCCACATCCCGCCTCGAGACGCTGACAAGATTGTCCGATTATCCCAGGCCCTCCAACCCAAGCAGAAGTCCTCAAGCACCAAGGAAGAGGATGTCTTGGAGACAGTCGTGGAGGCAGCAGGGGCTGAGACGGGTATCGAGGAGACTGGAGGGAAGGTGGAGGAGGAAGAGGAGGTTAAGATTGACGGAGCTCTGACGGTTGATTTCCTTTTTGATCTTGGTGCATCTTGCCTTGAGAAGTAAGTAGTTTATACAGCTTAAACATCTGATATCACACTTCAAGGCCCATGAATTACTCTAGAAACCTGCCTTGAGCCTACTTCAATCCCCTTCCAAACGCAACTTTGACCTGAAGATTCACATTTGGGTGTCCCCCCCCCCCACTTTGGGGTTTTTCCTTCCACATCTAAAACTGAATATTTCTGCTAGTTTCCTATTCATACTGTTACTTGTGCTAATTGTGCTCTTGGGTGGGCAATCAAATAAAAGAATTAGATAATAGAATGGGCAGTTGCAAACTGCTTGCTAACCAAAACAACCTTTGTATGGTATAAATGCGAAAAATAGTAAATGGCCTGACGCTTCGAGTCTTTCTCTGTCAGTTAATGTTTCGACCCTGGCAGAGTCTCGAGAAGGACTCTGCTAGGGTCGAAACGTCAGGCCATTAACTATTTTGTGCAAAATTAAAAAAAACAATATGGCTGATTGTTATCCCATTCTTTATTTTATTTAAGGAGTGGTCTAGAGTGGACGTCTCTCATCGCAAACATCCTTCAGCATCTGTGTCTGATGCCTTCATGGCAGGTTGTGATTGCTAAGAAGATCAGTGAGAGTATCGGATGCCTGCCCAAGGAGTGCCCACTCCCCTGCATCTTCGCTCTCTTTGTGGTGGCCGGCTTTCCTGAGGTAAGAATCTGCAATAATAACTATGATCCCCAGTTGTTGTTTTTTTGCTTTGGGGATAATGAATACAATTTCAATTTGTTGCGGTACCCGCTGTTAAGGATTCAAACTGCCTCAGCTAGCTCGGTGGCCTAGTGGTAAGACATCTGCTCTAGCAATGCAAAGGTCATGGGTTCGAATCCTACCCGAGTGAGTTGCCTTCAGATTTGTTTTTCTTCACAGAACTCAGGAAAGTGTTGCATGTATAGTGCGTAATACACATTGCTGAAAGGGTAAAAACCAAATTATATTAACAACGCAGCATGTTGAAGCACCTAACGATGAAAATTTGCTGTTATTGTTGCAATTTGCAAGAAGTTGGGAAACTGACGGGGAAAAGTCAAATCAATTTTGGGGTGAACAGAGACAAATTTACTCAGGTGGGCTTTGTACGTGCGAACTCAAGGTATATGTGCTGCTGCTCTACCATCTGAGCTAACGGCCCTTTTTTGAGCACTGGCACGTTAAAGGATTTGGGTACCTTTTCAAAATGTCCATAGATTTACATTAAACTTACAGGGTTTGAAGATAATGATAGTGGAAAGTTTCCCTTCAAATCTTACTTCCTGAGGTGCTGTAGTTTTTGAGAAATGAGTAAAACAATGTCATGAAAATACGTTTGTAAATGATTAAAATAATTTTCGTCTCATGAGACGAAAATTATTTTCATGACATTGTTTTACTAATTTCCCAAAAACTACAGCACCTCAGCACGTAATACTTTCAGGGAAGCTTTCTACTATCATTATCTTCAAACTGTGTAAGTTTAGTGTAAATCTGTGGACATTGGGGTTTTTGTCCTACAAAAGTTACATAGACCCTTTAACCGGTAGGTGTTAGGTTCAAATTCCATTCTAGTCAAATGTATAAGTAGTTTTTAACTCTTTCAGCAAGCTGAAATGCCCAGCTTTGTGAGGTTTGTCTTTGAAAAAAAGATAAAAAAGTCTTCTCATCAAACACACTGTATCTTGCTGATATGTGTTGCCTTGGTACATCCCAAAGTCAATAGTATTTTTGAAGTGTTAATGCCCTCTCGTGATAACATGTGTATTACGGGTCGCACATGTACTATTGATGACAATTTTTGAGAACATAAAAAAAAAATGGTACATGCACGATAATGACGTTTTTTAAATACATAAAATAGATTGTGTATGTAGGATCTTGGCACTGAAAAAGTTAATAACACAGACAGTGAATCAAGAAATGATGGGATTTATGTTTGTAATGGGGTCGTTTATTTAAAAATTGTTATTTAAAAAATTTGTTATTTTTTACTGGACAGGTTTTATGTCTCGGCAGTGCTGCGAGGTATTCTGAATCCACTGGGGAACAGTCTAACGTTATTGTTATTAGACATCTAGTAGAGAAGAACAGAGCCATCGTTACTGACGTTAGAACCAGGAAGAAAAAACATGTGAGTTTCCGTCAATTCAGAAACTGTTAGATCTGAAAATACCTAAATATCTCCATTTTATTAATTATTTGCTGTTCTAGTAATAGACCAACTGTGGAAAATTGATAGAAATGATAGTTTGGATAAATAAAAAATGAAATCCTAGATCGTGGAAGAGAAAATAATTTTGACTAAAAATTTGTTTCGCATCAGTTAAAAGATGATTCTGGTTGGGATGTGCCAGTATTTCCATCCAACACTGAAATTCAAAGACTCACCGTTGAAAGTGGGCTATTTAATTTTTTTTTTCTCTCTCAAACCATACTCAGGTGAAAGAATACAAGCTGATTGTAGATGAGGAGTTCGGACAGAGTCTGAAACCAGACGAGTTTTCGTTCTTCATCACCATTACCAAGGACATACTCACACAGCTCAAAGAAGGTATGATGTCATTGTGTCTTACCGTCAAGGAAACTTGATACCTTGATTCTGGTTTGCCAGTCCATATCAACAAATTTTAATCCTTGATTTTGATTGGTTGAACTGTAGCGACAAATTTGAATCCTTTTTTTTAATTGGTCGATCCATAGCACAAAATTGATTCCTTGATTTTGCTTGAAGATAAATTCGTTATCACTTGCGCTCGTGGAATAAGGAAAAATATAGCGTCTGTGCGTCCCATATCCAACTCATACCAGCTCCAACAGGTTACCAGCCAAAATTACATTAAGTTTACACTTTTGTGACTGGTGCCCTTCTACATTTTTGCTGAGCGAAGAAATTTGTCAAGCAGCATTTTCTGCTTAACAGCTTTATAAAATTGGGCCCAGAGCTTGGGTCCGGCCACAAGAAGCCACATAATAATCTGTTATTATTGTACAATGATTTCTATCTGTAGGTGCTGAACTGAACGTAGAAACAGTCTGGGTCCTCTACCTCATAATCAAAGCGATCCTGGCTAACATTAAGGTTTGTTTGTTTGTTTATCTGTCCATTAACTTGTTGTTTTTCTGCTAATTCGTTTGTGTTGACGTTTTGCCTGTCTTTTATTTATTTCCTTTATTTACCCAGGGTGAGCCAAATCAGTAAAAAAAAATGGTTGGGCCCTGCGAACAAACTAACATGTTAAAAGTAAATATAAAATCACATGATAAAATTACAATATAAAAATTACGTAAAATATTTAAGAATGTTACGGAAAATTAAAAGCAATATAAACAAAAAATAAGAGTAAAAAAAATAGTACAAGATACTAATACTGTCTGTCTGTCTGTCTATCTGTCTATGTTTTTTTCTCTGGTAATTGTGTTCTGGTTCACCGTTCCACAAACTCTGCTGACATTTTGCAGGTAGACGAGTAATGCCCTAAAAGATGGCAATCTACAACATTTCAACGTGAGGTTAGAGACTTGTAATATTTTTCTCAGCTCACGAGAGGACTCTATCAAGTATAAGAAAAATTAGTGCATCACAAAATTGAATTGTTCATTTCCCCTCCTCTTTGATGTTGCCAGGTATGTTACCATGGAAGCAGCAGCACAGTTGTTAAAAGTTTTGATGAAATTTAATTTTCCATTTGTCAATTTGTCTTTGTTCATTCTTTGCAGGGACTCGATGGTGCAGAGAAAAGACTGCAGCTTCTGACTAGCAACTTACTACCATTGCTAGTACACTTAGCGAGTCAGGCAACCAAACTCAACAGGCAATGGATCTTACGGGACCTAGAGGTACATTCAAGATATGTTAGCACTACTTACGAAGAAGTTACTTTGTTTTAACCATTTGTGGATACCTTCTTTTAGGCCTGGTTTAAAACAAAATTTATTAGGACTAAACTTTTTTTTTAGGAATTCAAGTTTCTACTTTAGTGTACAGTTTCAATTCCAATTTCAGTTGTAAATAATTTTGTTTTACGCTGAATTAAGGGTATCAAACAAGGCTACCATAAAGGGGCTGTGTAGAAAATAAAATCATTTTTATATTAGCTATAACATTAAATTACATAAGTACATTAATATAAGCCATGTTGATTGAAAGCAAGTAAAACATGAAGCAACTAAAATCTTGTGCTAAGAAACTACTCTTATTTTTAGGGATTTATAACTGTCTTTCCTTTCAAATTGCAGATTCTATCGATTCGTCTCTACACCCACGACAAGTCCGGCCCGTCCTCATTCAGCCGGTCCGACGATCCCGTATTCATCGACAGTGACAACTTGTCATCCCACGATGAAGACAATGACAAGGACAACAGTGACATCAACAATGAAAACGAGGACAGCGATGACATCTCAGAGTCAGACTTCAAATCCACATCGACGTTCTCGGAGTCCAGCGGGTCCGGGTACGCCACCCCAGACTCCATGCCACTGAGGGCTCCGCCACCTGTGCCCGGACAGCTGAGGGGATCATCCACTTCGTCACAGGGGGGAATAGATCCCTTGGAGGGGATTGAAGATAAAGCCAAGATCTTTATGCATGTGAGAGTAATACCCTGGTCAATTAAATCTGAAAACAAATTAAGAAGATTTTAAAGGGCTGAAGCTACTCTTATTTTGGGGGATTTATTGATCTCTGTTGTTTGAGGCTGTCATTTCTTTTGATTTGATTTGTTTTAATTGGCAAATTACCAGGAAAATTTGTGCAAATACATTAGACAAAAAGACAGAAAATGGCAATAAAATATGTTTACATGCTAAAACTTGTGAATGGTTTTTCACTATTTTCTCCCGACTCAAACAACGGATTATTCCCAAAACACCACTTATTACTATTTTGTCAGCTCTACTAGTCTCTTTTACAATACCTTTAAATAGTGAGTTGAGTGTTTTCCCTTCAGAACACAACTTTGAAAGGTACTGATGTCATGTAATTTTCTTTCTTCAGATGACGAATGAAGCCCTGCAGACGCCACTTCCCATACTAAGAGCAATTTATGAGAAGTCTGGCCACAATCTTGAGACAGTTGAAACCAAGATACAGGAATGGTCAGTACAATTTCTGGAACCTTATTTGATTGATGATACCCATGCCTACATCCATATGGACTGTAAAAGGGGTAACCCTGTTTCAGCCCTAGGAGTAGGTGGCAACGGCCCCTGGAAGAACAAAAATTGTAGCCCACACCTTGAAGTGGCCTTCAGGCCTTGTGTGTCTGGCGAATTGCATAAAATAAAAATAAAATAAAAAAAACCTATCCCATAGACCATTCCATAAACTTTCTCTACTCCCTGCGTCTGTCTCAACTCCCTTGAGAGCGTAAAACACCCTAAGCTGAACACTATTGGTAATTACTCAAAATAGTTGTAAGCATAAAAACTTACTAGGTAACGTGTTATAGAGAGCTGTTGATAGTTTATAAAACATTATGACAAACGGCTCCCCCTGAAGTACAGGGTTTTTGAGAAAGATGTAATTTTTCTCTAAAATATTTCAATCTGAGAAAGACTTCAGGCCTGTAGCTCTTCTCAGGCATCTGGAAGCACACAAATTTGTATTTTTTTCTTTCATTATTCTCTTGCAACTTCGATGACCGATTGGGCAACTTTCACAGATTTGTAATTTTATGCACATGTTGGGATACACTACGTGAGAATACTGGTCTGTGACAATTACCAAATGTGTACAATGCCTTTAAATTATCATAGATTTGACGTTGTTGCTTCTTTGCATTGGCTCCAAATTATTTTTGGAAAAAAGGCTTAGTTCTGACTTGAGTTTGTGAACTTAAGCATTTCTGCATGTCATTTGTCTACTCCATCTTCTTGTAGGTTTCTTGAAGATGGGTCGGCAGGGGTGAGTAGTGACATCAAGGAGCTCGCTAAGAGATGGGAGCCCAAAAACAACACAGAGAAATCCTCCAAGATAGACCTGAAGTCCGTTGACTCCGGTGCCGTGGCCTTCAGCTCGTCAAGCTCTCTGCCTAAGTATGTACAACTTTTGCGCATTCTTGTTCAGCCAGGCCTGGCCGCAGGCCACGGAGGCAATATACCTTTTCGCAAACACTATGCGCAAGCGCAAACTAATGAATGAGGTGCATTGTGGGATAGCTATGGATCAAATTTGATCACCAACTAGACCACAATGCACCTAATTCCAATCTTTACGCACGCGCCCGAGTATTTGTGAAAAGGACATGGCCTCTGTTGTCTTGGCCTTGGTGCCCCTTTAAAAGTTTCCCATAGACTTTCAGATATTGCAATAGAAGTGCCCCTTTGCAAAATGGAAACGGCCTTGCCCTTTCAGAGATGAAATTTCAGGCCTGTTCTGGCAACATCATTTATTAATAAGGGAATAAAAGGTGAGGGAATGAGTTTTGAAACTGCCGTTTAAAACCGGCAGGGTCGTGACCGTGCCATAAATAACTGAACTTTGATATTATTTTCTATAGACCTACAAAGACGCCTCATGAAGCCATCGCGGAGCCCATGGTTGATATGTCGTTGAAGCTCATCGCCAGCTCAGAGAAAGCCCTTAGGGAGGTAGGATAGCTTATTGTGGTTTCTAAAAAACATCATCTGTTAAAGTTCATGTAGATTTTGTTCTTTAGCCAAAATTTGAACCACTGTCAGTTACATGTAAGACTATAATTCACACTTATTGTTGAATTTGTTGTAATTGTAGAGTTACCAATGGCAACAGAGATCCCGAAGTGCCGATCTACTGAAGAAGGAACTCAACACCCACGGGAAGACTAATCCAAGGGAACATCTACACAAGGTTTGTCAAACTCTAGAGCATGAGAAAATAGACATAGCTAGTGCAAACTTTTTTTATTTTTTAAATTTTTTTATGAGAGTCCCCCTAACACCAGAAGGGTACACGTGAGGGCTACGCTTGATAAACGAAAATATTAAAGATAGGAAGAGAGAAAATAAAAATTAATTGGTGAATGGAAGCATGGTATCTGTTAGGAGAAGTGGAAGGCAAAACAAAAGGTTATTAGTCATTTCCTTCTTGGATGTTCAGACCATGGGGTTGAATGGTCTGGAGAACAATCTCTGTGGTTGCCTAGCTAGTGCTTCAATGCCCTGTAAAATCATGTCAGTAATGAAGTGATTAGGAAGATTGAAATATGTGTTGAAGTTGAAAAGAAAACAAGGTGGCTCCAGTTCTCCCACTACTCCGTTGTTTCTAACTTGCTCAAATTTACCATCCTTCATTTACAGATAAACTATGCAATATCCATAATGTATGCGAGACATCTACTGGCAGCCCTGCTTGCTGATTGGCCATCGGAAGGTCACCTGATCAACACAGCTACATTAGGGTGTACAGAGCCTGCTCAGATGGTCAGCGTTCTGGACCTCCTTCAAAGAGACGAGGAGAAGGAAGTCCTTAAAAAGGTCAGTCCCAAGAATTTGTCCTGGGGTGGATTTCACAAAGGTAGTCCTAACTTAGGACTAGTCCTAGGCAATGCTAAGAGATAGGACCAGTCCTAAGTTAGGACCAGTAACTCATCCTAACTTAGAACTGGTCCTATCTCTAAGCATTGCCTAGGACTAGTCCTAAAGTTAGGACTACCTTTGTGAAATCCACCCCTGCAGTTATAGGCTGGAACCTATGCACAGACACCTTGGCCCAATTTCTTTAAAGGGTTTGGGTACGACACAAAACAAACGTCCACAGATTTACATTAAACTTAAAAGGTTTAAAGATAATGATGGTAGAAAGCTTCCCTTAAAACATACATGTTGAGGTGCTATAGCAACATTTTTCGGCAAACAGAAATATTCAACTCAACTTGGTATATTGTACAATATAAAAAACACAACTGGACTGTAGTCTGCAGGCTAGGTCAAGTTTGTGACTTTTGTGGCTTTAAACTTGATAATAAAAACACAGAATTTTTTTTTTAAATTTTGTTATTATAATTATGTAGGTACATGCATAATATTTTTAAACTGTATGGGAATTCCTGATTAATATGCTAGATGTAGTATGATGTGGTATTTTGACTTGTTACCTGTTTCTGCTAAGCACGTTTTTTTTCCAGTGCTTCGTCAATTTGTGATTTTAAGAAGTTTTATGAAATTGGCATGCTGGTGACTGCCGTTTCAGTGTTTAAAAAATTAAAAAAAAAAAAAACCATGATAATCTTGACGGATAACGATATTTTGATCTGTTTGGTGCCCTTTCCAGGTTGTTTCTAACGTTGTCAGCCATTGTCAGCCGGAGTTGCTAGCTCCTCTCACCGTCGCTGCGTGTACATTCATGGAAGAGGCTAGTATGGCGCCTGTCATTAGGGAATCACTGCATAAGTACAAGAATGATACAAAGGATGAGGTGGGTACCAGACGGGCATATTTAACTGCTCTTCTATTTCTTTGGTGAACAACCCTGAAATATGTCAAGTGTCAGTTTTTATTTTGTTTTTATTTTATTTAGTGATAAATTGCATAATGTTTGACATTAATCTGTCCATCCGAATCTACTAGTTTGGCATTGTGGTACAAAGTTGTTATCCATGTGTCACTGAAATTCATGGAAACTTGTGATTTTATAAGATTTTTTCCAGTTTCCAGAGCTCCCTTTGCCTAACTTGAAGGACTCAATGTCGTTGACTTGAGTCACTGACATGGATTCGATTCAGACTCGAGTCACCAATTTTATTGACACGTGACTTGACTTGACTTGGGAGAAAATGACTTGAGACTTGACTTATGTAAAACTGACTTGAGAGTTGAGAATTTAATTGAATGAAGATTTGGCTACAATGTCGCTTCCGACATCGCGATGTTTTCTGACTATGACATCAATCAATCTATTCATTGAATATCAATCAACACATTCAATTTCTATTAATTCATTGATTATCAATTTGAATCACAGGGTCATGTGACAATAGCGGGGGCAACATTCCTCAGCATCAAGTTTGATGAGCGTTGCAGCACGGAAGAGGAATGTGACGAGTTGTCCTTCGCGGCGGACAGCAGTTTCAAACAGGACAGGCACGAATTCAGCGGCGGACGAGGAAACTGGAACGACTTTGAAATCCCTGGTAATTTTGTGTGTGTATATTCTACCCACCACATTATACTTGAATTCCTGATTGCATAAAGCTGTAACTCAAAACAGCAGAGTGTGGGTTCGAAACCCAGTCATGACACTTGTGCCCTTGAGCAAGGCTATTAGCTATAATTGCTTGGTAAACAGTTGGGAAGGTAGTGCATTCTGCTCTACCAGTCTGGCTCCTAGTGGATGATACCCATGCCCACATATTAAGGACTGTGAAGGAGGTAACCCTGTTTCAGCCTTGGGAGTAAGTGGCAGCCTGCCCCTGGTGACAGTTGATTTGGGTTTACAGCCCAAATCAGTTCAATGTTGCCCGCAGCCTGAAGTGGCCGTCCTTGGCCTTATCACAAGCAATTATGGTTAAGTGCATTGCTCATGGGCACAAGTGTCAGGATGATCTCGCATAAACAAAATCAAAGTCTTTTATAATAAGATTTATATTAAATTAGGTTAGAATTTGAGCCATTTGTTTGTATTTTTAAATTTATTCAGGAGATACAGTTTACTACAAGTTCACCTCAGACAGTAGTAATAATGACTGGGGATTCAAGTTCACTGTCATTGGAAACAGGCTAGGAAGGTGAGTTTGGGGCCATTTGAAATGTGGGTCAAAAGAAAAACCTGAAAATCAAAATTCAGTTTTTATTGAAAAACAAATATAAATATATGTATTAACAAATGAAAAAGAAGAAGATAAAATATCAAGTTGGCCAAGATCATTAATTGTTGTTTTAAAAGCCAGGTAAGGCTATTGAGAACTACTGATGTTACCTTTGATCTAAAATATCTGGTTCATTTGAGGCGTTACTTTGTTCTTTGATTGGTCACTGTGGAAGAGTAGGGATTAACCCTGATGTTTCTGGTTCACATAGCCATAATCCTTGTTTACATATTTCCTCAGGCTTGTGAGCTTGAGTAATTAAGTTCACTTATGAGGCATCCTTGGTTTCATCACCATTAATGTACTATAATGATAATAATTACACACTTCATCTTTTTAGGAAAAAACACCTTATGAAGCCAATAGCTTCTGTATAATTAACTCTATAATTTGTTGTTGTATGCATCAACTACTGTTATAGTTTAACAACTTTACTAACTGAAGAAAACTTAAGCTAAATTCGTTCTTGTTACTATTATTAATTTTCATAGATTTGATACTGGATATATTATTCTAAACACAGTGCTATCCAAACAAGGTCTCGCAAGGTAAGATGATTTTTATGATAGGTATAATCAATTTTCTTGGTTACATCATTCTTTCACAGCTCACCCTTTCCCATCAAAAGAAGAACATAACTGTATTGTTTCCAAACCCTATCCCAACTTCATAGAACCGCTTAGCACAAAAGGTAGCTAAGCACAAAAATAAATTTTTGCTTAGAATAATGTTACCAGCCAAAATACTATACCACTCGTCTCGTCTGTGCTGGTTTCCCGCTTACTTGTGCTTAGCTGAAGATCATCAAACCAAATTCTTTGCTTAAAGGAAAAGTACACGTTTGGTTACTACTCAGAACAAATATTAACTTAAAAATTGACTTGGTAACGAGCATTGGAGAGCTGTTGATAGTGTACAACATCTTTGGGAAACGACTCCCTCTGAAGTGTTGTAATTTTTGAGAAAGAGGTAATTTCTCACGAAAATAATAAAAGACTTCTAGCTAGAAGTATTTTATTCCTATCTGAAAGCACACAAATTCGTCCAACAAGGGTGTTTTTCCTTCATCATTTTCTCGCAACTTTGATGACCAATTGAGCCCAAATTTTCACAAGCTTGTTATGCTATGCTTATGATGGGATACACCAAGTGAGAAGACTGGTCTTTGACAATCACCAAACGTGCACAGTGCCTATAAGCAGCTTTATAAACTTGGGCCCTGTAGTGTTACATGTTTTGGCGTTGTATAGTGCTTGCTGTTCTGTAAGTTGTGGCTGAATCTAAATTGATGGCTTTGGGCTGGAAAAACCTATTTGATGTGCAGAGTATACTGTTCAAAACATCAAAACCAAATCGGCTCTTTTCAGAGCCTACACTCCCTCAAACGAGATTTAATACATGGTTGTACCCTCAAGATTATTATTGTATATAGTTTATTCTTATTATTCAGACCATGCAAAACATCACTAACATTGTCACAAACCATATGGGTATTCTGTATTTTCAACTTCATTGAGAACAAATTAGCCAATATTTGTATTTCTGATGACTGGCCACCTCACACCCAGACATGGCTAGTTTATCTCTCTGATCCCGTAACCGACTTTGATGTGTTTTCTCTACAGGCATATAGCCTTGCAGGAGTTATGGGCGTGGTTGGTCCACGTCGCTTGCAGACAGACGGCCCAGTATCGCCTCAAGACCATAGAAATATTATTACAAGTTCTTCACACTCTAGCAAGGTGAGTCTATTTGCTATTCAGCGAGTCTATTTGCTATTCAGCGAGTCTATTTGCTATTCAGCAAGTCTATTTGCTATTCAGCGAGTCTATTTGCTATTCAGGGAGTCTATTTGCTATTCAGTGAGTCTATTTGCTATTCAGTGAGTCTATTTGCTATTCAGTGAGTCTATTTGCTATTCAGTGAGTCTATTTGCTATTCAGTGAGTCTATTTGCTATTCAGTGAGTCTATTTGCTATTCAGTGAGTCTATTTGCTATTCAGTGAGTCTATTTGCTATTCAGTGAGTCTTTTTGCTATTCAGCAAGTCTATTTGCTATTCAGCGAGTCTATTTTTTGCTGACAAAATTTGAAAACAAAGTCAGTGACGAACCACTACATGTCGGTATTTAGGAAAATTTTGGGTACCCACACATGTTATTATTAGTTTATGGAGTCTTCCTTTGAAAATAAAACTTCAACCTTGAAACCCTAACTTGACAAGGGGAAGATAAAAGTTTGTAAAATTTAGTACCGGGATCTGATGTTGTCTCGTCAGGATTGAGTTGTAACAAATTTTACTGAACAATTTCCCTCATGGAGATGCACAGCGTCTGTAAAACTCCTGAATTGTTACATGCGAGGTTCCAGGTCTAGAATAGGGGAGAGCCCATGCCTGAAAACTATTTTTAGAAATGTTCACTTTTGGCAAATCTCACCCCTATTTATTGTCTTTCAGTATCATCACATTTAAATCCATTGGCATTTTTGTTTTTTAAATATGTGATAAAATGTTGATGTTTTTTATTTCCACCACGAAGTGCGAAACTGGTAAACGACTCAGCGACCATAGACCTTGCCACTGCTCCCGATCTTGGCTTATTGAAGCCCTTATGGAGGTTACTAGAAGCCATGAATGAGAAACTGGTACCTGACGCAGCCACGACCACGCTACCACCGCTACAACGAGCTCTCACAGAACTCTTTATACGAGCCGAAAATCTAGCATTCGTAAGTCTTATATATTCAGGTTTACGAAGGATATTATTTGTGTTTTACTAAAATATTCAAACATAGTGTTGAAAAAAAAAAAAAAAAAAAATCATTGGAGGTATTTTATTTAATTGAAAGTTTACAAAGAGTGTTTTACTTACCGGTACATTCAGCTGTCCTTGCCAACTAGCTCAGTTTGTTTATCAACAATGGAAAGGTCAAAGGATACCGAGGATGGAGGAACAAAGTAGTCTGTTCCCTTTTGGTACAACAAGACACATTCATTATTACTAATGTCTTCTTCTTTAGTCCATTAGGGCGTCAGCCGTCCCGTGGTGATCTGAGAAGTGAACTCCTTCCAGGCGTCCCTGTCCAGTGTGGTCTTTCCCAGGCCATACAGTCTCCCCCCATTGCACGAATGTTATCTGTCCACCTCGCCTTTGGCCTTCCTCTGCTGGCGCAACCAGCAACACGTCCGTCCATACATTGCTTCTCCTGGTTATTCCCATCTCTTCTTGCAATGTGCCCGAAAGACATAAGTTACTAATGTAGTAAGGGCAAATGAACAAAGGTGGTGGTAAAAGTCAACTTGTTCTTATAGATTATTTTACAATGTTTTTATTATTTTTATTTTCAGGATTGGGGTGTACAACAAGAATACGCCATATCTTTGGTGGATGAGGACAAGATCTTATCTGCCACTGTTCAGGTGAGAAACCAAAGTGTGTCTTGCATAAAAACAAGTCAGTCTCATTAAGAGTCATATCCGCCAATCAAACACTGTCGGTCTCTTGCTGTAATCCTTGATCATTCTTTTATGGGTTTTTAAATAAATTTTAATGTGTTTTAAAAAGTGTTTTCTTACGTATGTTAGTATATCTTGTGCAATTTTTACCTTTCAATATTTTATATGTTCCTGTACTATTGGAAATTAAATTTCATGTATTTTTATACTTGATGACAAAAAAAAATCAATTCAATTAATTCAATTCCATTTTTGGGTTTGATGCAGCTGGTTGTCGTAAGGATGTTTACAAGCAAGGATGTTTTTAGCCTTCCACACTATCGGTGTCAAGCCCGGTTCATACTTTAGAATACCTTAAGAATGCGAAGCAAATTCAAACGTCACATGTCTGTTTTCCCAGCGAATATTTCACAGGAGTTGAACACATTTCAACTGCTGCAAATTATTCGCATGAAATAGGCTTAAGACAAATTCCAATCTAGGTAACGTTGTTTTAATCTGGATTCCATTTGCTTCTTCTTGTTTTTTAAATACAGGGCATTCGGAACGTTGCCGCTATCGGCTTGGCAATTGGCATCCCCAATAAGGCGTCGAGGGAGTGTCAAACCCAAGAAAATCTAACCAGGATTAATTCCACGGGGACTCTATCTACAACCTTGACTGTATAAACCACACTCCCGCTGATGTAAATGAGAATATTTTTTTTTTTTATCGGTGCAAATGTAAGTTGTGTTTTGCTCTCTACTGCGGAGTGAAATTCAGGTTTTTTTAAATTTCTGGGCAGTTATGATGGTAAGCCATCTCTGTAGATTCAACGCTTAGCACACATGCTGAGTGTATGATAAAGTTTGCTGAAAGGTCATTTGAACTCTCCTATCTACTGAATATTCATCATAATTTAATTGATTCGTTTGTAATCAAGGTAGTTCGCTAGTGTGCCAAATATGATTATTACCCTTCCTATCTACTGAATATTCATCATCATTGAAAAAACTTTTTTTGTAATGTAAAGCAATTAACCAGCACGCTCTTTGATAGCGTGAACCCTCCTATTTACTGAATATTCATCATCATTATAATATTTTAGTCATAAAAGCAGTTTCTTAGCAAACAGTTGACTCCTCCTATCTACTGAATATTCATCATCATTCAAATTTCTTTTTAGTAATGTGAAGCAATTTACCAGCATGCTATTTGATAGAGTGAACCCTCCTATCTACTGAATATTCATCATCATTATAATATTTGTCATAAAAGCAGTTTCTTAGCAAACAGTTGACTCCTCCTATCTACTGAATATTCATCATCATTCAAATTTATTTTTAGTAATGTGAAGCAATTTACCAACAGGGCCTCTTTAATAGCTTGATCCCTCCTATCTATTGAATATTCATCCGCATTATATTTTAGTCAAAAAAAGCAGCTTCTTAGCAAACTGTTGACTCCTTCTATCTATTGAATCTTCATCATTATTTAAATAACAACTAACCAGCACGCTATTTGATAACGTGAACCCTCCTATCTACTGAATATTCGTCTTCATTGTGATGTTTTGTCATAAACGCAGTTTCCGACTTAGCAAGCTACTGATGCCTCCTCCATGTATCTACTGAATATTCATCATTATTCAAATGTTTTTGTGAAGAGTGCTGTTTTCTAATATGCAAAGCATTTGTTCATTCTGTGTATACTGTTAAAACCAGTTGTTCCAGTAAAACTGATAGGGCCCACTGGGATTTATGTCCCAGTTGCCAACTCTCCCTGATTCTGCAGAAAATTCCTTGAACATAAACCAATCTTTCCATGTTTTTTTGATGAACAAACTTAAAATATCCCTGATTATGGAAACTGTGTCCCCATTTTTTTGAATATATTTCCAAGTCTCTCCCCTGATTGTTGTGCAAAATCACCCTGATTGCAAGATGCAAATGGTGGCAGCCAGTGCCGTTACGATCTGAAAGGGAATTTCAAAATTGGAAAAGTTTTGATGTTTTTGTTGTCTGATAGACGAGCTTCGAAGTCATGATCTTCAACAATTATTTTATTTTTTGACCCCAATAATGTAAATATGACACATTTTAAGTACAACTTGAGTTGTATTTTGTTGTTATTTTGTTGTTATTTTAAATCTAGCTTCTGTGAAGTTTTGTGATGATTATTAGATTTAATTTTCAAGAAAAAACACCATACCTGCCTTATCAATGTTCACAGTCTTCTTGAACAAAGTTATTGAAGACCCGCTTACCAAAATGTATGCCACAAGTATCAACTTTGCAGGGAACCAGCTAAAGTCCATGTGCATCAAGTTTGATTGGTGGCTTGCTTGTTCTAAGCTATATAGCTCTCCTCTGCTAAGCACCTTCAAAGCATCAAAGGAAATTCCCTCATTTTACAGTTCAAAAGGCAACCTTTAAGATAGATATTTACTAAAACATGGCTGCACATAATAAAAGCACATAATCATTATTACTATTACTTTTTTGTTTAAGACACAGTGCATGTATACAAGAACAATGCACTTGATTGCTGGCTTTTGGGTCACATTACGTCTGGATCTTATCTAAGCACATTAATTTCCACACAAATATCGTTACATTTTGATTACGTTTTATATTTATATATATAACATAATGTATATGCTCCATTGTTTTTTCTTTATCTCCCTTGATATAATGTTCATAGAAGCGTGAAACGATGCAAGTGTTTGTATAATGATGTAATTATATGAGAGAGAGGAATCGGACTGTATAGAAAGTGTACATAGCTATGACATTTTTATAAAATGTTATTCTACTAATGAAATATCTCAACTCCAACAACCTATAAACGCAACTTTAGGTTTTTTGAGCCGAGTATTTCGTAATCAGATTGAGGAAATCCTTATTGATTTGAGGATATGTATTGTGAGAGAATGAAGGTATGATTCTGTGTCTGGGATACAAGGCCAAACATCACCAAATGGGAACGAGCGATCACAAAGTCTGGTTTGCCATTGGCTATCAAAGTCTACTGAAGCTATCGAGTGGTAGGTAGCAGACATCTGAGGTTAGTCACTGTAGTCACTGTAGACTTCGGCTACAGCTATGGCTAGGGTGCGCGCGTCTGCTATTCTTCAACACTGACAGACGCGCTGATCTAGCCGTAGCTGTAGCCAAAGTCGCCAATTCGGACACGGCCTTATTGTGATTGTTGGCACTCGCATGAACAGCGCCCTCTATGGACCATCACATGGCCTATTATCAGCAAATGGGACTGAGTAGTCAGGTATTCAATTGGCAATCAGTCTACTGAAACCTTTAAGCAAAAAGGTTGAACATAATTATTTGAATTGCTTGATTGCAACTGCATGCAAAAGAGGATTTGAAAAAAAAATACAAAAATTAGTATCGTAGGGGGTTTAAAAAAAGGTTTTGGTCATAAAATGGTGAAGTTTTAACAAACATGATTTTCAATCACACTGTACTCCGCGCTGTACTTCTTCATGGGAAGTCGGAAAACAATTACCCGTTTTCAGTATGTAGATTTATTTAACGTGAAATGCATCAATTTGTTTGTACCTTTACCATTACTTCAATAACTATGTTATCTCGGTAGTCATTTTGGAATACTTCACAGATATTTTGATTTATGATTAATCCCTTGCCAAGTTGTTTGCAGAATTAATTTTGAACATTAGTTTTTAATCACCCTGAAAATAATTTGTTCTGTTTTTACTTAAAGGAACACGTTGCCTTGGATCGGTCGAGTTGGTCTTTGAAAAACGTTTGTAACCGTTTTTTATAAAATGCATATGGGTAGAAAGATGTTGTAAAAGTAGAATACAATGATCCACACAAACATGCCTCGAAATTGCGTGGTTTTCCTCTTACCTTGTCGACTAACACGTCGGCCATTTATGGGGGTCAAAATTTTGACTCCCATAAATGGCCGACGGTGATAGTTCGCACAGTAGAAGGAAAACCACGCAATTTCGAGGCAAACTTGTGTGGATCATTGTATGCTACTTTTAAAACATCTTTCCAACCATATGCATTATATAAAAAACGGTTACAAACGCTTTTGTTTTGACCAACTCGTCCGATCCAAGGCAACGTGTTCCTTTAAAGTGAAACTTCATCATTGTATTTTTGTTTTCGAAAATGTGAATTGGGGGGTTGAATATCATATAAAATATCGTTTTACAGACCCTACGTTTTGTTGCGGCCATGACTGCTGAACAAAAATGAGAGGAAATGGTGATGTTTTGAAGCTGTTGACAGACCTTGTTGTCTTAAAACTTGCACTGTCAAACGATGGTCAGTTGACCATTGTTTCAAAATGATACAGAAATGTTGGGTTTTTTTTTACGTCTATCAAAAACAATTTTGTAGAATAATTGGGAATAATATGTACTTTCGATAAAGTGAGTTATTTTGTAGCAAGTAAAGGATTTTTTTTGAAGGATGTAATCGACTTTTGAAATTAATTCAGCAAAAAGAAATATTAGAGAAAATAAGAATGATTATTTCTTAGTGCTTTTTTTGCTTTTATATGTTATAAATGTGCAATACCTCAATTTGGTGTTATTGATTTAAAGTTAACTTGATAAAACAACAGATTGTTATTTTTTACAATAAATGAGGAGAAACAAAAATTTGAGAAAATTATGTGACTGTTTTGTGTGTTTTTTTTCTAGCTGGTTGAGTCTTGCAATGTTAAGAAGTGATGTAAAGCAGTGATTTAGCAGCCTAGGAAAGGAAAGGATGTGGCATTGGATGAGGTTACTATTTAAAAGTCCACAGATTTTCACTGTTTGAATATAATGATAGTTGAAAGCACCCCATAAAATATTACTTGCTGAGGTGCTGTTCTTTGTCAGAAAAGTCACGAAAAATAATTTTCATCTCTAAAGACGAAAATTCGGTCAGCATGTAAAACGTATTTTCGTGACATTGTTTTAGTTACTCATTTCTCAAAAGCTACAGTACCTCAGCAAGTAATTTTTTTCAGAAGCTTTCTATTATTATTATCTTTAAACAGTGTAAGTTAAATGTGGAAGTGGTGTTTTGTATTACAAAAAATACCCAAATCCTTAACTTAACTGCATTTAAAGCGCTTCAACACTGTTTCAGTATTCAGTCAAAACACATTATAATACAGAATAAAAACATGAGCAGAAATAGCATTTTGCGGTAAAATACACAATGGTTATTGACTGTGGCTGCTGGCAGTACTAATAAATGATACTATTGGCTGTGGCTAATGGCTAGATGTGGCTGTTTGCATTGGCTGTACAGGGCAAAATCCTAGCCTGTCTCGTGTGATGTGAAAGCAAGAGACATGGGCCAAATTTCGTAGAGCTGCTAAGCACAAAAATTTGCAAAGCATGAAATTTCATCCTTGATAAAAGAAACAGGATTACCAACAAAATTTCCATTTGTTGCATAATATTGCTTGTTTTGGGTATTCAGCTGATGTTTGCTTATCTTGAAAACCATTTGGAAACTTGGTTGGTAACCCTGTTTTTAATCAAGGCAGAAATGTTATGCTAATCAATTTTCTGTGCTTAGCAGCTCTATGAAATTGGTCCCTAACCAATATTGCATATATCACATTGTGGATTCAAAGTCTGTATTAAAGTTTGTCTGTATAACAAAAAGTGCATTTATAATTTTGTCAGGTCAGAGGCGGGTGAGAATCTGATGCACAATTATTGATAACGTGTAATGTGGTAGAACCAAGGAATGAATTAATAATGTCAAATGATGATGTTTTGGAAGTTTCTACATAATTAAATGTAAAAAAAAATGTACATGTATCAACGCTGTAAAAATGTAGGCTGAAGTCAATTTTGTGTGTGTATTGTCTTCAGAAATTTTCTCAAAAGAGAGTTAACATCTAGAAAGGAGAATCTGGACACATTTACACTTCTTAGACAGATTTTAATCAAAGGAGAAGTCAACAGCCTTGGTATGCACAAAATGGTGAGGTTGAAAATGAATATTCACAAATTTCACTATTAACTAAGATGGCGTAAAAATTACCATTGAAGTTTGTTTTGGCTGAAATGTGGTAGCTTTTGAGATAATGAGCAAAAAAAAAATTGGTTCTCATAAGTCTGAAATCCAATGTTTGAAAACAGTGGGTGGTTTTCACTAGTTTTCACTATATTTTGTGACCCTGGTGAAAATTGAGCTTAAAGTTTTGCAAATTTTGTTCATTGTCTATGACTGGACAAAATCTTAGGGCTAGGTGGTCACACAAAGAGTGGGGTTCCAGAGAACAGCACGGCCATCTCATACTACCATCTGATAAGCACCCTAACATTGCACTTATCGAAAAGAGAAGGGGTTCGCCCCGATGTTCCTGGCTGTGGCTGCTAAATGCGCTGCAGCACCTTGTAAACCCTTATAAGTGCTACATAATTGGGTCTCAGAATTCATAATTTCAAGAACCTATCTTTCTGAAAGTTTGTGTATACTCAGCACCTTGAGTACCTTGTTTGGTAGATACGTGCGCTTTATAAGACTTCAATATTATATTATCTCATACTACCATCTGATAAGCACCCTAACAGCACAACCACAGTGCACACAGGGAATTACAACCAACCCGCTGCAGGAAAACGGCAGCAATGCTTTAAGGAGAAGTCACCAATACAAGATGCTAGATGCAATAATGTGGAACAAGCAATAATAATAATAATAGCAAGTAATAATTGTTGCGTCCTGACTTTAAAATATCTGCAAACAAAATAAACACATGTAAATATTTTGTTTTCAGTCTTAAGAAATCAATGTGTTCACCAAACATAGAATTCCAGTCCTATTATTATGATGTACATGGGTGGGAATATGTTACTCTCTTCCTAGTGGCCTTGTCTACAGGACTACCTACATAGCACACATGCCAGTAATACACATTTTTCGAGTTCACAATGTCTTATGATCCACACAAAAAATATGTCAACATTAAAATTAGCATTTTTTTCTTCTTAGATATTGCTTTGCATGGAACCGGTTGTCTGTAAAGTGCCACATGTAACATGGCCTTAACAACACTACTTATCACCCTGAAAAAGTTTTACTACGTGGGTCCTAAATTGTCACAACCCAGAGTTCTAAATCAGTCAAATAATAGACCTATTTCTTCTGATTATAAATCCAGTTCCATTTTTACAAACATCTTAACATTATAATCCTCAATCTGATCCAACACTTTCTTGACTTGTTCCTTGTCATTTGGTGAGTGCTCCATCAACTCCTGGACATAACGTATCCATACGCAGTTGACACATCCACTCTCGCAGCAAGTCTCTGGATCAGGCGGCTGGGGCATCGGCTTGGGATCCTTTAGTTCAAAGGCCGAGGATCCACTCAGTTTAGGGTCACTAATCCCATGTGGATCACCAGGTTGTTGCAGATCAACATCAGTTGAAGAAGTTGAGTTAGTTGATAAAGATCTCCACTGATGTGTTGAACCAAACTGTGGACAGTGATCATCTGCACTAGTATTAAATATTACTAAAAATGAACAATTCTTCATCTTCTTCCATGATTTCACATGCCTGCAACTTCCAACAGATCTCCGACTGGCAACACTCTCTTCAGTTGATGTTGATGCCAGATTTACGGCTGTATCCAATGCATCTGTGGGGTCTTTATTATTTGCTAAGTTGCTTCTGGTCATGCTGGTGGTGTGTCTGGTTCTGGAAGTGAAGGGCCAGTCCTTACGTTCTTGAGCTGCTTCTGCTGATGTTGTAGGTGTTACATGTAGATTTTGTGCACAGCAGGAATTGAGAGTGAGAGTGAGACGGACGTTGGTAAAACGCGGAACGATTGCGGAACGACGGAATGGCGGAACGCTTTTATATGCGATGTAACAGATTGTATTGCACGTATGTACATACGTACATACATACGTACGTGTATCCATGAAGCATGGAGGTAGAAATATGGAGGTAGCTAGATGGCAAGACGACTGTAGAATTTGCTGCATATATTCCAGTGTATAGAAAGTCTTTGGAATGATACTTTGTACTTACCAGTGCGTTCTTTCATTGGACAACTTGGCATTTCAAGATTATTTTTTAGAAAGGTTCTTCGTGCATGATGACATTATGCATTAACATGGAGCGCTGCTGAACTCCATGGCTGAACTACAACGAGTGTACAACTGTGTGTAATTTGTATGCATGACCCACACGCGCATACTGTGTATGTACATAGGCTTCATCCCCCTATTATGGCTGATGATGGTGCATTGCGCGAACGAAATATAAAGGGGGGGGGGGGGCATGATAAATGAGCAAAAACACCATCAAGGACGGGGTGCTCCACCAATTGCAATATACCAAAATATTCTTTAAGGACTCCTCTTTCATAATAGCTATCCAAAATAGTGGAGCACCCCGTCAATGAGGTCGAAAAAATTAGTTCTTTTGGCGGAACGTTTTTAAGCCACCATTAACACGTACAGTGCATTGCGCGAACTGAAACAAAATAAGGGGGTACATCGACGGACAAAAACACCATCAAGGACGGGGTGCTCCACCAATTGCAATATCCCAAAATAGTCTTTGAGGACTCCTAATTCATACTAGCTATCCAAAATAGTGGAGCACCCCGTCAATGAGGTCGAAAAAATTAGTTCTTTTGGCGGAACGTTTTTAAGCCACCATTAACACGTACAGTGCATTGCGCGAACTGAAACAAAATAAGGGGGGTACATGGATGAGCAAAAACACCACCAAGGACGGGGTGCTCCACCAATTCCAATATACCAAAATATTCTTTAAGGACTCCTCTTTCATACTAGCTATCCAAAATAGTGGAGCACCCCGTCAATGAGGTCGAAAAATTGAGTTCTTTTGGCGGAACGTTTTAATGCCACCATTAACACGTACAGTGCATAGCGCGAACTGAAACAAAATAAGGGGGGTACATCGACGGGCAAAAACACCATCAAGGACGGGGTGCTCCACCAATTCCAATATACCAAAATATTCTTTAAGGACTCCTCTTTCATACTAGCTATCCAAAATAGTGGAGCACCCCGTCAATGAGGTCGAAAAAATTAGTTCTTTTGGCGGAACGTTTTTAAGCCGCCATTAATACATACAGTGCATTGCGCGAACTGACACAAAATAAGGGGGTACATCGACGGGCAAAAACACCATCAAGGACGGGGTGCTCCACCAATTGCAATATACCAAAATATTCTTTAAGGACTCCTCTTTCATACTAGCTATCCAAAATAGTGGAGCACCCCGTCAATGAGGTCGAAAAAATTAGTTCTTTTGGCGGAACTTTTTTAAGCCGCCATTAATACATACAGTGCATAGCGCGAACTGAAACAAAATAAGGGGGGTACATCGACGGACAAAAACACCATCAAGGACGGGGTGCTCCACCAATTCCAATATACCAAAATATTCTTTAAGGACTCCTCTTTCAAACTAGCTATCCAAAATAGTGGAGCACCCCGTCAATGAGGTCGAAAAAATTAGTTCTTTTGGCGGAACGTTTTTAAGCCACCATTAACACGTACAGTGCATTGCGCGAACTGAAACAAAATAAGGGGGGTACATGGATGAGCAAAAACACCATCAAGGACGGGGTGCTCCACCAATTCCAATATACCAAAATATTCTTTGAGGACTCCTTTCTCATACTAGCTATCTAAAATAGTGGAGCACCCCGTCAATGAGGTTGAAAAAATAAGTTTTTTGGTGGAACGTTTTTCAGCCACCATTATTAGCACGGAATGCATTGCGCGAAATTAAACAAAATAAGGGGGTATGGATGAGCAAAAAAAAAACACTTGTAAAAACACTATCGTGGCCGTTGCTCCACTACGAACTTTTTGTTGCAGTGGTTAATTGCCGTTGATCAGGTGTCATTTTGCAGAGTTGTAATTACTGTTGAAGTAGCTAGAACGAATTTTACTATTGCCTTTATTGATTTTGCTAAATTGAATGTACTGTACAACTTCAGTTTATTGAAATTTAAAGGGTGGACACTATTAGTAATTACTCAAAATAATCAGCATGAAACCTCACTTGGTAACGAGTAATGGGGAGAGGTTGATAGTTTCAAACATTGGGAGAAACGGCTCCCTCTGAAGTTAAGTAGTTTTCGAGAAAGAAGTAATTTTCCACGAATTTGATTTCGGGACCTCAAGTTTAGAATTTTTAAAATCTCCCGAAATCAAGTTAGCATCTGAAAGGACACAACTTCGTGTGACAAGGGTGTTTTTTCTCTTTCATAGTATCTCGCAATTCCGACGATCAATCGAGCTCAAATTTTCACAGGTTTATTATTTTATGGATATGCTGAGATACACCAAGTGAGAAGACTGGTCTTTGACAATAACCAATAGTGTCCAGTGTCTTTATAAGTGGTTTAAAGTGTACTGTATGATTTTATTCTTTGAAGGAGAAAGTCAGAACAAACCTGATTTGTGACTTTGCTCTTCTTGTGAGTTGTTGCACTTGTTCTTTCACAGTAACCCATTGACGTGTATATTTGATAACCTTGTACCTAAATTCATTCCAAAATAATAGTAACCATCACTGAGAGAAGCGTTTCAAAATTAATTGCTGTCCATTGCGTTTTATTTTATAGCAAACTTGTTTACAACAACCTAGGTAAAAACCTGCGACAGACATGTACTCATTTACACAAGTATGTTAATCCTTTCTTGAGACACGATTGTTATTGCTGTCATGCTATAGTGGTATACAACAAAAGCCAATGATTATGTCAGTACAAAAACCTTTGGATCTACATAAAGTGTGCCAAACATTGTGTTAACTGCCACCCGGCGTCAGCAATACAGAGCCAACTCAACGCAAGAGTGTTGAACGACTAAACACTGCGGTCTCAACGAAAGCTAGCTACACCAATGTTGCTCGCCAATGGTGTATCTTTTAATAATTATAGATTGAAAGGCACGAAAAGAATTATATACAATGTTATACTTTTATTTTAATAGAAAAAACGCCTACTGGATGCGGGAGACGCACATGTTTCTCGCTGGTGTAAGCATTCCTTTGTTGCAACAACGGCTATACTATAGCACTGCGGATAAAGAGTTTGATTTATAGATCGAACTCAGGGAGTGATTTTTACCCAACTAACGGGTTAAAAAAAAACTTCTTTCGACCCCATTGACGGGTTGCTCCACTATTTTGGATAGCTAGTATGAAAGAGGAGTCCTTAAAGAATATTTTGGTATATTGGAATTGGTGGAGCACCCCGTCCTTGATGGTGTTTTTGCCCGTCGATGTACCCCCTTATTTTGTGTCAGTTCGCGCAATGCACTGTATGTATTAATGGCGGCTTAAAAACGTTCCGCCAAAAGAACTCAATTTTTCGACCTCATTGACGGGGTGCTCCACTATTTTGGTTAGCTAGTATGAAAGAGGAGTCCTCAAAGAATATTTTGGTATATTGGAATTGGTGGAGCACCCCGTCCTTGATGGTGTTTTTGCCCGTCGATGTACCCCCTTATTTTGTGTCAGTTCGCGCAATGCACTGTATGTATTAATGGCGGCTTAAAAACGTTCCGCCAAAAGAACTAATTTTTTCGACCTCATTGACGGGGTGCTCCACTATTTTGGTTAGCTAGTATGAAAGAGGAGTCCTCAAAGAATATTTTGGTATATTGGAATTGGTGGAGCACCCCGTCCTTGATGGTGTTTTTGCCCGTCGATGTACCCCCTTATTTTGTGTCAGTTCGCGCAATGCACTGTATGTATTAATGGCGGCTTAAAAACGTTCCGCCAAAAGAACTAATTTTTTCGACCTCATTGACGGGGTGCTCCACTATTTTGGATAGCTAGTATGAAAGAGGAGTCTTTAAAGAATATTTTGGTATATTGGAATTGGTGGAGCACCCCGTCCTTGATGGTGTTTTTGCCCGTCGATGTACCCCCTTATTTTGTGTCAGTTCGCGCAATGCACTGTATGTATTAATGGCGGCTTAAAAACGTTCCGCCAAAAGAACTAATTTTTTCGACCTCATTGACGGGGTGCTCCACTATTTTGGTTAGCTAGTATGAAAGAGGAGTCCTCAAAGAATATTTTGGTATATTGGAATTGGTGGAGCACCCCGTCCTTGATGGTGTTTTTGCCCGTCGATGTACCCCCTTATTTTGTTTCAGTTCGCGCAATGCACTGTATGTATTAATGGCGGCTTAAAAACGTTCCGCCAAAAGAACTCAATTTTTCGACCTCATTGACGGGGTGCTCCACTATTTTGGTTAGCTAGTATGAAAGAGGAGTCCTCAAAGAATATTTTGGTATATTGGAATTGGTGGAGCACCCCGTCCTTGATGGTGTTTTTGCCCGTCGATGTACCCCCTTATTTTGTGTCAGTTCGCGCAATGCACTGTATGTATTAATGGCGGCTTAAAAACGTTCCGCCAAAAGAACTAATTTTTTCGACCTCATTGACGGGGTGCTCCACTATTTTGGATAGCTAGTATGAAAGAGGAGTCCTTAAAGAATATTTTGGTATATTGGAATTGGTGGAGCACCCCGTCCTTGATGGTGTTTTTGCCCGTCGATGTACCCCCCTTATTTTGTTTCAGTTCGCGCTATGCACTGTACGTGTTAATGGTGGCATTAAAACGTTCCGCCAAAATAACTCATTTTTTCGACCTCATTGACGGGGTGCTCCACTATTTTGGATAGCTAGTATGAAAGAGGAGTCTTTAAAGAATATTTTGGTATATTGGAATGGGTGGAGCACCCCGTCCTTGATGGTGTTTTTGCTCATCCGTATACCCCCCTTATTTTGTTTCAGTTCGCGCTATGCACTGTACGTGTTAATGGTGTATTAAAAACGTTCCGCCAAAAGAACTAATTTTTTCGACCTCATTGACGGGGTGCTCCACTATTTTGGTTAGCTAGTATGAAAGAGGAGTCCTCAAAGAATATTTTGGTAAATTGGAATTGGGGGAGCACCCCGTCCTTGATGGTGTTTTTGCCCGTCGATGTACCCCCCTTATTTTGTTTCAGTTCGCGCTATGCACTGTACGTGTTAATGGTGGCATTAAAACGTTCCGCCAAAATAACTCATTTTTTCGACCTCATTGACGGGGTGCTCCACTATTTTGGATAGCTAGTATGAAAGAGGAGTCTTTAAAGAATATTTTGGTATATTGGAATTGGTGGAGCACCCCGTCCTTGATGGTGTTTTTGCTCATCCATGTACCCCCCTTATTTTGTTTCAGTTCGCGCTATGCACTGTACGTGTTAATGGTGTATTAAAAACGTTCCGCCAAAAGAACTAATTTTTTCGACCTCATTGACGGGGTGCTCCACTATTTTGGATAGCTAGTATGAATTAGGAGTCCTCAAAGACTATTTTGGGATATTGGAATTGGTGGAGCACCCCGTCCTTGATGGTGTTTTTGTCCGTCGATGTACCCCCTTATTTTGTGTCAGTTCGCGCAATGCACTGTATGTATTAATGGTGGCTTAAAAACGTTCCGCCAAAAGAACTAATTTTTTCGACCTCATTGACGGGGTGCTCCACTATTTTGGATAGCTAGTATGAAAGAGGAGTCCTCAAAGAATATTTTGGTTTATTGGAATTGGTGGAGCACCCCGTCCTTGATGGTGTTTTTGCTCATTTATCATGCCCCCCTTTTATATTTAGTTCGCGCAATGCACCATCATCAGCCATAGTATAGGGGGATGAAGCATACACAGTATGCGCGTGTGGGTCATGCATGCAAATTACACACAGTTGTACACTCGTTGAAGTTCAGCCAAGGACTTCAGCAGTGCTCCATGTTAATGCATAATGTCATCATGCACGAAGAACCTTTCTAAAAAATAATCTTGAAATACCAAGTTGTCCAATGATAGAACGCACTGGTTAGTACAAAGTATCATTCCAAAGACTTTCTATACACTGGAATATATGCAGCAAATTCTACAGTCGTCTTGCCATCTAGCTACCTCCATATTTCTACCTCCATGCTCCATCACGTAGGTATGGTTGTACGTATGTACATACGTGCAATACAATCTGTTACATCGTATATAAAAGCGTTCCGCCATTCCGTCGTTCCGCAATCGTTCCGCGTTTTACCAACGTCCGAGTGAGACGAGGGGCGATGAGGTTTAAGACAGACAAACCTTTCTTGATGTAATTGATATTCTGCATTGAGTTGACTGACGGTGTTATTTATTGAAGCTAGATAAATGGTGCGGTTGTCTACTCTGCTCTCTAAGTCTAACTTAACTAAACAACAAGAAACCCTCAAATCAGCTGGTTCTGTTTACGTTCCGGTGTACATCTTCCCATCCGTCGTCCAATGTTTGTAAATTGCGCCCTCCTTTGTTAAGTTTGAAAACATTGATCACTGAATGGCCCAACGAGGGCGCTAATTATAACAAGAAATCTTCCACACGTCTCCTCCGATCTCAGAGCACTCCACCTCAATGCAGAAATTGCAGCAAGGAGCATGCTGCTGAAGAAAACAGAGAATGGTTGAAAAGTACATCAAAAACCCTCTGAAAATGTGTGATTTTCATCTCACTAAGTGAGAGAATAAAAAAGGTATGTGTAAACATCCAAACATTAGTGAATTGAATAACCACCTAGAAAGCTAACCTTCAGAATCTTCAGAATTTTATACTGCATGAAAACGCCTTGATTGGAAGGCTTTTTAAGCACACACAGTTTGAACTGGTCCCATTTGTTTTGAGTTTTTCCTGTTTTCAAGGCAAATGAGAAAGAATGGTTTCCCGGTGAAGCCATACGTGGAAGAAATACCTTCAGTGACTGCAAGTGTTCTGTCAGACTCTGTGTATGACTCTATAGCCAGCAGTTGTCTCCATTTATTCACAATATTTTTTATGACATTTTAAAAATGACCATGGTAAATGGTAGTTTGCAAAAATAAAAAAAAAATTCAAAATTCAATAAAAAGTGTGAATAATTATTGGCTTTTAAATCTGATTTTTATTTACTTTTATTAAACTTCAGTCACATTATTTGATCACCGTGAATTGTGAATTGAAATAGTGTTTGAAACTTTTTCGATGGGCAATTTTTTTAATATGTCCTCAACATTATGACATATTTTTGTACCTTGTAGAACTGCCTAATATACCAAACTTTTTGCATTTACAGGTGCAAACCAGTGGAGCCTTACGGGTTTCTAAGTTTTGGTCAAAGGAGTGGAGACTCTTTGCTTGGCTAATAAAACCAAAATTTTTGTATCTAGGGACTGTTTACATCGCGCACAGAGAGGTAAAAGATTTGCCACGATTTTAGGGAAAGCCTTGAAAACAGGACCTTCTACGATATATCATGCAGGAGTGCTCATGTTGTGTGGTCAAGAAACCTACCTAGTGGTAGGCTACAAATAAATAATGTCTTACAAGTAACTTGTCATGGCAATCCCACGTAGATATCATTTCTGCAAAAGCTAACAGGATGCTTGGACAGACTTATCAGACGTAACCTCAGATCAGAGACAGAGGTAGCCTAGCTAAACGTCTGACGCCATTCTTGGAGGCTCCTGAATACCACCAGAGACCAGCCTCAAAAAGTTGCAAAACCGGCGTGTAGTTTAACCTCTGACCCTGGTCATTTCACTTATAGATAAGCAGTCAAATTCCATTACTGACTTGAGAGCAGTGACTATTTGGGCATTTATGTCACTGCACGAATCCATTCCAATGGTATCATTGTGTCCAATGGAATCACTGGATCTTGCGGGCGCGACCTGTCTTTATCCACAGGGGCCCAGTCTAAGAATAAGAAAGAGGATGCTCCCAGAAGCTACAGCAACAAGCATATCTTTCTCTTTTCTGCCCACACCTTGAATATGTGTCACGACCGGGGTTTGAATCAACACTCCGGTGACTTGGCATCAGAACTTGAGTTCGATGCTCTTAACCACTTGGCGGTGACACTCTAAAAGTCCACCAACTGTCTGTACAGTCTGGATGCAAACAAGTTGACTGCACGGTATGTGCTCTGTACATGTAGAGGAGACAATCAGACCATGTAGATATACAATAATAGGCTTGGGCTTATCAAATGTATCGGTCTCATTTCGGGTTTAGTTTCAGGCTGACAACCGGCAGGCTGACAATCGGCAGGCTGACAATCGGCAGGCTGACAATCGGCAGGCTGACAATCGGCAGGCTGACAATCGGCAGGCTGACAATCGGCAGGCTGACAATCGGCAGGCTGACAATCGGCAGGCTGACAATCGGCAGGCTGACAATGGGCAGGCTGACAATCGGCAGGCTGACAATTGGCAGGCTGACAATCGGCAGGCTGACAATCGGCAGGCTGACAATCGGCAGGCTGACAATCGGCAGACTGACAATCGGCAGACTGACAATCGGCAGACTGACAATCGGCAGACTGACAATCGGCAGACTGACAATCGGCAGACTGCCAATCGGCAGGCTGCCAATCGGCAGGCTGACAATCGGCAGACTGACAATCGGCAGACTGACAATCGGCAGACTGACAATCAGCAGGCTGACAATCGGCAGGCTGACAATCGGCAGGCTGACGTTCGGCAGGCTGACAATCGGGTACCGAAACTAAAATACCTGTTACTGACAGGCTTAGTATCATGAATTTTTTACTTAAATATTGTATACTTAAACATGTTTTGTCTGAAATAAACTATTTTATTTACCTTTTTTTTCTTCAATCATTTTGTAAAACTATCAGGACATCCACCATCCCGTCTACTGACCTACTTGGTAAAAGAAGTTTTCTAGAGGAGGGTAATAATGTGCAAAGAATCCAACCTTCTACAGAAGCTGATGACACTATGCAGTCACCATGGTTATATCTATCAGTCAGCTGACCTGATGAGGTCAGGGGTCAAAGGTTGTTATGATTATGGACCAATGGGATCAGCATTAAGAAGAAACATCCTGAATGAGTGGTGAGCTTTAAAGGAACACGTTGCCTTGGATCGGTCGAGTTGGTCTTTGAAAAGCATTTGTAACTGTTTTTTATAGAATGCATATGGGGAGAAAGATGTTGTAAAAGTAGAATACAATGATCCACACAAACATGCCTCGAAATTGCGTGGTTTTCCTTTTACCTCGTCGACTAACACGTCGGCCATTTATGGGGGTCAAAATTTTGACCCCCATAAATGGCCGACCATGTTAGTTCGCACAGTAGAAGGAAAACCACGCAATTTCGAGGCAAACTTGTGTGGATCATTGTATTCTACTTTTAAAACATCTTTCCAACCATGTGCATTTTATAAAAAACGGTTACAAACGCTTTTGTTTTGACCAACTCGTCCGATCCAAGGCAACGTGTTCCTTTAAGGAAAAAGTGTTCGGAGTTTACAAGTATTTTCTCGTAGTCGATTTTTCCTTATTAATTTTTCAGAATTTATCAAAGTTTTGTTTCATTTACACTTTTATTCACATGACTTTAAAGACAGTGGACACTATTGGTAATTGTCAAAGACTAGCCTTCACAGTTGGTGTATCTCAACATATGCATAAAATAACAAACCTGTGAAAATTTGAGCTCAATTGGTCATCAAACTTTTGAGATAATAATGAAAGAAAAAAACACCCTTGTCACACGAAGTTGTGTACATTTAGATGGTTGATTTCGAGACCTCAAGTTCTAAATCTGAGGTCTCGAAATCAAATTCGTGGAAAATTACTTCTTTCTCGATAACTATGGCACTTCAGAGGGAGCCGTTTCTCACAATGTTTGATACCATCAACCTCTCCCCATTACTCGTCACCCAGAAAGGTTTTATGCTAATAATTATTTTGAGTAATTACCAATAGTGTCCACTTCCTTAAAAAGCAATGTACCTTGATGCAAAAATCCCCAAATATGATTGAATATTTCTATTGCAAGGTCAACATACAGGACCCAATTTCACTCACTGGCGTCGGGCCATTGGTCCAGTAAAAATCCGAGCCAGGGCTGTATATTTATGTCATTCTATACGTACATGTATACAACAGACACTGTCTTCAATGACTTTATGTTCATAATGGTTTTAAAATTATGTTAAACTTGAATTGATGCAGTACCCGCTGCCAAAACATAGGATTCAAACTGCCTCTAGCTACCAGACAATCTCAGTGGTCTAGTTGGTACGACAACTGCTCTAGAATTGCAAAGGTCGTGGGTTCGAATCCCACTCAAGTAATATGCCTGTGATTTTTTTCACAGAACTCGGGAAAGTGCTGATACACATTGGTGTATGGGTAAAAAGTATGGCTATTTAAAGGCAGTGGACACTAATGGTAATTACTCAAAATAATTATTGGCATAAAACCTTTCTTGGTGACGAGTAATGGGGAGAGGTTGATAGTATAAAACACTGTGAGAA
This sequence comes from Asterias amurensis, assembly GCF_032118995.1. Lineage (NCBI taxonomy): Eukaryota > Metazoa > Echinodermata > Asteroidea > Forcipulatida > Asteriidae > Asterias > Asterias amurensis. The sequence goes on along the minus strand of NC_092658.1, from coordinate 7,296,297 downwards.
ACGGCTCCCTCTGAAGTGCCATAGTTTTTGAGAAAGAAGTAATTTTCTACGAATTTGATTTTAGACCTCAGATTTAGAACTTGAGGTCTCGAAATCAACCATCTAAACGCACACAACTTCGTGTGACAAGGGTTATTTTTCTTTCATTATTATTTTTTGCAACTTCGATGACCGATTGAGCTAAAATTTTCACAGTTTGTTATTTTATGCATTGTTGAGATACACCAACTGTGAAGGCTAGTCTTTGACAATTACCAATAGTGTCCACTGCCTTTAAATTCTTGTTACACCTTAACATAAGGATGGTAATGAGGTGGGTCTATCTTGGCAACAATTTTTAACTGGAAATGCACATATAGTTCTAGCTATGGATTGTAGCTTTGTATGATCTTCACTGTCTTCGGGTCCATTCTTCATTATTAATCACAATCTTGTTAATTTGTTGAGGTGGACAAGTGTGGTGTTATCTGAAGAGAGTATGTTTGGAGTAGACAGCTCTCAACTACAGACAACACACGATACGAACAGCGCAAATAATCTAGCGGTTGAGTTCAACAGAAGCCCTCTCCATGATCCTACTAATCAAGATACAAGACTGCAAGAGACGCCTAAAGATGAGTCAAGAACATCGGCCAAGATGGGGGAGAAGGTTGACTGTGTGCTCAGGAATGCCTACATCAGGGTTAGTTGATTACTAAAGCTCAAATGACAAATTGGCCAACCCCATGAAATAGATGCATCAATTGGGTGATGGGGTTGTTGGATTAGTAGTTTTTCCTTCCTGTATACTGATTGGTTCTAATCTCTCACCTTGGGCACATGTGGATTGGGTTTTCTGTCCCGATCTGAATCATCTTGTGTTTCATCCACATTTAAAACTTGAAAGAACATTACAGAATTGTTTATGCTAGCCAAAGAATTGCTGGCAGTGTAAGCACTTTATGTATTCCACCATATACATAAACTGACAAGCCTGTAGAAGTTTGAGATCGATCAGCCATCTGGGTCACAGGAGAATAGTGCAAAACTGATTACAAATTTTGCATTGCATCGATGCCAAAACAAAAATGAATAAAACGCTCACTAAGCGATAAACTCCAAACGCACAATTATATTATTTGTTTCTCATCAAATATGAAATTTCAAACATTTAATATTTCAAGAATATTTTGTACTATCATCATCATTAGACCGTGTATTTTTATGTAAATCTGTGATCGTCACAATTTTTGTTTCTTACCAATTCTGTAACGTTCCTTTAAAGGCAGTGGACACTATTGGTAATTACTCAAAGTAATTATCAGCATAAAACCCTACTAGGTAACGAGTAGTGGGGACAGGTCAGATCGTATGGGGACAGATAGTATAAAACATTGTGAGAAACAGCTCCCTCTGAAGTGACATAGTTTTGAGGAGTAATTTTCCCTGAATTTGATTTTGAGACCTCAAGTTTAGAATTTGAGGTCTTGAAGTCAAATCTGTAGACATTGTGTTTTTTGTCCTACAAAAAGTACATAGACCTTCTAACGTCAGTCTTTCGGTCATTATGAAATATGAAATTTTCTTGTTTCGTTGTAGATTAGAGGCATGAGGGATGGCTGAATGACTTTTGGATACCATTTTAAACTGAATCTTTTTAATATTTCATTTCAAGGAACCTTCTCTCATTACTACAACACGCTACGACTAAACAATGGCAGACTACCGTTTGGTTTAGCTCAACTTGGTCGATGCTTCAGGAGACTCCATCAGTCAGAAAACACAAACCGTCCAGATGAGAACAAGTTTATATTTGAGTAAGACAAAAATATTTGTTTTTCTGTTGACTGTTTGACCCCCTGTCCTCAAAACAATAAAATAATAATAGTAGTAAAAACAACCTTAAATAGCCCTTTTTACAAAGTCGATACAGAGCACTTAAAGGGACACGTTGCCTTTGAAACCAATTGTTATAAAATGCATATGATTGGAAAGATGTTTAAAGCCATTGGACCCTTTCGGTTCAGAAAAAAAAAAAAAAGTTCACAGATTTACAAATAATTTACAGGGTTTACTGAAGGTAATGGTGAAAGACTTCTCTTGAAATATTAGTCCATGAAATGCTTTACTTTTTGAGAAAACGGTAAAACAATATAAATTCTCGTTAGCGAGAATTACGGATTTGTTATAAACACATGTCATGACACGGCGAAACGCGCGAAAACAGGAGTGGGTTTTCCCGTTATTTTCTCCCGACTCCGATGACCGATTGAGCCTAAATTTCCACAGGATTGTTATTTTATATATAAGTTGTGATACACGAAGTGTGGGACTTGGACAATACTGTTTACCGAAAGTGTATAATGGCTTTAAAAAGTAGAATATCATGATCCACACAAATATGCCTTGATAATGCACAGTTTTCCTTTTACTTTGCCATTTTGTGGATTCGAAGTGTAATCACTTTATATTCACCATAAACATAAACTGACGAATTTGGGAAACTTTTTAGATCTATCGGTCATCTGGGTCAAAAACCAAATTGTACACATTTTTTTCAAAACAATCATTCAAAAAAGGAATAAATGCTCACTGAGAGATAACCTCCATGAGGGAAAAAAGTTTTATTTATTTCTCATTAAGTATGGCATTTCAGACAGGAATATTTCAAGGGATGTCTTCTACTATCATCGTTTTATGTAAACCTGTGATCTTAGACGAGTATTTTTTTCTGACCAATTCTGAAATGTTCCTTTAAGTTTACCAGAGTTCACCCAGATGACAGCTCAGTTTTATTGCTCACCAAAAACGGCAGATCGTTGCATGATTGATTGGCAGAGAGATAGGTTGCAGTGGTGGAGAAAGGTCAGTTCAACATTTGTAGACATTTTTAAATCGTCTGGAATTCATTTTTGTCATGTTCTATGTGTTCAGTAACAATCATAAATGCTAATGTTTTATATACAGAAAAGGACCAGACTAATTTTCCACCCCCATCTTGATTTCATAGCAGGCCCAATCTGGGACCAGAGGGTTCCCCCTCCCCTCCCCCCTCCCCCCCCCCCCATTTCCCTACACTTCAACACACTAGTTTCCTCTTGTACGTAAGTACACCCCCACCCCCCCCCCCAAAAAAAAAACCCAAAAAACACATGATGAAGACACACTATGGGGAACACCATGCCCCCATATCAACCTCAAAATTATTGAATTATTTAAATGTTCTGAATACTGAATAAAAACAACATGAAGACAATGAAGATATGATAATGGTAAACAAACTGTTAAAATCTTTTGTATGATTGGGTTTTTGGGTTTGTTTTACCCAAGGATAAACAAGTTTCAGGTCTGGTACTTTTGTAAATAAATTGTCTTTTTGTAACGCTAGTCTAGAAAATGACATTTAATTTGAAAAATAAAGTATGTTTTGATAAAAATTGCAACTTACTATTAACTGATTTCAGTTTTCAGGGGCTCCGTCCAGTTTTCAGATGTCTGAAACAAAACAGTCCGACACTTTACGCACAACTGACATCCAGTTTCATTTCCCATGGGGAGTAGATACGATAGAGAGAATATCTAACAGAGGGGGTAGTGACCTGGAACAGCTTCAACATGAAACAGGAGAAGATTTACAAGTAATTACTGGTAAACTCATATTCTTGAAATCATTCTTGCCTTGTGGCGTGTCATGGCCTAGCTGTTAAAGACAGTGGACACAATTGGTAATTGTCAAAGACCAGTCTTCTCACTTAGTGTATCTCAACATATGCATAAAGAAACAAACCTATGAAAATTTGAGCTCATTTGGTCGTTGAAGTCGCGAGATAATAATGAAAGAAAAAACACCCTTGTCACACGAAGTTGTGTGCTTTCACATGCTTGATTTTGATTTTTTTTTTTCAAATCCTCTAGTACTTATCCACTCATTATATTAAGTTTCCGGAACAAAGTCAAGTTGTTCTGTAGGCAAACCAAAGATGCCCTGGTTTGACAACATCCAAGAATGGTCCGTGTTTGATACCACCAAACTCAAACTCTATTGCGCTTACAAGCTTTCAATCTTTGCGCTCATAGTTCAGTTTTTTGTAACCTAGCCTATCACATCCCTGACTAGAGAGAAGTTTGTAATCAAGGGAATGTATGTGTCCAGATGATGACTAGACTAACGCAAGCTATAAGTCGGAACGTTGAGACCAATTAATTACTGACTCCATGGTTGTGCTGTTAATAAGGATCGTATATGCTAAAGTAGTAGTCCAAGCCGATGTTCTATCTTCCGCCCAGGTACTAGTTAAAAAGCAGGACAGTTCTTTTCAAAACTGAGAAAACTCCTGAACAAATAAAAAAAACTAATCTGTGGTAGTAGAATACAGTTCTCTACCTAATCTACCTTCCAAGTAGACACACACCGTGACATGGTGTGACTGCAAATCAAATATTTATAATGTATGTTTCCTTTTAAATTGACTAGGGTCGTGATGGGAGGAAGATGGTCTTGCCTCATGTGATTGAGATGGTTGGTGGATTAGAGAGAGGAATGATGGCCTTATTGCTAGATGCTTTCCAAGAGAAAGAAAAGAGAGATGATCTTAAAAGGGTGAGCTTTTAGTTTCCTCATTGTGGAAATGTCGTGGCCGAGCAGTTAAGAGCACCGGTTTCAAACTCTGGTGTTTCTGTTCAACAGTGCCAGTCGTGACACTTATGTCCTTAGGCAAATCACTTAACTATTGCTTCGTCCTTCGGATGGGACGTTAAGCCAGTGGTCCCATGTGTTGTGTAACGCACATAAAAGAACCCAGTGCACTTATCCTCATCGAAAAGAGAAGGGGTTCACCCCGCTGTTTCTGGTTTGATTGGCAGTATATTGCGCCACAGCACCTTGTAAACCATTACAAGATGCTATAAAGGCAGTGGACACTATTGGTAATTACTCAAAAAAATTATCAGCATAAAACCTTTCTTGATTACAAGTAATGGGGAGAGGTTGATAGTATAAAACATAGTGATAAATGGCTCCCTCTGAAGTGACGTACTTTTCGAGAAAGAAGTAATTTTCCAAGAATTTGATTTTGAGACCTCAAGTTTAGAATTGATGACCAATTGAGCATAAATTTGACAGATACGTATTTTTTTAGGCCAGGAATTAATAAGATGAAAGAGTAATGTTTTGATTGGTTTGGCTTTCCTTCTCATTTTAGATTTTGAGACTACACGTTAAACTTGCTCCAGTCAAGGCAGCAGTTTTACCCATCAGAGGTACCAAGGAGCTTACAGAGGTAAGGTGCCCAGACTGATATACATTGATTGCCTTGGTCAAGTCTATTTTGTCCTGTCCCTTTGCCAAGCAGTATTTGTCCATGAATGATGAATGGAGTCTGTAGTATCATGTACAGTTGCACACACACCCTTACAGTAAACCTTGGCGACTATCGAAATTTGCTACTCATCTAATCCTCAAGTAGTTGCGACTTTGACTCTAGTCGCAACTACTTTTTAATTCCCAAGATGCATTGCAGCATTTTGTTTACAAGAAGCAATTGTAGTTAAGTGTTTTGCTCAGGGACACAAATGTCACGGCCAGGACTCGAACCAACGCTCTGCTGAACAGAAACACCAGAGCTTGACATTTAGTCAAAGTAATACCTGGCTGTTCTTTTCATGGACAAACAATGCCCGGACGAATTTGATTTAATTAAATGTGAACCACTCTTTAAGCACGGATTAACTGAAACCATTTATCTTGATGATTAGGTATTTCTGTTGTGTTTTATTGCCAGCTCTGTGAGTATCTTGCCAGGGAATTGAGGAAAAAGAGTATTTCTTGTCACCGAGTCGGTGAAGTCAGTCCCGTTATAAGTCAACATCTTACAAGGTTTGTACCATAATAAATGGGTGTGATTTCTCCTTTTTTTCCCCCAGAAATCTTCTCACTTGGTGTATCTCAGTGCCCAAAATAACAAAGCTGTGAAAATTTGAACTCAATTGGTCTTCGAAGTTGTGAGATAATAATAAAAGAAAAAACACCCTTGTCACACGAAGTTGTGTGCTTTCAGATGCTTGATTTCGAGACCTCAAAAACAAATTCTGAGGTCTCGAAATCAAATTCAAATATTTAAGTGGAAAATTGCTTCTTTCTCAAAAACTATGTTACTTCAGAGGGAGCCGTTTCTCACAATGTTTTACACTATCAACAGCTCTCCATTGATCGTTAAGTAGTAAGCTTTTATGTTAACAGTGATTACCAATAGGGTCCAGTGTCTTTAACTTCATGCAAACATTGAAACTGATCAAAGCGCTTTTTTTGACCTGCAAGTTGTATGTGGAGCTAAGTATGAGACCTATTCTTTTAAAGCCGATGTAATGATTCACAAGGTGCTGCGACGCAATGTGCTGCCAATCCAACCATGAAGACCAGAGTGAACCCCTTCTCTTTTTGTGCACGGGACCAATGGCTTTGTGTACGAACCATCCCATATAAACTATGTATTATATACTTTCATTTAATCGTCACATCTGGAATTTGTATGTGCAGAACAGTAAACAACATACTGACTTTCTTGTGCTTAGATTTGATGAGATGGGAGTGCCGTTTGTTATCCTTCTTAACGAGAACACCTTAAAGACAGGAGTGGTTCGATTGAGGTACAGAGATACATCAGTAATGGTAAGAGAGACTTATAGGCACTGGACACCTTTGGTAATAGACCCTTCCCATGAAATATGTAAATTGCACATAGCGCGTGCGCACTAACGTTTTGGTTGGCAAAATGAGTGAACATCGCGCTGTTTTGTACACGGCTAATGGGTGCATGACGTAGACGCGATTGCGCGTCTGCTTAGTGCACAACTCTATGGCGTTTGCCAACCAACAGGGTCTGTACGCATGCGTGAATGTAATTAGCATGTTTCATGGGAAGGGTCCATTGTCAAAGATCAGTATTCTCACTTGGTGTATCCCAACATATGCTTAAAATAACAAACCTGTGAAAACTGAGGCTCAACTGGTTGTTGTACATGCTTAAAGTAATTTTTTGTCTCACTGAGTTGAAAATAATTTTTGTTGAAATTATTTTACTAATTTCTCAAAAACTACAGCAACTCAGCAAGTAATATTTTAGGGGAAGCTTTTTACCATCTTTATCTTTAAACCATGCAAATTGAATGTATATCTGTGGTTTTTGTGTTTTGTGTTGTACAAAAAGTACCTAAATCCTTGAAGCGACTGAGTAGTGCTCTCAGAACTGTTGGTGCTAAAATAAAAGCTGCATCCCCATATAGTGATCCCTTTGCCGCTTCCCAGGTTGAATAAAAACTTGGGTGTGACTGTGATCCCTGGCTACAAGGCAGTTACAGGTTTTATGTTTCTGACTGGCACCTGAACAAAAATTGACAAAATAGGGCCAATAACACTCTGTTAATGTTTCTCAACTCCCTTTGGGAGTATACAGCCCTGAGCTGCCTGTAAGGTGTTGTGGCTTTTCATACACAATATCAACCCCTACCCTCGCAGGTACCCATTTATACCCCGTGGGTGAAGAAAAGCAATTATAGTGAAGTATTTTGCTCAAGGACACAAGTGTCATGACCGGGATTCGAACCCAAACTCTGGTGACTGCACCAGAACTTGAATTCGATGCTCTTAACCACTCGGCCGTAGGAAGACCACCACCAAAATGCTTGGGCCGCCACCCATTCCTAATGTTTTTATAAAACCATTCCCTGTCCAATTCCCATTGACAATCATTATTGTATCTTTTTCAAGCATTATTTGCTAATTAAAAATAAAAAGATCCCTCGGACAATCCCCGCCAAAATGCTTGGGCCACCCGTTCCTATATTTATATAAAACCATTCCCTATCCACTTCCCATTGACAATAAACATTGTCTCCCCGCCCCCCCATCACTTGCTCAATGTTGACTGTAACTCAGAAGAAGACTGCCAATCAGAACCAACATTGAAATTGGGCAGGGGGCAGGCCCAACGAGATATAGCCGGGATTGTAGATAACGCAGAAGAGCGCTGGCACGCAGTCGCAAGTCCCAAAAATTTCTTTGCTCAACCCCAAATTATTTGAAAATAACTTTGTGATTTTTGTTTTTATACTTTCAGCAACAATTACATATCACTGAGGTCAAAGAATGCATAGAGCGCCATCTGGAGGCTGAATGAAGACAGTTAAAGAAAGCCAACAAACTCCATCAATGATAGCCTGAACATCTGACGACACACTTCAAAGCTCGTGAATAATGCCAGAGAGTGGCCCCTAGTGAAGGTCAATCCCCGTCCATCTTCACCTTTTACCTACATTCATACGCAGACGACCGAACGTGCAGCTGCCGAATGTCACCTCGGACCAATCAAAACACAGATGTAGAAAGCTAACGTCACTGCACGTTTTTTAACCAATTAAATGATTGTATCCACCTGAAAAGCAAGTACCGGGTACCTGTCTTTATCCTTGCAGATAAAGACAGGGGACCAGTCTACATCGATGAGTATTTGTAAATGTATTAAAGGCAGTGGACACTATTGGTAATTAGTCAAAATAATTATTAGCATAAAACCTTACTTGGTAACAAGTAATGGGGAGAGGTTGATAGTTTAAAATGGTGTGAGAATGACGTTGTTTTCGAGAAAGAAGGTATTTTCTACAAATTTGATTTCAAGCATCTGAAAGCACACAACTTTGTGTGACAACACAAGGTTTTTTCTTCATTTTTTTTTCATAGTTATCTTGCAATTTCGACAACCAATTGAGTTCAAGTTTTCACGGGTTTGTTATTTTATGCATATGCTGAGATACACCAAGTGAGAGGACTGTTCTTTGACAATTATCAATAGTGTCCGGTGTCTTTAAGAGAAACCTTGTTGATTGAAGTTGTTCCAGAGGAGGGACCCGATTGGTTGGGAAGAATATCTCTTTAACAAGAGGAACAACATCGTTCATCATATACATGTGCCATATTAAGATTTGTTTCCTGAAATACATTGTCAAATAAGTAATTTATGGTTCTCTCATTGTTCTTTGGTTATGATTTAAAAGGTTGCTATAAGGAGATGGTGCTATTAATAAAAGCGCACAGACTTTGTTTGTGCGTAGTAGACTTGACCAGTCCTTAGATTGGTTATGAGTCATAACTTAATAAAAACATGATTTGATTGAAGAAAGTCTGACAGTAAGAGGCAATGACCAAAAAGTGATCAAACCAGTACAATGGTCAAAGAGAGTAAGTTTTATGTCACTAAAGGAACACGTTGCCTTGGATCGGACGATTTGGTCTATAAAAAGCATTTGTAACCGTTTTTTATAAAATGCATATGGTTAGAAAGATGTTTTAAAAGTAGATTACAATGATCCACACACATTTGCCACAAAGTTGCATGGTTTTCCTTTTTATGGGAGTCAAACATTTGGCCGACCGTGTTAGTAGATGAGGTAAAAGGAAAACCGTGCAATTTCGAGGCAAATGTGTGTGGATCATTGTATTCTACTTTGAAAACATCTTTCCAACCATATGCATTTTATAAAAAAGGGTTACAAACGCTTTTCAAAGACCCACTCAACCGATCCGAGGCAACGTGTTCCTTTAAAGGAACACGTTGCCTCGGATCGGACGAGTTGGTCTATGAAAAGCGTTTGTAACCCTTTTTTATAAAATGCATATGGTTGGAAAGATGTTTTCAAAGTAGAATACAATGATCCACACAAGTTTGCCTCAAAATTGCGTGGTTTTCCTTTTACTGTAAGAACTAACACGGTCAGCCATTTATGGGAGTCAACCATAAATGGCCGACGGTGTTAGTCGATGAGGTAAAAGGAAAACCGTGCAATTTCGAGGCATGTTTGTGTGGACCATTGTATTCTACTTTTAAAACATCTTTCAACCCATATGCATTTTATAAAAAACGGTGACAAACGCTTTTCAAAGACCAACTCGACTGATCCGAGGCAACGTGTTCCTTTAAGTTAGTATTGTTTTGAGGTGGAAATGGTACAAATATAAATATCTAATCATGCTGCTTTTATGAGGTTAAGTAAAGAAACTGTGTTTGTATTTTGTAAAATAATCCTGAGTGTAAAACAATTATTTTCAATTGTCTGTCTCTTGTCTGTCCCTTTTGCGGGTACATCAAATGAGGGACATGGTCAGCTTTTGCTAAGCAAAAATTTAGTCTGGCACTGGCCACAAAAAAAAACAATATTAAGTAATTTGGGCTGGTAGTCAATTTCTGCTAAGCAATACTATTCTGTACTTAGCAAAATGTTGTGCTAATAACTGCTTTATTAAATTTGACCCTGTCTTTGTCGGGACGATGTCGGGTCACAATGCATTCCTCTTGCTAGCAGTACGTTTATCATTCACCTTCAGATCTTTAAAATGCTGTTTGTTTTTAATTTGTCTCGCCATATTTTGGGGTACGCTTTTGCTGACAAAATGTTATTATTTCAGTACCATTATATCATAATCGCCTGAGTCAGCTTATGGCATGATATAAGTATGGACCACACAATAGTAGGGGACAGAACAAATTCTAGAAGCACATAATTAGTTAGGTCACTTTTCAAATATTAGAAAACTTAATTAATTAAACAAACAAACCAGCTTAGTTTAACCCAGGCAATACATGGATATTTGAGAAAGTGCATAACCAAACCCTCTTAACATTGACTCTTGGAAGTGTTTGCTGATAACGCAAGGTGTTGGTGAGATCACAGTGTCCCTTTCTTTAATTTGGTATGGGAAGTGTCTATATTGGGTTATTGAGAGTAGATGTGTGCGACTTGGTAAAAACGTTACAGCCAAACTATGACCCCCCCCCCCCACCATCCCTCCCTTCCTCCCCAAGCCTCGCCCCGCCCCCACCAATCACATTGAAAAACGGCTGCTAGAGGGCGCCAAACCACTATTTACTTGATGTCAAGAGACCTTATCGCAAATACCAATGCGCAAGCGCAGACTGTTGAATGAGGTGCATTGTGGGATATATATGAATCAAATTTGTAATCAGCTAGACCACAATGCACCTAATTCCAAGCTTTACGCGCGCGCCCCAGTATTTGCGAAAAGGTCTAGGTCCACCACCTGTTTTTCAGTACCGGCTTCATTTCACTGCAGGCAATCACACAGGATAGAGGGAGTGCACTAATTCGTTCAGATTGGATTTAATTTGTGACAATAACATTCATTCTTTGGAAGTCAAGATGACCGCGAAGAAGATGATTGGACCTGAAAGACACAGAGAGCGTGTGGAGGAGGTGCTTAGGTACGGATATTTTTTTAGGATTTTCGTTTTTAGCAATACCACCAAACCATTCCGTAGGGCCTACCAACTGACTGTCAACTGCTGACCCCATCCCAATGACTGAACTCACAGTAGCCGGCGGACCCACTTGTGTGTGGCCAAGGCAGCTAGCCTTGTTTTTGTGTGTGGGCCTAGCCCACCTTGTTGAGCTGTTAATGGCTCCGCTTTTAATATTGGTCTCATCACTGCCATTATTATTAACAGATCAACAAGGTGGGCTAGTGTGGGCCACACTCAAGTGGGGCTTAATTAACTCACAGATCACTGCGGTTTTTAGCAAAAAGCCGGCAAATTTAGATAAGTATTTTGTAATGTTATTTTTATAACTTATAATTAAGACAATTGCTACAACATTTGTGCCTCCCCAGTCTACTCCTATCCTACGGGAGACGATAGCCGGATGAAACCAAAATAGTTCTAGGAGTATCCCCAGTCCATGCATGGTATACTGAGCAGTGACCTCCATTATTAGACTAGACCATGACTCGACCAAGTAAACATGGTAAACCGGGCATATTATTGTACTAATTTTGAAGATTTGCATTTTTGTTTGACATTTGCAGTTTAGTACAAAAATGCAATGTAAAAACTTTTTTCAAATATTAATGAATACCTTGGACAGTTTCCATTCTCTGACTGATTGGTCAAAACCTGAGCACGTGGGGATATTATAGAACGGGATGATAAAGGACCGACTTTTGGAAAATAGCAAATAAGGCAAAAAAACACAAAAAACCAGTTGATCGTCTGGATTTTTCAAAAAAGAGGACTATTTTTTTTCAAGGTGGCCCCTTAGTATTTCAAATCAGACAGGCCACCAATTCTCTGTTTGAATCAACCGCAATCTTATTTATACCTATTAGTTGCATGAGGACCTGCCTGTGTAAACACTAATTACACCAAACCATGACTTCCTGCCTCTATGATTACACCATAGATTACACTAACACTAACAGGGTCGGATAACACTAAAAAGATTTGCTGGTAGGCATTCACTATTATATTGCATTATGAAACAGAGGGTTACAAGTGTTCGATCGAGAGCATCACGTTAGATTCGGGAAAAGCTCCTAGGCAAGTCCTTTTGAAAAGATGCGTGCCATAATATTTTGAGTGAATGGCTAGGCGGGCAATGTTTGGACAGCACGCACGCACTGCCTTGTAACACCCCTTTCACAGAATGGTTTAGTCCAACCAAAAAACAAAGCATTTGCAAAGCGATGCGACAGGTTCAAAATATAAACCTGGGAATTCGCTCCGGGATCTGGTAAGTTTTTGTCCTTTTTCTTCAAAAATATTTCCTCAATGGTTTTTGAGTGTTCATTAGGCGCTTCACAGACCATTCTTTTCAAAAGTCATTGGTATTGTGTTTATTTCCATAGGAGTTTGGACGTACCATCAGTCAGGGGTCAAAAGGTTCTCATTACTGGAGGTGGTGGATTCTTTGGTATTCACCTAGCGAGGGCGCTACACATGTTAGGATGCTCGGTACTCATCACCGATAAAGGAAACCCTATTGAAGACTACCAAGATGACATCAAATTTGTTCAGGTTTGATTAAATAAAGATTTTTGATGTACTTTGAATTGATCAGTTCTTCAGTTCTTTTTATTCGCTATCCATCGATTTCACCCAAGTCTTTCTAAATAATGAATAATCTGACGTCTCAGGAAGAGTTAAAGGAACACGTTGCCTTGGATCGGTCGAGTTGGTCGACAACCTTTTACCTCGTCGACTAACACGGTCGGCCATTTATGGGAGTCAAATTTTGACTCCCATAAATGGCTGACCGTATTAGTTCGCAGAGTAAAAGGAAAACCATGCAAAATTCGAGGCATTTTTGTGTGGATCATTCTACTTTTAAAAGATCTTTCTATCCATATGTGTTTTATAACAAACGGTAACAAACGCTTTTTATTGACCAACTCGTCCGATCCAAGGCAGCGTGTTCCTTTAATTTCCGTAATGGAAGTTGAGGACACATTGAGCCAATCCTAAGTTAGGACAAGTTACTCGTCCTAACTCAAGATAGGATTAATGCTAGCATTTTGTGAAATCAGCCGCAGGGCTGATTATCATTCTTTTGAGCTGAGATTCATTCATTCAGAATGTTATGTCCTTTGTTAAAACTCTCTCTCTCTGTAGATCTGTGTTCTAAGCAGAAGAGTATAGTCAAACTTGGGTGCACTTGGGAATAGACCAATCCACTAAGCTCCGCCCCATTGCGTATTGACCAATCACAACGCAACGAAGGTCCGACACTACGGTCCGACGTGCGTGCGCGTATCTTGGCGCGCGCGGCAGAGTTGTGCAGAAAGGCATGGAGAGCCCCACGTGTTCTTGCTCACACGTGCGTCGTGGGCGGAGCCTACTAGATCGGTCTATTGCTTGGTCACAGGAACAAATATCAACAAAATGTGCGTAAAAATATTCAAAGAAAGGTTGTTGTTTCCAGGCCTAATACTTCAGGAAGGCAATGTAGGCAATTTGCCCTTGGCCATTGCCTTGGTGCCTCTTGACCTTTCCAATAGATATTCACAAAAATGACATCACTTCTGTACCATTCTGCTACTTTAAAAGCTTCCTAATATATAACTATCTAAATCATTGTAAACTTTCATATCCTAAGATACTAAGTAATACTGTAAACTACTCATAATTTGAATGTAATTATAAAATTGTAAAATGTGTAAGTGTACATGTAGGGCAGCAATGAAATAAATGTGTGCAAATGAAAAGGAAAATCCTTGTATAACTATAGCAATATTATAGCTGAATAAGGATTTCACCATTGAAGTTGAAGATTGAAGAATGTCCCCCATCCCTTGGTGCTATTTTCGTTTCAAAAACGAATCATCATGGCTGTTCTAAGAACAACATTGTCAATCAGTTTGGATACTTTCTTGATTGCGAACCTTCATTTTGAATTACTAACTGTCAGAGCAATTTTGAAAAATTCTGCAGAGAACCCTCATTCCAATACAATCATATTGTAGATATAGTTTTTTACTCTAAATTTCTAACTTCCAGTTTTGTTTGGTAAAAGGCTATTCATCTTTGTTTTTATTTTTTGATTTTTTTATTTGATGGATCTTTAGGGAGATATTCGAGACAGAGAGTTAGTGGAGAAACTTTGTGAGGGAGTCGACGTTGTGTTTCATATTGCATCCTTTGGAATGTCAGGTGCTGATATGGTAAGCATTTTGTGATAATTTACACAGCCCCCGAAATAACTCACAGCACCCACAGCAATTGCCTTGGTGTCCTTTGGTTTTGCTGTGGTGCCCTTTGCAAAGTTCAAGTACAAATGTGCAACAATGTCCCTTAGGCCCCGAAAGAACCCACATTGCCTTGTTGCCCTGTGGTTTTGCTGTGGTGCCCGTTACAATGCCGCTTAGGCCCTGAAATAACCCACATTGCCTTGTTGCCCTGCAGTGGTGTTGCTGTGGTGCCCTTTGTTAAGTTACAATAATTAACAGTGTGGCTTTCCAGAAGGGAATTGCATGCCCCTTTAAGAGTGAAGTTCGAGGCCTGTTTACAGTCAACTTTATTATAAACTATGTAAGCTAACTTTGGCTATAATCTGGTTCCATGCATATATGCAGTTTGTGTAGTTGTGGTCTTTGAACCAGCTGGAAAGGAGAGCCTCTAGACAGAAACTGTGTTTCTTTTAGGCAATCCTTCGGGCTCCAGCTGTTTCTTTTTCCTTCCTCTGTATTTAAATTGCTCATTTGGTATCTTTTAATGTTTTTACCAAATTATTGTGCATTATTGTACTTTTTATCTACCCGATAAACGAAATAAATACAAATAACATTTGTAGCATTTACCCTCAGGAGAGTTGCTCGGAAAGCAGATGATAATACTTGAATTTGATGGATTTGTGAATGGTAGTGTCATGAGCTGCAACCCATTACTACTCTCAATCTTGTTAATTAGACTGGAGTAGAATATTGTTGATGGACTTGGTACAGTGCTTAGGAAGGGGCCTCGACCCATTTCTATAGAGCTGCAAAAGTTAAAAAGGAAAGAGTCATACTCACACAGTTTGCATGTCGTTTATAGCTGACCACTTACCTTTATTCTGGTAAGCAAAGTTGTTTTACGCTTATCATTTTGTGTGTGCTTAGGCAGCTATATGAGGCTTTTTTTGATTACATGTTTTGATTAAATTTACCTCTTCCAATTATTTTCAGTTGAAGAAAAAAGAATTCATAAGCAGTATCAATGTTGGTGGTACAGAGAATATCATCGAAGGTAAAAAGCACTTATTTTATTGTACCTGCATAAAATACAATCTGGTATCTGACATTTCTAGAGCTCTACACTGTACCAGCATGAAGACTTACTTACACAATACATAATTTGCTTCCATACTTTAAGACCTTTCTATTGAATTGTGCTGTAGTAGGGGTTTATTTTTTTTCATAAGTTTTCTATGAGATTCCGCAAAAAAGCTTTGACAAAGTGACAATAAATTTCCTCACACAAAATTTTCAGCCACACACTTGGGAATTGCAGGACCAATGCAGGACCAATCCTTATTGGTCAACCTTGTTTATAAATACGATTATACACTTGTTTACTTTTTTGTAATATTGCACCATACAATCAGCAGTTCAAATTAATACGTGGATGCTCAACTCTTTCATAGCTTAACAAATTCTAGTGTACACACTGTAGGACCAATATGGTGAATGTTTTATCATAGATTTTTGGGGGTTGAACAAAGAATTGACTAGAGTGGGATTCGAACCAACGACCTCCGGATTAACGGGCGGTGTTTTATCATAGATGAAATGAACTATGGACTGTGGTTTACAACATGGTTATTTATGTAACTTTACTTTTTTTTATTGCAATGACTTGTGCTGTATTTCATTGCTTTATTGCTGTTGAAAGTGGCAAAGAAACGGCAGAGAGAGAAAAGCTCTGACCTTTTTTTTTTTAAATCTTAAATGAGAAAATAAAATATGAAATGCAATACAATACAATACAATAATCTTTTTATTAGATCCCCAAAAGGGTAATTTAAATGCTCGCACACAGTTACCAACTCCAGAAGTAAACGTTTTTTTAAATGAAGGATCAGAATATGGTGATACAGAAAACTCATTATTTTGTTCCGGCAGCTATTAATGATGAATGATGAATGATGTAGCTAGACTTGTGGGCAAGTTTTTTGCGGTTTGTTGTGTTGATAGTCTTGTCGTGGTGGTGGCATAATGATTCAGGTTTCTGCAAATGACCACTGCTCTGGCGAGATCACTGCTCTCTTGCGCGAAGCTGCTGGCTGCCGACCAAAGCTGCACAGCATGGGAGCAGTAGTCTCGCAGGGGACCAGCACTCGCGAGAATATCGCCAGTGTCGCGGGGATCGCTGAGAGAGTCGGAACTCCATCAGCGCGGCAGACATTAAACGACTTGTCCTTAAGTCTATGTTGCTGGCTCGGGTCCCTAGTTAACAAATCATCTTCCATGTCTTCTTGCTGTTGTATGTAATGACTTTACTAGTTGTGTGTGTATTTTATGCATTCTTTCAGTTGATCCTTTTTCAATGAAACTGATCGTTTGTATTTTATCTTTGTATTACAGTTCTTTGTCAAGGCCTTTTTAGTTTCCTCTGGGAGGGATTATGAAGTCTTATCTATTTACCTATCTATCTATCTATCTTTAGGTATACAAATACTTTACATCCTAGCATTAAAATAGAAATGAACCTCTAGTAGCTTTCTGGCTTTTCTGATGGTTTCAAAGTTCATTTTGTTTTCTAGTACTCAGACTTTATTCTAGATATGCCTGAAATACCAGCAGATGGTTTATTCTTATTTTAAACCTTACAGTTGATATTAAAAGACAAGTGCATTCTACCATTAGCTGATTACAAAGCAAGAATAATTGTTAAAATTGAGGGCATGTGCCAGGTTGTTTTTTTTTACTCAAAATATAATTTGTATAAATAATATGCAATTGAACTTTAACAGATGCTATTTTCATCCAGTTGTTTATAGCATCCTGTATATTAAGGTTCCAACTTCTACTTATATAGTAGTTTTAGTAACTAGTTTAGTTACTGTACTTTGGTTTGACTCAATGGTCCTAAGCATGTTAGGTCCTTTTCAAGGTGCTAGAGAAATAGAATGACCATGTTCCAGAGATATTTTTAGAGACCCATCCCGGTCAAGGTCCGGTAGTCATGATTGTAGATAAGACCAGGCCTGGAATTACATGGAGGCCACAAAGGACATTGCCTCTGTTGCCCTGTGCCTTAGTGCCCCTCCAAAAGTGTTCCTTCAGATATGACAAGGAAAGTGCTCTTTACACAATTTAAATGGCCATGCCCTGTCAAAGATAAAATTCTAGGCCTGTAAGACAAAGGAGATGTGCAATCTCCAAGAGATATCTTCATCAGAGGAGACAGAAAATGGAATTTGGTACTTAGGCCAAAAAAAAAAAAAAAATACCAGTTGATCATCCCCTCTTCATCCTTTTTCAGGCCGTACTCTCTTTTTTTATAATTTTTTTATTTTATTAAGTTTTTCTTTTTAAAGAACTTGTTACTACATAGAGTAAGTGGTAACTTTAAACCGAAGAATTTGTAGCCAGTTTGAATTAAAATGCTTGGTCCTCCTCTTTTTGGAAAAACCTGGACGTTCAACTGGTGTACTATTTTACTTGGCCTGGTAACAATTGGCAGGTGAAATGAGTTCCCTTGGTGGTTGGAGCACTAAGCACCACTCTGAAGGCACTGAAGAAGCGTCTAGACCTAGTCTAGATCAAATAGGCATAACTGTGAGGGTAGATTAGCTTCAGAGGGCGGCACTTTTGGGAACAAAAAGGTGTGACAAAATGAAATACTAATAATGACACTCTTTTAAGGCTCACAATCAAGAACCATACATTGATAAAACACTTTTAATTTATGGTGAGACATTTTTTTGTCAATAAATCATTATAAAAAATCTTTTTTTTTCTTCTTCTTTTTTTCAGCTTGCATTAAGCATAATGTACCCAGGCTTGTCTATACTAGTACGATTAACGTTGTCTTAGGTCATGAGCCATTTGATATGAAGACAGAGGCGGAGCTTCCTATTATACCCCCACAAAATGTAAGTTATTCGAATTAAAAGTCCACTTCTTTTAGAGTATGTACATTGTATTAAAGCCATTAAAGCCAGGGTTTATAGAAGGTAATGGTGAAAGACTTCTATTGAAATATTAGTCCATGAAATGCTTTACTTTTTGAGAAAACGGTAAAACAATATAAATTCTCGTTAGCGAGAATTACGGATTTGTTATAAACACCTGTCATAACACGGCGAAACGCGCGAAAACAGGAGTGGGTTTTCCCGTTATTTTCTCTGACTCCGATGACCGATTGAGCCTAAATTTTCACAGGTTTGTTATTTTATGTATAAGTTGTGATACACAAAGTGTGGGCCTTTGGACGATACTGTTTACCGAAAGTGTCCAATGGCTTTAAAGGTACTGGACATGGACACGTTTGGTAATGTCAAACATGTCAAAGACCAGTATTCTCACTTGGTGTATCCCCCATAAAATATAAAATCTGTAAAATTTAAGCTCAACTGATTATATCGAATTTGCAAGAGAATAATGAAAGAAGAAAAACCTAGTTGCATTAATACTTTGTGTGCTTTCAGATGCATAATAAAAGGCTTCAGCTGAAGTCTTTTATTATTTGAGTGGGAAATAACCTCTTTCTCAAAAACTATATTACTTTAGAGGCAGCTGTTTCTCACATTGTTTTATACTTTCAACAGCTCTCAATTGCTTGTAACCAATAGTGTCCAGTGCTTTAAGCCTAGTTAATTGGTTATTTAAGTTTTCTCATGGTGACGGTCCAAAAAACCCAACACTGACCATTTCTTTGTTTGTTTGTTTTTATCTTGTCAACTTAAACCTGTTTCAGGTGTTCAATTTTACCAAGGATGAACAATTTGTTGACTTAGATTTGATACAATTCCAATATGCTTATTTTGTTATCTGTGCTTATATTTTAAAATTCCAAAGTCCATGTCACCCATGATGTTGAGTTATTTGTAGTTAAAACAAACACACAATTTTTGCAAGGAAAATTCCTTAATTGATCCATATTCATAGAGCTATTTTTATTGACGAGAGCGCTAACTTGTTCTGCGTTTTGAAGCCACCCTGGGCGCAGACATGTTTGATGTGCTGCGTGACTAAGGAAGAATATGCTTGTTTTGTTATCTGTGCTTATATTTAAAATTCCAAAGTCCATGTCACCGATGATGTTGAGTTATTTGTAGTTAAAACAAACACACAATTTTTGCAAGAAAAATTCCTTAATTGATCCATATTCATAGAGCTATTTTTATTGACTAGAGCGCTAACTTGTTCTGCGTTTTGAAGCCACCCTGGGCGCAGACATGTTTGATGTGCTGCATGACTATGGAAGAATTTTAATTTGAAGAGAACACGCATTGCCGCAATTTTTGTGATATTCGGCAGGTGCGCTTACATACGCAACTGCCTTTTCATGTGTGTCCCTGCTAACAAAACCGTAAATCTCGACTTGATTGACATACTAAAAAAGTTTACGCGCCATTTAAACATGAGGCACATGATGCTCGCAGTTTGTCACTCATCAGCAGATTGTGCGTCACATATGCTGCATTTTTGTTTGATGACACAAGGAAAAAAACAAACGCACTATCATGCAAATAGCGGTACAATTGCCGTTCAAACTAAAATAAGGACATAGAGCTATTGGAGATTGGAGCTATTGTAGCTATTGGACCTATGTCCTTATTTTATTTGTTTTGTGGCTTTAGTGCAGATAGTTTCCTCTGACCTAAATGATTTCCAATTTGAAATACTTCTTAATTGTGTTCTTATCTTCATGTACAATATATGACACCAAGTTGTTTATAGCCTGGTTCGAGGCTCTATATCCAAGCACACCGCTCTGAGTAGCATTGGACAACGAACTGCATAGATACATGTACTGTCACGGTACTGCGGACTTGATATAGTACTTGATATCGTGGGGTCAAAGCTTGGTTTTTCAAGGTTTTTTTAACCTCATACAAAACTTGCTTCGACCCCACAGTATCAAGTACTGTACATTAAAGCCAGTGGACACTTTCGGTAAACAGTATTGTCCAAGGCCCACACTTCGTGTATCACAACTTATATATGAAAAAACAAACCTGTGAAAATTTAAGCTCAATCGGTCATCTGAGAAAATAACGGGAAAACCCACCCTTGTTTCTGCACGTTTCGCCGTGTCATGACATGTGTTAAAATAAATCCGTAATTCTTGATGTCGAGAATTGATAATTGTTTTAATGTTTTCTCAACAAGTAAAGCATTTCATGGAACAATATTTCAAGAGAAGACTTTTACCATTACCTTCTGTAAACCCTGTAAGTTATTTGTAAATCTGTGAACTTTTATTTATTTTTCTGTTCCGAAAGTGTATAATGGCTTTGTGCCAGTCATGGTGGCAGTATACATGTATTCATGCAGTTCGTCGTCCATAGCACTGCCTGGGGAATTCAGAGCGGGCCTGTGCTTGTTTAAAGAGCCTTGGACAGGGCTAAGTTGTCTAATGCTTTTCAAGAAAAAACAGAAAGTAACTACAGAAATAGAATCATGCTATTAAAGGAAAGGTGTACATTTGGTTATCACTCTTAGAAATAGTGGCAATAAAAAGATACTTGGTTAGAATTACAGCAGCTTTTGAAAATATAAAGTATGTTGAGCATCATTTCACTTTAAAGTGATTTGGTTATTGAAAAATTTATCATTTTTTATACCCTAAAATTTGAATTTGAGTATTACATCTAAGTGTTACTGACAGAAATGTGTCTCAATTTAAGGGATTAATCTTCTTGCACGAGACATAATCGCTTGGATTTTTACAGGTTAGTCTTATTGTGTGAATCTATATTTATATAGGATTTTAAAAATCAAACAGTTACAAAAACCCAAAGGTATACTTTCCCTTTAGGCAGTATAGTAACCAGCTAAAATGCCTTGCAATTTACAGTGCTCTACGACTGGTACTCCGTTAATAAATGCTTAGCCAAACTAACAGTCAAAAACAAAAACCTTTATTGGATTTGGTTTTGTTATAATTTTTTTTAAATATAATGTTTCTCTGGTCAACTTTGTTTTCAGCATGCGGATGATTATTCTAGAACCAAAAGCATTGCAGAACAGCTAGTTAAGAAAACAAACGGCAGACAAACAGAAAGTAAGAATTCTACTCATTCATTGATGGGGTGTCGTGGCCAAGGGGATAAGAGCACCGAACTCAAGCTCTGCTGCTTCTGTTCAGCAGAGTGTGGGGTCGAATCCCGGTCGTGACACTTGTGTCCTTGAGCAAGACACTTAACTATAATTGCTTCTCTCCACCCAGGGGTAAATGGGTACCTGTGAGGGCAGAGATGGTTCTTGTGATTGATTTAGTCGAGTAGCGCATTATTAATGTTGCACAGGCTGCATACCCCCCACTTGAGGGAGCTGAGATGGTTTAAGGAGTGATTTAAGGCCCAGTGACCAGGGGTAATAATGTGAAGCGCTTTGGGACGCCCTTCGAGTGTGGAAAGCGCTATATAAAAAACGGGTTGTTATTATAACAAAAAGCTTATTAAATTACAACTTTGAGACACTCAAATGACATGTACTGGTTCGTTTTCAGGAAAACCCCATGGACATTTACTTATGTTGGTAACACCCCCCCCCAATCACACCAAACTCGTTCTCTTCTGACAAATGCTTTCTTGTTGCAAGACGATAGTAAGGTGCACGGCGAGGAGGGAGGGAGCAGGGATTGCGATAGTTGAGTGATAGTGTGAAAAACAACGTCTTGCACCAAGACTACATTTTTCAGAACATAGTGAGGAAGCTCCTAGCTTAGGAGTGAAACGTTACTACTAGTACTAAATTATATGTAAGTGACATCACACATATTTTGGATTTGTAAAAACGAATCTATGATTTCATAGTGAGAACGAGTTCGGTGTGATGGGGGGCATAAGCAGTTTGCATCAGCTAATTCTATTTTCTTGTGGTTATAATTAGTATAATAAGCAATTTTATAAACAATATGTGAATATCATAAGGTTAAGCCCAAGGTTGCCATAATTATTGAGTGATGTTTAACTTTTTTTGTTTAGATGGAGGGGTACTACATACATGTTCAATTAGACCACCAGGCATCTATGGGGCAGGAGAACAGAGACATTTTAACAGGATTGTTGTAAGTAAAACAATATTTCCTAAAAGTGCTATGAAATTAAGGATTGTCTCCAACCACAACAGTTGTAAAATATATCTCTGTGATTTTCTTTTGTTCCTCAGAATCTGTTATCACTATATAAAGCCAACTTAGGAAGTCGTGATACGTTAACTAACTGGGTCCATGTGGACAACCTTGTGAATGGACATTTATTGGCAGCAGAGGGCCTAGCATCAGGAAAGAAACACATAGCGGTAAGAACAAGCGTATCTATGACAGTAAAGGGTCATTCCGTGTCAATTCAACACGCTTTTGGACCTGACCCTCACGGATTTAAATGAAATTCGGTGTGCTGATTGGACTCCCTGAGAAATGCCCAAATCCCAAATTGTATGTAATTCGGATCATTATTTTGGGAGATACGGCTTAACGAACTTTTGACTAATTAGCATGACCTGCTACGTTTGGACAATCATATCTCCAAAAGTAAAACACCTACCAAGATAATATTTACATCATTTTGAAGCTCTTGACATGGCCCACATTTGATAAAATAAAATCAAAAAAGTTCCACGCACCACCGAAAAAATACGCGAAAATTTGACCTTTGACCTTGATTTGCGAAAATGAGTATTTTTCAAAACGCGTAATTTTTTTTTAAATGCAAGTTTAAGATGTAAGCAACAATATTCTGAAAAATTGTGATGGGCACTTTTACAGTTTTTTTGTTATGATTTTTTGAACATTGGCTATCAAGGCCAAAACCATAAAAACGCATTGTACATGTACATGTACATACATGTACATATACAGTGTAATGTGTAGTAATGTGTACATGATACATGTACATTAGAAATTCAAAGATAATCATTCACATTTTGAGTTTCACATTTTGATGTATAGTACAAACACAAACTAAATGCATTCCACTAGATCCGGCAAGGATGCACTGCTTCAGCCCAAGTTCAGCAAATTTTCAGCAAAACTTTCAGAAGGATGTTCCTTGAAAAGTTCAAACACTTCTTTCAGATACAAAGATCAAAATGTTTCTGGAGATGTTTCTTCTCACCATCAACAGTAACCGATACAAAGTCTTTCATCCCTGGCATTTGTCTGCTGACGGACTCGAACAAGTAAAAGTCTCTCACAGTTTGCACCATTTTTAATGAAAGAGATTTTCCAGCCTTAAGATTTGGAATGGAAAGCATTCCCTGCTAATTCACCAGTTTCTTTGATTTTCTTGGCATGTAGTTTGATGTTTCAAATTCATCTGCTATTCTTTTGATACTCCAACTCACTGGTAAGACGCTCAAGACATGAACTTTTTCACTTTTCTTTGTCAAGGAATGAAACTTTTGTTTCAACTGAGTTATCATCTCACTTTCATCATCACCGAACTGTTTTCCCGTAGCAGTTTCAAGTTTCTGCTTTATTGTTGTCTCTATTCTCTTAACTTTGTTTTCCATGTAACTTCCATGAGCTTTCTTATTACTTATGATGGGAGATACACCAATAATTGTCATAGCCTCATTGATAATGTTCATGTCGGTATTTGGCTGCACAAAAACATCCTGATGTGCAGATGACATTGATGGTCCCTGAACTTCTGGATCACTGCTAAAACTTTCAGTTGTTGAGAGTATTTTCTCAGGCGACAGTTCAGATATCTTCTTGTGACAGCCAGTGCATAAACTGTGTGCTCAAGTGAAATAAAGACTTGGATGCTCCAGTATAAACCTTTATGATACCTGCCTTAAGCCTGCTTCTTTTTTTTCTTGCTGTGTGATTTAAATGGGTCACAACACATTTTTCTCTATGATCATGACTTGACTTTTAAAGCACTAAATAAAGCTTTTAAAGCACTAAATGTGAATACACTGTACATTGTATAACATGTATACAGTATGTCGGATACACAGTGTCTCCTATATTAAATTAAGGGGATGAAATGAATTAGCTCATTAAGTCATGTCATGAAATAGACTTTTGAACTCCATATTATTACCAGGGTAACATGGTTTTTAATGTGCGTGTACACGCTCCCACACAATACTCTGTACACTGTACATTGTGTATGTTGTACAATGCGTTTTTATGGTTTTTGTCTTGATAGCCAATGTTCAAAAAATCATTAAAAAAAAACTGTAAGAGTGCCCATCACAATTTTTCAGAATATTGTTGCTTACATCTTAAACTTGCATTTAAAAAAAAATTACGCATTTTGAAAAATACTCATTTTCGCAAATCAAGGTCAAAGGTCAAATTTTTGCATATTTTTTCGGTGGTGCGTGGAAATTTTTTGATTTTATTTTATCAAATGTGGGCCATGTCAAGAGCTTCAAAATGATGTAAATATTATCTTGGTAGGTGTTTTACTTTTGGAGATATGATTGTCCAAACGTAGCAGGTCATGCTAATTAGTCAAAAGTTTGTTAAGCCGTATCTCCCAAAATAATGATCCGAATTACATACAATTTGGGATTTGGGCATTTCTCAGGGAGTCCAATCAGCACACCGAATTTCATTTAAATCCGTGAGGGTCAGGTCCAAAAGCGTGTTGAATTGACACGGAATGACCCTAAAGATAAACTGTTTTTAGACACAATGTGTTGCGATCCAGCAAAATGAGTCATTTGTTGACCCAGATGAATTCAACAAATGATTCACACTGTATATATGAAAAGAGCTTAATCTATGATTCAATGCTCTTAAAACCCTGTCTTGATACCTCCTTCGGTTTAATAACTGTGAAAGTAGAAACACCAAGATATGAGAGAATACAACTGAGAACAAAAGGTTTTATTGAACATAGATCGGCACATTTTTGTCAACGCTTGTTTTAACCCTTTTTTGGTTGTTATTCATCAGGTTTGTTTCTCCATATTTATAACTAATTGTGACAAACAACCCATTTACCTTAATCGCACCACAAATAGGTATTTCTTTGTAAGAGGTCATCAAGATCTTTTTTACAAATATCACTCTACTCTTTTCAGTCACTCTTGCAGCGGATTTGTTTGATTTCTTTTAAGATACAGGAAATAAGTTCAAAACCTGCTACCATTAAACCGTAGTCCAATTATTTTGAAATTTTGTTTTGAGGTTTTATTTTACTTTGTTGTGTTTTTTAATTTAGGGAGGGCAAGCTTATTTCATAACAGACGAGACGCCCATTAATAATTGTTTATTCTTCAAGCCGATCATCACTGGTCTCGGTTACCAGTTTCCTGATACATGGATACCGCTTAACATCTTATGGATGATAGGTAAGTTTGTTCTATTCAACAACAACAACAACAATCAACACTTATTTCCAATTATGGTACAAAAATGAGAATAATAAACAAATTAATTTATTTCAAGAACAGATCAAGAAAATGTTACATGAAAATGAAACGAAAATAATAAAATGTAGTGGATACGGAGAAAACCGATATGGGGGGGAGGGGGGCATTTACAGAAGCCAAACATGCTTATTTTGAAACGCCCACTGACAAGTACCAAACGAAATAGAAAATCAAACAAAAGTTAACATTAATTATTGAGACAATATTGTTGGAGTTAGGGGTGTTGCTAACTATGCGTTATTAAGGCCCCCACAACAAAACAAAAAGTTAATAATAAATATACATAATTTAAATGTACCCCCCCCCCTCTTCCCCACACACTCAGCCCATGGAAAATGTCTGGCTACACATACAACGCCTCAATCTTATTTTTCTTACTTTTTTGTTATTCACATTGCTTTTGGTTTGGGTTCTTGTTTCAAGTTGATTTTACAATTACTTTGAATTAGTAAAAAGACAAGTTTGTGCTTTGTACAGGTGTTCTGGTTCTACTCTAGCATAGTGTGAAAGTGATTCAAAGAATACATGATTTTATTTTTGTTTTGATTACAGCCCTGATGTTTGAGATTGTGCACTTTATTCTGAAGCCAGTTTATCACTTTGTTCCTTTTCTCAACCGGACTGAGGTAAGTGTCTAGTCTGAACTGATGTTTGTTCGTCTGTATGTTTGTCTGTCTGTCTGTCTGTTTGTTTCGTCTTTGTGTTGTCCTAAGCATGTACCTTTAGTTTATGTCTTTGTTATATAAAGGCAAGTCGCTACAAGCTACCTGGCTTATTTTGGGCTATGCCTCCACGCCCTTCCCCCTAGTTTATAATTTTTCTGTCTTTTGTATATAATAAACATTCATAAATACCTCGGACAGTTTTGCTATTCCTGTTGGTGGAGAGCGCGTCACGTGGGGTGTATAAACCTTTGGTAATGACCAGTAAAAAGTGTTGAAACATGGGCGTGACACGCGAGCTTGCACCTGTGCTTATAAGACAGTTTCTTCATTTCTATTGGTCGAGAGCAACGGCTGAAACAGTTGTGCCGATACGCGCGACGCTCTTATCATCTCCTTATAAGGAGTTGTTTACCTGGAGGCTTTACCATTTCATAGCTGGAGGGGTGTTGTGATGAAAGAAATCATTGAACAATTATAATTTTTGCTCTTTTTTTACCTTTTGACCAAAAAGTGTTGATGTTTTTTGACCGAAAAGGTATTTATGAATGGGAATCAAAGTGTGTTGAATCGGTTTTCAACTAGTGGTTAAAACCCGCCGAGGCCTGGTTCTTGATAATTTACAAGTCCAGTCCTCGGGGCTGGTTTAAACCACTAGTTGAAAACCTCGTCACCACACATCGATTCCCTTATTAATGCATTACAATGTAGTTTTGTAATATTGTCGAAATGTTTTTTTGTGTGGAAAGAAATGTGAATTGAATTGAATTGAATTGTATTTAGTCTCTTACATTTTAAATATATGTGCCCTTTATCTGAATTTTTATGTCAGCTCGAGGAATCATTTTGATGTCTTGGCTTGCTTTTTAAAGTCTTTCCTTAAAGTCTTTCGGTGTTCCTTTTTCTGCGTGTTGGGCCTTTTTATAGTTGTTCAGTGATTTGTATGATCTTTTGGGATTTCTGGGATTTGGGAGACACACGCCTCTATGGCGACAGTTATATTTTAAACTTTTATGTTCTCTTCAGCATCCAATTGTTCTTTAACTTAAGTTTTTAGTATATTTGTAATGTGTGTACATTGTATTTCAGATGGGCTTTCTCTCCCCTTAAAACTCACCTGTTTCTTTCCATACCCACAGGTTACTTTTGTTTTGGCATATATTTGTTGGCCTTTAAGAACATCTGTGGTATTTGGCAACACATGCCAGCCTGTTTCACAATGTGTATTGTTAAATGTTATGCAACAGTCATAATGTAGCACTGTGTTTGTACTTGTGAATGTGTTGCCCAAATTATTACTATCTGTAAGTCATTAAACGTCATCTGATTTAGTGAGAAAGGAGTTGAACACAGATGTTAAATGTGTATTCATAAATACCTCAGACAGTTTCGCTATTCCTATTGGTGGAGAGCGCGTCACGTGGGTGTGTATAAACCTTTGTTTATGACCAGTAAAAAGTGTTGAAACATGGGCGTGACACGCGAGCTTGCACCTGTGCTTAAGACAGTTTCTTCATTCCTATTGGTCGAGAGCAACGGCTGGGATAGTTGTGCCACATCACGCGATACGCGCGACGCGAACAGCATTCCCTTATAAGGAGTTGTTTACCCGAGGGCGGCGGAGGGCCACACCATTTCATAGCTGGAGGGGTGTTGTGTTGAAAGTAATCATTGAACAATTATAATTTGTGATTCCCTTATTAAGAATATTATTTTTGATTTTACGTACACTCGGTACTTTCCCAAATTATGTGAGAGAAGACAAATGCATTGATGCATTGCAATAATATGAACTAGTGTCAGTTGTTAAAGCCATTATACACTTTCGGTACAGAAAAAAAAAAGTTTACAGATTTACAAATAATTTACAGGGTTTACAGAAGGTAATGGTGACAAACTTCTCTTGAAATATTGTTCCATGAAATGCTTTACTTTTTGAGAAAACATTAAAACAATATCAATTCTCTATAGCAAGAATTACGGATTTATTATAAACATATGTCATGACACGCGAAACGCGCGAAACCAGGAGTGGGTTTTTCCCGTTTTTTTCTCCCGACTCCGATGACCGATTGAGCCTAAATTTTCACAGGTTTGTTATTTTATATATAAGTTGTGATACACGAAGTGTGGGACTTGGACAATACTGTTTACTGAAAGTGTATAATGGCTTTAAATGGTACCTTTGTAGCTATTGTTGAGGATGAGATGTTAAGAAACATAATTGAAAGTAAGTCCGTAACTTGAAATTTAAGGCACTTAATCCCAACATATGCATAAAATAACAAACCTGTAAAAATTGTTGACTCAATTGGTCATCGAAGCTGCAAGAGAATAATGAAAAAAAACTACCCTCGTTCACACACATTTGTGTGCTTTCAGATGCATAATAAAAAAAGGTCCAGGCCTGAAGTCTATAACTCTTTCTCAAAACCTACATTAATTCAGAGGTAGCCGTTTCTCACATTGGTGTATACTATGAACAGCTCTCCATAGCTCGTTACAAAGTAAGTTTTTATGCTAACAATTAGTTTGAGTAACTACCAAACGCGTCCAGTGTCTTTAAGTGCAAGTAACAATTATTAAAAAATATCCATTAGAAGATTGGTTCGAAAGAAATGTGTAAGATGAGATTCAAGCACTAAAAGTAATTCAATTTTTCTGACTGTATTCAGGTTTACCAATCAGCATTACATCACACTGTCAGCCATAACAAAGCTAGCTCCGAGCTCGGCTACAAACCTCTCCAGCGTGATCTTGAAGACTCTTTGGAACATCTAAGACAACTGGGACACAGTAAAGAAACCAACCCTGGTGGTGACTGGACTTCATCCTTGCTGCTTAAGATCATCATTATTGTCGTCTTTATTCTATTGATAGCAGTCTTACTTTAAGATGATGATCAAGCCGTCAGAAGCTGTGTCCACGGCCAATTTAAGTTGACCAAATTTTTGCACTTCACTGAGTATTAAAGGCATTTGATCACCTTTGTTAAATGTCCCAGGTCAGTATGCTCACTAGGTGTATCCCAACATATGCATAAAACAACAAACCTGTGAAATTAAGGGCTCAATGTTGAAGTTACAAGAGAATAATGAAAGAAAAAACACCCTTGTTGCACAAACTTGTCTGCTTTCAGATGCCTAACTTTTTTAAAGAAACTTTGTTACTTTAGAGGGAGCCGTTCTCACAATGTTTTAAACAGCTCTCCATTTCTCTTTACCTAGTAAGTTTTTATGCCAACATCATTTTGAGTTATTACCAACAGTGTCCACTGCCTTATAGTAATATGCCTAATTTATATTTTTGGTGCTTGATATGTGGCATGGTATACCCCCTTCACCCTATTGTGTTTTCATTGGGTGCGCTCGTTTAGCTTCCCTGGGTCGACCCCGGTCTGCCCCGGTACGTTCAAATAGCTTTGACGGGGCTCACCCGGGTCAGCCCCGAGTGCCCCGCTTGTGGAGTGGGTCACTTGGGGGTGACCTGAGGTACATGCCGTCACCATGAGAGGGCGAATGTGATCGTTCGATAAGCTCTTGTCAGGGGCTCACCCCGAGTGAGCACTGCAGGGTTGACCCAGGGAAGCTAAACGACCGCACCCATTATGTTGTGTGAATCTCAGGAATACTTGTAAAGGTTTTTCAGGAATGGAGGGGGAGCTTAAGATGGGAATTCTGTACACAAGGGGAAGAGTGTGTAAGACTATTGTGTAAGAGTATAGGAACATTGGTGTGACTTCTGCCACATGTTGGATATGGCATATTTGAACTTTAAGTGATCTTTCTTGAAAGTTTGAAAGTTCAAGTTGTGGCCATATATTAAGCTGGTCCTTGCTTCATGTTATGACCAACTGAATTCGTGTATTGACTACAGTTTAATAAGGTTTGCAGAAACTCTCTTTATGAGTTATGTTAAATCTGAAGAAGAACCTGTGGTTTTCAGAACCAACAAAACATGGTGTTTCCGGAAACCCTACTAGATTGTATCTCCACTTCGCAAAATTTCAAATCCTACTCGTGTACATGGTGTTACTGCAAACCTTACTA
This sequence comes from Asterias amurensis, assembly GCF_032118995.1. Taxonomy (NCBI): domain Eukaryota; kingdom Metazoa; phylum Echinodermata; class Asteroidea; order Forcipulatida; family Asteriidae; genus Asterias; species Asterias amurensis. The sequence continues at coordinate 7,265,719 of NC_092658.1, read as the reverse complement.
GATTGTACCTCCACTATGCAAAATTTCAAATCCTACTCATGTACATGGCGTTACTGCAAACCTTACTAGATTGTATCTCCACCATGCAAAGTTTCAAATCCTACTCATGTACATTGTATTACTGCAAACCTTACTAGATTGTATCTCCATGATGCAAAGTTTCAATCCCTACCCAGCTAAGTGGTGCTACCCCAAATCTTTGTAGATTCCCACTATGCAAAGGTTCAGCCTTACTTTACTGCCGTCATTATCTCGTGAATTTCTAATTACAAATTCCTTGTAACAAAAACATTAATGTACAACTTAAAATACCCAAGGCATTTCACAAACTTAATAGGACACTGTTAGGGTTGTTTCCAGATTGATTCACAATTCATAAATACCTAAGACAGTTTATCCATTCTGATTGGTAGAGAGGGCATCACGAGGGGTTGTTTGAACGGATGATGTAACACCAGTAAAAAGTGTTGAAACATGGGCGTGACACGCGAATTTGCCCCTGTGCTTATAGGACAGTTTCTTCATTTCTATTGGTCGAGAGCAACGGCCGAGACAGTTGTGCCACATCACGCGATACGCGCGACGCGCACAGCATTCCCTTATGTTTACCGGAGGGCCTTGACTGGGCCTTACCATTTCATAGCTGGAGGGGTGTTGTGTTGAAAGAAATTGAAAAATTATGTTGTTTGCATTTATTTTACTTTTTGACCATAAGTGTTGATGTTTTTTGACCGAAAAGGTATTTATGAATGGGAATCAAAGTGTGTTGAATTGGTTTTCAACTAGTGGTTTAAACCCGCCGAGGCCTGGTGCTTGATAATTTACCTCGACTTGTCTCGGTAAAATTATCAAGAACCAGGCCTCGTTGGGATTAAACCACGAGTTGAAAACCTCTTCACCACACATTGATTCCCTTATTCAAACAGTTTGTCTAAGCATTTCTGCAAACTACTTGAAAATTACCTCAAAGGGACGTTTGGTGGCGCTCTGTTTTGTGAGTTCCTTGGTTGATGTCACTTCAACCTATAGCTATGAGAACAGTTCACTATTACATCCAGCAGGAAAACAATGCAAAGTTTGAATTAACAAATTCATTGTAAAGCTTTGTATACATTTGTATACAGTGTAGAAATAATTATTAAAACACTTTAAATTATGATGTATTTACATGAATCTCCATTGTTTAACAATTTCATTAGTTGGAACAGGTGCCGTGTGCAGATGCAGCTTTCAAATTTTAAAGCAATTTTAAAGGTTTGATTTGTAAACTTAACAGCATTATTACAGCTGTTAAAAATCAAGTAGGTTGTTAATTTGAGTACAGCGCTATTGTAAATGTTGAATAACAGAAACAGTATTTTAGTTTATCGTTTACTGGGTGAACATTTATAACAAAATCTGCTGTAGTATGAAGTCTGTATCACTATACTCGTCAGTATTTTATCAGTTTTCACATGTTTATGTTGTTTTAAAGTTTCATTAATTTATAAAGGTGCAGATGTATTATATGAAATGTTTAATGACTAACCATTTACTTTGTTCCTCCAAAAATGATTTATTTGACATATACTTCATGAAAATTCTTAGCTCTATGTCCAGAGAGCAAACTTATTTGCTTTACTTTACAGTATTTTTGCCGTTCTGAAAGAATTTTGTCAATGATGGTGGTTTAGAATGAAATATTATTACTTTATTCTTTGCAGAACTTTTTATAATGTCCACGTGCTGAAATACAATCAAATAATCCAAAAATAAGGATAGTCAAGTTCGTTTTTTATGGTCTATTTACACATGACATGTTTTTGCACAGTTGCATAGATTTGTTATGCTAAGACTTAGACATTTGTATACAAAATACTTATAGAAGTTTGATCAGTAATACCAATTTAATCACGATCCTATAAGTTAAAGTAAAATAGCAGTCCAAGCCTATTTTCTATACCATCCGCCCTGGTAATAGTTAAAAGCAGGACATTTCTTTTCAGAACTGAGAAGTCTCCCGAACCCTCGAACATCTACTCCGCTGCAGTAGAATAAAGAAAGACAGTTCTCTAAGAACAAACTCTACCTGGCAAGTAGATGCTCATGGTGTTACCGCAAACCAAATACATTAATACCAAAGATGTTTCTATAACATGATTTATTAAGCTGTCCAAATTGAGAATCATGTGCTTGTTCAAAGTCAAAGGATGTCATGAAATGAGGTCTTCAACTAACTATTATAAATAATTTATTAACAATATGAAATAAATGAAAGATACTTTACAGATGAGCACAATTTGATTGTTGATGCTCAATTTTTATACTATGACTTGTTTACCGTAATCATGTTTGTAATGTTGCCCAAAACTTCCCATTAGTTGAAGTTAAACTTCCCATTAGTCCAAGTTAAACATATATTATATTATTATTGTTATAATAATATACATGTAGTATGCCTGCAAAATTAAATACAGGTACTCACTATTCTATCTTATGATATTCATTTTGAAGTTTTACTTTTCACTTTGTGATATCCAAATTCTCATCTTCCGTCATCGTATGTAAAATTCACCGTAAATGTAATATTTTCTGTGATATTTACAGTCTACCTTGTTATAAAGAGCACTTTATAAAGAACTCCTGCTTATAAAGAGTACATTATAAAGTGCCGAATCTCATTTCTGCTTTGTGTTTCTTGGTTTGGTTGCCCTCTTTTCAATGTTCCTGTTATTATAAAGAGGTCGTTCGGCCAGTCCCAGCGATCTATAGTTATAACCAGTGTCGGGTACTGTGTATTTACCATTCTCTTTTTTGATTTCCTTTCTTTAATACCCACTATTTGAGTTCAATAATGGTATTCTGCGTTGTGATGATATACTCTTGCCCTGATTTACTCTCGAGTATTTACCATTCTCTTTTTTGATATCCTTTCTTCAATACCCACTAATTAAAATCAATAATGGTATTCTATGTTGTGATATACTCATGCCATGATTTAGTTGCTTTTTGTGAATTACTGTACACAAGTTTTTACTGACACCCTTCTGTTACTACTTCAAAGACGGTGAGCCTACTTGTGTAATAGTCACACTTGATTTTTTTAAAAATCTGTTTTTACGATTTAGTGTTTTACTCACACCAAGGCGGTTTGTTTATCAACATAAGGAATGTCTATACAACCGCATTTAGCCTTCCTTTTACAAAGAAAATGACGGTTGAAACATCAAAAAGATAAATGTTCAGCAATGCTTTATGTTCAGGCAGCTCTATGAAATTGGGCCTGGTCTCAATCAAGGCACATGCATGTTTACAAAGAAGAATCAGTAGGAGTTGTTGATGGTTAACCACTCATCTTATATACCGCCCTCTATTGACAATGCATAATGCAACTCATGTATACAAAGCATTACTAACACTGAACATGACCCAAAGAGTTCTAAAAACAAGTCAAGTAATCATTGCGTCTTTCCTTTGAGTATCAATCTAATGAACCCATAACAGGAGTGACAGAAACAGTGGACTACGATTTCAAGTCAAGAACTAATTATATAACCAAATAGTTATCAAAAGGAAGATGACTAATGCAAACTTGGGTACTGTAAAGCAAACTATGACAAAATAAAATCTTTCCTCAAATAATATTAAGACATTTGTAAAGCGCCTAATGCAAAAAGCGCATAAAGAGAAAAATAAAATAAACAATGAGAGAAAGATACAAAATACAAATAAGCAAATTACAAAAAAGCAGCTTTAAACAAATGAGTTTTCAACAGGGACTTAAAACGTTGTAAAGAACTAGCTCGGCGAATATGCACAGGAAGACTATTCCAAAGAAACAGTGCGGCGTAAAAAATGGAAGCATTAAACTGTTACTGTCTACATGATTTTTTTCTGTCCATTTGTAAACGTTAATAATGAAAAGCACATTGTGCACACATCTACCAAATATCCTCATGGCGCTGATAGATCGGAAAAACAAGATACAAAACATTAAGTAACATATAGGGATATACAGCAACCCCACAGAACCCCCTGTTGAAATAAAACAGAAAACTATTTCAAAAAAACAAAAAAACAAGTACAAGTAAAAGTAAGTTAAACTTAAAACTAACTAGAGACCCATAAAAACAAATCTTCCCGGTCTTATATCATTGAATACAAAAACATAAACTTTCAAACATACAAATTCCTTCACCATGCAAAGCCTCAAAGTTTGCAAAAGCTCTACGAGAAAAGTTAGTGCCCTGATACTTCTACCCAAGCAGAGTCTTTCTCTTTCAGCCTTTAAACAAGATTCTACTGACTCTGGTAGGTTTGAAAAGGTCAGGACACTAATCCTTTTTCTTGCAAAAGAAAGTGTTGTTCTCTCGTTCACTTCGCAGCTTGCATCTTGATAACCCAAGCCCATTTGCATGGCAACTGTGATTGGTTTAATGGAGGCATGGTAATGATGAGTCCGGAACCAGACGCCATGGGTTGCCAGCGTAGGGGATTAGAATATCCCAGCATTTTAATAACTGTTTGGTTCGTTACTATGGGAACACCAAGGGCCAGCTGATTATTGATTGGCCAATCCAAGACGATGGCATATACTGCTGTTGTTCCTTCAATCGTCTTTGAGGTGTACCTGGAGAAAGATATCAAATAAGAATTATAGAAGACTAAACTTGCGACAAACTAGTGACAGGTCTATAGCTTACTATTACTGATTCAGGTAAACATGCACTGGGAACATTACGCATAGGAAACTGTTCGAGCATTTGTGGGTTGGAAGCCCGAGTGCCACTTGTATCCCACGAATTTGGCCTACACCGAGGGCATTATGCCACTTAACCTCCACCTGTTGCCCCATGCTCTAGTGTTCCAGCGCTCAATTATTTAGCATGAATGGCATGATATTGCTTAAAGAGAGCTATGGACGCCCTTTTTTCGAAATAATGGAGCAACAAAGCAATAGTATGACGTCACAGGTGGAGAACAGTAGAAGTTTCAGTTTATAGGCTTAAATGTTTTTTTATTTATCATTTGGATTTCTTGGTGGGTTTGTTGAAACTTGTCTGTTAATTCTTACCAAACTCCTTGAGTCTTGGTGTCATTCTGTGCCCTCCATGGCTTGGATGCATAGATGGCCTCACCATTCACCTTCAACCAGGAACCAAGCTGACGCAGACGCTCCTCAAATATTGGAACAATACGACCATCATGGGTTGGACCGATGTTCACCAAGAGATTACCGCCACAACTACAAAACAGACAAATAGATTTTAATTTGAAATGTACCAACAAAAAACTTCCAAAGGAAGGGAGACAGAATCCTGGACAAAGTTGCTTTACAATCAATTAAAACTAACTAAAAAACAACAAAACAATTAAACTCAAATTATTTCAAAAATAGTAACAGAACAAGGCTACTAAAAAAACCTATACTGGCTCCCAATCTCTCAACGAATCATCCTCAAGCTGATGCTCATTGTCCACAAAGCACTTAATGGCTCCCCACTATATTTCTGAACTATTTCAAGTTTACACTCCATCAAGGAATCTTCGATCAAGTTCCATGCTTTTCCTCATCGAACCCAAGTCCCGACACTCGTGGGGTGACAGGTCTTTTTCTTCAGCTGTGCCTCGCATCTGGAACTCTCTACCACTGTATCTTTATTTTTAGATCTGACTTTGTACCACAAAACTCTAATCTCTTCTCCAAAAGATCTTATGTCACAGGTTTTCAAGGAGTAATTTTGTTGTGTCGGTTTTTCTTTGTTTTTGGTTTTACTGCACCGTGAACACCCAGCGGGGTGGATATGTGCGCATAACAAGTCTTCTTCTTATCATCATTACTAACCTGATAGTTTCTGCTAGAACCTGGATCAGTTCATCCATATCATAGTAGTCAGCTAAATCTGCATCACGACGGAAACCCCAAGACTTCTTATCAAGCGTCATAGCATTCTCCCATTTGTGGTTCTGCAAAACACCTATTAGTTAAAAGATAACAAATTAAAGGAAGTGGACACTATTGGTAGTTACTCAAAATACTTATCAGCATCTAACCTCATTTGGTAACGAGTAATGGGGAGAGGTTGATAGTGTAAAACATTGTGAGAAACGACTCCCTCTGAAGTGACGTAGTTTTCGAGAAAGAAGTTATTTTCCACGAATTTGAGATCTAGACCTTTGAGGTCTCGAAATCAAGCATCTAAAAGCACACAACTACCAGTGACAAGGGTGTTTTTTTCTTTCTGAGTTATCTCGCAACTCCGACGACCAATCGAGCTCAAATTTTCACAGGTTTGTTATTTTATGCATATGTCGAGATACACCAAGTGAGAAGACTGGTCTTTGACAATTACAAAAAGTGTCCACTGTCTTTAAATGAAGAAAACCATCAGGGCAAGGACAACATCTTTAAACAAACTAATCATAATACCATCACTACTCGAGAGAGATTTTCACATGGTATTAACACAAAACTCTATTAGTTATATTTCCATCATGCAAAGTTAAAGGCACATTTCATTTCTCTTCCTATCACCTACATACCGTTACAATCTTGTTACTCTGATAAAATGTTTCTAAAAAAAGATTTGCATCGACATTGATAACTGTGGAGGAAACATTAAGTTCATTCATTTAAAAGCAAATACATACCAGGGTTATAGCGATCCTGACAACTGTAGTATCCACCATGTTTACAAGCAGTACCTCGGCCCCATCTATCATTCGTAACAATTGTATCTTTAACTGGGCTGAAAACAAATGAATTAAACAGAAACGGCTACTGTAATTAAATAAGTGATCAGTTTAAAGATTATTAACTTTGTTTTTACCCATATACACCGTTAGCACTGTATACTTTCTCGAGCTCTGTGAACAAAATCACAGGCATAATGGGTTAGAATTCGAACCCATGACCTTTGCAATTCTAGAGCAGTGTCTTACCAACTAGATGTTATACAAGTGCTTTTACTTCATTTCCTTGTATTCTTAATAGAAGGTAGTGTTTTTTGGGCATCAGGGTATAAAGAATATAATTTGTTTTTACTCGACCTCAGCTGAGGTCTCAAAGTCAAGGCATCTGAAAGCACACAACTTGTGAGACAAGGGTGATTTTTCTTCCATTATTCTCTGGCAACTTCAACAACGAATTGAGTCAAATTTTCACAGGTTTTTTTTTTAATGCAAATGTTAAGATACATCAAGTGTGAAGACTGGTGTCCAATGCCTTTATTACACATGGGTGTAATTTTTGTTATCCTTGACCCTTCAAACACTTACCTACTGTTATACAGCCACGCTAAGAATTCTGTGCTATTCCAGTAAGCTGGACTAGCGTCCCAGTCACCATCAGACCACAGTACGTCTGGTTTATAAGCCTCTATGATCTCATGCAACTCTGGCAGGCAGATTTCCTACTCCAAAGACGTGACAGATAACAATAACAAAAGTGGAATTAGAAATTTGCCTGGAAATTCCAAATTGTGAAAGACAAAAGACAGCTCCTTCTTTTTAACATTGTCAATTTCCCTAAAGGTCTTGCTGCCCTATTGGGCGAGTTAGTCTACGAAATGCGTTTGAAACCGTTCGTTATGAAACACATATGTCTAGAAAGTTGTTTGAAAAGCAGCATATAATGATCCACACAAATATGCCTCAAATTAGAAACTGTTTTTCAAACACATTGTGAACTAATACTGCAGCCGACCGTGTTAGTTTGCAAAGTAAAAAGAAAACCCACGCAATTTGGAAGCATATTTTTGTGGGTCATTATTTTTTACTTTTTAAACATCTTTCTAACCATAGCATTCTATTAAAAAAACCGGTTACAAGGGCTTTACAAAGACTAACTCGCCTGATCCAAGGCAACGTGTCCCTTTATGTGAAGAATGCTTTTTACCTGAACGTACTCCTGCGATGTGAAATTAGCTGCTTTGTCTTTCAGAAATAACGGGTTGAACCATTCAAAGAGAGAGTGATAGAGACCGAAGTGAACATCTTTAGTGTAGGTTCGGACTGCTGCAGCCAACTCACCTACAAGTGCAAATAAAAATCATTAAAAAAAATTACACTGATTTATCAACATGAATAAGCCTGGGCGACTGGTGGGACAAGTGTCAAAGTCGCAACTATTGATTGCTTAGTTGAGTCGCAACTACTGTTTTTCAACTATTTGGTTAATCTTGCCGCCACAACTAGGCCCTACTACAAAATAGTAGTTATCACATTTCTAAACAAGCCGAGAACTACTTGGCGAGATAAGAAGTTCTAGGTAGGAAAATGAAATGTTTGCCAAATAAAACTGTCACAGTTCAATGTCTTCTTCGCTATCAAGACCTGTCTCTTATAATAACAAATATTGTGGAAAAAGTTGATTTGGTCTCAGTCTGGTTTAAGTGAGCTTGTACAAAAGAAATTCTAAGTTATAGTTATTTTTGGTTTGGGTACTGAATCTATTGTTCCTATTGCATACATATTTTCCCTTTTATATTTTTATTGTCAATCTGTGTTAGAATTCAGCCTGCCAGATAATTTTAATTTTACCAGTAATAATAATACAACATAATTTGCAAATAATATGAGATGGTGAAACTCACCAACGAGATCTCTCTTGGGCCCAACATCCATAGAGTTCCAATTCCATGAATACTTGGATGGCCAGTTGGTGAAACCTTCATGGTGTTTACTGGTCAACACAACATATCTACAATACAAAGAAGATTTGTTTTAAAATGATAATTTTAATAAAACATTGGGGGGAAAACTCAGTTTACAATCATTTATACTTCTGGATTACAATCATTTATACTTCTGGATTACAACTTAAAAATGCACAACCACTTTACAACAAGGAAAAAGTACACAGTCATGACAATTTAATGTATAAAGTTTAAACAAACATAGAAATAGGTTAAATAGATTAAAGACTGTTTAATACAGTAACTATAAATGTGTCAAATGGAGTGGATTGGACCTATTTAATGGGGCTATATATTTGTCTACTTCTAGAAACTAGAAGGCTCCACCGTAAGGAGTAGTTTCTAGAAGTAATATTTGCCTAAACTTTAATCTATTTCTATTTTATTGGGCCTACAGACTGGTTACGGACACCCCCCCCCCCCCCGAATTTGCAGCTAAACAAATATATCTGAACATTTAATTAAAAAATTTATGAATGTAACTTTACTTAGCCCCAGAAGCTTCGATGATCTCAGCAAATTCCTTGGGATTAAAGAACTCTGTAGTGAACATCGGAGCAAAATCAGCATAAGTGAACCCTGGCCGGTAGTTGTTGGTCATGAAATCAACATAAGCAGGAAGTTGTCTACCCTTCCAGTTCCACCAGAACCACTCAGAACCGAAACTTGGAACTGAGAAAACACCCCAGTGCATGAAGATTCCTATCTTGGCTTCATCGTACCAGGCTGGTAGGGGTCGAGCATCTAAAGACGCCCAGGTTGGCTGGTAGATTGCAAGAGCCTGGGATACAGAAATACACAGGAAAACCAGGAACACAAAGGTACAACGAGCAGCCATTTTGAGTGGAATCTATCCACCACTGCATATACTACGCGGCTAAATCAAAACAAACCGAGCTTTGCAGACCAGCCAGTCACATGACCACACTGAGGAAAACAGAAAGGGCATATGCAGAGTCACATGACAGGTCATGTGACATACCCCAAAGTGAAAACTCTGGCTCTCTGCGAACGAAAGTGATTAGGGTAATTTACAGTTTTTAATCTCAAACAGAGGCGGATTAAGAAAACGAAAGGCAAACAATGGTGTAAATGAAGGGTAACTATTTAATATTGCATTGCTTAATGGTGTTAGATTGTAGAAGACAAATGTTCACCACACAATTAACTTGCCCAATAAAAAAACTTCTTCATTCAATCAAATCAAAGTTTAACTTGTTATTTTGTGCTTTGCTGCATGTGCATGGTTGGATAAAGACTCTGCATTATCCGATCATCCAAAGCACAAGTTAAAGAAGTTGCCTACAGTGAGACGAGTAGAGTAAAGACCCACCCTAAGCTACCCCTTACATACCAACAAGATCCTTGGATAATTTTCCGCATGGCGCCACCACTTTTTCACTCATTTTTAGAAAAAGGGATATATCAATCAGGTAAATAAGTTCCTATATTATTTCATATCACATGAAAAAGTGGTGGCGCCATACGGAAACTTTTCCAGATCCTTACTAAATTTGAACTTTAAACTAGTAAATTTTTTATACTATTTTAATTTTATTTCTCTGACTGATATTTTATAATGTTTTCACTTTGTCTTCATTGATTGCCTTTTATTTTTAAAGCCATTGGACACTTTCGGTAAACAGTATTGTCCAAAGGCCAACACTTCGTGTATCACAACTGATGTAAAAGAAAACAAACCTGTGAAAATTTAGGCTCAATCTGTTATCGAAGTCGGGAAAAAATAACGGGGAAAACCCACCCTTGTTTCTGCACGTTTCGCCGTGTCATGACATGTGTTAAAATAAATCCGTAATTCTCGACAACGAGAATTGATAATTGTTTTAATGTTTTCTCAAAAAGTAAATAATTTCGTGGAATAATATTTCAAGAGAAGTCTTTCACCATTACCTTCTGTAAACCCTGTAAGTTATTTGTAAATCTGTGAACCTTCTTTTTTCTGTGCAGAAAGTGTATAAATTGACTTTAATTTAGTTTCCTATACTGTCGGATTGCGTTTTTTGTTAAAAATCTTGTTCTCCCTAGACCTCCCTCCTCCTCCCAATCCAACCAATCCGACCCTCCCCACCTCCTCTCTCCTCACTGACCCCCCCCCCCCCCCTCCGCCTGCTAGTTGCCATTCTTACCAATTCTTGACATGTTCCTTTAATATTATAGATGTATTCATCGAGTCACCCACAAGGAGCAAAGATCACTGAATGCCCACTCAGGATGCCCAGGATAGGGCGGACACAATTATTTATCATACTTAGCTTGATGATCTCCGCCGTGCCGGCCATCAAGTATGAACCCAATTGGAACTCTCTTGACTCTAGACCTTTACCAGCCTGGTATGATGAAGCAAAAGTTGGTGTGATGGTGCATTGGGGTGTCTACGCTGTACCAAGGTATCTGTATTTACTTTGAACTATAAGTTCATTCCGCTGGCATGCCAGGTTTTCACACCATGGGTAGACAGTACACCCGACAGATGTATACCTCGATTAATTCAAATATAATTCGCGATATTATTGAATAGCGCGATATTTTCTTGACGATACATCGTGGGATTCCCAAGCTTACTGCATCTCAACTTTCATGGAGATAAGGTGGATTATGAAAATATTAAGGAAATACTTCTAGGTAGGACTCTAAGAGTACATTCCTACTGTTAGTAATATTAATAAATTTTAACTGATGAGGAAAAAAAAAAGAATTTAATTCTTTATTTTTTTCAAGTACTGTATTCACTAGTTAAAAAAAGAAAATTGAAAACTGAACTAACCACCCCATTAAAAAAAGGTTGGAAAAGAAAGATGAAAGAAAAGTTAATTGTAAGCCATAGTAATAGGCCTATAGGAGCACGTTAGAGACTCTATGCCGTATACAAGAGCTGCTCGTTAGGAAAAATACAGCGGAAAATGCTCGTTTGGAAACATAAGGTTTCAAAACGTTTTAACTGTCCTGTAAGTATCCATATAGGACTTCTTCTAAATGTTTGGAGCATCTTGGCAGTACATGGTACATTAAGGACAAGAATCTGTGTGTAAAATGCTAGTATAAAGATAATAAATTTCACACAATTTATTATCGGTCTGCCTAAAAGACGCTCAAGGCACTTCACAGAGATACAATTTGGAAAGCTATTGCCAGATACGTGTCTTATTAATTTTCAAAAACAAAGAAATCTAAGAATTTCCGAAACAACAGTAAAATTGTAACATGTTGTGGTTTAATAATAATTAGCAACAGGGTAAAGAATACTGATTTTGGTTTTTACCTATAAAAATACTGACGTGTGTTAGCACTGTATACTCGGTACTCAGTCAGAAAAAAATCGTTGCGGAATCGCTGCCAAAACATAGGATTTGAATTTGCTTCCAGCTACTGGGCAATCTCGGTTGGTAGGACACTGCTCTAAAATTGCAAGGGTCTTGGGTTCGAATCCCACACAAGTAATGTTGTGGTTTTGTTTAGATAGACTTATAAACTATTAACTTTCTCTTTGTGTTATTTAGTTTTGGTGGACATGGTGCTATTCCCGCTGAGTGGTTCTGGTGGTATTGGAGAGGGGACACTCCTAAGAAACCTATCCTTGATTTCATGAAGGAGAACTACACCCCAAGCTTTACTTATGAGGATTTTGCTAAGATGTTTACAGCAGAGCTGTTTGATCCTGATCATTGGGCAGATATTTTCCAGTTGTCTGGAGCCAAGTAAGTCAGTGCCTTGAGAGTAGGTCTAAACCTTAACTTGGGTATTCCCGCAAGTTTACTAAGGGAATCCATGTGTGGTGAAGAGGTTTTCAACTAGTGGTTTAATCCCAACGAGGCCTGGTTCTTGATAATTTTACCGAGACAAAGTCGAGGTAAATTATCAAGAACCAGGCCTCGGCGGGTTTAACCACTAGTTGAAAATTGATTCAACACACTTTGATTCCCATTCATAAATACCTTTTCGGTCAAAAAACATCAACACTTTTGGTCAAAAAGTGAAATAAATGCAAAAATTATTATTGTTCAATGATTTCTTTCAACACAACACCCCTCCAGCTATGTAATGGTAAGGCCCTTTGCCGCCCTCGGGTAAACAACTCCTTATAAGTGAATGCTGTGCACGTCGCGCGTATCGGGTGATGTGGCACAACTGTCCCGGCCGTTGCTCTTGACCAATAGGAATGAAAAAACTGTCTTATACGCACAGGTGCAAGCTCGCTTGTCACGCCTATGTTTCAACACTCTTTACTGGTCATAAACAAAGGTTTATACACACCCACGTGACGCGAAACTGTCTGAGGTAATTATGAATACTTTTTTTATGGAAGATCGCCTTACAACACAAGGACGGACAGCCACTTCAATCAAGTTTAAGAGGCACATTGCCACCTACCTGGGGCTGAAACAGGGTCCGCCCTTTACAGTCTGAAGGATATGCATTGGTATCATCCACACTAGGAGCCTGTCTGGTGAAGCAAAATGCATTATCTTTCCAATTCTTATGAAGCAATTATGGTTAAGTGCCCTGGTCATGTACAAGTTTCATGACCGGGATTCGAACCAACACTCTGCTGCTGAGAACACAGCTTGGTTCCGGTGAAGAAGACCACTCAACATTGAAACGCCTTACCTTAACCCTAAACCTCAACTTAACACACTCAACACCCGCCCCCCCCCCCCCCCCTAGTGATTTGTCAGAATGTATCTTGATTTTGGGTCTCCTAAAATAAATGTTTTTTCGAACCATGTAGAAGTTGTCGTAAAATATTTCATCAACGCTTCGAAGACTAGAAACAAATTATTATTGTCCCACATCACTTGTGGTAGGGTAGAGAGTCTGTATGAGTTTAGCATTGAGTGATTTTCAACTAAACATTGCGAGAAGACCACATCCTTCGTTCAGGGCTGAATATCATAGAGCTGCATTTATAAGCACAAAAACAGCTAAGCACAACAAAACTATGCTTACCCGAACAAGGTTACCAGCCAAAATACCATGTTACATGTACAATATGTGACTGATAGCCTGCTTATTTTTGCTCTTTAGAAATTTGTTTAGCAACTTTGAAATTGGGCCCAGGACTATTCACACCTATGATTATCAGTTAAAACTATAATTTTTAGGATATGTAACCTTTTTTCTTCCTTACATTGCAATAACTATTTGAGTGTGTTTTTATTATGTAGATATGTTGTGTTGACCAGTAAACACCACGAAGGTTTCACCAACTGGCCATCCAAGTATTCATGGAATTGGAACTCCATGGATGTTGGACCCAAAAGAGATCTTGTTGGTAGGCTTAAAGGAACACGCTGCCTTGGATCGGATGAGTTAGTCTACAAAAAGCGTTTGTAACTGTTTTTTATAAAATAAATACGGTTGGAAAGATGTTTTAAAAGTAGAACACAATGACCCACACAAATTTGCCTCGAAATTGCGTGGTTTTCCTTTTACTGTGCGAACTAACACGGTCGGCCATTTATGGGAGTCAAAAATTTGATTGTATTCTGCTTTTAAAACATCTTTCTACCCATATGCATTTTATAACAAACGGATAAAAACGCTTTTCAAAGACAAACTCGACCGATCCAAGGCAACGTGTTCCTTTAAATGCAAATTGTATTGTTATAGTAAACTTTTGTATCTACAATTGCATGTTGAAGAACCCAGTTACGTTTATCGCTATAACAAAAGGGGTTTGCCCCTGTGCTTCTGGCAGTGGCTGCTGAATGCCCTGCAACACCTTGTAAACCATTAAAAGGTGCTACATAAATGGGTCTCATAATTCAAAACACAGCTCTACTTATCCTTTAAAGCCATTATACACTTTCGGAACAGAAAAAAAAAAAAATTCACAGATTTACAAATAACTTACAGGGTTTACAGAAGGTAATGGTGAGAGACTTCTCTTGAAATATTATTCCATGAAATGCTTTACTTTTTGAGAAAACATTAAAACAATTATCAATTCTCGATTTAGAGAGTTACGGATTTATTTTAAACACATGTCATGACACGGCGAAACGTGCGGAAACAAGGGTGGGTTTTCCCGTTATTTTCTCCCGACTCCGATGACCGATTGAGCCTAAATTTTCACAGGGTTGTTATTTTATATATAAGTTGTGATACACGAAGTGTGGGCCTTTGAACAACAATGTTACCGAAAGTGTCCAATGGCTTTAAAGGAACACGTTGCCTTGGATCGGTCGAGTTGGTCTTTGAAAAGCGTTTGTAACCGTTTTTTATAAAATGCATATGGGTAGAAAGATGTTGTAAAAGTAGAATACAATGATCCACACAAACATGCCTCGAAATTGCGTGGTTTTCCTTTTACCTCGTCGACTAACACGTCGGCCATTTATGGGGGTCAAAATTTTGACTCCCATAAATGGCCGACCATGTTAGTTCGCACAGTAGAAGGAAAACCACGCAATTTCGAGGCAAACTTGTGTGGATCATTGTATTCTACTTTTAAAACATCTTTCCAACCATATGCATTTTATAAAAAACGGTTACAAACGCTTTTGTTTTGACCAACTCGTCCGATCCAAGGCAACGTGTTCCTTTAAAAAGAGATAAATGAGCACTTTGATATGGCCCTAGGGGAGTGATAAAGCGCTGTATTAGAACCTATTATTATTCAAACCTTCAAGTTATGGAGGAGGAAGTTCAATATACAAATGTTATATTTTGTTGTTGTTTACCTTTAGTGTTTTTTCTCTCATTTGAAACAGGAGACCTTGCTAAGTCAATCCGTAATAAGACTGATCTTCACAGGAAGTTCAATATAACAAATGTTATATTTTGTTGTTGTTTACCTTTAGTGTTTTTTCTCTCATTTGAAACAGGAGACCTTGCTAAGTCAATCCGTAATAAGACTGATCTTCACTTCGGCCTCTACCATTCCTTAAAGGAGTGGTTTCATCCTCTCTTTGAAGAAGACAAAAGGAATAAATATGAAACCTCTCAGTACGCTCAGGTATGGAATCTTAAAGGCAGTGGACAGTCATGGTAATTACTCAAAATAATTATTTGCATAAAACCTCACTTGGTAAAGAGTAATGGGGAGAGGTTCATTGTATAAAACATTCTGAGAAACGGCTCCCTCTGAAGTGACGTAGTTTGATTTTGAGACCTCAGATTTAGTATTTGAGGTCTCGAAATCAAGCATCTGAAAGCACACAACTTCGTGTGAAAAGGGTGTTTTTTTTTCTTTCGTAGTTATCTCGCAACTCCGATGACCAAATGAGCTCAAATTTGCACAGCTTTGTTATGTTATGCATATGTTGGGATACACCAAGTGAGAAGACTGGTCTTTGATAATTACCAATAGTGTCCAGTGTCTTTAAAAGGGCTTTTAAATAACAAAAAATGCCATTGTTGTATAAAGTTGCAATCTTTATAAATTCTTCAAAATAAAATGTAAAAAAAAAATTTGCAGCAAGGATTTGCCCCTCTGACAATGTCTAATAAACACTGTAAAAAAAAGGATTTTAATACTGTAAAGTTCTTTGAGCAAAATCCACAGGCATATCACTCGGGTGGGATTCGAACCCACAACCTTCAAAGGTTGTTTTGGTAATGTAGGCTTTCAGGATAGCTGGATCATCGATGATAGTTTTAGCAACTCGTTCCCAAAGTTCATCATTTTGTGAGTGTTGGGTTGCTGCTGGTGTCCATCAACGACAATGTGTAATAAACACTGTAAAAAAAGTATTTTAATACCGGAAAATTCTTTGAGCAAAGTTCAAAGGCATATCACTCGGAATGTTGTTTTGGTAAAGTAGGCTCTCAGGATAGCTGGATCATCAATGATTGATATTAGCAACCCGTTCCCAAAGTTAATCATTTTGCGAGTTTTGCGAGTGTTGCTGCTAGATCCATCAACTGGTACAGTCTTAGTTGCTTGTTGTAGGAAGAAGACAAATTCGATTCAAAACTAAAATTGATTAAATCCTTTGTGTTTCTTTGATAGAAAGTAGCCATACCTGAGTTATATGAAATTGTCAACATGTACAAGCCGGAGATATTATGGTCCGATGGTGCAAATGAGTATTATGTTAAACCCAACTACTGGCATAGCACTGGATTCCTTGCATGGCTTTACAACGACAGGTAAGAAGAGAGTTCGAAAGGAAACAACGAGTGCGTTCGATTAGATTCCCTGATGGATGGGTCGAATAACTTTTAGGGGCTCACCCGGTTCAGCCCCAGGTGCCCTACTTGTGCTACGGGTTACTTGGGGTCTGACTGAGGTGCATGACATCACCACAAAAACTTTCACATGGACACCATTTTCACATGGTTTGACACTTATTTTCACCTTTAAATCAGAGACTTTTTGAGCAGTTAGTATTTTGTTATCTGAAGATGGGTAGTTTGTACCACAGGTTTGTAATTTTATTAGACGTTGCAGTTTTATATTGAAAATCAATATTTCAAAATCTTTGTGTGAATCCACGAACAGTTTGGGATGTAAATGCACAACAAAAGTAGTCAGCTGTCTGTAGGTGCATTGTTGTCAATGCTAGGGGAAGTTGGCGTTTGACTGTAGCTTATGTCTGGGGCTCACATGGATGAGTACAGCAGGGTCGACAACCCGGGAAGCTAACCTAACGCACCCTCTATTAGGAATACCTCATAGACCTAATGCATTTGACCTCATTTGAGTTGGGCACCTTGGTCTAGAGGTCAAAAGAAGATCGCCTATTGGACCATCCTGCACGCTGTGCGTACAAAGGCATGCCTACCTCTAAGGTTGTGGCATGATGATGTCCATGCATAATGTCCATTGATAATGATTCACAGTAAATTGAAGTGCCTTCTTAGGCATGCATTTAAGTTTCAACAAATCCACAGGTTTTTTTTGGGCAGCCACAACTGATCAAAAGTTTTAAAAAGTCTCATTTCAAATTTGTTCTTACTTTTGTTTCTACGGTTGTTTGTTTGTTTTTAGTCCAGTGAAGGATGTCGTGGTAACCAATGATAGATGGGGTACCAACACAACCTGTAAACATGGAGGGTTCTACACATGTGGTGACCACTTTAATCCAGGTAGGAAACAGAATTTCCTGTCCTCTATTGTTTACTCAACTTCACGAATGGGCAAAGTTTTGAAAATAATGACCGTGCATCCTGAGTTTTTAGTTTCAAATTTGTGTCTGATGTTGTACTTAAAAGGAACATTACAGAATTGGCTTTGGCTAAAAAAAACAGTTGCTGGCAGCTAGTCTATCCACCACAAGATGACAAACCTGTTGAAGTTTGAGATCGATCGACCCTTTTGGTTCATGAGAAAACCGATGACACATTTGGCTTGTCATCGAATACAAGAAAAATTAATAAAGTGCTCACTGAGCGATAACCTCTAACAATTAGGAAACTTGTTTTATTTACTTTTAATCAAATACTGTATGATATTTCAGACAGAAATGTTTCAAGGGATGTTTTTTACTATCATCATCAATAGACCGTGTAAGTTTTATGTAAATCTGTGATCTTTTAGACAAGTTTTTTATTCTAACCAATTTTGTAATATTCCTTTAATGTAGGTGTACTACAGAAACATAAGTGGGAGAATGCTATGACAATAGATAAAATGTCTTGGGGTTATCGTCGAGATGCTCAAGTCACTGACTACCTAGACATGGAGGATCTTACAAGACTCCTTGCAGAAACTGTCAGGTAAGTCATAATAATAATAATAGTGGCTTCTTATATAGCGCGGATATGAGCATCACTTAGTGACGTTTATCAAGGTGCTTAAACATACAGAGTATGTGGGACTGCATTTGAATCAGGAGATAGCACCATGTAAGCTTGGGCGATATCACGATATTATCAAATATCGCGATATTAATTTGGAAACGATTTCGATATCGGATGGATTTGGTTTTAATCGAAATATCGCGATATATCGCGATATATCGCGATGTATTTGCTAGCTGAGACATCTTGTACCCCATAGGTTTGGAGTAAAACCAGAAGAATAGGTCATTAGAACACCTCTCTGATGCTATGATTGTCTCTTCTACAACTTTCACTTGGAGTTTTAAGACTGATGATGTCAAATTTCATTCATCGCGATTATATCGAATATCGCGATATATTGTCGGCGATATATCGTGTATAAAATAAATCGATATCGCCCAAGCTTACATGTATTATGATTTACAAGGTGTGTGGCGCAATATGCTGCCAATCAAACCGGGAAACCCAGGGCAAACCCCTTCTCTTTTCGGTATGTGCACTTGGTTCTTTTACATGCGTTACACAACACGCGGGACCAACGGCTTTACATCCTATCTGAAGGACGAAGCAATGGTTTAAATGTCTTGCTTGAGGACACAGATGTCACAAATGGAACTCGAACCCACACTCTGCTGATCAGAAACACCAGAGTTTGAATTTGGTGCTCTTAAAAGCTCGGCCACGACACTTCCACATGAGGATCAGATGTCAATTTATTGAAGACTCATTGTGCAGCCTGCTTTATTGTCAATGGGGATTGGTCTATGGGCATATCAGGTTGGCTGAATGGTTTCTGTCACTGCCTTTCACCTCTGTGGACCCCGGTTCGATACGCGGACCGGGCCTTGCTTGTGGATTGGGTTTTCAGTCTCCACCCTACTGCGTGGGTTTTCCCTATTGACCCATTTCACCTGACGTCATCAGCAGAAAAATCTTGAATGCGCCATACTGGTGGTCAATTTCACAGTGCGTTTTTATATTAACTCTATGCTGTGCGTTATGCAGTGAAAGTATGCATTTTAGGCCACGCGGCGTTAATACACGTAAACCTAACTGCCCACCAACATGGTGAGCGTGGCATTGGTCGCCGCGTGTGATACGCGTGCAAGGGGTCAATAGGGGTTTTCCTTCCACGTCTACAACTGGAATGTCTTCATTGTCTTCTCTACAAAAATTGATGTGATGTTTCCATTAGGTAATATGATGCTTTGCCGACTGTATAATTCAGATTCAGATGCTTGACGAGGGTGGTTTTGTGGCACTGCAGTCAGCTTTCCTGATTGGTCATATATATGGGCAGGCCTGTGTGCTTCGTGTTTGAAAGGCAAGGGCACCAAGGCATTTTCTCCTTGTGAATTTCTACTGTAGCATTTCAAGGGCACCAAGGCAATGACCGGGGGGCATGGAGGCAATTGCCTTCGTTGCCTTCGTGAAGTATCAGGCCTGAATGGGGATGGGACTACGGTTGAGGGTGGTAGGTGGTGGGTGTTTCAATGTTAATGCATTCATCTCGGTGCAGTAAATGATCAAAGTATTGACTTTCTTATCTTGTCATTCTCTTTGGCGAATGTTGAACTCAGTTAATCATTCTTTTAAAGGCAGTGGACACTTTTGGTTATTGCTCAAAATAATTGTTAGCAAAAAAACTTACTCGGTAACAAGCAATGGAGAGCTGTTGATAGTATAAAACATTGTGAGAAATGGCTCTCTCTGAAGTAATGTAGTTTTCGAGAAAGAAGTAATTTTCCACAAATTTGATATTGAGACCTCAGAATTAGATTTTGAGATCCTGAAATCAAGCATCTGAAAGCACACAACTTTGTATGACAAGGGTGTTTTTGCTTTCATAGTTATTTCGCAACTTCGACGACCAATTGAGCTCCAATTTTCACAGCTTTGTTATTTTAAGCATATGTTGAGATACACCAAGTGAGAAAACTGGGCTTTGACAATTATCAATAGTGTGTCCGGTGCCTTAATGATTGTAAGTCCCATTAATTGTGAAATCAAAAAGGTTTTTCTTTACATAACATGTTCCTGTTGCTCTGTTGAAACCATTATTTTTATCTCGTTTATTTTCCTTATTTTGTTGTTTTCTCTCATCAGTTGTGGTGGGAATCTCTTGGTGAACATCGGTCCAACCCATGATGGTCGTATTGTTCCAATATTTGAAGAGCGTCTGCGTCAGCTGGGTTCTTGGTTGAAGGTGAATGGTGAGGCGATCTATGCATCCAAGCCATGGAGGGCACAGAATGACACCAAGACTCAAGGAGTTTGGTATGTATACTAACCTAGCTTTAACATTCAAGAGATTTGTTAGGAAATAAACAAGTTGTAAATGGCTTCACAGACTCCTTTGTTTAGATGGGATCAGTCCTATTTTTGATGTTCGATTTGTATACCATCTTCAAATTTGCAACCACCAAGTGGCATGGTTGGCATGTGCGTAAAGTGCACGCCTCTCACCAAGGTGACCCGGGTTCGATTCCCGGCCGGGGCCATATGTGAGTTGAGTTGTGCGTTGGTTCTCTGCTGTGCCACAAGGGTTTTCCAGACCATCCGGTTTTCCTCCCCCGGGAAAAACCAAACACTTTCGATCTTGGCTGTGCTGCGTGGTCGTAATGTGTTGATGTGGCTGCAGCCAAAGGCGCCCTTGCATGCCTGCTTACTTTTTAACCTTTATCCTTTTTCCATTTGCATTCACCTCCCAGGTATACATCAAAGAAACAAGGAAATTCTATTGTGGTATACGCAATCCTGTTAGACTGGCCAGACAACAATAGTCTCTTGCTTGGTGTGCCAAATACTAGTAGCAATACAACAGTTACGATGCTGGGTCACAAGGGGGCGCTG
Source organism: Asterias amurensis (assembly GCF_032118995.1). Lineage (NCBI taxonomy): Eukaryota > Metazoa > Echinodermata > Asteroidea > Forcipulatida > Asteriidae > Asterias > Asterias amurensis. The sequence goes on along the minus strand of NC_092658.1, from coordinate 7,244,444 downwards.
CAGTGGAAACCTGGACAATATGAAAGAGGAGTTTTTGTGGACCTGCCGAGTTTGAATACATCTCAGATGCCATGTCGGTGGGCATGGGTGCTGAAATTGGATTGTGTTTCTTAGCAAGCATTAAAAGGATCAGCCATCGATTTCACCAAACTCTTCCTAACTAATGATGAATCTTAGGACTTAGGACGAGTTAAATTCGGTATCCATAGACGTTAGGACGCATTGAACCCATCACAAGTTTGGACGAGTTACTCACCACAACTCGAGATAGGATTAATCCTAGCGTTATGTGAAATTGGCTGCTTTTTTGAAATTGGCTGCTTAGCTTAGAAATTTAATAAGCACTATTTTCTGCTTTAGCTTGATGAAATTGGGTGCAGGGCAATTTTCATAGAGCTGCTTAAAGATACCAGACCCCTTATTCTCGCTATATATGTATCCCAACATACTATGCATAACAAATCAGAGCAAATTTGGACTCAATTGGCCATCGAAGTTGCAAGAGAAAAACCACCCTTGTTGTACAAAATGTGTGTGCGTTCAGATGCATAAGGCTTAATCATCAGCCCTGAAGTATTTGATTATGCCAGTGAGAAATTACCTCTTTCTCAAAAATTACCTCTTTCTCATCATTATAACACTTTCTTATATCAATAGCTCTCCATTGCTCTTTACCAAGTAAGTTTTACGCTATAAGATATAATTTGTGTTATTACCAATTGTGTTGCCAAAGTAGCCAAGTACAAGGAAATAATGCTTGAAAAACATAAAATATTTTATGCATGATCTGTGTCAGGTATCCTGTTTAATTCTGCTCAGCAGAAAGTAAGAACAACTTTCTCTATAATAACTTCTATGAAATTCAGCTGAGATAGAATTTGGCATGCAAGATGTTACACAAAAAGGGGTGTGGAACTTGTCTTGGACCTGTGTTTTTTTCAGTATTGTTCTTTCAAGCAACAAAAGTTGAGTCCCCATGATACGATCTAAATTCTTTCCAGATGTTTTTTTACCATTATTATCTTCAGTTAAAAATTCATCTATATTTCTAATTATTCTAGGTGAATACATCATAGTTGATGTTGCGGCTAATTTGAATACTTTTAATTAGCTCATTTCCTCCTGAGTTATCGCAAGAGACATGCCTGCTTTTTGGTAACACCCACCAGTGCCAACAACTAGGGTAAAATTTAAGGGGGGTGGGGGGGGGGGGGCGATCAGGTCATTTAATTTCTTACCAATGTAGTTTGTGAACTTAAAGGCAGTGTACACTATTGGTAATTGTCAAAGACCAGTACTCTCACTTGGTGTATCTCAACATATGCATAAAGTAACAAACCTGTGAAAATTTGAGCTCAATTGGTCATCGAACTTGCGAGAATGAAAGAAAAAAAACACCCGTTTAGATGGTTGATTTCGAGACCTCAAGTTCTAAATCTGAGGTCTCGAAATCAAATTCGTGGAAAATTACTTCTTTCTCGAAAACTATGGCACTTCAGAGGGAGCCGTTTCTCACAATGTTTTATACCATCAACCTCTCCCCATTACTCGTCACCAAGAAAGGTTTTATGCTGATAAATATTTTGAGTAGTTACCAATAGTGTCCACTGCCTTTAAAGAGTATACTAACCCTGAAATATGATGCATTTGTATATAATATATTTTTTTATGATGCAACAATTAAATGACAAGTCGCTTTTGAAGTAATCATATTGTTGTAACTTCTTTTTTATTTGGGTTTGAATGATTGGGGCAGGTCATCGGTTTTGAATTTGAAACATGCAACATTAGTGCCTACAAATTTATGATTGTACAGGATTCCCCCTCAGGTTAAAAACTCAAATCCACAAGAAGCTGGTTTTGTCGATAACACTTTTTCAGGTACAGATTTCAGGTTGTGAATCTGATAGCATCTACTTAAGTTCAATGCATTGTGAATGGTATAGGCCCTTAAGAGGCCTTGTACATTAAAAAGAACAGGGCCTAAAATAATAACAATAAAAAGAGTCAAAAGAGGGCGCCCTTTCAAAATTTTGATAGTCTGGTTCTATTTTCTAAATCGTGAAGAGTGTTCAGAATGTTTATAGTGAGTACGGAAACCGTTCCATTGCGAAAAATGGTAATTTTTGTCATGAGGTGAAAATGGGCGTTGCAAATGTTGCGATTTTGTAACCCGAAGAAACAATTCAACCACAATAACTTACTGGATATCTCTCTTACAACATTTGGTAAGATTTGTTTTATTATTTGGTACCAGAGTTTATTTAGTTAGCAACCAAAATGTAACATTTGTGCAGACATTTTTATAATATTTAGCAGACGACAACATCAATTTGCCAATCAATGCGTGCTATTTTCTACCGCCATGCTGTTAGTGTTATAGAACTCCTCCGTTGCAGTGGCACTGACCACTCTTCCTTGCTCTATGCACTGACGTCCTACCTACCACACCAGGGCTAGCTAGTGCTATGCTTGCTATGCTTTTGCTAGTGCTACTTCCTGGCTGAACTGCTGGGCCCAATTTCATAAAGCTGTTTATTATTAGCAGAAAATACTGCTTGAATTGAATTGACAAATGTCTTTGCTTAGTGAGTGGGGCACCAGTATCTGATACTTTTCAAATATCTGTCTGTGCTTTAGTAAGTAAGTTAAATAGCAAGTCATGTGTTGTACTCTTTACTTTTTTTTTTTTTGTCTTTCCTTTGTTCAATTGTTGTGCTTACTATTTAGAAGTTTATTGAAATTGGATCTACTGCTTTACAGGCTTTTCACTTAGTTAGACTTGGAGAATGGAGTCTTTTTATTTCATGCTTTCACTTTCTTCACTTTCACTCTTGTGTTGTACTGGCTGAACTCGATGAGAGTATGTATGAAGCCAGGCTTGTGCGGATATGGGATTTTATTGGAGCAGTTGCTTGAAGTTGTTCAAGCCGGGCATGTATTTACTTATGAGTTGTCAAGGGCATTCCACTCTACTATGGACCATAGTGGTCCTTGGTTGGTAAGAATGACATTTTGTGGATATCCAACAATCAGGCTCTGTGGGTTATGAAGCTTCTAGTTCTACTGTTTGTATCATGACGTCACAGGATCTCCATGTCGTAAGCAATCAGCGCAGCGCCATCTTGGATTCCAACAGCAGATTGGACAAGAGATTGCACCTAAGCTTGACAAGAGAATGCACCTAAGCTTGACAGTTCTGTAGCAATTTCGGATCTAAAACAGGCTCCAAATGAGCGCCCAATTTAAAAGCTCCCTTATGATGATAAAAGGCAGTGCAAAATATATTCAAAGGTGGAATTATGAATGTATTTTGGGGGGCGGTAGCAGAGCACGACGTGAACCCCACACAAACTAAGCACCAGCAAAAACACCAACTGCAATTGAATTAATTGGGCCCTGTTTGTCGACTTTGAGTATATTAATTATTTCATTAAAAATACTGGATACTTCAATGAGTCACTAAATTAATCTGCCGTTCATGAGAATGCTCATCATACATTGGGAATGTTTTAATATGTTGTAAATAGTCTGTTTAAAACCTAATAAAAACTTGAGGTGAGTCCATGCACTGACTGAGCTGAACAGAAACTTCCACAAAAATACAAACAAGAACGTGAATGGCTCTGAAGCATCTCTTTGATAATCGTAATCGGTCACAAGATGGAGGGTTACAATTATCGCAACTATGTGAAACATTGAAGTGAAGAAAAGCTCAGTTTTATTTCCTGCAGTTCAGTATGCAGAACTTTGTAAATAAATGAGAAAGCACCCTTAACATTTTGTTAAAGTGTTATTAAATTTCTAAATTGCAGGCTCGGCACACACATGCAGTTTGATGAGACACCCAGTTCTCAGAGTGTGGAAAGTTTGAAAGTTTTCACATTCAAAGATGAGGAGGAAACAGAAAATGAAATAGAGGTCAAGATCCCTGAGGTTGGTTGCTTTCAATCAAGTTTTGTCTAATAGTTGTGATAACTGAACCCACCATCCTCCTGTTGGTCATTTGTGACAGGATGGAAGGTTGGTTGATGTCAAACATCTTTTGTCCCATATGCCATTAACTAGTTGCGATAATACATTAACTCACCATCCTCACTTTGGTCATGGGAGGATGGAGGGTTGGGAGTATGTAACTAGCCAATAATAACCTCAATGAATCTAGAATCTAGATGGCTACCTAAATTTTTAAAATGCAAATTGTGAAATTTGCTTTGCTTGGCATACTTTGTTTTGATTGGAACCTTAAATTGTTACACTCTCCTGAAAGTATTGCTGCTGTCCTGATGGAGAGGGTGGGTTGCAATCCAATAGACTGATCCATTAAGCTCTGCCCCATTGCGTATTGACCAATCACAGCGCAACGAAGGTCCGACAGATAAGGTTCGACATTTGTGCGCATATCTTGGCGCGCACGGCAGAGTTGTGCAGAAAGGCATTGTAGAGCCCCATGTGTTCTTGCTCACACGTGCGTCGTGGGCGGAGCCTACTACATCGGTCTATTGTGCTCTGTCAATATTATGGAAATCAATTGTGGTTTGTTCTGAGAGAGATTGAAAGCTCCATCCCTCTTATTATATAGCTGGCAGTGCTTTGTCTCTGGAACCCTTGCAGATTTGTTTCAGTAAATGCAGCCACTGGTAGCCTGTTTCAAATCCGAACAGCTCTTGGGAAACGGCTATAAAGGTAGCAATCAACTCTGGTGAACGGTTGCCTGTAGGTCAGACTGTTTGATTGGTCTGGTTGCTTTGGCTTTATCGTCTGATATCTTGGTGCTGCTCATGGCTGCGCACCAGCATTTCGGCGAAAAAATAAAAAACTATAATAATAATAATAATATCGAAGTCTTATATAGCGCACGTATTTACCAAACAAGGTACTCAAGGCGCTGAGCATATACAAACTTTTAGAAAGATAAGTTATTGCAGTAATGGATTCTGAGACCCAATTATGTAGCATCTTATAAGGGTTTACAAGGTGCTACGGCGCATTAAGCAGCCACAACCAGGAACACCGGGGCGAACCCCTTCTCTTTTCGATAAGTGCACTGGGTTCTTTTACATTGATTACACAACACATGGGACCAACGGCTTTACGTCCCATCCGAAGGACGAAGCAATGGTCAAGTGTCTACAAGTGTCACGGCTGGGGATTCGAACCCACACTCAGCTGATCAGAAACACCAGAGTTTGAATTTGGTGCTCTTAACTATCACGCAAGAAGACGATCCGTAGTGCCACATTAAGCTGTATTGTGTGTGCTCTTTTTTCTTCTAGGTGGTTGATCCTGCCTATGGGATGTACGTATGGCCCTCTGCACCTGTCTTAGCTCAGTATATTTGGAAAAAGCGAAAATGGATTTTTGGCAAGAGAGTCCTCGAGGTGAGTTTTACAATGACTGGCTACAAGAATTTTCATTCTGGTTTTTACCCACAGATGTGTGTTAGCACCATACAATGTACACTCAGTATACATTCCTGAGTTCTGTGAAAAAAATCAGAAGCATGTTTACTCAGTTAGAATTCAAACCTATGACCTTTGAAATTCTAGAGCTACCAACTAGCTAGAGGATGTTCGAATCCTATGTTTTAGCAGGGGGTACCGCTACTACTTGAAGGTAATTTGCAAACTTGACCCCCAAAACTTGGTTTTAACTTTAAATAGCTATTTTTATAGATTCAAGACTCAAGTATTCCACAAAAAACACCAATGATGAGTGGAAGTTATTTAAAAGCTAGATATGATTAATTGGGTTTCAGCATTATCTTGCGTCAAATTGCCACGCACAAAAAAATTGTGCATGTTACATGCGTATAATTGTTGCATTTAATAATAATAATAATAATAATAATAATAATATTAATAACTTTACACTAATTTTACACTAATTTGTCTGTTTTTCGCTTTGAAATGGCATCGTCTGTCAACATTCATTTACAGAATTGTTTAAAGAAAATTTATTTGCGGACAACTTAGGCCATGCAAATATAAATGCTCTAAAATCAAATCAAATTCACCTCCAAATTTACTAGCAATAAAAAAAATTTAAGAGCAAAGAATACAACCCTTGCAGAAGGATCCCAGTGACTTTGCAACACTCTTTGCTTTCAAGGCGGCACTGAGGGAAGCCCCCATAGATTCCTGACATTCTTCTTTTTTAACCGCACTTCTCTTCACGGCGTGTATTCTGCAAAAAATACATGATCTTTTATTTGCCTGGGCATACATTGGGTTTGTGGTCACACCAACCTACAATGTGGTATCTGCTTGAAGCATGCACTATAACTGAAACAAGAAGAATACAAATATAATAATAAGTCACTTTGTTGAAACCATTTGATTTTTAAAAAAATTGTTATTATTATTATATTTCGCAGCTCGGAGCTGGCACAGCTCTACCAGGCATCTTAGCAGCAATATGTGGAGCAGTGGTCACTCTCTCTGACCATTCAAGATACCCTCGCTGTCTTGAGAACTGTCTTAAGTCATGCCAGGCCAACGACCTGAGAGACTCGGTAGATATAGTAGGCCTCTCCTGGGGGGAGTTTCCACCTGGTATTTTCCAACTTCCAACATTTGATGTCATTCTGGCTTCAGACTGTTTTTATGACACCAAAGGTTGGTTACTTTATCATTTTGACTCATTTTCTAAAGATTTGAAGATTGTATTGCTAAGTGTGAGCACATTAAAATGATGTAATTTTTGCATGACGATTTAAATCTTACTTTGGTTTTTACTCGTATATACCGATGTGTGTCAGAACTAAACGTACTTGGCTGCAGATTGTGCCACAGCACTTTGTAAACCACTACATGCTGCTATGTAAAGGAATAGGTCTCATAATTTAAATGTAGCTCCACATATACTGACATGCCTCGCCTTCAGCTCGGCCCTTTATCACACGGCAACTCGACCCTGCCGGCTTTAAACGGCCGTGTAAGACCTCGTCGCTACCCTTTTATTCCCTTATTTCTTGAGAATAGCCACACTGATGGAAAATCTCACCCTGTACTTCCATAGGACCCCTTCCATTCCTTAAGGACAGCCACAATGATGGAAAATCTCACTCTTTACTTCCATAGGACCCCTTCCATTCCTTAAGGACAGCCACAATGATGGAAAATCTCACTCTTTACTTCCATAGGACCCCTTCCATTCCTTAAGGACAGCCACAATGATGGAAAATCTCACCCTTTACTTCCATAGGACCCCTTCCATTCCTTAAGGACAGCCACAATGATGGAAACTCTCATCCTACATTTCCATATAGGACCCCTTCCATTCCTTGAATATAGCCACAATGATGGAAAATCTCACCCTACACTTTCATATTACCCCTTCCATTCCTTAAGGACTGCCACAATGATGGAAACTCTCATCCTACATTTCCATATAGGACCCCTTCCATTCCTTGAATATAGCCACAATGATGGAAAATCTCACCCTACACTTTCATAGGACCCCTTCCATTCCTTAAGGACAGCCACAATGATGGAAAATCTCACCCTTTACTTCCATAGGACCCCTTCCATTCCTTAAGGACAGCCACAATGATGGAAACTCTCATCCTATATTTCCATATAGGACCCCTTCCATTCCTTGAATATAGCCACAATGATGGAAAATCTCACCTTATACTTCCATAGGACCCCTTCCATTCCTTAAGGACAGCCACAATGATGGAAAATCTCACCCTTTACTTCCATAGGACCCCTTCCATTCCTTAAGGACAGCCACAATGATGGAAACTCTCATCCTACATTTCCATATAGGACCCCTTCCATTCCTTGAATATAGCCACAATGATGGAAAATCTCACCCTATACTTCCATAGGACCCCTTCCATTCCTTAAGGACTGCCACAATGATGGAAACTCTCATCCTACATTTCCATATAGGACCCCTTCCATTCCTTGAATATAGCCACAATGATGGAAAATCTCACCCTATACTTCCATAGGACCCCTTCCACTCCTTGGGAACGGCCACAATTATAGAAAATCATACTCTTAATGGTTACAGTGATTTTGCTCTTCCCAGTAATATAGCTTCCAGTTGTAAGATTTGATGACCAGAGTGAATCTATCTTCCCCAATCATGTAACATTCCTTGAGTCAGTAAGACAATCTTGACTGATCAGATTACATGGATGACAATTGAAGAATGTCACTTGTGATAAACACACAATTTAAAGGCAGTGGACACTTGGTAATTACTCAAAATAATTATTAGCATAAAACCTTACTTGGTAGCAAGTTATGGGGAGCAGCTGTTGATAGTATAAAACATTGTGAGAAATGGCTTCCTCTGAAGTAATGTAGTTTACGAGAAAGAAGTAATTTTCCATGAATTTGATTTTGAGACCTCACAATTAGATTTGAGGTCTCACAGGTTTGTTATTTTAAGCATATTTTGAGATACACCAAGTGAGAAGACTGGACTTTGACAATTATCAATAGTGTCCAGTGTCTTTAATAATCACAACAGATGCTGTGTGTAACCATGGAGGTAGAGTCATCTATTTATAAGGTTGACACGTGAGTTGGACCATCTTTACTAAAAGAGATTTTAATTTTGCAATGGGATAAATGTTTAGATTTTAAGTACTGTAATACTTAACCCCAGAAGTGTCTTTATTAGAGTGCTGCAATACACAATCGCTGTAAGTAAGGGTAAAAACTAGGTTGAACATCTCTTCTTACGTTCTTATATGTTTCAAGACACCAATTGTTTTGGCTTTGAGTTAAGACACTTTTTTATTGTTGTTTTAATCACTTTGTAAGACTATTTTATTTGCCCCGTTTAAAACAATACAGACCTTTACTACATTTGAATATGTTTTTTGTTTTTATAGTGTTGTTCATTAATAGTGGTAACCTTTCAAATTTAAAGAGGTTTACATCATTTAAAGTCACCTGGAAATAGAATTTTTTTTTCTTTCAAACATAAGAGTATATGCTTACGAACAATAAAACAATTTTTTTAGTAATTGTTTGTCACGATTTATATGTTTAAAAAATATATAAAGTTGTTTAGGGGCTGACTCCGCCTACCCCTTTTGTGACGTCAATCGAGGCAGACTTTGCCTGCAATGCGTATAGTAAACACACGTGCAAAGTACATGTACGTCCAAGTCGTGAGTTGGTACATTTCAAAAAGTGTTTTTCTGCATTCAGCAGCAATACACCTTTTTTTTTTAAACGTACAAACTCACGACTTGGTCCGTACATGTACTTTGCAATTGTGTTTACTCTACGCATTACAGGCAAAGTCTGCCTCCATTGACGTCACGAACAGCGCCCTCTCGGGTCGGGGTCTACTCTTACATTTGTAAATAACATAAGAACTGATTTTTTAAAACCTTAGTTAACTGTTTATTCACATTCCACCCATCAAAACACATATATTAGTGACAAAAGCTTTATTTTGAAAAAATACCACTTCCAGGTGACTTTAAAGTTTAAACAGCCGCCAGTCTAAATTTTCTTTAATGGGTTTAAATCAAGATCTAGTTATGCCCGACGCTATTTTATTGTCATCTCTAGCTAGTAGCTTTTTTGCAACTAACTCCAGTCTTGTACATTAAGCCCCGCCCCTTTTGGCGACCACATTAATTGGCCGTGCGTAGCCAATACACGAAACTCTGTGTACAATGATCGGGGATGGTCACATGTTGTTACTTAGTTTGCAGTTTGCCTGAAAGCGTAAATGGATAAGCGTAGGATCAGCCAAGCCCGCAGCTACTTATGATATTAAATGCATCTTCTATATATCCACATGTGTATTCAATTCAAATTAAAGGCAGTGGACACTATTGGTAATTACTCAAAATAATTATTGTCATAAAACCTTTCTTGATTACGAGTAATGGGGAGCTGTTGATAGTATAAAACATTGTGCGAAACAGCTTCCTCTGAAGCGATACAGTTTTAGAGAAAGAAGTAATTTTCCACAAATTTGATTTTGAGACCTCAAGTTTAGAATTTGAGGTCTCGAAATCAAGCATCTGAAAGCACACAACTTTGTGTGACAAGGGTGTTTTTTCATTCATTATTATCTCGCAACCGCAACGACCAATTGAGCTCAAATTTTCACAGGTTTGTTATTTTATGCAAATGTGAGATACACCAACTGTGAAGACTAGTTTTTGACAATGACCAATAGTGTCCAATGTCTTTAAATGATAAAAGTATCCCAGTTACTTCATTCCACTTGAGTTTATGTCAGCAAAAACAGTTACGTGATCCGAATAATAACTTTCCAGTGCTAATCTTTTACATCGTGTATGGTTTAAGGGAAGGTACATGTTTGGTAATTACTCAAAACAAATATTAACTTAAAACTGACTTGGTAACAAGCATTGGAGAGCTGTCGATAGTATAAAACATTGTGGGAAACGACTCCCTCTGAAGTAACGTGGTTTTTGAGAAAGAGGTAATTTCTCACTAAAATAATAAAAGACTTCTAGCTAGAAGTCTTTTATTCCTATCTGTAAGCTCACAAATTCGTCCAACAAGGGTGTTTTTTTCTTTCATAATTTTCTCGCAACTTCAATGACCAATTCAATTCAATTCAATTCAATTCAATATTGGTTTATTTTCATATAACAATACAAGACCAAATAAAAAGTCACAGACTAATGGCATTTTGTTAACAATAAAATTACATCAAAAATATATGTACAAGTTAATATGATAAAAATATTACTAGAGCCCAAATTATCACAGGCTTGTTATTTTATGCTTATGATGGGATACACCAAGTGAGAACACTGGTCTTTGACAATTATCGAACGTGTACAGTGCCTTTAAATCTAATTTGAATACTGAGAAGTCAATCTTAAAACTGCTGACCTCTGTTTTTTAAATCAGATCATCTATTTGCATTAGACGATTTCCTAGATCTAGATTTGCTGGATTATAGAGTCTTAGTTTTAAAGATTGTGGAAATCTTTTTAATACCGGAGAGATCCACGCTTGATACTCGGCATCGTTTCCTTCATCAATAAAGTCCTTCTTGAAGAACATTTATATCTTGGAAGTGTTTTATATTATTGGTTTTCCAAACAAATATCATAAACTGATTTAGGGATTTGACTGCATTAAATGGATGTGCTCAGATTGTAGTTTCATAATAATATGTAAAATGTTAATTTCATCCTAAATGAACTGGCTACGTTTGGTAATTGTTAAAGACCAGTATTCTCACTTGTTGATCCCAATGCGCAGCTAGTCTTTTACTCAATTTTTTGTTCAGTCATCGAAGCTGCAAGAGAATAATGAAAGAAAAACACAATTGTCTGTGTGCTTGCAGATGCCTAAAAAGAGCTTCAGGTGTGAAGTATTTCTTTATTTGAGTGAGAAACTACCTCTTTCTCATAAACTCTGTTACTTCAGAGGGAGCTTTTTCTCAAATTCTTTTATACTATCAGCAGCTCCATGTTGCTCATACAGGTAACTTTTGATGCAAACAACTATTTTGAGTAATTTTCAGTATTGTCCAATGCCTGGAAATTGGGATCAGTCAATCTGTCTTGAAGATAAAAGATAGTACTTCAGAGAGGACACTGTTTCGATTGCAAAAATATTGTTACATTTTAGGTTCCTGATTCAATTTTTTTCATTTTGAATTCTATTGACATGGTTAATCACAGGGACTTATTTTAGTTTAGTGGCAGAGATTAATAATATCACATCAATTTCAGAATTTCCAATTTCTAAATCTTAGGATCAAAACCGTAAAACAGTGTCTAATAAATGAGGCAAAAATTACAGGTGACATGTATGCAAGATGACCACTCAAAGATACTTTTACAAAAAGTTACACGGTTACTAAATCTAAAAGTAAATATAAAATTCAATCTTTTTTTGATAGAAGGAAAAAAAACACAAAAAATAAGTCAAAGTGAGACAGCTACGCAAGTTTTTGGTAATAATTATGATCAATAAATTGTTCACATGATCCTACATCCTACGAACATAACAGTTGCATGTTGTTGTGATACAGAGTTCATGTTCTATTTTCAACTCCCAACGTCATCGTATTGCGTCCGTTGGAAGCAAATCTTGAACCCTGAGGAATGACTTAGATTTCATAATTGGATTTTCTGGAAGGAAGCTTGGAGAGTTCGTCTCCATCTCTTTTTACTCTTGGGAGTCTACAGTGGGAGTATTTACCTAAAGTTAAGATGTCTTAAAGGAATGCTGCAACGTCTTAAACATCAGTTATTGAGTGTAAAAGAAACTTGTTTTGTCTTTGCATCAAGCCTCTTGCATGTGATTCTTACAAAACCTTTGTTTTAAAATTATAGATTTTCATATGTCGGTATTGTCAATTTGTCATCCTAATCTGGTCTCTGTTTTGTTTTTGTTCTTGTCTTGCCAAGTCATTGCTGTCAAAAAGGAAAAGCATAAAGCACTATGCTTCACTTTTTTCCTACATGTTGGCTATGATTGTGTAAAGCTGTATGATGTAAGGGCTCTTGAAATTTTCGAAGATTTGTGGGTTTTTTTTTTGCTTTGTTTATTATATGACATTATTTGTTCACATTTTACATAATAATTTACTTGTAAACAAGGGTGTATTTTCTGTCATTATCTCTTGAAACCTTGATGACAAACTGACTCCAAATTTTCACAGGTTTTATACTTTGTTTATGTTTTACGATACACCAAGTGAGAATACTGGTCTTTTACAATTACCAAGTTATTGTCTGTCTTACACCAGTGTATGTAATTTGTTTTATTTTCTGCCATTTTATCGTCCGTCCACTAGGCTGGGGAACAAAAGCTGTTGCTTCGCCCGACCTAGATGTTGGTATTTCTTTAAAGTTCACTTTTTTTAAATTTTTTATTTTTGTTTATATAAGTTGCCAGACACACAAGGCCTGAAGGTGTGGGCTACAATTATTTTTTGTCCAGAGGCCGTTGCCACCTACTCCTAGGGCTGAAACAGGGTTACCCCTTTTACAGTCCATACGGATGTAGGCTTGGGTATCATCAGTCCGAAGCCTGGCCGGTAGAGCAGAAAGCACTGCCTCCCCATTTTTATGTAGCAAGTGTTACGACCGGGATTCGAACCCAGACTCTGCTGATCAAACACCAAAGTTTGAATCCGGTGCTTTTAACCGCTCTTTGTACTATCAATTCGACATTTTGTGTTATTCATTTCGAATTACGGTGACTTCTGCAGAATAATCGTACTATGCTCGATTGAATCTTAATTTACTCCTCTCCTCTTATAATATTGGATTATAATTGGATACAGATACATAATATTTACTCAAGACCCAAAACTATTTTCTTTCTTTCTACAGATATATCCAAAACATTTTAAACATGTGTGCAAAATTATCTGTGTTTGTTTGCAGATTTTGAGAATGTTCTTGCCACAATTGTTTTCTTTCTGGAGAAAGGAACAACTACAAGGTGTTGGATAGGCTACCAAGAAAGAAGGTAAAAATCATACTTTTATTGTGTATAAGTTCACTTTTAAGAATATAAATTAACAAAGTAAATCTCTAACCATCTAAATCTAAATGAAATCAAAGGATGATAAAAACTTGAAAACGTGCAACAGCTATGTGGTTAAATTTCGCGATTCGGGGAACATGCGCGCGAGACAGACATCAGGTTATTAGAGTACATCATGCCGGAATAACATGGGATTGAGGCGGTAGTTAACAATGTATTCTCGCTTTGATTGGTCGTATACAGTGCACCCATCTAATCACCAAATTATGCTTTATGAAATTTGTTGGATTTCACAAAGTGATCAGACTAGTCTAGTCTATATCGAGTTAGAACGAGTAACTCGTCCAAACTTTGGACAAACTACTCGTCCTATTAGCCTTAAGTTTTAAATATCTCCTATAGGACTAGTCCTAAGTTAGGACTAGTCCCAACTCTATGTAAAATCGACCCCTGGTCGTTGGTCAACAATAACTGGCCGTTGGTAGAGTAATTTTATTTTTTATTTTATAAATCCAGCTCCGATCGTAGCCTCGATCAGTTGCTGATCCGATGGGGTCTTCATTGCCTTCACATTCCCCTGGGTGTATTTGGGGCTGATGGTCCTAGCGTCGCTGGTTCGAATCTACCCGGTCATCACTCCATACAACTATTAGAGATCACCCAATTATAGACTATTCGGGAAAGGTGGTACAGAGTGCTTATACGTGTGACCCTTCACTGAGGTGTGTGATTTGTCATGCGGGAGGAGTTATTGGACTCGCTCTATAGTTGGATTGTTATGGGTTCGAATACAATCCAGTCACTACACCATACAACTATTAGGGATCACCAAGTTGTAGACTATGCATCCTTGTGCTGCGAGGTGGTGGGAGTTGCATATAGGTGTGACCCCTGACAGAGGTGTGTGAATGTCCTGGGGTGTTATTGAACTTCCTCCATAGTTAGATGGTTATAGGTTCGAATCTAACCTGGTCATCACACCATACAACTATTAGAGATCACCAAGTTATCGCCGAGTCAGCAAGGAGGTACGAGTTGCTTGTAGGTGTGACCCCTCACAGAGGTATGTGATTTGTCCTGGGGAGGATGTATTGGACTCTCTCCATAGTTGGATGGTTATGGGTTCAAATCTAACCTGTTCATCACACCATACAACTATTAGAGATCACCAAGTTATAGACGAGTCAGCGAGGTGGTACGAGTTGCTTACAGGTGTGACCTCTGACAGAGGGTTACGGGTTTGAATCTACCCGGTCATCACACTATACAACTATTAGAGATCACCAAGTTATAGACTATTCATCCTTGTGCTGCGAGGTGTTGCGAGTTGCATATAGGTTTGACTCCTGACAGAGGTGTGTGATTTGTCATGGGGAGGATTTATTGGACTTCCTCTATAGTTAGATGGTAATGGGTTCGAATCTAACCTGGTCATCACACCATTCAACTGTAAGAGATCACCAAGTAAAAGACTAATCGGAAAGGTGGTGGTGTTACTCATACGTGTGACCCCCTCATAGGATAGGTGTGGGATTTGTCCTAGGGGAGGATTTTTTGGACTCCCTTCATATTTGGATGGTAATGGGTTCGAATCTAACAAAGTCATCACACTGTACAACTTTGTTCAGAGATCACCAAGTTAGACGTTTCATCCTTGTGCTGCGAGGTGGTGCGAGTTGCTTGTAGGTGTGACCCCTCACCGAGGTGTGTGATTTGTCCTTGGGGAGGATATTGGATTCCACAGTTGGATGGTTACGGGTTCAAATCTAACCAAGTCCTCACATCATACAACTATTAGAGATCATCAAGTTATAGACGAGTCAGAGAGGTGGTACATATTCCTTGTAGGTGTGACCCCTCACAGATGTATGTGATTTGTCCTGGGGAGGATGTGTTGGTCTCCCTCCATAGTTGGATGAATATGGGTTCGAATCTAACTTTGTCATCACCAGTCATCAACCTATAGAACTATTAGAGATCACCAAGTTATAGACGATTTATCCTCATGCAGCGAGGTGGTGGGAGTTGCTTATAGGTGTGACCCCCTCACTGAGCTGTGTGATTTGTTTTTGGGGAGGATATTGGATTCCACAGTTGGATGGTTACAGGTTCAAATCTAACCAAGTCCTCACACCATACAACTATTAGAGATCACTAAGCTATAGAAGAGTCAGCGAGGTGTTACGAGTTCCTTTTAGGTGTGACCCCTCACTGAGGTGTGTGATTTGTCCTTGGGGATGATGTTGGATTCCACAGTTGGATGGTTATGGGTTCAAATCCCAGCATTGTGATCAATCGTGATGCTTGTTGTTCGTGGATACTCGTATGTTTGGAATCGACGTGAATGAACAGTACACAGGGCTGATCCTTTACGGTTCATAGTTGCAATTATTACAAGATATTGGCCTTAAGGTATCCTTGGTTCCAATGGCAGAAATATATCAACATAAATTGTGAAAAATTAGTAACTTTTTCGGGCTGATCTGAGGTGCTTTTATTCTGGGTAATTCCATTGAAAGTTTCACATGGTTTAATATTTGTTTTATTACGCCGTCTAAAACGCGTCTGTTTACGCATTGCACAATGCAGTTGAATTCCTTTGTGACAAGCTGTATCCATTAGGATCTACTTGATGCAATTTATTTTCTGCAATTCTAGGAAGATCAGCAGACCTTTTAGATCGAT
Organism: Asterias amurensis; assembly: GCF_032118995.1. Taxonomy (NCBI): domain Eukaryota; kingdom Metazoa; phylum Echinodermata; class Asteroidea; order Forcipulatida; family Asteriidae; genus Asterias; species Asterias amurensis. The sequence goes on along the minus strand of NC_092658.1, from coordinate 7,228,287 downwards.
GTTTTGTGAACATTTTAATATTTTCATTACATGTATTCATGACTCTGTAAAGTTCAAGGTTAATTTGTTTACCGTTGGGCGCGCGCGCAAGCGCTTCAATTGTATGCAATTAAGAACTTATGTCACGTGTTCAAGATGTTATAAGCATCAGTGTACTCCTGAATTTATTTCACTTCACTAAATTTCATTTATTAATTTCAAAGTACAAAAATAAGATACACACACATATAGGAGAGAAAACAAAAAAGGAGCAGCCCCGATGATTTTCAAAAAGAGTAAACTAAGTTGCTCTCAAGTTAATCTACTGATGCCACAATTTAAGACACAGACACTATAAAAGGACATTATGGAATTTAATAAAACATGGCTTGCAGTATAATTAATATGAGATCTACAAGTAATTAAAACTATAAATCCCTTGTTGTGGAAAAATGAAGGAAAAAAATAATTTTTTAGAGGAGTATTCTTTATCTGTGGTTCTGGTAATTCTTGCTACACAAAGTGACAATTGTGCGAATGTGAAGACGACCTGGACTTCTTTAATGTTTTCCCCTTGGTTTTAAAGGATAAGTCCGGTTGAGCCAAGTGGCCTGACTATAGGTATAAGCTGACGAAAATAGCACACACTTAGCCTATAAATGGAGCTATTACATTTCCAACAGATCTATATTGTTCAAATTCTACATCTGAACACTCTCATCAAGTATTGCACTGGTTAAAGTTACATGGCTCGATTGTGTCTTGGCCTAATGCTTCTTGAGTGGTTGAATCTGATATATCCAAAACAAGTCTGGGCCGTGGAACCGATGCAGACGTGGGTATAAGCTTTGGGTTTAAATCTGCACAACGGCTGTTTTACCTTATCATTCTGTGTCTTAAAAAAAAAAATAGTGAAAAATACACCTAAAGACATACTTACAGTCAGAGTAAAAAGATTTTACAGATCAAGTCCAGGCCTTAGGAGTAACTTGTTCCATATAGCAGCACCAGCATAATTAAAAGATTGCTTAAAACATGTCATGTTAGGCTGAGGGAGAAGATGGAGCTTATTTGTATTTCATGCGTTGATATTCATCCTATTGGATACGGTGGCTACTGATACTATAAGTTATAGGCATATAAATCATACACCATATTTTGGTTTTTGTTAAAGGAAACGTTGCCTTGATAGGTCGAGTTGGTCTTTGAAAAGCGTTCTGTAACCGTTTGGTATAAAATGCATATGGGTAGAAAGATGTTGTAAAAGTAGAATACAATGATCTACACAAATATGCCTCGAAATTGCGTGGTTTTCGTTTTACCTAACACGGTCGGCCATTTATGGGAGTCAAATTTTTGACTCCCATAAATGGCCGACCGCCATACTTGTGTGGATCATTATATTCTACTTTTAAAGCATCTTTCTAACCATATGCATTTCATAACAAACGGTTTCCAACGCTTTTTATAGACCAACTCGTCCGATCCAAGGCAACGTGTTCCTTTAAGCGTTTTTACCCCACGCTTTTTGTTTTCTTTAAACATCAGGCATGATATGCTTCCTTTAGTCTGTTCCTTGTGTTTGCCTTTGGAAAAGATTAATAAGGCCTCCCTGAAAATCTGTACATTTTGTATACTTATAGTATGAGTTTTTGATTTGGTTACCTTTCTATGTACTGATATTCTCATGAGTTTTGGAATAATAATAAATAATAATAAAAGAGTATATTAATTTTTGGTTTTTACCCATACTGCACAGTTGACATGAATGACATCTCTGACCACGGTGTTGTCAACTGCAAACTTCACTTCATTAAACCTCAACCCGTGCTCATGGCATCAAAGTTCCGTGATTTTCGTAAGATTGACCATGATGCTTTTGCTCGTGAACTAACAGAACGTATCCACGATGTCACCTGTGAAGGCGACGTTGACACGGCAGTCGTGGAATTTAACTCTGCAGTTAACTGTGCTCTAGACATCCATGCACCAATGTTGACTTCTAAACCAAAGCCCAAACGCGCTAAACCAAGATGGTACAACAACGATGTTGATGATGCGAGACGCGGACGTCGTCAAGCGGAACGCAAGTGGCGAAAGTCCAGACTACCCAGTGACCGCACGAACTACGAACAATCCAAATGCAAACTTGCAGAAGTGCTTGTCAAAGCTAAATCTGTCTTCTATAGAGAGTCGTTGATAGGATCCAGTCCAAATGAAGTCTTCCGCATCGTCAATAACCTCACTGGTAAACCCCGGTTAACCCCATCAATCCAGGACTCGCCCACAGTTCTTGCTCAAGCTTTCAGTAAATTTTTCACTGACAGAATTAAAAATATCCGAGCTCATATGGATGACGTTCAACTTGTTTCAATTTCATCGGCTGATCTGCATACATGCCCCCCAAGTGCTTAGTTCGCGCATTTCATGCCGATCACCGAAGATTACCTTCATAAAGTGATCAAAAACTCGGCGACAAAATCGTGCCAGCTCGACATAGTTCCAACTTGGGTATTAAAAAAGCATACGGCTACATTCTTACCGAAGCTAACGGAGATTGTAAATACCTCACTGACATCAGGTGTTTTCCCAGAGCTATTCAAAAAGGCCGTCATCACTCCTAGCCTGAAAAAAAATCTCTTAATAAAGAAGTACTCAAAAATTATCGCCCCATTTCTAATCTCCAGTACCTAGCCAAACTTATGGAAAATATCGCTTGCGAACAACTATCCCGACATGTTGTTCAACATCAGCTAGCAGAGCCTCTACAGTCAGCATACAGGCCCAATCACAGCACCGAGACTGCTCTGCTTCATGTACAAAATGACATCCTTAGAGCAATCGACAAAAACAATGCCATTTTCATGGTCATGCTGGACCTCTCCGCCGCCTTCGATACCCTAGACCACCAAACCCTCCTGCAACGCTTCCATGACAGATTTGGTATAACCGACACAGCGCTCGACTGGTTCACCATACTTCAACAATCGCAAGAGTCGGGTTATCCTACCTGACGGTGTCACCTCCGATGAAACTGTTCTTCGTTTCGGTGTCCCACAAGGATCTGTTATAGGTCCTCAGGCTTTCACCATGTACCTGTCCCCAATCGGTGATCTTCTTCGTCAGCATGAGGTCAAGTTTCACATGTATGCAGATGACATCCAAATCTACGTAGAATTTGACCCCAAAATCCCCAATGATGCAGAATGTGGGTTGTTCAAGCTCTCGAAGTGCATCAGTGACGTTCAACACTGGATGTCAAGCAACAAGCTTCAGCTAAACGAAGAGAAAACTGAATTTTTCATTGCCTCTTCAAGCTGTAACTACAAACATCTTGCCCATCTGACTCTCCCTATAAACAACAGCACACTCCACCCATCAACTTCCATCCGGAATCTTGGTGTTGTCTTCGACAATACTATGTCGATGAGTGATCATGTCACATCAGTCTGCAAATCAGCTAACTACCACCTCCGAAATATTGGTAGAGTCCGAAAGTACATTGACGCTGAAGCCTGTCACGCCGCTGTTAGGGCACTTGTACTCTCCAGATTGGACTACTGCAACTCTTTGTTAAGTGGTCTCAAGCAATCTGATTTAAGCAAGTTACAAAAGATACAAAACAGAGCATCCCGTATCATCTTCTCCTACCCAAACCATGTCCCCACTTCACCACTGATCAAACAGCTGCACTGACTCCCAGTAGAAAAACGAATAATGTTCAAATTGGCCTTAAACATGTTTAAGTGTATGTCTGGTACTTTTCCCACATACATTTCCAACTCATTAGAAACCAGGGCTACAAAGAGCAACTTACGTTCACAGGGCAACTTGTATATTCCTCGAACCACCAGAAAATCAGGAGACAGAGCATTTTCAGTTGCAGGCCCTAGGATGTGGAATTCCCTTCCAAACTCAACCAAAAGTTCTAGCTCTGTTACCTTGTTCAAAAGGTCTCTGAAAACATTCATTTTCAATCAGTAAATCTCGCATGCTTGGCCTGCGGTTTTAGTCAAAGAGAGACCGGCTTTGCGCGGGACTTTCTTGGCTAAATGCTGCTAGCTTTGCCTAGTCGTGGTTTTCCTCTTGGTTTTGTTTGCATTCCCTTTTTTGTTTTTTCCTGTCATTCTCTGAGCGCTTTGTAACCTTAGGAAAAGGCGCTATATAAATGGTATTATTATTAGCTGTTCCGAACTTTAGTCGGAACAGCTATTGTAATCGTCGAGATTTTTATTTTTTATTATTATTATTATTATTATTATTATTCTTTCTTTCCTCAAAATCGTATTGACTTAACACTTGACTTTTAAAATTGTCAAATGTCAAATTATAATTATCAGAAAGTGACAAATCATATATCATATGAAAGTTTATGGCCTAACTTAATTTTTAAATTTAATTAGATTAAAATTCTTATTTAATTATTCAAGTTACAGCCATGTGAATATTTAATTAGGCAATATTGTTACAGTCATATCTCAAGAATTAAAAATCCGATCCCATTTTTTTTTTCGGTTATGGACTTGTCTTGAAGTGTAGATAAGACTTCCAGCCTAACAATTTCAGTCACGTCATCATGACGTCATACGTTTGCGCGTTTTGTTTTCTGTGTACAAAACATATGGAGCTAAAAGTGGAAACGTTTTACAAGTCAAAAACACAATAATTGACAGTAACTTCAAAATAATTTATCTGTTCGTTTTCAAAATTTCATATTCTGTGTTGAAAAATGTATTGATTCTAATAAGAGATGTTTCAGTTTGTTAAAATCAGTCAAAGTACGTAAATAATTAATGATTAATTAAAAATCTTGGCATCATGGGTACAACGTGATATGCATTGATCATTGCATTGATACATCTTTCGTATAGTTAGAGCAATACACAATTGGGATTTTGTAAACGGCATTGGATTGGGGTAAGTTGCACACCATCGTGTACCTTATGAAATTTATTAGTACGAAAAACACAATTTTAAGACTGTGACGTCATCACATGTTAATTTATGCTAATTAGAAGCTTTAATGAGTTTTTCTTTGCAGCACTATATCTCAAGAAGTATACGGCCGATTTCGAACTTTTTTTCAGTATTAGACTCCTTAGGCATAGGAGAATTGCCTCGGGTAACCGTGACCCAGCTTCGACCTCTACTTCCGGGTCAACCGGAAGTGGGACCATATCTTAGGAGTTACATAACCGATTTAATTATTTTCTTTAGTTATATACTCCTTAGGCATTAAATTTTGTTGGGGAAAATCCGTGACCCCATTTTGACCTCTTCTTCCGGGTCAACCGGAAGTTGGACCATTTCTCAAGAACTACACAACCGATTTTCACACTTCTTTCAGTTATAGACTACTTAGGCATTAAATATTAACTTTGAAAACTAAGACCCCCATTCTGACTTTTATTTCCGGGTCAACCGGAAGTTGGACCTTGTCTCAAAAACAACACAACCGATTTTCAGACTTTTTTCAGTTATGGGCTCCTTTGGCATTGGACAATCGTATGGGGTTGGTATGACCCCATGTTGACCTTTATTTCCGGGTCAACCGGCAGTGGGACCTTATTTCAAGAACTACACAGCAGATTTTCAAACTTTTTTCAGTTATGGACTCTTTGGGCATTGAAAATCAAGCATGGCTTTCCGTGACCCAGTATTGACCTTTTCTTCCGTGTTAACCGGAAGTGGGATCCTATCTCAAGAACTACACAATCAATTTTTAAACTTGTGTTAAATTTATTCAGCACAATGACCATGGCGCCATGCTGACCGTTATTTTTTGTGTTAAAGCTCCTTTTGATTTGGTATCAGATACAAGACCAGAATCACATTACATAGAGTTATAATGTGTGTGTTTTTTGTAGCATAGAGAACTTTTATTAACAAAACATCCGGGAACAGCTGTGTGATTGTTTACAATCACTATCTCTAGTTATTATTATTATTATTATTATTATTATTATTATTATTATTATTATTATTATTATTATTATTATTATTATTATTATTATTATTATTATTATTATTATTAAAAGAGTATTTATATAGCTCCTTATGCCAGGCCCTAAGGCGCTTTCCACATTACAATATGTATAAAAAAACACTAAATATAGAAAAGGCAGTCTAAAAACCACATAAAGGGTATACAATTTAAACCAAACAAAACCACTAGGAGTAAACCATGATTAAACGTCATTTGATTGAGTTGAATTGAATTGAGTTAAATTGAACATTGAATTGAATGCAATTGAATTGAATTGAAATGAATTGATTTGAATTGAATTGATTTGATTTGATTTGATTTGATTTGAATTGAATTGATTTGAATTGAATTGAATTGATTTGACTTGAATTGATTTGAAATGACTTGAATTGAATTGAATTGAATTGAATTGATTTGAATTGAATTGAATTGATTTGAATTGAATTGAATTGAATTGAATTGAATCTGTTTCAACATACACATCTATTACAGCCTTTGTATACATTATAGGTCGGCCCATGTGCTTGATAAAATATTCCTACTTTTTCCTAAGACAAAATATCATGCCCTGATATAGTATATAATATAACCAGAGCTTGGGCATTTACTGAGACAAACAATATTATTGTTTGTCTCAGTAAATGCCCAAGCTCTGGTTAAACAGGGTGGTTCATTATAGAGCCGGGCTTCGTTTTAATCAGGGCCCCACGACCACATATCAAATGTCACCAATTCGTGAGGGTACTCTTTACGTTTTCTAAAACGTGTCTAGACTCATGAGCACATCTTGATTGGTTGTACTATACCGCGAGAGGCTGGATTGCAACTCTCTCAATTTTAGCTTGAACAGTCAAGAGGTTGCCACAAAATTGGGAATTCCTTGTAACGAGAGAGCTGATATATAGGAGGTGTTGTACAACAAGAGAAATATTGCCACCTTGTTTTCTTGTATAGATCAGAATTTTGTAGACGGATTTAATGTTTCAGTATCAATCTTCCCCATTAGGATTGAGGGGGGGGGGGGTGCACCGCGAAGTAAGACCAGGCATTAAATAAGTTGAAAAACACCTGCAAAAATGTGCACATGGTGTTGCACTTAAGCAGCTTATAGTTTTTATTTTTCATGAAACTGAATTCTTGTGGAGGCTTTATGTCTGAGATGTACTCGAGATAAGGAGGCTATATCGGATGTATAAGGTATAGGTAAGGCTTACGTCTTCTCTTCTCCACACCTATAGCATTGATGCTGGTGGCGTGAGAAGAGTAATCACGAGCACTGGTCCCTAAAGGATGACCACTGATTGTTGTATACAAGACGGAGAAAAAAAATCAGAACACCGTCAAGTTTCAATTAAAGAGAGCCTACTCAAGCTTCTTCAAATTTGTTTCATATTTTGAAATAATATATCTTAATAAGATATCTTCTATATCTTCTCTTTAGATGTTACAATCCAAGTCAAAAGGATTATTTGTTATTTTAGGGGAAGGTGCGTTTGGTAATAATATGTAAAAATGTATTATATATGAATCTGAGAGACGTTACTGCGGTACCCCGCCAGTAGGCCTACTCTTACTTAGTGTATGCAACGTATTTAAGGGATTATACAACGATTTTGGTTAGAAGCCTTTATTTATTAGTGTTAAAGGCAGTGGACACTATCGGTAATTACTCAAAATAAATATCAGCATATAACCTTTGTTGGTGACGAGTAAAGGGAGAGGTTGATAGTATAAAACTTTGTGAGAAACGGCTCCCTCTGAAGTGACGTAGTTTTCGAGAAAGAAGTAATTTTCCATGAATTTGATTTCGAGGCCTCAAGTTTAGAATTTGAGGTCTCGAAATCAAGCATCTGAAAGCACACAACTTCGTGTGACAAGGGTGTTTTTTCTTTCATTATTATCTCTCAACTTCGACGACCGATTGAGCTCAAATTTCCACAAGTTTGTTATTTTATGCATATGTTGAGATACACCAAGTGAAAAGACTGGTCTTTGACAATTACCAATAGTGTCCAGTGTCTTTAAGAATTGTTCTTCCTGCGTTGACATTATTTGCTCCGGATTTTTGGCGATATCTAAAAAAGAAAAACCTTCAAATGACATTTTCACTTGTTGTTTTGTTAACATCTACATTTTGCTTTCTGTCAGCTTCGATATATGCCGTGATTAAAAACCCAAATCATCTTTGTGTTTGCTTTGACTTGATGTGACACGCATTTACACATCACGCAAATGATAATAATTACCAATGACTACTCATTTTACTGATATGGATAAACCTGTGAAGGGGAAGACATCGATCATAGAAGGGCAGAAGTAAAACAAATCTGTCAAGAAAAACACTCGAGCCCTTCAAGGCCCTTCTCACAAAGTCTGTAATAGAAAACTGAAATGGAATTAACAAAGTATACGGGCACATCCATCAAAAGCCTCGGCTTGTAGGATGCATGAGATGATGCCTCCTTGTGCAAAAAAAATAAATGTGGAAATGAATATTATATTGAATTGAATTGATTTGAATAGTAAGGGTTATGTCACACGATGCAATTTAAAGGCAAACAGGTACATGCAATCTCAGAAGAAAAGGCTATCACCTGAATGTTCACGTATTTTTCGTTGTGATCGTAAGACATTTATTTGAAAAATAGTAACGCATGTGCTATACCAAAGTGCCCCTTTGGCATGCACTGCCGTTGGTTGCCTCTAACGTTTCCTTGTGTACAAGTTGCCTCGTCTGAGAAGGCCATAAGACGTTTTTATGTGGGTTCAAACGCAGGCTAATTTCGCAATCTATTTAGTAACTACAGAAAACGTTATTGGATTAATGATGGTGCGTTGCCAGATTAAATTCATCTTTATTTTTGTTGATGAGATTGAAAGTCTACTCTATAATGGATTGCCTCAACATGAAACCAGCTGGTGCATATTTAGACATAGGCACTTCCGTGTTTCATCAATAATCACAGTTTGACATTAAAGCAATTAGTACATGCCAATCGTGTACGGTTACACTTCATGTACAAACCAATTAAATCACACAAAGGAGGGACATTTGTCCAATGTTATGACGCAGTTTACTGAACTCCCATCACTTATCATTTCTATGGTCTATCTAAATAATGTGTGAATAGATGAGCCACTAGGATGTGTAATGTAGAAGGGAAACACTCATTTCTGTCATTGAAAGAGGCAACAGTGTAGGGGATTTATGTTTAGTTGTCTTGCTACACATACTTTTTAATTGATCATTAAACATGATATATTTGTGTGTATGAAAGTATTAGTGGAAAACAAAGAAACAACCCAACACCACAAATAAACAAACAAACAAACAAACAATCAAACAAACAAACAAACAAACAAACAAAAACAAAACTCATTATCCTCTTTTTGTATACAACTGTAATTTAAAAAAATACCCAATCCTTTATGCCTATAGCAAGATGACACAATTTTAACAGAACAGGGATTTAAAACCATGTTCTCATCTAGAAAGATGAGATAACTGGCAAAGTTATGATTTAATAAATGTATTTAATTTTAAGGCAAATGAGCGATTTTTTATTGTCTTCTTACGGAAGGTATACGTTTGGTAATCGCTCTAGTACTTTTGTACTATTAAAACAATCGTACGTCTCCTGACGATGACTAGAGCAAGCAAGGTGAAACGTTGAGACCAATTCAGAACTGACTCCGCGGCAGTACAGTTATTTACGATCCTATAATAGTCCAAGTCTATTTTCTATACCATCCGCCCTGGTAATAGTTAAACAGCAGGACAGTTCTTTTCAGAACTGAGAAGTCTCCCGAACCCCCGATTATCTACTCCGCAGCAGTAGAATAAGGCAAGACAGTTCTCTAAGAACAAACTCTACCTGGCAAGTAGATACACACATGGTGTTACCGCAAACCAAATATACATTTATACCTCACCACGCAATGCCTCAAATCCTATAATCGTACAGTTCCGAAAAACAAAGGTATGCATACACTTTGCTTTTAACATCTCACCTGGTCAAAATCTATACCCAGACGTGTTTTGTTTTACCGAACAACGTTGTAGACTGAAATTTGTAAGTTCAAGTTCAGTGTATATACAATATTTAACCAGTAATCAACTGGCTTCCATAACGCTGCAGGGCGTCCCCAAGTCCCTATTGGTGACACGATGCCCGTGACGTCATCATCTGACAATTAAATTTAATTGTATTCCATTTGTGTTGGTATAGTGGCCATGAAGATTGAAGTAATAACAAATCGTAAGTGACTGATAAGTAATGTCTAACAAGTCGCTTGTTCATTAGGGCTGGCACTGGTGTATAGTTAGGTAAAATGGGATGTCAGAACGAATGTACACGCCTTACCGAGTCTCGGTAGGAATTCTGTAATGGTGAACATTGATTGAGATAAAACACGTTGTCTTATGATTTTAAATATTAACGTCGGGCCCTTTAATTTTAAATTAAAGGCTCTTGGCACGTTTGGTAAATTGTCAAAGACCAGTATTCTCACTTCGTGAATTAAAGGGTATATGTACTTTTTCCTAACAAAAAACACAATGTCAACAGATTTACATTAAACTTACACAGTTTGAAGATTATGATAGTAGAAAGCTTCCCTTGAAATTTTACTTACTGAGGTGCTGTAGTTTTTGAAAAATGAGTAAAAGTAATAATTTTCGTCTCAGTTTTAGCAAGTAAAAACGTACTAACCAGTTATGCTATGGTTTTGGTATAATATCATAACTGGTTAAAGGGATTTTACATGCTAAAATAGTTTTGGTCTCATGAGACCAAAACTATTTTGTGACTTGTTTTACTCATTTCTCAAAAACTACACTACCTTAGTTAGTAATATTTGAAGGGAAGCTTTCCACTATCATTATCTTCAAATCCTGTAAGTTTAATGTAAATCTGTGGACATTTTGAAAAAGTATCCAAATCCTTTAATAGAGGAAAAAACACTATTGTTTCACAAATTTATGTGCTTTCAGATGCCTAATAATAAAATACTTCAGCTGAAGTCTTTTTTATTATTTGATTGAGAAATAACCCTTTTCTCAAAACTACGTTACTTCAGAGAGAGCCGTTTCTCACAGGGCTTTATAATATCAACCAGCTCTCCATTGCCCGTTCTACCAAGTAATTTTATATCCAAACATTTGTTTTGAGTAATTACCACTAGTGCCCAGTGGCTTTACAGAAAAAGAGAAACGATACAGGTGCAATTAACACTCCTTTTAAATCATGTTATTCGGACGGCTAACTGGTGTTGTAAAGGAGAAAGGTTAGACTTTAATCAACAGAAGCAGCAATTATTTCAAACTAAATGGAATCCGATTCTGGTTAAATTTTTGTTGAAGTTGTTGTGTTTATAAACTTGTCTTGTTTACCTCTGAACGTATTTTATGAGGTCTTCTGTTTGAAAATGTATTCATAGGCTGTGATTGGATTAGTAAAACTTAACTCAATTTGATAAATTGGCACAAGAAAGAAGTTTTTCAAAATCGTGTTTATTTATTAATTTGTTTTGTATGGCAGTGACATTTTGATGTCGACAAAAATATTACCAATTGACTCAACCCCAGGTAAAGGCCCAAGAAAATGTCAAATCCATTAAACCCATCTTGTCCTGCGCTGGGACCGACCTCAAAGCTCGCACTGGTCTTTATCAAATTATATTTCTAACTGAATTTATGTTGTTGCCAGTTGGTTGAGGCGGCGGGTAAACGTCTCTGTTTAACCCGGTGTGTAATTACGGGTCAAGCCCCCTGACGTGCACGGCACAGATGTGCTTACTCCGGTGTACAAACCAGGCCTTCTTACTACATTCACTAAATAGTCAGGATACCAAACTGGCAGGAACTAAATGGAACGAAGGTGAGATAGGAGTCATGACCCATAAGAAAGCTTGGATATCTGACGGCATCGTAGACAATGTTCACACCCGTTTTTCTCGTTACGCAAAATGCGGTCAACACTAATCGAAGTTTACAGCCGCACACAACGCATCTTGCTTAAAGACATCTTTTTGTTTCAAGGCGACTTAAAACCTCAAAATTATAATCTAAAACCAATATTTGTAGGATTGGAAATGCCACTGACCCCCTTTAGAAATATCATTGTTATTAAATGATTGCAGTCTTCAAGAAAACTGTCAAATGCCTTGCCTTGAGAGAAGCATTTATCAAGAAAATACAACAGCATACAAATTACAATCGCTACATGTACTACATACCATTCACGCCATAAACTTGACGTATGCCAAACGCTATATACGTCATTTTCTCAAAAGAGACCACCATTTTTCCTCTGGATCGTTGTTCCACATTTCTTTAACGCCCATTATGTTGTGCATATCAATTAATTCGCATACTAAGTACAAGAAGACCTCTTAATCATTCCTTTAAAGGCACTGGACCCTTTCGGTACAGAAAAAAAAGTTCACAGATTTACAAATAATTTACAGGGTTTACAGAAGGTAATGGTGAAAGACTTCTCTTGAAATATTAGTCCATGGAATGCTTTACTTTTTGAGAAAACGGTAAAACAATATAAATTCTCGTTAGCGAGAATTACGGATTTGTTATAAACACATGTCATGACACGGCGAAACGCGCGAAAACAGGAGTGGGTTTTCCCGTTATTTTCTCCCGACTCCGATGACCGATTGAGCCTAAATTTCCACAGGATTGTTATTTTATATATAAGTTGTGATACACGAAGTGTGGGACTTGGACAATACTGTTTACCGAAAGTGTATAATGGCTTTAAAGGCACTGGACACCTTCGGTAATATTGTCAAAAACCAGTATTCTCAATCGGTGAATTCCAACATGCATAAAAAAACAAAACCTAATAAAATTTTGACTCAATTTGTCGTCGAAGTTGCATTAGAATATTGAAAGAAAGACAAAATACACGCACCCTTGTTGAATTACTTTGTGTGGTTTCAGATGCATACAGTAAAAGGTTTCAGCTGATTTGTTTTTATTCGATTAAAAACTACCACTTTCTCAAAAACTATGTTACTCCAGGGGGAGCCGTTTCTCATAATGTTGTATACTATCAAAAGCTCTCCATTGCTTGCTATACTATAAAGTAAGGTTTTATGTTAACACATATTTTGAGTAAATACTTATAGTGTCCAGTGCCTTTAACGATGTCCTTAGTTATCAGAGTAGACGGCCAAGGTTTTTTATTCCAAACATCTGCACGTTAGCCAGCTCTGTTTTCCATCTAGTCTTCTTGGTTTACAGTTGTCATCGTTCTAGATATCAGAATTTGTAGAGCTGACACAATATTCGCAGACAGTGTCACAGGTGTGCCGATCAAACCATATACATGAAATAACAAACCTGTAGAAAGTTTGGGCTCAATCCGAAGTGTGTGTCATGAGAAACTCGTCAAGAAAAACACGCACAATTTTCAGAATAAATTCACTGATAGGGAATTTTATTTGGTTTTCCCTTACACTGCATGATGTTTATATAGTTACCCAGTACTTTCACAGAACTAGGGAAAGTATACTGAGCTGTGCTTATACACACGGTAAGGGTAATAGCAAAAAAAGTCCTTGTATATCGCTGATTTGACTAATACTTTGTTTTTGTCATGATACAACTATCTCAAGCATCCCCATCTAAAACTCAATAATTGATGTCTGTTTGTCAGCATGTCTGTTATTGTCTTTGTCTTTTGTGTCCTTTGTGTGTCTTATCCTGTGTGGCATTCTCAAATAAATGGAAGCAACTTCATTTCACTAACTGTGCCCTAATCCTATACTATTCTATAATATAGTGTATTCGGTTTTAACGTAAACCATCATTTTGTTTGATACCGGTACAAATATTATGTGAAATGGAAAATAATAATAATAAAACCATTTATATATTGCGCACATCACCGTGAGGTCCCTAAACATGTTGTTGAACTGAATTTAATTCAAATCTATATTGATGGCCCTTTTTGCAATATCGCGACGCTGAGATTGAACTTACTCTGTAATGTGTTGCATCTTTTGTTTTATTGAGCTCGGTCGAAGTCCCTTTAATCCTCATGAAAACTTGTATTTTATTTATCTGTGTGTGATTTGTTTTATACTCCAAGTACCATTTCACTTTGTTTCACTCTTGACTGCCCATCAAGAGATGTCAATTATTGCGAGCTAGATTCTTAAAACAAAGTCTGTCTCGTGTTGTATTTCATGATCATTGCATGAAGAACATCTACGTTAAAGGCAGCTTTGGTAGTTGTTAAAGACCAATCTTCTCACTTGATGTATCCTAACATGGTCCATACAAAAACAAACCTAAGAAACTTCGAGCTCAATTGGTCGTCGAAGTTGCAAGAGAATAAAGGAAGAAAAAAAAAAACATGTCGCACAATGTGTGTGCTTTCAGATGCTAAAATTTGAGACCTCAGCTGAGGTCTCGAATTCAGTTCAAATATTTAAATGAGAAATTACTTCTTTCTAAAAAACTACGTTACTTCAGAGGGAGCCGTTTCTCATAATGTTCTATATTATCAGCAGCTCCCCATTGCTCGTTACCAAGTAATTTTGTATGCTAACAATTAGTTTGAGTTATTACCAATAGTGTCCAGTGCCTTTAAAGAAACATGGCTTAATAACACAACTAAAAACAGAAAGCACCAGAATATGCTTCAAATTTGAAACATAGTTTTGATGTGCTTTGTAATAATAGATGGTGAAAATGAGGAATTCGAATTGTCTAAAGCTGCCATGCAATCTCGGTGGTCAAGTGGTAAGACATTTATTCTAGAGCTGTTCTTGTAGAGCTATTATTCTAGTTAGTTTAAAGGCAGTGGACACTATTGGTAATTGTCAAAGACTAGCCTTCACGGTTGGTGTATCTCAACATATGCACAAAATAACAAACCTGTGAAAATTTGAGCTCAATCCGTCATCGAACTTGCGAGTAATGAGAGAAAAAAAACACCCTTGTCACACGAAGTTGTGTGCGTTTAGATGGTTGATTTCGAGACCTCAAGTACTAAATCTGAGGTCTCGAAATCAAATTCGTGGAAAATTACTTCTTTCTCGAAAACTATGGCACTTCAGAGGGATTTTATTTTATATAGGGCCTAAACGAATAACAACAAGAAAGACAAAAACTTGGCTAATTTGTTGCTGTTAATCAAACTCTGGAATGTGTGAGTTACTGTATATGACCTAAATGGTCCAACCATGGAAATAGAAGTGCAACACAATTCAGTCTCTGCTAACTATCCCTGAATATTGATCCAAGGTGTGAGTGCGTTCACCGACTCGTTACAGAGTGCATCTATGTTGTCCATGCTAAAACAAACACCAATTCTGCTTACGGCACTGGGAATCATCCTATATAGGGAAAGTGTCTGCTGTTTTTGTTCGCTCATCTTATTATACTGAACAATTTCTTCACTCGATTAAACATACGCCGGACTCTGGGCTTATAGACCTTTATCATGCTGCCTCCATCTTGGTCACGTTCCTCGTATCGAATAACAATAATGAATGCTAATAATCATTTTGCAAATAGGAACCAGACTATAATGTTCTTCCAGCCTCGGTTTGGCAACATTGATATCAGTTGGAGAAATTCAAGATTGCTGCGAAAAAAGCCTATTACCGGCACTGGACAACTTTGGTAAATGTCGAAGACCAGTATTAACTTGGTTTATCCCAACATATGCATAAAATAACGAATCTGTGAAAATTTGGGCTCAATTGGTCATCGAATTTGCAAGAGAAATTACAAAAAACACCCTTGTTGCATTAGTTTGTGTGCTTTCAGATGCATAATAAAAGTTTATTTTATTTATATGAGTGAGAAATTACCTCTTTATCAAAAACTACGTTACTTAAGGGGAGCCGTTTCCCAGAAATGTGTATTCATGTATACTACCAACAGTTTTCCATTGTTTGTTACCAAGTAAGTATTTATGCTAACAATTATTTTTAGTATTTACCAATAGTTTCCACTGCCTTTAAAGGGAATAATACCTTGGGAAGAGCGATTGTAAATGCTTCGCACATTCACACATATTGCGTTACATGCACTATTAAGATAATGTTTAAAATCTTCAGTCAATAAATATTTCTCAACCAGGAGTAGTAAAAAAATGTTTGTAGTTGTCTTCTACAAGCCCCAAAGCTTCATAACTAAACGCGTTTTCCAAAAAGGGAATATGTGAGTTATAGAATACATTTTTGTAAACAGTGATTTTCCATTTTCCATTCTAATAAAGCTATTAAAACAACAGAGGAAATTGAAATTTGATGGTTTTTGGCTATAGCCATGTTGGTCCAAATTATACAACTAAATTCGAGAACGTAGGGTCAAGGAAAGATAGACACAATTACTGCATACATGAAGACGCTCGTGTACAGTTACCGATCTGTAGGCCCGCAATTTTCACAAGGCTGTTTAAAACAGAATGTATTGACCTGCCCAGTATTTCTTTGCTATGAAACCAACGCTCATCCCGCACCCCAGGAAAAGAAAGAAGGAAGGAAACAGACAAACACAAACCCGAAAACCCCACCAAACAAACGCCAAAATTAAAGGTTAAAATGTTTGGGTAAAACCACATTTTATATTCTTTATCCCCGATGCAAATTTTAACATCATAAAAACAAACACCCGACACCCCAACAAACCTATACACTCGAGTCCAGCAAAAAAAAAAAAAAAACTACACCCGACACCACAGCAAACAAACAAACACACAACCAACCCAACACACCAACAAACAGCCCCAAACACCCCAAAGAAAGTAACATCAATCAAATACACAATCTCAGAAATAACTATTTGGCTATTTCTATTATTCACAGATTTTCTGAGATTGGAATTTGTTTGTGTTAAACGTTTCAGTCAAATTTAGCCACGTCACGTACAGGATTAGTTTGAATAGTGTGACGAATAAAAGTGCAATCATGGTTAGAAATACAGCCAAAGGCAACAAAAGTATTATTATGAGTTTAACCTCAGCCAATAACAGGCAGATGGTGCAAGACGGCAATGAATAAAATTGATTCAAGAGATTTCTATTTATACACATGAGCAGCTGTGGTCATATTTTCAAAGACGATTTTTTTTTTGCGCTCTATAAAAGACATTTACAGCTGTTAAGCATAATACGTGCCATTGCTCTTAAATACATACATCGTTCAATATGAACTAATCGAATATTATTTACATGAATAATGATCAATGATGATTCAGAAGACTAAACATTTATCGACATTTAAATAAAATGGAAACAATTTGTTTTCGGAATTCCGTTCAAAACCTTGAATTAAATGTAAAATCTCCATGTGCTTATGCCCATTGTAGGGATGTAAAGTTTACAAAACAGACTTTGGGTTGATGTTTGCAAGTTAAACGATAAATGGGCACAGTTTTCCTGTGGCAATAGCAATTAGTACAACGTTCTAGTCATCTACATGTGCTCTTTTTATACGATTATGATATGTTGCTTCTGGTTGTTGTTGTTATTATTTGGGTGTGTGCTGAGCCATCGCAGTGTGGGTAGTGATATTGGTAGCTCTGTTTATTTTGTTGTTGTTGAAGAGTAGTTGTTTTTATTGTATATGTTGTTGTAAAAGTTGTTGTTCTTGTTTTGCTTTTGTTTTTGTTGTTTTTGTTGTTGCTGCTCTGGTTAATAATGTTGTTGTTTTTTGTATTTGTTAATAATGTTGTTGTTGTTGTTGTTGTCGTTGTTTTGCTGCTGTTCTTTAATGATGTTGGTATTGATAGTGTTTAAGCATTGGTGCCTGTGGTATGGAGTGCCTGTCTACATGTTGTTTGTACCCACTCATCAGTTCTTTGCATCTTTTGTTTGCTATTAGAGTTAGTGACAACACCATGCCGGGCTAACATCTGTCTCAATTCATCCATAGCTGCAACCTCTTGTGTGCTATCTAAGCTACACGTCTCCTCACGTAGAGACGGTGGTTCTTGCTCTGTCTCTAACCATTGTTCATTCATGTATTTGTTTATCTCACCGATAGGGCAGCGGCGTTCAGCTTTCGGATGTAAGATTTTCCTTAAGAGTTTCTGCATCTTAGACGAGAGTTTTCTCCACTCCATTGGGGTCACGTTTACCCTTCGTTTTTGCCAATGGCTGAAGTTTCGAAATGAGGTGTCTTCCGGTGTGGCGGTCCCCCATGGAAACACTCCTGTCAAAACACAGAATAAGAGAACCCCAAATGACCATACATCTTGACCGTAGTCAGCTACATATCCCTCGTTGATCACAGTGGAGCAACTCTCTGGTGCCGTGTACGGTACATTCGGGCATTTCTTCTTTACTGTATCCCCTTGCCTCTGTGTGTTCTTAAAATCAGAAAGTTTAACCACAGTCATGCTGGTATCAAACACAAGGATATTTTCTGGTTTAACGTTACCATGTACGAGGAACCTCTTATGCATGAAGGAGATTGCAGAGGCAGTCTGGCTGATGCATGATTTAGCTCTATCTTCATCAAGACCTTGATGTGGTGGTATTGCCTCAAGGAGGTCCCCTTGTTTAGCGTACTCCTGAACAAATATAAAAGCCCTGTCATTCTCAACGGGTTTATCGTAAGTAATAAGAACGGCTGGATGGACGGCTAACCGGCAACTGATTTGAAACTCTCGAAGGAATTCATTCATTCTGATCCTCATTTTGTCGTAGTACTTCAATACCATTCGTTTGCCAGACCTCTTGTCTACTACGAGTTCCACTTTACCGAACATCCCCCGACTGAGCACTCGAATGGTGATAAAGCTGTTGGGACAGGGTAGGGCATCGTCGCGTTGTCCCGGTGTGAATTCCCCTGTGATACCGTCCGGAGTCGTAGTTTCCGGGGCCAGACCAGTCGCTTGAATCTTATCCATTGCTTGGAACATAACTCCTTGTTCCGTCACTGCACCTCCAAGTCAAAACAGCCACCACGGCACCGCACTTTGAACACAGGTACTTCCTAAACATTGTAATGATTAAGTGCACTAAAAGATGGTCCTCCTACAAAACACGAGATTGATATGAGTTTGTGCACATGGCATAATGTCATCACTGCCTCTTCCATGTTGTGTGTAGGTTTAATGTTGAAGGTCTAAGTCACATCGTTGCAGCCAAGGCATGTGTGTACCGTGCAGACGACCATGTACTCGGCCTGTCATGAATGATTCGCACGCCCTCTCATTATGTTCGATTGTTTTGAAATATTCAAACCCAGAAAATGAATGTATTTGTCATACTACTCCAGGCTCAACATTGACTGCCGGTCACTGATTTCAGTAGTCCTCTCTCATGTATAGCTTGCATCTCAGCTGTTGGGATGCAGTCTACATGCGTGTGCAGTCTGCATGCGTGTGCATGTGAAGTCCGCTCATGTGTGTGTAAATGCACCTACGCAAAAGTGTTGGCCCAGACATAACCAGACTGAACCATTAGTGGTAAGGGTACAAGAGTTTATTGACTGGATGTATTGCGGTAGTCCAGAATTAACCGGTACCTTTACTCTGACATTTATTGATTGATAACCAGCAATAAGTTGTTTTTAATACATTTAAAGAGACGATAATGACTTGTTAAAAAGGTAAGGAAACTACATACCAAAATTAATATTCCACGCGTATTTGTTTTTTTTCTGATTTAAATTTAACATTTTTTTGGGGTAATACTTTATTGTAATTTTTGTAGTATAGCATTGTTTAAATAAAGGTACTCTCTAATGCCATCTTTTTAGGTATTTGTCTCGATGAAGTGTTTTTATCGCGATATTAGCCTAGTGTCTTCCTTGTATTCTTCTTTGAAAGTACCTCACAAGAATTAATACATTTTTCCTAAACATTCAATTTCAAAGCAACATTTGTTTCCATATTATTGTAGAACAATAATACAAATATTTGATACAATAGCTGAAGTCAAAGACAATCGAGAACTGGTTGAGAAAAGTAATTGATGATAACAAAAGTGACTAAGATCCATTGATTTTTATATGCAGATTAGCAAATGAAAGTGAGTCAAAGACCAGAGACCATTTTGATGTAGGCATAGCACATAGAGTATTATACATCAGAGCATCGATTATCTTTGTAGAATGAAATAGTATATACTCCGTCTACAGACTAGATATATGGTTAAATGCACTGATTGACGCTATTGGTAATAACTCAAAATAATTGTTAGCATAAAAACTTACTTGGTAAACGAGCAATGGAGAGCTGTTGAAAGTATAAAACATTGCATTGTAAGAAACGGTTCCCTCAGAAGTTATGCAGTTTTTGAGAAAGAGGTAATTTCTCACTCAAACTGTTTGAAAAAGACTTCAGGTTTAAAGCCTTTTATTTGGGCATCTGATGATTTAAGGCACACATATTTGTGAAACAATGGTGTCTTTTTCTTGCAACTTTGATGACCGACCGAGTCAAAATGTTCATAGATTTGTTATTTTATGCAATGTTTTGCTACATCAAGTGAGAATACCAGTATTTGACTATAGTATAACCAATGGTGTCCTGTGCATTTAAACAACGAAACTTAGCCGAAGAAATGAAATCAAATTGTGCTATTTTGTAAAAAAAAAAAAGATTCTAATAATCCACATTACTTGCGTCAGCATTAATGCAAACATACGACAACGTACTTTAAGTTCAAACAGGAAATTCTTACTTTCCCCCGTGATTGGTACTTAACGTGAAGTAGCCTATTGACTTTGTAATTGCACGTTTCGGTCGATGCTAATGTGCATAGGCCATACTCATCGGCTATGCGATACAAATTATGACGTATACAAAAGTGTTGAAAATAATGTGATACGGAAAAAGTATCTTTCGGTGGAAACTTTAGCTTTGACGTCATGATTTGCTCACCACACTAATGATTTATCTTAAAGGGTTCTGTTTCTGGTGAATTACTGCACAATCTCCACATATGGGGATGTACACGTGCAGGTGGCTGAGCAGCAATGATTTACATGAAGTGAGCCCCCCTGATGATGTTACCCATATTCATACTTGAAGTTTACTCTTAAAACTACTAATAGTTGGTGCGTCGCGAATATCCTGTGGTAGTTTATTCCATTCTGCAAATGACCTTGTGAGGATGGAGAATTTGTAACAAATTTCACGGTTATGACGGAGAGTGCGTATGTGTTTGGGAAGGGGCCACAAATACAAACAAAATTAATGTGAAAACTTTACAGATAAATTTGATTCTTGTACCTCATTGGTCTCAACATTCCATCAGATATATTTCATGGAAAAGCGGCTAGAAAAAAAAGAAGAAAAAAAAATAGCTTTGACTGTTGTCAAAAGGCAAAGATTGGAAAGAATGTTCATGTATCAAGCAGGAATTTATACAATTCCATAATTGTTTTACCAGACATTTAATAATATGCACTCCTTACGTATTTACTTCTGCATGAAAACAGATCATGTAGTGTCACTCATAAAGTTTCACTGACGATGCAATGTGTCTGACAAGTAGGCTACAATGTCCCATCAAGTGTCATCATCGTCTGATAATGCAGTGTGTCTGACAAGTACAGTGGTCACATCAAGTGTCATCGTCTGACGATGCAGTGTTTTACAAATGTCACTCAAATTGTCATCATCATCGGACGAGTTAGTGTCACTATCGTCTGACGACACAGTGTGTCAGATAGATACAGTGTCACATAAACAATGTTTTGTAAATGATGATTCAATGTCTGACAAGTATAGTATCACTCATAAAGTGTCATCGTCGCCGTCTGACGATACAGTGTGCCTGACAGTGTCACCCATGAAGTGTCATCGTCGTCTGACAATGCAGTGTGTCTGACAGTGTCACACATGAAGTGTCATCTTCGTCTGGCGTAGATGTGTGTTTTGGCAGTGTCACTCATGAAGTGTCATCGTCGTCTGGCGATGCAGTGTGTCTGGCAGTGTCACCCTTAAACTGTCATCGTCGTCGTCTGAAAATGCAGTGTGTCTGACAAAACACACTAAAACTCATTATTATTTTTAATCTACAATTTATCGTGATAATCTATTAAACAACAGTGTGGCGTGAATACAGCCCAGGAATCCTGAAAAGTGCAGTGAGGGTAATAAGAGCTGTTTCAACAAAGGTCCTTCATTACAGTACATAGCACTTCAGCATGTGGTTCTAGTTAAGGGCACTGGACACATGGTAGTTATTCTCAAAATAATTATCAACATAAAAATATTTGGTAATGAGCACTTGAGAGCTGTTGATAGCATAAAACATTGTGAGAAACGGCTCCCTCTGGAGTAACGTAGTTTTTGAGCACTTGAGAGCTGTTGATAGCATAAAATATTGTGAGAAACGGCTCCCTCTGGAGTAACGTAGTTTTTGAGCACTTGAGAGCTGTTGATAGCATAAAACATTGTGAGAAACGGCTCCCTCTGGAGTAACGTAGTTTTTGAGAAAAAAAGTAATTTCTCACTCAAATATTCAAATACTTTAGGTCTGAAGCTTTTTTATAATCAGCGTCTGTAAGCACACAAATTTGTACAACACGAGTGTTCTTCTTTCATTATACTCTTGCAACTTCGATGACCAATCAAGTCCAAATTTGCACAGGTTTGTACGTTGGGATACACCAAATGAGAATACTGGACAATTACCATATATATATAGTTACTTTTAGGCAATAAAGCTATGAATACAACAATTTTGTGACCATACTTATGTCTAATTTGTATCCTTTTGCGCGAAATAGTAGTTTTTCACAAAAATGTATTGGCTAATTTCAAACGGGAGTAACTCAGCAACGCGATACACCCCAAAGCTTAGACATAAACCAAATTACTGCTGCTGGTGTGTTCTTTCCAGCAATGCAAACAACTCAATTCTTGAAATAGGCAACATCTGACAAATAGAAAAACAAACAAAATATTAAGTTGGAGTTTAACAAGTGAGTTTTGAGAAGGCGTTTGAATATATCCAGATTATGCGTCTTTGATGTTACGGGGGAGTTTGTACCAAAGAGTAGGAGAAGACGTAGAAAATGCACGATGGCCGTAAGACTAAGTTGAGGCCAATGAACAGGCTAGTAGAGATTGTGATTGGGTGCAGAGATTTCTAGAAGGCTGGTATTTGTGAATAAGTTCTTGCAAATAATATGTAGATGCGTGGCCATTGTGTTTGGTTATACAGTATACTCTTGTCTCATCGGACAACAAAGTAATATGTCTGTTGTTATTGATTCAACAACATTCATGTCTGAAGTCGATACACAATATCGATCAATCAATACACGCAACCACAGCCAATGACCTTTTGGATTTTAAAGGGCTAATCATTTTGTTATTTGTACTATTCATTCAATGGTTTATTCGTTCAATGGTTTATTAAAATTCTATTAAATTCGCTGCCAGCAGCAGAATTACATGAACAGTTACATAGTTAAAAATTTGGAGTCAAACATTACATTACTATTTAAAATTGCCAAAATCTTACAGAAAAACTAAGAGGGAGAAGTACTGTACACACTTATACTATGGGGAGGAGAGCAGTAACTTAAAGTTAATATTTAAACATATATAATCAAATTTGATGTTGGTATGTAATCAGGTTCTACAAGATGCACGCAAAGAGTAATACTTAAAACCGAGATTATAAAATGTTGTGTTTGGGGACTTTGGATTAATGTTGACTCATAAAGGCAATGATATTTTCATAAATATAATATCCAATCATGATGTAGGCCTCTCTTCCCATAATGACATCCTTTGTCAAATCGTCCTTCGGATGGGACGTAAAGCCGTTGGTCCCATGTGTTGTGTCATGTAAAAGAACCCAGTGCACTTAACGAAAAGAGGAAGGGGTTCGCCCCGATGTGTTCCTGGCTGTGGCTGCTGTATGCGCCGTAGCACCTTGTAAACCCTTACAAGGTGCTAAAAAATTGGGTCTTAGAATTGATCACTTCAATAAAACTATCTTTCTAAGAATTTGTTTATATACTCAGCGCCTTGAGTACCTTGGTAGATACGTGCGCTATATAAGACTTCGATATTATCCCTTACCAACAAAAAAGAATCTGATAGGAATCTTATAGGAATCAAAGAAGTGACGAAAAATCTATAGGAATTATATGGGAATCCTATAACTATAAAAAAAATCCTATGATTCTCTAAAAAAGAAAATATATAGGTATTTCGCCTATAGATAGGACTTTTTTGTAAGGGATTGTTATTATTATTATCCTGTTTAAAATGTTCCCCTTGTTTATTCGTGATGAGAAACTAACAATTAAACATAAATACAAGTCTAATATGTTTTGTGTGAAGCTTTGCATGGTGTGGTTATAGTAGGAAAAAAATAATTAATAGTAAACTTGCGGGCACAATTTTGTGTGAGTGTTATCTCTGAAAGGAGCCTGGTGTGGGCTCGACATTTCGAAGAGTATACTCTGCTCGTATTCAGGAGAATATACCTCTAATATGTTGGGTGTTGCGGACAGCTGTTTAGAATAAACCGTAAAGCATTAACCAAAATCAATATCACTGGTGCATTAGATCCAGTTAGCATAATTCTATCTTGTATTTTGATTGCTTTGCCATGTGCCGCGTTCTTATATATCCCACCTCTCAGATAATCCAACCCGCCCTCCTGAATGCAACTTGAATTAAACCCGACGACCAATGACGTCATTGTCGAATTCCTAAGGCGTCGTTGCTGGAGTTGGATTATTTCAAGCTGGTAACCAAATGTTTCAATGTAGTGTGTTGATAAAATAGCTGGTACCATCGGGTGTGCACTACGGAGCAATTTCAAAGAGCTACTTCTAAGATTCAACTTTAACAGAAATTGTTGTAAAAAAATCAATGCCTGGGAAACGTAAGCAGGACCCGGTTCCATGAATAAAAAGTACTCACTAAATTTTATTTTGGCTGTTGCTGTTGCTTTCTACAGTAAGCAAAATATATTGTAACTAGCAAATTTTCTTACTTAAAAATATCACGAAATTGCTGTTCACATGTCTTTGAGAATACTTATGAGCATTGCGTATTGCATTAACTTCATCACAAATTCTGATGGTATAGTTGTCGGTTTTGTTCGTCTAGCGATACAGCTTTTTATTAATGGCAATAACAGTGTGAGGAGCGAGTCTTCAATGCATGGTAATTGGTTGGTGTCTGGCTGCTGTTGATTGACCTCAGTCCATAGCAGCGGTCAGCCACTGACAATTTAGTACTTACCACGACTCCCCACAGTTAGTTCTTAAACAAAACAGGCACAAGGTAATACAATTAATTTAGAGTGCTCGTCTCTCTGCAAAGTGTGTTTCGGAAATAATGCTATTCATGTTTTGTTGGAATGAACCTAAAAGAACATAGTCTTTCTCAAAATCCCCCGTTTGTCACAACGGGGGAACTATTCTAAAAAATAAAACTCCATCGGGAAGTATTCAGTAAATGTGCTAAACAATAAATGACAAAAAATCATCAAACCAACCGTTCACGCTCGGCACGAATGCATGAAATGTTTTTTTTTTTCTCTTTTTTTTTTTAGTATTCAATTGTTTAATAACAAGCTATTCAAACCGCTGCCAGCAGCAGAGTTATATGAACAAAGAACAGATTAAACGTCTCGTGTAAAACATTAAAATTATAATTAAATGGCTTTGAATCTATTAGAAACAAAAACAAGGATGTTTATAAAACTATAAAAGTATTGAACATTTGAAAAAAATGAAAAAATACTTGATACATATACATGAAACAACAAAAAGATCTTTGAAGATAAAGATTAAAAGATTACAAATATTTTTTGACATGACAATAAAACATGAAATGTGTCTTCCCTGTGCAAAGAAGACAGCTTTACATACAAGAAAGGCATAACCACAAGAATAAAATTACAATTTACAGATATATACAAATATAAAGATACTTTACTCCTATTGGTTTATAGCCACACATTGTCTCTGAAATAGAAACTTTGATTGGCTGTTATTTTCCCGCTTCTTTTGGATCCTTTCCTTAATCCCTTTCCCCCTCTCTTTTTCTATAAATGGATATGTATTTGTTTGTACTTGTTTTATGCCTCTGAAGAAGGTCCGGATTGGATCGAAAGCTAAGGCCATTAACCCTATTCATTATAATATAAAGATATAAAGATATAAAAAACATTCACAATGCATGTAAAATTTTGTTTTACCTACACAAATTAAAAACTAGCTTATGAAGCTTATTTTGCGTCAATCATTTTAAAGCAAACTTTAATGGCGTTGTAACATACATTCATGTTAATATAAATAAATACAACAGAAACTGAATATATGCAGAACTTAATAAGAAAAGAGACAACACCTTCGCCAGTTGAAGGTTAATGTACAGAGCTTTAGCCCTGAGCTTTCCTGAAAATGTGTAATGTAATTACAAAGAACTCTTCATCTTCAACGAATCCAGAAGGTCGAGGCAGATCATAATGCTTACAACCATTTCATCAATTTTGATGTAAATTATGTTTAAAGGCAGTGGACACTATTGGTAATTACTCAAAATAATTATTAGCATAAAACCTTGCTTGGTGACGAGTAATGGGGAGAGGTTGATGGTATAAAACATCGTGAGAAACGGCTCCCTCTGAAGTGCCATAGTTTTCGAGAAAGAAGTAATTTTCCACGAATTTGATTGCGAGACCTCAGATTTAGAACTTGAGGTCTCGAAATCAACCATCTAAACGCACACAACTGTTTTTTTCTTTCAATATTATCTCGCAAGTGCGATGACGGATTGAGCTCCAATTTTCACAGGTTTGTTATTTTATTCATATGTTGAGATACACCAAGTGAGAAGACTGGTTTTTGACAATTACCAATAGTGTCCAGTGTCTTTAATAAAAGAGTGCCCAGCATATCACGTTTCTGGTCATGATTTTGTCTTCCTGGTGCTGCTGAGTGCGCCCTCCCATATTTTGCCAACTTATATCTAGTGCCTGACTTACAATAACAAATACAAAATCAAAACACGCTGTCACCATCTTGGTCATGTTCCCTGTTTACATAACAGTTATGAATGCTATTCTTCATTGCGCAAACATGGCACCAGACTATTATTTTGACCAGCCTCAGTTTGGTTACAATGAGTTGGAATAGAGTAAAATCAAGATCTATAGTGTGTAAACACCTGCAATCGTGGACCCTCCTTCAACTATTTGCGATATCAACCGTGGACCACAATGCTTTCCTTTGTGATAGCAACTGAGGACATATTGTCCCTTTTGTTTTATAGGGCCCCGGTTTGAATGTGGATGTCCTACCCACACTGACTCTCAATTGTTTTCATGCATCCCTGTGGAGACATCCTTTGTTCTTTCCTCTGTCCCTACGTAGATTTTTCCAATAGACTTAAAACTACCTGTGGAGCACCCGGGGTTTAGTATTTCCCAATGAGGTCCTTTTATTTCTTAAAGCACACAAAAGACACAAACAAACAAACAAACAAACAAACAAACAAACAAACAAACAAACAAACAAACAAACAAACAAGCAAGCAAGCAAGCAAGCAAGCAAACAAGCAAGCAAGCAAGCAAACAAACAAACAAACAAACAAACAAGCAAACAAACAATTATACTAATAAACACATCTACAAAAAAAAAACCTACCCCTCAATCACAACGGGAAGATATTCTGGTTGTTCACTGAGCGTCTGTTTTACTTTTTTTTCCTAAAGTAATTTTGATCCCAGTGTTTTCCTTGTTCAAAATTGTTTTGAATTTCAAACTGATACAACGTCGTAAGTTTATGTATGAATGAAATTGACGAAAAGCACCTCATGAAATTGTTTTAAAATGATTGTCCTAGACAAGCGCATTGTGTTCTATGAGATTGTTCCGAACCAAGCTTGATCAGTTGTATTTAATCAAAGTCATTTGATTTGCTTTGGAAACGTCAGAACATTTTGTACACAATTGATTATTTAGAATTTAATTAGATTAAATTAAAATGGGACAAATTGGAGTCATAGTGTGACGATATCAATAAAGCATTCTCGTGGTTCAAAGCAAAAGCCGAAACAAACACTCTTTAATTGAACATTTTTAACGCTTGTGTTTTTTATCGGTTTTTCGATTATTTCAGATTCCTGCAGGCAGCCATTAAGAACATCTCCATCTACTCTGTTTGCAGAGTAAACTATATTTAAATTCAATAAACATTTATATCATGGAGGCAGTATGTACAAAGACAAGTGCGGGTTATTTACAATCATTATAATATTGGTGTGATTGTTATTGTCACATATAAAAAAAACGCAAATAAAAACACAAATCCTATATTAAAAAAATCATAAATACAATCCTAGCCAAAATGTAGGGAAAATGAAGCCTCGTGCTTTTATGCTTTACCCCATGCCAGACAATGACTTGGGCATGACAAGTATAAACTAAACAATGACAGAAACATGTGTTAGACAACCAATTCTAAAAGTGAATTTTAACGTAAAGCTGAACCAAACTCTCAAAAAATACTTCAATCGTTGTTTTTTTGCCCATTAACTGACGAAAATCTACGTGTTTTTATTCACATAGCCTGAAGTAATTTTTCTTCACTTGGCAGCTGGCTTGATTCATTTCTCATTCGCGTGAGTTGAGATGTACAAAATCTATTCCTTCTTAGTGATGAGGTCCTCAAGCTATACACCATAGCGAATTAGTATGCTCCACTCGTATGGAAAATCTAAACAACAACACCCACTCACTTACGTCATCATGTCTTAGGGCGGACTATTTATAATTTTTAGAATGTTCATGTTCATATTGAGGGTGAGGAAGTTCAAATCACTTTGTTGTTGCTCATAGTTAAAAAGACGCATTAAAAACAGGTTCACTTGCACTTAATTTGAACCAATCGCTTGGGGGAGGGGAAACTTGTTTTCTTCTTTTTTCTTCAAACAGTTCCATGAAATCGTTTCCATGTTTAGTAGTGTATCAAAGCGTAAGAGTCAATTCAATTTAATCCAATATTAATTTATTTCATAAAAATACTCAACCAAATAAAAAGTAAAAGACTAAGGGAGTTTGGTTTACAATAAAATTACATTAAAGTATACAATATTATGTTAAACACTATGCTAAAAAGGTTAGATGTTCAACAACTCAAACGGAACAACAAGTTGTGAATCTGAACTGTTTTTACTACAGTTTGTAATAGAAAGAAGATGTATGACTGATATGAAAGTGTTTGTATAAATGGTTTGTGTGTGATTTTCTTTTAACATAATTATTAACATATAACCTTACTTGGTAACGAGTAATGGGGAGAGGTTGGTAGTACAAAACACTGTGAGAAACGGCTCCCTCTGAGGTGCAGTAGTTTTCGAGAAAGAAGTATTTTCCAAGAATTTGATTTCAAACCTCAGATTTAGTATTTGAGGTTTCGAAATCAAGCAGCTGAAAGCTCAAAATTTCGTGTGACAAGGGTGTTTTTTCTTTCATTATTATCTCGCAACTTCGATTAGCTCAAGTTTTCACAGGTTTGTTATTTTATGCATATGTTGGGATATAGCAAGTGAGAAGACTAGTCTTTTGACAATTACCAATAGTGTTCAGTGTCTTTAATACAAGAACCAAATCGGTGTTAGGTATAGTGCCTACAAGTGCTTTTACAATGTGATGACACTGAATCTAAGTACATATGGGGGCATAATTGCTTGGCAACAGACAGCACAGGACAGAGTGAGATGGAGAATTGGTGAAGAGGCTTTCCTACTGCAGTGGCGTGAAACAGACTAGACAGGCAGACAGACAGACAGACAGACAGACAGACACTGAATCAAAATGTCTACTCGTTTATCCCCGCCTGTTTACATGCGTGTAATATTCCTGACAATATAGTTTGTAAATTTTGTAAATTTTGTTTGGGCTAGGCCTATTTGAAGCAATACGGTATACACATGTTGAGTGACATGATCCCGCTTGGTGGCGCCCCGCAATGTTTCTAAGAGCAGAACGATTCTGTGTGAGTTAGCCAGTCGACTAGTCCGTGTTATGTGACGACTGTAATGAAAAGCCTTGGGCAATGCAGAATCTCAGCGAGTGGGTAATAATGCACGCTAGGTTGTAGCTACGGAGCGCGGTATAGCTAGCGCTAGCTGGCAACACTCCATCCAGCATCATTCATATGTTTACTGTCTGTTTCTCTCTGTGTGTTTGGTAAGCGCCTTGCTGCCCAGCATATGGTAGGTGCGGGTTAACACCAGGCACCTCGTGCTGCCAAAAAGGGCACCGTACTGGCGGTATCAACACCAAAGGAGTAAACTGCATCAACCACTACTTTTTATCCCCTATGGGATAACCTAGAGTGTGATACCGAAGTGGGCAGAAAGCTGTCAAACCATACCTTTGCACATGTTTATGTAGATACTTCGCCAGCGGGTTTCGGCAAGGTGGATATCTTGTGTACTGGTCAAGCAGTGTTGTTGGAGACAGTGGGTAGTAGGGTACAGGAAGGGCCTGAGCAATCAAGGGCAGCTATCTGTGCTGAAAGACGCAATCCTCCAACTAAACATCTCCTTGATGAGCGGAACTTATGCAATGTTTCATCGTCTGTTTAGCGGTCACATGTTTCGACCCAGGGCAGTCTGTTAACTCTTATCATAATCCGGGATTTATCTTCAGTGGTGTAAGGAACATCCGGAGTTGAAATGACAAGATGCTGAGCCTTGTGACTTAAGTGACATAGATGGATGGATTAAAAGTAACATCAGCAAGAGGACAGCACGACGAACGACATTTCATCTTGATCTTTCTAATGGTTCTCAAGATTTCATTTATTTTGTTGCTGTAACCGGCTTGTTACTTTTCCGCTTTACGACTTAATTTAACTAACACCGCAACTTACTTTACGTTTTGGCGTGACTTATTTGCTACATCTTTGAGCGTTATACTCTGCTACTATTTGTGACAGTACATATTGCCTCCATCTTGTAACTTGTTACTCCTGCTACGTATTTTGGTGTGACAGTTTGCATACATTTGTGAAGTTACAGCCTGCTACGTATTCTGGTATTACAGCCTGCATCAATCTGTGACGTTACAGCCTGCTACGTATTTTGGTGTGACAGTTTGCATCAATCTGTGACGTTACAACCTGCTACCTATTTTGGTGTTACAGCCTGCATCCATCTGTGACGTTACAGCCTGCTACGTATGTTGGTGTTACAGCCTGCATCAATCTGTGACGTTACAGCCTGCACTTTATTTTGGTGTTATAACCTGCATCCATCTGTGACGTTACAACCTGCTTCGTATTTTGGTGTTACAGCCTGCATCAATCTGTGACGTTACAGCCTGCTACGTATTTTGGTGTTACAGCCTGCATCCATCTGTGACGTTACAACCTGCTACGTATTTTGGTGTTACAGCTTGCATCCATCTGTGACGTTACAGCCTGCTAAGTACTGGTGTTACAACCTGCATCCACACGTTACATCTTTGTACATTTACTTACCTTGGATATCTCGTCCCAAACTGCTTGCAATCTGAGCTACATTTTATAAGAGGTCTTCCATTAAAGCTGGTCTTGTCTTCAGTCATCAGAATTCACTCTAAAGATGACTTCGTATTTCAAGGTATTTTGAGTTTTTCTTTTTGTATTTGTCTTTTGTGCATGAGTGCAAATATAAATTGTGTTTGAGTATTACAACTGCGCGGTTAACTTGAAGAGGGGGAAGCTTACAAATTATTCATGAAATCATGAACAGAACGTTCATTTTACGGATTGTTGGTATTTCATATGACTTCATTCTCGTGTTGTTAAGTTAATAACTACTTTATAACTGTATGCATACAACAGTCCAAACACCACTGTATATTCACCCACTTTATGTCAACATCTATCCAAAATAGAGGCAACTTCCGTTCACCTCCCTTGACATAATTAATATTTCAATCTAAACTCACATATTATTTCCGCTTCTATTTCGTAATTCTAAATGTTCATTAATAATTAATATTTTACAGAGCGGGAGAGTTTTATTGATAACTGAGCCAAACGTACTTTGCCTCATTGATTGATTTGAATTGCGACAGTTATCGTGGGTCTATTTTACTTTCTCCCGTTCATAGGTAATCTGACCTATCTTCAGTTTAATGCAGAACAATTTTAATATTGTACTAGTATTTTAGGCAGCAGATTACGTAAAAATAGTGAGAAACAATTTCGTGTTTTGCTGTTATAGTAGACTTCGTAAATTAGAAGCAGGATGTGATGGTTTATAGCTTGTTTGTTATATTCCTGGAATATTTAGGAGAATGAATCTGAACGTTTTCTTAAATGAGTATGACTTGTTTCCATCACCTTTTTTTTCAATTCAAATTTATTTTCTTCAAATCAATTTCAAAATTGTTGATGTGTCTGAAGAAACAAATAGTTGGGAAAAAGCAAGAAAATTGTGGATAATATTACATAGAAAACATAAGGGCTTGTTGTTTTCTATTAGTTATGTTGAATTTCCCCCAAACCGTTAATGTATCACCCGATGTCAGTTTTATGCTGCTCAACCTAGATTGATACAACAACAGCGAAGTAAAGCTATTTCCTAATCATATAAATATTGCATGCAATTCTGATTGTTTCGCCGTAACGATGATAAATGAAAGATATAATGGCTAATGAGGGCGACGCATGGTCACTGATACGGAAGGGTCAGCCGTGGTGTTCCATAAGACTGGACTTCTCCTATATGGTCAAGTGATCCTTGTTAATTTTAATCATCTGTACCATTCAGATTAAATGACCGTTGCTCAGGAAACATTGTTGATAATCATCGCTGGTGTCAACGATCATTGGAACTGTTTCCGTACTACAACTTTCCCCTTGTCAATTATTAACATTATGTTAATTTACTTTGACATAAAGTGAAAGTGGATGTTTTTACTGTTTTCGTTAAGGTTGCTCAGGAATGCTCTGCTATAGACTAAAAACTCCTGGGTCAGACGGAATTGACCTGGATCAGACAGAATTAACCTGGGTCAGACAGGCTTGACATGGATCAAACAGAATTGACCAAGATTTTCTGACCAATTTCTGGGTCGGCTGACCCGATAACTGGTCAACGAGAAGATGACCTAAGTAAATTTGACTAGGATTCTGCCTCAGTTGTTACCAAACCTGGTTCTTTTTGACACCGCATCCGGGTTATACTAACCTAGAGCTGGATCAAGACACACGGGACCTGGATCCGGTTCAATTATGACACACTAAGCACTGCTCGTTGTGGTAAGCTGTGCCATGTAATTAAGCCCAGACCTTCTGAACAAGTAGAATTCACACATTTATTTTTGCCGAGGAACAGAAACCATA
Organism: Asterias amurensis; assembly: GCF_032118995.1. Classification (NCBI taxonomy): domain Eukaryota; kingdom Metazoa; phylum Echinodermata; class Asteroidea; order Forcipulatida; family Asteriidae; genus Asterias; species Asterias amurensis. The sequence continues at coordinate 7,195,009 of NC_092658.1, read as the reverse complement.
TGAACCTTCGCAATGCTCCCCTGAGGAGAACTTAATCTTTCCGGAGGACTTGTTTCATAATTCCAAGTAGTCTTTATTTGTGATTATCAAGATGTCATTCTCTTTGGCCCTTTAGCCTTTTAGACTATTTACTATTCATGTTATATATCAATGCTCCTCTGTCTCAATGCACCTCCTCTACTCCTTTCTTCTATAATCCTCCACCCCCACCCCCGCTCCCCTCAACTCACTTCCCTCAGTTTCTTCTCTTACCATCCCACATTCCCTTCCCCCATTCTCTTCCTCTCCTTCATTTTCTGCCAACCATCGTTTCCTGATACCTGGTGTAAGAATCCTAGAAGAAACGATTGTTTCTCTTTCTATCTGAGCGTGCTTCATTGCAAAGCAAAGCAGCTGGTTTTACCCCCATCGGGCTTGAGTGCCTTCTGTGTTCACCACAGCGCTACATTCAATTAATAACCCACGCTGCAATACTGCTTTATACTTTATCAATAAGATCGCTCTAAGATGATGATTCTATCACAGATAATAGAAGAAACTGAACAGGTCTCCAGAATTATAGACAGTGGCTTAACTGACCCTAGATTAAACCCTTACACCATACTGTTTGGTTCCTACACTCATGCTGTTAAAAGGTTGGGGTAATTTTCGTACCACGTCCTCTGATTTTACATTAAACTTACATGATTTGAAAATGATGATGGTAGAAAGCTTCCCTTGAAATATTACTTGCTGAGGTGTTGTAGCTTTTGAGAAATGAGTGAAACAAGTCACGAAAAGATTGCTTGTCTCAATTTTAGCATGTAAATTTTACCAATTATTGTATTTTACCAAAACTGGTTATAAATAAGGGAATCAATGTGTGGTGAAGAGGTTTTCAACGAGTGGTTTAAACCCAACGAGGCCTGGTTCTTGATAATTTTACCGATTCAACACACTTTGATTCCCATTCATAAATACCTTTTCGGTCAAAACACATCAACACTTTTTGGTCAAAAAGTAAAATAAATGCAAAAATTACAATTGTTCAAGGATTTCTTTCAACACAACACCCCTCCAGCTATATGAAATGGTAAGGCCCTCGGGTAAACAACTCCTTATAAGGGAATGCTGTGCGCGTCGCGCGTATCGCGTGATGTGGCACAACTGTCCCGGCCGTTGCTCTCGACCAATAGGAATGAAGAAACTGTCTTATAAGCACAGGTGCAAGCTCGCGTGTCACGCCCATGTTTCAACACTTTTTTCTGGTCATAAACAAAGGTTTATACACACCCACGTGACGCGCTCTCCACCAATAGGAAAAGCGAAACTGTTTGAGGTACTTATGAATACGTTTTTACATTGAGACGAAAGTTGCTTTTATGACTTGTTTACTCATTTCTCCAAAAACTGCAGCATCACAGCAAGTAGTATTTTAAGGGAAGTTTTCTTCTATCATTATCTTTAAACTGTACAATTTTAATGTAAATATGTGGACATTGTGTTTGTTGTTACAAATATTTTAATACGACGTTTGATATCAAAAGCGCGGGTGTTCACGGACGGTTGACATTTACATTTTGGATAAGACCGGTTGTTTTTCAGAGATAAAGGCTTTTAGAAGTTGTGAAACAATACCAACGACAGATGTTATGCAGAAGGCTTGTGTTTTTCTTTGCTGTGGGATTCCATTATGATCGATAAATAAATTGTTGTTAAGTTGGAGAGCTGTATTTTTTCATGAGCACTATAATGCCTTTGTCTTGCTTGGGAATATTTTCCGTCACACTCAGCCTGTATTTTGATTCATATGCTAAATTAAAAACACAAAATAAACTTGCACCAAGACACTCACAAAACATCAATTCAACTCAATTCAATTCATTAAGGTTTATTAAAAATATCACAAAATACACGACAGAAGTTGAAAAGACTTAAATTGGCGTGTTTACATTCATTATTGTAAAAAATTACAAAAAACAACAAACTCTGACTAAAAAAAAGAGAAGAAAAGCTGCAGGCATGAATGCACAAAAAATGAAACATAATTGATTAAATTTGATAAAAATTTGATAAATCAATAGTTATGTTGTTTATTTTGTTGGTAAACACTTACATAAATTTGATAATATTTCAGCAGTTATTTTGATGATGAATTTTTTTCAAACGTGGAAATTATTATTGACAGTTTTCTCTTTTCCAAACCAGTGATAACTCAATCAACTTCTCAGCTTTAGCAACACAGAGAGTTATGATTGAAAAACAATATCTTTCGTTCGAACTTGCTTTGTATGTAAAGTCGGGTTAGTTGCGCCGGGTTTTCCGTTCGGGACAGTTTTTTATAACTTATGTAACAGATCAGTATTGAGTAAACGATGTGGAAGTACTTAAGAAAGTACCATCACTGTGACGTCACTTTTCCTTAGTACTTCAAGCTGCTCTGGTCCCAAATTCATAGAGATGACAAAAAGTAGCTGTGCGCAACAAATCCATGCTGTGATACCCGAATTTGGTTATCCATCCAAAATACTAAGTCCAATGTACAATATATGTGACTAAAATCCTGCTTATTTAAAAACAAATTTCGCTGCAGGTTTATTATTAATATTAAACAAAATAATGAAATAATTCACAAATTGATCAGTATAAAAAATTTAAAAAAGTAAAAAATAAAAAAGGAAATAGCTTTACATATTTATTCTTTGTAACCTGTTTTAGTCAACATTATTAAAACAAGAATACCAGTATTCAAAGTTAAGTACTTTCATATATGACATCCTTGAATTTTAGGAGATTTGTTTGCGATTACAGTTCCCGTCGAAACTGTTTACATTTATAAATTGAGATTATACTCAAGAAATAGGATCTGTTTTTGAATCCTTTGCTACTTCACATGCGACGCACAAGACAGTTAACATGTAATTATTAACCAACAACCTCCACACGTAACCAGATAACGGTATAGGCCAACTGCTTTCCTTCTTATCACAAACCTTCTCAAATAAATGGATTATAATATGATTTATGACACTAGATGGATTCGGATGAATAATCTTTCCCAAAAGGAAATGCTGATTAAATTATACTATTTCATGCTTTACTCGAAAAAAGATTATCATCAAATTTCTCATTATTATGACTGATTTGTGTCGTTGATACGTTTCAAATAAAGGCCTAAATAATTACTTTAATCTGTGTTTGGACAATTACCATTTAACCGGTTAACTGGTTCGATCTCGAATAAAGGCGGTGTAAATTAGCAAATACAATATATAAATGCATGTAGGTCTACAATGTATAATAATAATTATGCCGTGGTTAATGGCAATATATCTAAAGTATAGCCATTTTTACAGTGCACCATTTTTATCAATAAAACCCAACCGAGTCTAGAAGGGATGTAGTGTGGTACATTATATGTTGTAAATATAGGAATACTTAACGTCTGCTCATAACTATAATAAGTTCATACTAATGACAACTTCATACGTAATGATCAAAATATCGTTTTTATTTTATTTGTTTTTTTTTTATACTTAGAATATTTATTTTTGCAAAATAAATACATTGATGACCACTCTTGATCATTAAACCTATAGCACTGGAGCTCTAAAATATGAAAGGCAGTTTTACAAAATCCATATATATTGCACTAATAAGGACCTTAAAGTTCTGAGCAGAGTGCTGTTGCAAACACGATGGGAGTGTTTTTCAATGATTGGTGGTTTTTAACATACGCTGTCAAATAGAATAGTAGCCACCCGTGTCATTATTTCAGCTTAAAAATCGACAGTTAAATTCCCGTATATTTTCCTGGACATCTTTGCTACGCAAAATAACCGGACGAAATCGACCCTGAATACAGTAATAAATGTAAATGTTAATTTCACCAAACGGTGTAAATTATTCCCCTGCTTTATTAGCCTTGATTTGACCATCTTGCTTTGAAAGGTGTAGAGAACAACACGTCAAGACCGTAATACAAAGGTCAAGAGAGTCCTATGCATATCTGTCATGGTCGTATAGCAATGGGCAGCGCGCCTCTGATTGGTAGTGGCTATTTAGAAAACACCTGTGTAGCTCGATGGTGTCGTGATCAAGCGTAAAACCTGTCAACACGCTTATTAAGTATTACCATGGCAACGTTTTTTTCCTGTAGAATTCGGCTTTGTTGCATGATGAAGGTGATTATTGTGTGACGTTCTGATGACATCTTGTATACCCGTGTTTCCCCACAGTGGAGCTGGTTTTGTCGTTATAACAATTTGACATGATTCGATGCGTGTGGTTCGTCATACCTTGTTGATTGGGTGATGATTGTGTATTGTTCACATAAACATACTGTGCGAATTGCGTGTTTCATCTCATTAAATATAGGACATTCTGAGTAATTGTGCATATTCCTTTAGGCCTATTCATGTTTGGAACAAGTAATTCTAAAAACAGTAACATGATTGCAACATTTCAAAAACTGCATATAAACAACTATCAATACAAAAACAAAAACTGAAACTAAACCGACCTATACAGTTCTAGAAGAGATGGGTTTTGAGAGCAAGTTTGAAATCAAAACTAAAGACTATAATATATGCATTTATGATGTCACACTGAAAAATTATATTGTCAATAATGTTGGCGCCTTTTCTCAAAAATGCGCATTTATCTTTGAATACCACATTAAATTGTTACGCACAGGCTGCCATCATTTCTATGGTAGTCTTTCAAAAGTTCAATACCTAAGAACTAACCACTGAATCATGAAGGTTCAATTAATTCAGTTCAATAATGGTTTATTAAAAACATGACTCGCTTGCACATGTGAACATGACTTAAAAGTTTGAACAAACACTTCATTAAACATGAAATTCAAACACTCCAGAAACTATAACATTCAAGAGCATTACAAAAGCAAACAAATTAAGACACAGAAGCCAATCATTAAAAAAAGGTTTATTCGGCGTTGGGCATCTTCATTGTATTTCATTTTAACAATAGAGGACCGTCCAATCAAAATGATGGGTTGGTTTTAATGACCATCTGGCTACGTCTTGGATGCTTTCCGGTTGGTATCCACGCTCTATTCGTATCATCTCCTATTAGAAAACAATGGACCATTGATATTAAAAACCTGCCTGTAATCCCAGCCGGACCCTTAGGCTGTGTTGAGCTTCACTAATTTGTAAACATTGCGGCCTTAGATTGCTTTGTGGTTGCGTCAATTGTTGCTCTCGAATATGTCTCAAACAATTTATGAGAATCTAGAATAAGCTGTTGCAAACTTACCAACCAAAAGGACATGCCGTATAAATGCAAAAAATAGTTTATAAATTAATAATTTTTTTCGAAGGCTACAATAAAAAAAAATAAAAAAAATAAAAAAATATATGTTAAAAGGGAAATAGTCTGGCCCCCTTGTAATGATTCAAAGTGTCCATTATAATTCGTATTTATTACTGCATTTATGAATACAAAGTGTTTGAAATTCAACACACTGTTTTTTTAATGTACAATACAATGGATGTTCATGTATGAACAGAAAACAAACAAACAAACAAACAAACAAACAAACAAACAAACAAACAAACAAACACCCCACCCACTAACATCCAAACAAACAAACATGACTGTGTAGGATCGTAGGATATACAGTGTCAGTCCGCGATCAACTACAGTAGTAAATGTTCATCATACCGAGTTGTTTTTATAAAGAGAAAATTTGAAATACATCCGTTGTTAGGCTTAAGGGATGTCTTAAAATATACACAGTGTTTGCATATTATACGTTCAGATCAATCCACGCTCACGGCATGCAGCAACTCTTCAATACGTCTTCTTCACACCGTTCAGCAAAAATTAGGGCACGCCAAATTAAATTGTCAATCTGAACTGCTCGAGCAAAGTGGATGGTAATGAAATCATATTACGGGAAAACATTCTGCCAACTTATTTTACATCGAGTTTGTGCAACAAAAATAGAATTTTTTTAAGAGTTGATGCGGGAGGAGTTGTTTGTGACGAGTATGGAAGTAATTTGAACCTTCAACGCCATATTGCATGACGTCATCTCAAAGGTTTAAACAGCGCCCTCATTGAAGTTGATTTTTACGTGTACTTTGATGAGAACATTAAAGAATTAGTTACAAAAAAACTCGTTTAAGATTACAGATTTACATAAAACTTGCACGGTCTAATGCTGATGATATCATGATATTAGAAAACATCTATTGAAATATTACTCTCTGAAATGTCATAATTTGATAATAAATAAATAAAACTAAGTTCCCGTTTGGAGTTTCCCTCTGTGAGCGTGTTTTTGTTTTCTTTTTTATCGATGTCATGCAAAAGTAATCTGTTTTTTCACAATTTTTCTCGTGACCCAGATGGCCGATCGATCTCAAACTTCTACAGGTTTGTCAGTTAAAGTTTTCTGTAATGTTCTCGACGTTGGGGAAGAGCGGTGACACACATCTAACGTTTAAGAGGTATCTTTGATATAAATAAAACTAAGATTGACTGAAAACCGTGTTTTGGGGTAGACCAGCTTTATTGCCAATATTTTGATCTTCCTTAGACCTTCCTGTCTTTATTTGAGTGATGATACACTCTTTCATTATTCAATTATTTAAATTCTCTACCATTAAAATGCTCATTGGTAAATCAAAGACATTAATAGCTTTGTCCTGACATCAAATTGAAGTAGACTGAGTTAATCCTCAATCAGTTCTTCTTCTGTCTTCGAAATGCTTGGTTAATGATGAGGGACCAGGCGTTCAAGACCGTGCGTTAAAAAAGGCGCGAAACGAACCACTAAACCTGACGGGTCCCTCTCAAGCCGCGGGCTTAGCGGGGTGTTGGAGTACCAGCCAACAATCAATACAACTCACACACATCACTGCGATGGTGTCCAGCAGAGGTGTGGGGTTGACTGCACGCAAGCCGCTATAGGGGGGGGGGGGGGCTTTATTTAAAATATAAAAAAATCTGGTGGTCGTGTCGCGTGCGTGGGAGGGGGGGGGCATCGAAATACTGTATTTAGATATCCGACGGCTGTTTTACTTCTTAAGATTCTCCATGTCAGCCATTGAGAACGCTATATTCGTAGACCCGACAGCTCTCACCTCTAAGGATTTTCCAAGTCGACCATTGATTTACTGTATCCGGAGATCCGACGGCTGCTTCGCTAAAGCTTCTTCAAGTTGGCCATTGACTGTTGGCTGTTTCGCCTCTAAAGATTCGCCCACTAAACTCATTCCAATGTCACAGGGTTTTGTCCTTAAATATATCCATAGGCCTACAGCGGTGAAAGGAAACTCAGTCAATCACAACTGAGTAACTTTATGAAGACGAAAAAAAGGATAACTTTTTATTACGTTTTCTTGTTAAGTATTTTGATGATTGTGACGACAGATTGGTTTCTAGTGATAGGATCTGCAGAGAGGGGCTTCAGCGTAATATCCGATTAAGAGTTTGCTCCATTGCTAAATTGTAAAATCCAATTACCATTCCTAATTTTAAGCCAAGATCTAGCCTTAAGATTGTTAAATTATTTTAAAGCGAAAGCTTTTTTATTTGCAATTTTCCAGTAATTACGTGAAGAATTCTTACATGGCGATCGCGCGTCATCTAAATTGAAGCGCTATCTATGCTTTAATCTTGTAGACTGTGTAGCAAGAATGTCTTTTGAGGGGAATGACTTTGACAAATTTCTAAAACTGTGCACTGTACTCTTTGTGATATCATCGTTAGATTTTCTGAAACAGAACCCGTACAGACAAACAGTAGGACTGTAAAGTGCCACACCGTTGAAGTATTCTTTATCCCAATACACAAATTGGGGGGATATTTTATCGAGTATAGCGGCTTAACGTGGATGTGGCTTAGCGTGGCTATGGCTTAGTCTGGATGTGGCTAAGCTCGGTTGTGGTTATGGCGTTACCATCTCATCAGCTTGACCGAGTTTCTCTACAGACGTATCGACCTGTAAATTATTTTAACATGATTTAGTAATCAGTATGCGAGGTTTATGTCATCAGGTAATGGACTCTCAACCGTGTTGGATAAGAGCTTGAGCCTGTTACCACCAGAACAGTGGTTCGAATCTCCCTTAAGACCAGGGCTGGGTAAGGGTTGGATAAGAGCTTGAACTTGTTACCAGGTGTGCAGTGGTTCGAATCTCCCTTTAGACCATGTAAGGGTTAGATAACAGCTTGAACCTGTTACCAGGTGGACAGTGGTTCGAATCTCCCTTCAGACCAGGTAAGGGTTAGATAAGAGCTTGAGCCTGTTACCAGGTGGACAGTGGTTCGAATCTCCCTTTAGACCAGGTTAGGGTTGGATAAGAGCTTGAACATGTTACCAGGTGGACAGTGGTTCGAATCTCCTTTTAGGCCAGGTAAGGGTTGGATAAGAGCTTGAACCTGTTACCAGGTGGACAGTGGTTCGAATCTCCCTTCAGACCAGGTTAGGGTTGGATAAGAGCTTGAACCTGTTACCAGGTGGACAGTGGTTAGAATCTCCCTTTAGACCAGGTTACCAGGTGGACAGTGGTTCGAATCTCCTTTTAGACCAGGTAAGGGTTGGATAAGAGCTTGAACCTGTTACCAGGTGGACAGTGGTTCGAATCTCCCTTTAGACCAGGTTAGGGTTGGATAAGAGCTTGAACCTGTTACCAGGTGGACAGTGGTTCGAATCTCCCTTCAGACCAGGTTAGGGTTGGATAAGAGCTTGAACCTCTTACCAGGTGTACAGTGGTTCGAATCTCCCTTTAGACCAGGTTAGGGTTGGATAAGAGCTTGAGCCTGTTACCAGGTGGACAGTGGTTCGAATCTCCCTTCAGATCAGGTTAGGGTTGGATAAGAGCTTGAACCTGTTACCAGGTGTACAGTGGTTCGAATCTCCCTTTAGACCAGGTAAGGGTTGGATAAGAGCTTGAGCCTGTTACCAGGTGTACAGTGGTTCGAATCTCCCTTCAGACCATGTAAGGGTTGGATAAGAGCTTGAACCTGTTACCAGGTGGACAGTGGTTCGAATCTCCCTTTAGACCAGGTTAGGGTTGGATAAGAGCTTGAACCTGTTACCAGGTGGACAGTGGTTCGAATCTCCCTTCAGACCTGGTTAGGGTTGGATAAGAGCTTGAACCTGTTACCAGGTGGACAGTGGTTCGAATCTCCCTTTAGACCAGGTTAGGGTTGGATAACATTTGAGACCAATTCCGAACTGACTCCGCGGCAGTACAGTTATTATGATCCTATAAGCTAAAGTAGTAGTCCAGTCAAATTTCTATACCATCCGCCCTGGTAATAGTTATAAAGCAGGACAGTTCTTTTCAGAACTGAGAAGTCTCCCGAACCTCCGATTCTACTCAACGGCAGTAGAATAAAGCAAGACAGTTCCCTAAGAACAACTTTACCTGGCAAGTAGATATACACACATGGTGTTACCGCAAACCAATATATATTGATACCCCACCATGCAATGCCTCAAATCCTATATTACTAAAACAAATCACCAAAACGATTTAAACATCAGTTGTTTGCCAATTGAGTAGAAACATCTGGGTGATGCTTCATAATTTGTAGCAAAAGTTTGCCTGTATGGACAAAGTAATGTACAGATTGTAATTTTATTAATGAGTTTCATTTTGATTTATCAGCGAGGGAATAATCAAGTTTCAGGGACACGATTTACAAATGTCAGATATCAAATTAGTACAGCTTTGTATTAATGGACTACAAACCACGTATGCAAAATTGAAATAATATTGCCATATGGATTGAAAATTACAATAAATCCAGTACCTCTGTATGGAATGCTAGGACATGGTTTTTAAGGTCTAACGATGAGACCTTGCGGTAACAGCTGATTGTGTCTGTCTTTTAATACGGGATTTTTTTTTTGGGGGGGGGGGGAGGGGAAAGAAAATGTACAGATCCACCATTCTTCCATCAAGAAGTAAAAACACAAGAAACTTAATTTGTGATTTGTAGAACATCCGGTAGAATTTTCATCAAGCTCTGAAAAGGGGTTTGGATACTTTTTGTACGACACAAAACACAATGTCCACAGATTTAACTATACACGGTTTGATGATAGAATGTTTCCCCTTAAAGGAACACGTTGCCTTGGATCGGACGAGTTGGTCTAAACAAAAGCGTTTGTAACCGTTTTTTATAAAATGCATATGGTTGGAAAGATGTTTTAAAAGTAGAATACAATGATCCACACAAGTTTGCCTCCAAATTGCGTGGTTTTCCTTCTACTGTGCGAACTAACATGGTCGGCCATTTATGGGAGTCAAAATTTTGACCCCCATAAATGGCCGACGTGTTAGTCGACGAGGTAAAAGGAAAACCACGCAATTTCGAGGCATGTTTGTGTGTATCATTGTATTCTACTTTTACAACATCTTTCTACCCATATGCATTTTATAAAAAACGGTTACAAACGCTTTTCAAAGACCAACTCGACCGATCCAAGGCAACGTGTTCCTTTAAGATATTACTTTCTGAGGTACTGCAGTGTTTGAGAAAGGAGTAAAACAATGTCACGGAAATAATGTTCGTCTCAGGTGACGAATATTATTTCAGCATGCACGACGTATTTACGCGACTCTCTTGATTGTTTTCAATTTTTCTTACAAACTTGACGACCAATGAAGCTGAAACTTCTAGAGGTAAATTTTATTACATACATCTTCATTCACAGTGAGTAGGAATTCATATCATGGCAAAAAACTCGATCTACAAAAGGTATCGAAACCTTTTAAAACTGATGAAGCTCATCCGAGACGCGGAAACATATATATAACATATATAGCATACATCTTCGTTCACAGTGAGTAGGGATTCATGTCATGGCAAAAAACTTGGTCTACAAAAGGTATCATAACCATATAACCAGCCCAACTGTCATCGAGCTTTGCCGAAACTTATGATTCAGCGAAAATAAACAGCAATTCGATGGCTTTGATAAAGAGAGGCAAAATGTGTGTTTTTCAGTCCAGTTGTTTGAAATGACAGCAAGTACAGTTTTGCACCTAGGGCGCTCTCCAAATCCTAGCGATACCATTACATAGAAAGATATAAAACTAAACATTTTTTAGAGAGCTGTCTTCAGAGACTCGTCAGCAATTTTAAGGCCATTCTTCAATTGCATTCACCCGTATGCAGTCCAGTTATTCATCCAGGCCGGTTGTGTTTCAAAGCAACACTTCACGGCCCCTTGATGCCTCGACATCAGCTTCTTCTTTTTTAGTCTTCTTTTTTCGGTTTTAATATTTTTTAACCTTTCCTCGTCCCCAGGCCTCTTGTTTTGATAGGAACTATCGGCCGACAACGTGTGCAATAAGAATGCAGTGTTCGCCCCCGGCACATCGATCAACTCTGTGGATTGTGGATAATCGATTGATTAATAATGCTTCCATTTACAGGTGTCTTTGTCACCTGCTTATACGAGACTATTTACAGTCGTAATATTTCGGCTACCCGAGCTGGGCCTGTCTACCCAACCCCCTCTCACACACACTCTCCCTCTCTCTTCTCTCTTCTTTATTATCCCTTTCTGTCTTTTGTAGTTATGCCGTAGGGGGGCGAAGGTATGGATTCAAAGTGCTTTCGATTTTTGTGCATCTTTTAGGTGGGATACGGGGCTGTGTGGATTTGATTGCTTGTGTGAGAGCCGTAGACTCGCTGCGTAGTTTAATTCTGCAAATTTTTGGCAATTTTTATTATTTCAATTTCTCTTAATCAGTTTACAAGCGAAACTGGTAGAGTGGGAGACACTTCACTTTTGACATTGCCCTGTTCTACGTCATGATGATGTCATATAAATTTGAAGAGGACGATGATTTTTAAAGAAAAATGCAGATATAGACAGGCCAGTCACGCTTGACGTATACATGAACAAGAAATCGTATATTAAGGCAGAGTCTGACTTGCCATGTCATTGAAAACTCCTGCTCTGTGTATTGTAGGTATAGTGGGAGAAGGGTTTTAAAGTGAAACTACTACACGTCCAGTGAAGTGTGTTGTGTTTAGTGGATAGTTAATGGTAGTTTTGAGGAAATCCTGCACTGTGAATTGTGCTAAGCCTATGTGGATAAAGGGGTATGTGAAAATACTGCACTGTGAATTGTGTTAATCCTATGTGGATAAAGGGGTATGTGAAAATCCTGCACTGTGAATTGTGTTAATCCTATGTGGATAAAGGCTAGTGGATAAAGGGTAGTATTGTGAACAATATGCACTGTAGATAGATATGGTGGTTATATAGTGGATATTGTGAAAATTATTTTGTATATTGTGTTGTGGTTATTAGTGAATTATTAATAGCAGTATTCTGAGTAGGCTGCGACGTATGTGCTAGGTAAATTGTGTATCGAATTGTAGGTAATAATGAAGTGGGTATTTAACAAAGAACTTTTAATCATCATTGAGAGAAATTAATTGATATTAATTTTCATCTTTTTGTGGTGAAATATTTCGCTCTCTGTCCTCGATCTCCTCGTTCGTGTGAGAGAACGTCTAATATCAACCTCGAAAAATGATTTTACATGCACAGGTTACTTACTATAGAGAGGAGTTTTCTATTACTCATTATAATATTTGTAATAGTCTGTGACTAAATTACGACCTCATTATTGAGTTACATTGTCAAAAATAAATGTGACGTCTTCACGACCGGTGCAGCGATATTTTCAGGCATGCAACTTAGCCGCTGAGTAGCTGATCTGTTGATTTCCTCTTTTTTACTTTTCAAAATAGTGCGTCCAAAGAAACCTGAAAAACACTGCTCAAAAATTAAGTGTGATTGGCAATTCCTCTTTTTTTTTTTGCGAGTAGAAAGTTGCATGTCTGTGTTTTCTTGCAAGTCAGCGCAACATGGAACAACAAAACGGTGGGGAGAATACTGGCAAACAGCCGGCGGACCTGGGGCCTGAAGACGCCCACGCGTTTCATGTTTATGCCGCGTGCCTGGGGTTTATCGCTCTCTGGTTCCCTAAAAAATATGGTGCTCGGTAGATATTTCTCGTCTTGTTTTTCATCATGAATGCCCCCCCCCCCAAATGAATGCATCGATTCAGTGACAATACTGAAGGAGCATGTAGGAGATACTGATTAGGAATATGAAGACAGTAAATTACAGCAATAGAACATGTGCTCTGAGTTTGCCCGTTGTCGGTTGTTTCTTATTCTCTGGAAAAATCTTCTGTTGGCCTTGCTCGATGGCCTTGCTTGGCAACATGTTCGAGATTTCATGTTGACGTTTCTGCTGCTCTCTGTTTTGGAAGTTTTTTGTATTCATGGATTTGATGAAACTAGCTTCCTTAATGCATTTTTATGTATATTCAAGACATGAACATAGACTTCAAAGATGCATTTGTCTCAGTGCATGTCAAAGAGTGGTCGAAGTGACCGTCAGTTGGCTGGTTGCGAATAACCCGAAAGGCTGTATTTAAAGGCACTGAACACGTTTGGTAATTGTCAAAGACCCGTCTTCTCACTTGGCGTATCCCGATATAGGCATAAAGTATCAAACCTGTGATAATTTGGGCTCAACTAGTCGAGATGTTCGAAAAAAATACTACGTTACTTCAGAGGGAGCCGTTTCTCACAAATGTGTTATACTATCAACCGCTCTCCATTGCTCGTTACGAATGCTAACAATTTGTAATAACACTTTATGCAAACATGAGCAGTAGAGGACATTTTGACTGATTTCCACACTCGACATTTTATTGCAATTAGGATCATGTGCTAGACTCATTAATCACGTGAACATCTGGTACCGTGCAAACAAATGACAGCGAGAAAAACATGAACACATCACATACAAAAAGAACAAAAACTAATGTCTACACATGCGTGCTTACTGTAGGTTCAGTTAACCCAAGCTTGGTTTTATTATGTGAAAATGGAAAACTGTTAACCCTCACAATCCAATAAAACAAAACACAATGTCCACAGATTTACATAAAACTTACACAGTTTGAAGATAGTGATATAGTAGAAAGCTTCCCTGAAAATATTACTTGCTGAGGTGCTGTAGTTTTTGAGAAATGAGTAAAACAATGTAATGAAAATAATTTTCGTCTCGGTGATCATGAGACGAACATTTTTTAGGCATGTAAAAACGTATTTTCATGAAAATGATTTACAAATTTCTCAAAAACTACAGCACCTCAGCAAGTAGTATTTTAAGTAAGCTGTCTACCATCATTATCTTCAAACGGTGTTAGTTACGTGTAAATATGTGGACATTGTGTTTTGTGTGAAAAAAGTACCAAAATCCTTTAAAGGCAGTGGACACTATTGGTGATTGTCAAAGACTAGCCTTCACAGTTGGTGTATCTCGACATATGCATAAAATAACAAACCTGTGAAAATTTGAGCTCAATCGGTCATTGAACTTGCGAGATAACAATGAAAGAAAAAAACACCCTTGTCACACGAAGTTGTGTGCGTTTAGATGGTTGATTTCGTGACCTCAAGTTCTAAACATGAGGTATCGAAATCAAATTCGTGGAAATTACTTCTTTCTCGAAAACTATGGCACTTCAGAGGGAGCTGTTTCTCACAATGTTTTATACCATCAAACTCTCCCCATTACTCGTCACCAAGAAAGGTTTTATGCTAATAATTGGTTTGAGTAATTACCAATAGTGTCCACTGCCTTTAAACGCGTTTGATTGATAAATATGAAGGGAAAAAATTGGTTTAACTATGGCCTAGTAATGATTTCTCTTCGAAGGGTCTGTGCGGCCTATACGTTTTGTACCGACTGAAAATCAATGTCAATAAAAACTTACCTGGAAAAGAAGTATGGCATGCAGCTTGGAATAATATAAAATGCAGTAATGGAAAAATATTTCAATATATATCCCTCAATATTTGAACCTGAAAAGCGCAACTGACAGAAACGTTACCCATAAGGTGTGTCCAATTGCACAGTATTCTTCGTGCTGCGGGGACATTACAGCTCCAGATTTTCGGCAATATCTCAAAAACGTTACCACCTTTTAAAATTAAATATAACAATCCCTTTAAAGACTGTACACCTTTGGTAATTGTCAACGACCAGTCTTCTTAATACTTGGTGTATCTCAACATATGCACAAAAAAACCTGTGAAAATTTGAACTCAATAATTGGTCGTCGAAGTTAAGAGATAATAATGGAAGAAAAAACACCCTCACACTAAGTTGTGTGCCTTTAGATGCTTAATTTTGAGACCTTACGCGTGAGGTCTCGAAATCAATTCAACTATTTTAATGAGAAAATACTTCTCAAAACAACTACGTTACTTCAGAGGGAGCCGTTTCTCACAATGTTGTATCAACAGCTCTCAATTACTTGTTACCAAGTAAGTTTGTTTATGCTAACAATTATTTTGAGTAATTACCAATAGTGTCCAGTACCTTTAAGTGTATAAGTTGGTACCCAGCCTGGAAACAGCTTGATGTATTATTGCGGATCGAGAGGAAGTTGACAAATAATGTTCCCTATTCTTGACTCTCCAATTCGCGTCCATGGCATATAGAAATACTCTTCACCAAGTGGCTGTATGTTTGCTAAACTCTTCGCCAACATATGGTGCCCTGATCGCTGTATCCAAGCAACACGTCAAGTACACCCGTTTATGATTGAACAACTCTCTACTTTGTGTCAGATAGTAGCATCAGTATGACGTCAATGGAGGCTAGTTTATATGCAGGACACGCGGGTCAGTTTTTGTTTTAGCCAACCGAACTTGAAGTATCTACTAAGTCAATGATTTTCAAAATTACGTATGAATGGAACGAGCATACGATTAAAACGTGTATAAATTCATTGCATTATGGAAAAGCTACTGGGATTCCGTTACTCTAAATACCTTTCTTGGGGGATGCTGTAGAGACAATGGATTTGTGTTGTTCTTTTTTCCTTTTTCTTAGAGTCAATATTATTTGTGCTGGATTCCAATTTGACACGTCGTCTGTTGCCTTGGCATTTCTGAAGCAAACACATTTTTTTCTTCAGATTTTGAGGAGGCTGAAAGAAGATGAAATTATTTTGCTTTGGCGGTCAAAAACGAGCGTAGGTTTTCTGACAATCAAGGACAGCTCTGTGCCGCCTAAACTCGTTTGACATTCTTTTGTTCTGTGCACGTAACCTCCAATTATGTTTAAAGAGACCCCACATAGTGTTTCAAATCCGTACAGTTTTATATGTGGACTTATTTTGTTCTCGTGTCCACTCTCCGTACGTATCACTTAAATTGTATTCTTGTGATACCTTTTTGTGGATTAATTTTGTTTGGCCATGACACGGATCCCTGTACTCACTGTGAATGATAATGTATGTAAATTAATTTACCTATAGGAGTTCCGGCTTCAATTGTCGTCAAATTTTTTGAAGAAAAAAAAGGGAAAACCACATACAGGGCGTCGCAGAGCGTCGTATCAGGAGAGTTGCAATGCCAGACTGGTAAATACGTTGTACATGCTTAAATAATTCGAGACGAACATTATTTTGGTGACATTGTTTTACTCGTTTCTCAAAAACTATACGTCACCTCAGCAAGCTGTATTGCAGGGGAAGCTTTCTACCTTCATTATCTCCAAACCGTGTAAACTAAATGAAAACAAACAAAGCTTTTGTTGTCTTACAAAAAGTACCCAAAACAGTTACACACTTGTGTAATAATTATCTGAAGACGTTCATTCTTAGAGTGTTTCATCCCGGTTTGAAATAGTTTCAAATGATATCCATTCAGAAAGAGTAATCAAATGAAATAATAAGTATTTTGACCTATTGTATTCAATAATTATATAAATTATGACGTCCTAGCTTCCCTATCAACCCACAATCAACCAAATAAAAAATTGGAAAAAAAAGAAAGATATTTTGTTCATCGTCTAGTCTAATGTTGTTTGTTTATGACACCTCCTCCCCCATGCTCAAATCATAAAATAGACAACCTCTGCTATAAGATAATTCATCAACGTTATCTAGCAGATCGATTTCGTACACGGAAGAGGAAGCGATCGAAATCTTACGCTAACATCAGCAGATTTGTTTCATCTACTGATTTTATTTTTAGCTGTAGACTGGATAACACACAAGAAACCAGGAATGCAGTTTGCTCCCTTGCTGTTGAATACCACAATTTTACGAAGCACTTTGCTTATTAGTCAAGTCGTAGATTATTGTGTTTGCTTACATAGATTTATATTAAAGGCAGTGGACACTATTGGTATACTACTCAAAATAACTATTAGCATAAAACCTTACTTGGTAACGAGTAATGGGGAGCTGTTGATAGTGTAAAACATTGTAAGAAACGGCTCCTTCTGAAGAAACGTAGTTTTAAAGAAAAAAAAGTATTTTTCCACGAATTTGATTTCGAGACCTCAGATTTAGAATTTGAGGTCTCGAAATCAATCGAACTTCGTGTGTCGAGGGTGTTTTTCCATTCATTATTATCTCGCAACTTCGACGACCGATTGAGCTCAAATTTTCACAGGTTTGTTACTCTAATGCATATGTTGAGATACAGCAAGTCAGAAGACTGGTCTTTGACAATTACCAATAGTGTCCATTGTCTTTAATAGATGGAAAATTTCGTCGGGGATAAAGAACATCTTTATATATTTTACCCATATACACCGTGAGCACTATTTGCTCAGTACTTTCACGAGCTCTGTGAAAAAATCACATGCATATTACTCGGGCAGGATTCGTCGAGCCCACGACCTAGGGATTGAACATGAACATTTATGAGATGCTTCATGCCTTGTTTGAGCCGTAGACTATGTTTACGTATACAGAGTTTTATATTGTTTTAATTTTCACCTTGGAAATGGGTTTTGAGACGGGGAGTTCAGCTGGAAATGTAACAGCTCAAAAACTATAGCACTTCAGCAAGTAATATTTTCAGGGAAGCTTTCTTCTATCATTATCTTCAAACTGTGTACGTTTAGTGTAAATCTGTACACATTGTGTTTTTAATTTGTCCAACAAAAAGTACACAGACCCTTTAACATGTAATGGTTTTACAGGGTGCTGTGGCGCAATATGCTGCCAACCTATGGGGTAAACCTCTAGACTCTAAAAACTCCCGGGACAGAGAATTGTACCGGTCTGTTTTAAAAACACTGACTTTTCTTGGTTGTTTTGACAAAGATTCGGGGTCACACTGATCCAGAAATAAGTCCGAGTCAACAGGACCCGCATCCAGGTCAATCCTGATCCTGAAGTTGGATTACTCATCATCTTGGAGAGGTTTCTACACAGTTATATTTCAGGTCTAGTGCGTCTCGGACCATTTTCCTGATTGTTTTAACAAAGATTCCGGGTCACATCCAGAAATGGGTTAGGATCGACAGGACCCGGATCGACCGATTGTTGTCGACCTCTGACATTAAGTTTGAGCTGAAGATGTTATTCAAGACACAGACCTTTTTCACACCCAATTTCTGTGAGTAGCGTGAAGTATGTGTTTTTAGTGAAGGGAAACAATTCAATGTTTTCACATTGAGACCAGGCAGCATTAACACTGCACTGAATCCCATGGGGTTGCATTTAGAACCACGCGCTACATAATTACTCACAAAATAATTGTAAGCGTTTTGGTAACGAGCAATGGAGAGTAGTTGATAACAAATTGTGAGAAACGGCTCCCTCTGAAGTAGCGTAGTTTTTGAGAAAGAGGTAAAATCTTTCCTTCAAATAACAAAATACTTCAGCTCGAAGCGTTTCATTGTGCATCTGAAAGCACACAAAGTAATGCGACAAGGGTGTTTTTCTTTCATTATTCTCTTGCAAATTCGACGACCGATTGAGCCAAATTTTCACAGGTCTGTTATCTTATGCATGTGATGGGATACACCACGTGAGGATACTGCCAAACGTGCCAAGTACCTGATACATTTCATTGCATATGAAACAGTACTCAATGGCTGATGATGGCTGGTTACATAATGACGATCTAAATAGAAACCTCTCGTTAAAGACACGATACAGTTAAATGGCTACATCGAGAAGTTGTTTCTTGAATAAATGTGTGTACAGTTTCCTAAACGGAGAGGGCAGAACTTTTGAACCCCCCCTTCCCCTCACAAGATCATACAAATACAATGATTTAAATCTGCCCCCGCATTCCCCCCAAAAAACGTTTGTAACGCAACTGTTCAATATGACTGATAATCTATATGCTTGATAACGCTGGTCACTGATCAACCCTCTGTGCCAGAATGCGTCTCTAAAAGTATATTAGTCAAAACAACACTAATTATTCATATGAGACTTTGATATAAGTTAGTCAAAATTATGTCTCATAATTTATGCCTAATTAGTTTTTTGTTTTGACAAATACATTTTTTAGAGACCCCTTTTGAAAGAATGTCTTCTTTGAGAAAGTTTGTTTGATTATACCTAAAGCATGACTTCACAAACAAATGTTTAAAAGGTGTACTTTCGTAAAACATATACATCACATTAAATTAGAGGTAGGTAGTAAACTGCAGTGGAAAATTGAATGCCTCAACACTTCCAGACTAAATGTATGTAAGCAAAAGATAGCCATATCGTTAGTAACGGAAACCAATTGTCCACGATATCGAGCAGTTGTATTCACACATAATTCACAGCTGGTCGCCTTCGTTGCAGCGATTTACATTGCCACGCTAATTGTCATGAAGAAAAATGTCTCACTGAACGTCGACCAAGATGAAAACAACTGTCTTCACTGAATGGCGAAGACTTGCTAAAACCCGTAAAATAAAACCTGCTCGGCCCAACGGGAATGACATCTTATCTACAAGGAGTTCAGAAAAAGGGCTCATCGTTTTCGCGGCCCCGCAGGAAAATGTAGCCTTTAGATATTGCTCTCTGATGTACCTTGTAGACCAAAATGCACATGAACTTCGTGCGGTTAAAGACACGGACACTATATTGATTATTGTCAAAGACCAGTCCTCTCACTTTGCGTATCTCAACATGCGCATAAAATAACAAAGCTGTGAAAATTTGAGCTCAATTGGTGGTCGAAGTAGTTGTGAGATAATAATGATAGAAAAAACACCCTTGTCACACGAAGTTGTGTGCTTTCAGATGCTTGATTTCGAGACCTCAAATTCTAAATCTGAGGTCTCGAAATCAAATTCGTGGAAAATTACTTCTTTCTCGAAAACTATACGTTACTTCAGAGGGAGCCGTTTATCAAAATGTTTTTTTTTACCATCAACCTCTCCCCATTTATGCAAATAATTATTTCGAGTATTTACCAATATTGACACTACCTTTAAAGTCACTGTACACTATTGGTTATTACTCAAACCTACTTGTTAGCAAAACAAACTTATTTTGGTAACGAGTAATGGGGAGAACTTGATAGTATTATAAAACAATTGTGAGAAACGGCATCCCTCTGATGTAACGTTGTTTTTTCAAATAATAAAAGACTTCAGCTGAAGTCTTTTATTTTGCATCTGGAAGCACACAAAGTAACAAAACAAAGGTGTTTTTCTTTCAAGGAACTCCCTGCATCCGATCCATTCTAGGTTGTAATGTTTACAAACTCGTTTTACAAACTAAATTGTAATGAGGATACTTTTCGATAACTTTTGTGAACTGTGAGCTGTTAAAGCTCTGGTGATTCTTATTAGCAGAGTGTAGGTTCCAGTCCCAGTCTTTAACATAATTGCTGTCCTCCGGGTGGGATATTAGGCCGTAGGTCCCGTGTACTAGGATTGGTGTAGTGCACTCAAAAGAACCCTGAACACTTATCGTGAAATAGTGAAGGGATTATACCAGTGTTTTTGATTTACATAGTAAACATCCTTGTTTACAGGTTGTGAGCCATTTTTGGTTTCATTATAAAAAAAATACATAATTATATAATACACACAAAAGTAATAAGTAAGTCAGAATATTTACCGATAGAGGGGTCATGTGGACCACTTTGGGGTCAGCGGGGTCAATACCCAAACTCCGGCACAGATGTGTTTTTAACTTTGTATTTCTGCCTCACATTAAATTGCTTGTCTTTGACAAAGATTTTTACTGACCAAATGGTTTAAAACGTTGATTTATTATTTACTTTTGCCCAGAATAATATATTAATAATAGTTTGATTTATTAAGCGCCTCCCGCTTAACCAACCCGAGGCGCTTTACAACATGCTTAAAATAATACAAGTAGGCCTAACCGTAATTGCTTAGATAAACCAGTAAACAAAATAACATTGTCTTATTATTTTGACTGTTTTTATTTTTACTTCTTGAAGTATAGTAAAGAAGGCCACTTTCCCGTATACTCGCTCTTCTCGGTGAAAATTTCAAACGTACCCGAAGGTCTTGGATTTCCTACCAAACTTCCGATTTAATTTCTGTCCCCTCTGATTGCTTTTAAATTCATACAAAAAGGGACCTTCAAATTAAACAGCATTAACTTTCATTGTTATATGAAAAATGTAGTCTATATTTAGTGTTTTTGACGCAGAGGAAGACCCTTGAATGTGTCAGAAACGGCAGGAAAATGGAACTTGGATTTAAATATAGATGTTGGTTGACGTCATGATTGAATTGAACGCACTAGGGTCGGGTAATTGTGTACGTACGACGGTAATGGTGTGATCAAATTGAGTTTAAGTCGAAGGAGAACTCCATCGGAATTTAGCATGTCAACATAGACTGGCCAAGAAATGAAGGCTATTCTCTAGTTTGCATCATACTGCCATAAGATCACGTTAAAGCCATTGGACCCTTTCGGTACAGAAAAAAAAAAAGTTCACAGATTTACAAATAATTTACAGGGTTTACAGAAGGTAATGGTGAAAGACTTCTCTTGAAATATTAGTCCATGAAATGCTTTACTTTTTGAGAAAACGGTAAAACAAAATAAATTCTCGTTAACGAGAATTACGGATTTGTTATAAACACATGTCATGACACGGCGAAACGCGCGAAAACAGGAGTGGGTTTTCCCGTTATTTTCTCCCGACTCCGATGTCCGATTGAGCCTAAATTTCCACAGGATTATTATTTTATATATAAGTTGTGATACACGAAGTGTGGGACTTGGACAATACTGTTTACCGAAAGTGTATAATGGCTTTAAGGGTGTTAAAAGCAGACGTGAAGCAAGTCTAAATATTACCATGCGTTGTCTTACAAAAACAGTTGATCTTCAAATGAAAATTTAAAATGAAATCTGAAATCTGAAAACAAATTAGCCTTTATATTTTTTTCCCAATAGTGTCCTTGTAAAAACAGAATGTAGGGTACATGTAAGTGGCAAAGCAAAGCAATAACGCACTCTGCATTATGTAGGCGTGAAAGATCAGATGTACTAAGCAAAGTTTGCAGGTAAACAGTCTGGTACCTTTTATGTATTTAGCTTTTGTTTAGTTAGCTGTGTAATGAACATGGGAAATTAGACAATTATGTGCTCATAGCGTATGAAGTATCAAAGACTCTATAAACTGTATTTATAAAAAAATGTGAATACAATGTACTCCCCTTGGGCTCGTACATTCCACCCACGAATCTACACTTTCTCGACCATTCTCCTTAAAGATGCTATGTCAGATTTTTGACGGATTTGGCCCAAAAATTTTGATTTAAAATTCAATAGGTATTTTGATGGGCGTCGAGAAAGTTACAAGCATTCATTTGAGCCAGTGCTCGAAAAAGTCCGCCAATTATTAGTAGCAGTGAAATAAAGTGCTAAAACTTAGTTTTTGTCGGAATCCCGACAATATATCACGTGACCAATTCTTATGTGTTTTATAAGAAACGTTTTAAAATTGTTGTCATGGTTCCTGACCATTAAAAGTTAAACTATTTTTCGTTAGAGCGGGTGATACTCTTTGAAATACCATTCACTCATCCACACAAACATGCCTCGGAATCGCAAGGTTTTCCCTTTACGTCGCGAAGAAACATGGTCAGCCATTTTGAGGAGTTAAAATGTTGACGCCATAAAATGGCCGAGCTTGTTAGTTCGCGGCGTAAAAGAAAAAGCAATGCAATTTCGAGTCATACTTGTGTGGATTGTTATATTCTACTTTTAAAAAATCTTTCTACTGAATGCTTTTCATAACAAACAGTTTCAAACGCTTTTTAAAGACCAACTCGTCCGATCCAAGGCAACGTGTTCCTTAACGCTTTCGTATACGAAAGCGATACAGACTTAAAGACTTTTTATGTTTTTTAAATTAAAACCTTTCAGTATTTGGTTTTTACTTACGACTATTAACTTGTATAATAATATTGTAAAACGTGGCTTGAGTTTGATCTTAACTATAATTTCCATGATCCTTTTTGCGAAGCTGATCCCTTCCACACCATCATGATCGACTAAATCATGATAAATAATTTTAAAGGTGTTATGTGGACGTACAAGACGCCCTAGCGAGCGATACAACCCGGAGGCACTGTGTCCATAAAAACAACTATCAGAGCCAGTACATTTTGACAAACCTTCCCCGGGGTTGGGAGATGGCGGTATCCCCAGGGTGGGGGGCGGTGTTCGGTTAATAAACTGCAAAATGTCACATATTGGTAACTCTTTGAGTTGTTTAGTCTGGTAGACGTGCAATCAGGATACCGATTCCACTGCCTCTCAGCGGACTGGAGTGGTTTGCATGTGGTCTAAATAATTCGTTCGTGCTGTACTATTTTTCTGCTTGGGGAACATTGGCCGAGGTCTAAAAATCCATACTTCATTAACACGCTGAGAAGGAGATCGGCTTTTGATTTGTTTGTTATTGTCAGCATTATCCACCCACTCCTACAGCGCTATGTATATACAAACCCTGGATGCATTGAGGAAATAAGAGCAGTTCACAAATCGGAACGATGTCGGCATAATTTTTAGACTTAGAATGTTTTAGTCTGCATCATAAATATACAGAAAGTTAGTTTCCATTTGCACGATGAATGAAACAATTGTTTGTTTGATAACAGCGTTACATATTATATTAAAAGGAAATAAATGTACACACTCAATTAAAAAAACTTTTCATAAGATTGTTTTGATGACAATCATAAGATTTATACAGTTCCGTTATTTTGTTAATTTTACTTCTTTTGTACAAACTTGTACCCTGGAGAGGATGTGGTTTTAAGGTTTAACATATCTGTAACCCTCTCTTATTGTTCTTGCATGAAGAGAAATCCAAAACAAACATGCAAAACAATCCATTTATTATACTTTTCATCAATTAAGATTAAATGCCTCTCTTTTACACGAAGGGTAGATAATTTTAAATAATTATGGCTGAAACGGGTTCGTTATAGTTTTCAACAGAGTTGCTTTTCCCATGTTATATACTATTTTGTCTGAGTTCGTCCTCAGAATTGTCCGTGCTATAATTTCTTGACACCCTCTGAAGAACTGCAGACCTTTTTGCGTTTAAAAGACCACCATGAACCCATACTTAATTGAACCCCTTTAAAACACACAACCTTACCAACCTTGTTCTTCAACACTCTCGGGTCATCTATTATTACCAACCTAAATCAATCCTGAGTTTCCTCTCTGGGCATGTTTGACCCTTTGACCCAGAGCAATGTCCAGGTTTAGAACAGGAGGGAAATGACCATCAGCAACGTTATCAAATACTTTTCTCTTTTCTTCAAAATTGATTCCCGAGTTCACTTTAAAGGCAGGGTGCATATTAAGTTTAGATTCCCAGCCACGGCATTGGTAAGGGAGGCAAAATCAGTGTGGGTTGTTATGAAGGCATCTTTGACGTCATGCGTTGCTATGGCAATATACACTTAGTAGGGAGGATATAAAGACTGGATATTAAAGACAAGATCCGTTGAAACATAACAGGACTTTCAGTTTGTCTTCTTCCGTAAAAACAATATTTAAACAGGTGATAATATTGTATTTTGCGCTTGGGGCATCATAAAAGCTTGATGTTTATGTATACGAAATTTAATTGTATATTTTGATTATCTTATTACATTAGCATTGATTGGTAATAAGTAATGTAATCTCGACATTTGGTATTTTCCTCGATCAAGGGGTGAAACCCTTTACGTTAAAGAGATAGGTCTACAGCAAAAAAAAACTTAATAATCTTCTGTGAAAGCAATTAATAACCAGACTGGTCTAAAATCGATTATATCAACCAAATATTTTAGTCTAAAGCGACATCTGACAACAGTTTAAAACATGTTTTGTTTTTAGAATGTCCATTGTTGGTGCTGTCGTCGTGTAAGTCTGGATTCGTGACGTACACGAAATCAAGAAGATTGGGGCAAACTTGTCAAGATCTATACAGAACTGGTTTCAGCTGTTTGAATAATAATTAATTTCAGAAAACAATTTCATCAAGCAATTTTGCATAGCAAAACATTACTGGACTGTACCTATTTTGTGCCGTTGAATTCAAGCATTGCGTTGCAAAAGGGGATTTTTGAGTAGCACTCGATATAATAGCATTTTGCTCTGCTATACAAAGAAATTTAGTGACGTCAACACTGCTTAGTACAACATGTCCTTAGAAGTAATCTTTGTCCCTTAGTGCCTGCGAAATCGTAATGTGGATAAGGATGACGATAGAAGTAACTGCCTTTTGCAGCTCAGAATTAATACAAAGCGATATGCTAACTCATTTGTCCACACAGGTGTCCGGATGTTTAATGAACAATTGGAACGTTGATTTTTTCGTGCAAGTATACAGGGATCGTCATGTTTTTTTTGTGTGTGTTTTTTTTCATATATTAGATTTTCTGAAATATTTTTGTAAAATCAATATTTTATACTTCCAGCTTTTCATGTATTTATTTTTATAGACTTTTGTGGCTTGTGTTTTTTTGTACTGTCTAATGGTAAAAAAAATAATCTTATGTAATTTTTGTAAATTTGATGTATAAAAGGCCGAAATGAATTTCCCAAATGTGGGTAATAAAGTGAATTAAATTGAAATTGAAATATGTAGGTATTAGACCTGTAGTTTAAACTTCGCTTTGATAGGATGGCTGACGCCTGTACAAATTCTCGTTCAGGATCAAGTGATGTATAGTGGGAACAAATGTTTTGCTTATCAATGCAATACGCACAACCACTACATTGAGACTTCAGAACATATACCACAGATAATGTAACCGATCTTTTTAAATCAAATTTGCATGAAGAATGTTGCAACCCGAGTGCCTGTGTTTTGGGCTCGGTGACCAAACAAACAAACTTCCAATCTCTGCAGAATTGGGGGGGGACTATTTAAATAGTGCGCCCCCAAGAGGAGTTTGCCGGAGAGGTCATTGTATCCCCTGTGGGGAATACCTGGCACCTTTGCAACAAACAGAGCCAATATGTATTAGTTCAATCACGTCGAGCTGGTTCATGTGAAAAATTACCTCTTTCTCTATTAGAGGGAGTCGTTTATCACAATGTTTTATACTATCACAGCTCTCTATTGCTCGTTTACCAAGCCTAAGTTTTTGTGCTTACACTTATTTTGAGCAATTATTACCAATAGTGTTCTGCGCCTTTAATACCACATGGAACTATAAGACAAACAAATTCTTTTTTCAAGCAAACAGTGTATCGTCTTACGGCAACAACATATTATGTTTATAGTAATTTCCACGTTCTTATCCTATTTTGGGTTTGGTGCTTTTAAGAAATACACTCGGGTTACGATTATCCTGAGAGGAGCTCTCTCAAATAATACAAGACTTCAGCTGAAGTATATTATGGTGCATCTGAAAGCAGACAAAGAAATGCGACAAGGGTGTTTTGTCTTTCAGTATTCTCTTGCAAATTAATGACCAATTAAGCCCAAACGTACCAGGTTTGTTTCTTTATATGTCAGGATACACCATAGGAATATTGGTCTTTGATAATTACCAAACGTGTCCAGTGCCTTGATTAAAGACACTGGACACTATCGGTAATTGTCAAAGACCAGTCTTCTCACTTGGTGTATCTCAACATATGAATAAAATAATAAACCTGTGAAAATTTGACATCTATCGGTCGTCGAAGTTGCGAGATAATAATGGAAGAAAAAACACCCTTGTCACACGGAGTTGTGTGCTTTTAGATGCTCGATTTCGAGACCTCAAATTCTAAACTTGAGGTCTCGAAATCAAATTCGTGGAAAATTACTTCTTTCTCAAAAACTACTCCACTTCAGAGGAAGCCGTTTCTCACAGTGTTTTATACTACCAACCTCTCCCATTACTCGTTACCAAGTAAGGTTTTATGCTACTAATTATTTTGAGTAATTACCAAAAGTGTCTCTGCCCTTAAAAGCCTATTCCTGATCATCGCAAAAGTCCTTGTGTTCGCAATGACACATCCCCCTTGTCTCTATTGTAATAATTTACAAGTGGCGTCTCACTTGGCGACTTCTTTCTTCTGTCATCTCTTGCAGTCTTCCTAGTAAGATGCTTTGTCTCATCTGTTGTCTCCTTACTGAATGTCTTTCTTCGACTGTCTCACCCAATGTTGTACCCATCTTTAATAGCTGGCTATCTAAATATAGACCACTCTAGTTCAAGACACCTCCATCAACCTAGATACAGCATCCTTGATCTTTGCCCGTCATTTGAATAGTTCATCGGATGGCACATTACTTAGATCGTACACAACTATTAATAACCACATTGTTTCTTAGGTTGCGTGGAAACAGTCTGTTTACAGACACTGGGTACTATTTGTCATTACTCAAAATAATTGATTAAGCATAAAAACTTACTTGGTAACGAGCAATGAAGAGCTGTTGAGAAACGAACATGTAATTTCTCACTCAAGTATTAAAATACTTCAGACCTGACGCTTTTTTTAGGCATCTGATTTGAAGCACACACATTTGTGCAACATACAAGGGTGTTTTGATTATTATTCATTTGCAATGATGACCATTACGTCAATTTTTTTTTTAAGATTTGTTGTTTTATGCATAATGTTGGGATACAACACGTGAAATTACTGGTCTTTGACAATTACCGAACGTGTCCAGGGGTGGATTTCACAAAGAATAGGACTAGTCTGATCTCGAGTTAGGACCAGTTACTCGTCCTAACTTAGGACTATCCATGCAATTTGTATATCTCCTAGGTTAGGACTAGTCCTAACTCTTTGTGAAATCGACCCCAGTGCTTTTAAGCGCTATATTCCACCACGTTTTGTGGTGTTGTTTGGTATCATTCTCTATACTATTCACAATATAAGGTTATCAGGATGAATCCAATCTAGTTTTCATTGTATTCAGTAAAGCCAGATCGAGGTTAAAAGTTAAATGGCCTCACTTCTGAAGAAAATATTTCAACTGAGCAAAAATCATAGAAACTAAAGTGTCTGTATTAAAATTGCAGTTTCATTTTGGATATGGAAATCGCTTACAGAATTACGGACAGACGACAGCAATTGCCTTGTTTCCCAGACGTGGCTGTGTTTGGTTGGCTGGAATATAGACTTGCACACTGCCCTTTAAAAACAACAAGCTCTGTGAGCACATAATTGACGAAGAAAATAAAAACGTTTTTTAAACACTTCACGTCGTAAAAAAATAATTGCACGCATCCATTCCTGTGTCATCCTTTAAAGAGAGTACACTATTGAAAATTGTCAAAGATCAGTCTTCTCACTTGGTGTATCTAAACATATGCACAAAATAACAAACCTGTGAAAATTTGAGCTCAATTGGTCGTCGAAGTTGCGAGATATGAATGAAATTAAAAAAAAAACCTTGTCACACGAAGTTGTGTGCTTTTAGATGCTTGATTTCGAGACCTCAAATTCTAAACTTGGGGTCTCGACATCAAATTCGTGGAAAATTACTTCTTTTTTTGAAAACTACGTCACTTCAGAGGGAGCCGTTTCTCACAATGTTTTATACTATCATCCTCTCATCAGAACTCGTACCCAAGCAAGGTTTTGTGCTGATAATTATCAGCACAAAACCTTGCGCTGATAATTATTTTGAGTAATTACCAATAGTGTCCACTGCCTTTAAACTTGCGAAATAAATTGACACAACACGATGTAAAAAAAAACTTTCACACTCTGGCTCTAAACATAGATACAAACCCAGCAGCATCTCATGAGCGATCGAGCTGTTGAATTAAAGGTTTCTAAGGTTCATGACATTATCACTTCTTGGCATGAAGACGTTAATGGTTTACTTTAAGATGTACGGATTTATGGACGGTAGTATAGCAGCCGGTAGGCGTGTATAGAGAGAGGCCGAGCACTCGGAGAGAGATCAAATCGAATGAACTCTGCTTGGTTGCGTTGAGTCTCTTCCTTTCAACGTTCTTCCCTTGTGTCATTCAAACTGTTGGAGCTGAAACGAACTGTCTCGAAGTGCCGGCAAGCCTTCGCCCCCTCCTTCCAGACTACTTCGTTTATCCGTAGAGAGATAACATTTGAAGTGTGACTCAAATATTTATTGTTTTTGTACGGTTTTTTTAATGATTGTCAAGTCTTGTTTGGGGAAGTATTTGACGGAGCTGAGTTTAGTTGTTGATAGGCGATTTATATAAATCCATGCTTAAACTTATTCTCCAAACCCTCAAGATCATTTTCAAATATGTTTGAAAGATGTACAATGGCTGGTTGCCGATACGTTGTTTTGGCCAATTCCATTTATCTCAATACAACATTACCTTAACTATCCGGGGGGTGCTCGTTTGGTGACATTTTTAATACTCATTATGTCCATCGTATACCAATGATGAAATGTTGATCACACCACGACTGCCTCCAGTCTGGTGTGTTTATAACGCTAAAAAGTGACTGAGCTTTCCTCACATATAATTTATGAATGTTTGTATTTCTTCTCACTAATTGCAGATACGAAGTGGTGGTTTTTGGTGGAAGTTATCATCAGTATGTTGTCATTGTCGTTGCTGTCCATGCTGCGACACATGTCAACGCCGGTCATCGTCCATAGAGGATCTTGATGACACATTTGATGACAGCATCCCGATATGTAGCGACTATAGCTCAGGTGGATCGCACACCAGTCGCCTTCCATCCACTGGTTCCCGGCGTTCATCTTGCAATGAATCCCGTAGAAGCTCTACACCAGTGTCCGAGTACCGAAGAGGTAGCACACCGGTACCAGTCATTGATATGAAACCAATAGAGTTCTGGCCGCCGAGTACCAACCAAGAGACCGTTCAACCCAAGCCACTGATGCGTCGGTACACCAACGACTTTGGTTCTTTCAGTGATACTGAGCTCAAGATCGAGCCCAAACTTTACGAAGTATCTGAACACGAAGAAGACTTGACCGATGAGGAAAAGGTTGCTCGTTACAAACTTGGTAAGATTCACTTCGGATTGCGATATGACGTAGCCGATGAACAGCTCATTATTCGTATCATCAAAGCAAGAGACTTACCGCCACCAGTTTTATACGATGAGACAAGACAAGACTTAGCACATTCCAATCCTTACGTCAAGATATGTCTACTTCCAGACCAAAAAGATTCTAAGCAGACAACTGTTAAACGCAAGACGCAAAATCCTGACTTTGATGAACACTTTAGGTTCAATATCTCATACCAAGAAGCCCAACGGAGGTTACTACTACTGTCAATACAGGACTTTGATAAATTTTCACGTCACTGTGTTATTGGACAACACATTGCACCACTGGCGGGTCTTCATCTAATTAAAGGTGGACATTACTGGAAGCCTCTTCAACCTCCTAATCAGGTAAGATACTTTACGGGTTCAAGACAGGTGAAGGGAGGCTGTCAATTAATTTAATCCGGGGGTTACATGGAGACAGTTTGTACCTTTAATATCGTGGGTTGTCGTGGCGGAGTGGAAAAAGAGCACCGAACTCGAGCTCTGGTGTTTCTGTTCAGCAGAGTGTTTGTTCGGGTCCAGGCCGTGAGACTTGTGTCCCTGGGCAAGACACTTAACTCTCTCCTTCCATGAACAGATATGGCTCATATTTGTTGCACAGGCTTTATACTCCCCGGAGCTGGGATGGTTTTAAGGAATGAATAATGGCCCAGTGACCAGGCCGGGGTAATAATGTGGGAAAAGCGCTATATGAAAAAAATTGTTTTTATTATTATTTGTTTATTAAGATGTAAACAATACTGACGGTGGGTAGTCTTTTTGTGTTTTATCAGAGCTGAAAACAATATCCATGTTTGCTTTGGTGTTAAAAGATTAAAAGATTTTTATAAGGGTATTATCCTCAGGGTGTCAATCAAATCGGGTTTTATAGAGGGCTTTTGAATGTATTCAATTTATTTCTTAATCAACATTTTCAGGGGTAGAACTTCTTTTATATTATTATTGATGTGTTTATCCACAGCCTTGAAGACACTGGACACTATTGGTAATTTCCAAAGACCAGTCTTCTCACTTGGTGTATCTCAACATATGCATAAAATAACAAACCTGTGGAAATTTGAGCTCAATCGGTCATCGAAGTTGCGAGATAATAATGAAAGAAAAAAAACCTTGTCACACGAAGTCGTGTGCTTTCAGATGCTCGATTTCGAGACCTCAAATTCTAGATTTGAGGTCTTGAAATCAAATTCGTGGAAAGGTGCTTCTTTCTCGAAAACTACGTCACTTCAGAGGGAGCCGTTTCTCACAATGTTTTATACTATCAACCTCTCCCCAATACTCGTTACCAAGTAAGGTTTTATGCTAATAAATATTTTGAGTAATTACGAATAGTGTCTACTGCCTTTAAGAAGGAATTAGTTTGTTGTTTTACATTATTAAAAAAAGTTTGAAATGTACTCACACAAAAACGTGGATATATAACAACTACAATTGGACAATGACATCAATGCGGTACATACCACTAATGTGATGTTATTATAACCCCCAAAGTACAACCTTAACCTGCATGCAGAATCAAAATATAGAGCTGCTGTAATAGAAATAAATTAGGGTTGTTTCTTTCATACAGACTGATAACAAATGGGGTTGTGATAAGTGGTGAATTATATCAAGAATAAAACGACAGATGGTTATTAACGGTTGAGTTGATGCACCACAGAATGGAGTTATCCTTAGTTCGCAGTGGTTAATCAAAAGTCATTAGTTGTGCAGAGCATCAATGGAGTGCACCTATTTACAATTGCAATAACGAAGAGCTAAACTTGATTACGAAAATTTAATTTTCTTTGGAGAGAAGTATGTAGGTTGTTCCTCAATCGCCTCATAAAATGGCATGCCAGAACTATGGCTGGAATGAATTACAATAGAAATCATCTCTGGAAAATTAGATGGCTATTTCAAATTAAGTAACTGCTTGTTTTAAATTTTAAATATCTAACATTTGGTGATTCCTCAAATGTAATGAGTTTTGACTACGTCACTGTAATGATTAAACTATGCATAAGATTGATTTTGAATACACTGGACACTATTGGTAACTACTCAAAATAATTGTTAGCATTAAGACTAACCTGGTAACCTGGTTACACGTTGCCTTGGATTGGACGAGTTGGTCTATAAAAGGCGTTTGTAACCCTTTTTTATAAAATGCATATGGTTGGAAAGATACTGTAAAAGTAAAATACAATGATCCACACAAACATGCCTCGAAATTGCACGGTTTTCCTTTTACCTCGTCGACTAACACGGTCGGCCATTTATGGGAGTCAAATTTTTGACTCCCATAAATGGCCGACCGTGTTAGTTCGCACAGTAAAAGGAAAATCACGCAATTTCGAGGCAAACTTGTGTGGATCATTGTATTCTACTTTTACAGTATCTTTCCAACCATATGCATTTTATAAAAAAGGGTTACAAACGCCTTATATAGGCCAACTCGTCCGATCCAAGGCAACGTGTTCCTTTAAAGGAATTAAGATATCAAAAATAAATGTGTTTAAAAGTCATTATTTATTCAGTATGCCTGCCATAATTTAAAAATTGGCTGTGCGGCCCTTAAACGTAGCCCAATCCCTAAATTAGGTCAGGCGACATTTAGGGCTCGGGCTACATTTAGGGGCCGCACAATCGGCCAAACTAGAAGCAAGCATAGTTTGCTCTGATTCAAATTCGATGTTGCGCAGTTTCTATGCCTTCTAAAATCAAGAATTAGTTTCACGAGTTCACGTTGTCTCTTGCTCTTTTTGATCCACTTTATCTCGTCGAATTCACGCTCTTTCTTATTGATGTTTCAGAATAACCCAGGTAGAGGAGAACTTCTGATCTCACTGAATTACCTTCCCAGTGCTGGCAGACTAAACGTCGACATCATCAAAGCCAAACAATTACTTCAGACCGATATACACGGTGGATCAGGTATTGTGACTCTACTACTGTTATCTCTCCTTGCTCACATTTTGCAAGTCTTAACCACAAAAGTCAGTGATTTTGTTTTTCGTTGCAAAAAGAAATTGTAGGTATTCAAGCGTGGATTTTGGGATTAAAGGTACTGGACACCATTGGTAATTGTCAAAGACCAGTATTCTCACTTGATGTACCCGACCCCCATATGCATAAAATAACAAACCCGTGAAAATGTTGGCTCATTGGTCATCGAAGTTGCAAGAGAATAATGAAAGAAAAATACACCCTTGTCACATCAAGTTGTGTGCTTTGGATGCATCATATTAAAAGGCCTCTGCTAAAGTCTTTTATTATAGTGAACATTTCTTCTTCTTTTTTCGAAATTTACGTCACTTCAGAGGGAGCCGTTTCTCACAATGTTTTACAATTATATCAATTGCTCTCCATTGCTCGTTCCAAAACATGTAAGGTTTTATGCTAACAATTATTTTGAGTAAATACCAACAGTGTCCAGTGCCTTTAAACCAATTCGAAGTAGTTTCTTCTCGGTCATCTGAGGATGCAATATTCTGTGGTGATGACTGAGATGGGGAAATTTGTGTCTTTTTTTATTAGTGCAAAGGCAATTTCATGTGAAGTTTTCAAGTATTGGGTTCAATCAACTGTATAAGGTAGGCCTACGTAAATCGTACTTTTGTCTACATCTACCTACAGTGAGTTGTTTGAGGTCAGTACACGAATTAACCAACCAGGAATGGCCTTATTAGGGCCTACATACATTGTCGTGCTTAATTCTAGAAGTAAATTTTGCTCAGCACGGACGTTGCTGAGCAGAATATGAAAGCGACCAAAATGCCATGTAGACATAATGTGTATCTTGACTGGTTGTCTGCTCAACATGGCTGTAGAGTTAGGTTTTTGTTTTTGTCTTATCGTCTTGTCTTTTGTTGTTTTGCATTTGAAACGTTTTCAATCTCTCACAGAAATACAGCAAATCAGCGTCCGTTTCCATTTTACTTCCACGACAATACTTGTTTCAAGCATCGAATTACACACATACCACGAGGTCATAGCCTCTATTGTCCCTGGTCATGGCCCTGGTGAACTTAAACAGTTTCTTAGACTGACTTTAAGATTTCCCAACGGAAGTGCGTAAAATGAAAATGGCCTTGCCTTTCAAAGATGAAATTTCAGGCCTGCTATACGTCCGTCTAAAAATAAGCCTGCGTATTCTGGTTTAATAAGCAAGTTTTGGTAAACGACTAAACTTGAGCAGAAACTATGACGTAGCTCTCGAAGTGACCATATCGAGCATGCTCGGTTGAGTCAATCTCCCTGTGCTCAATGGTTTCTGGTTAGTCTAGTCGGTGTAGTCAAGTCTAGTCGCCACCCGAACTTGCTCACTGATGTTTTTTTTATAAATAGCCACTCGTAATTCAAGCCCATAGTGTGTATGGTAAATCAGTATGATGTGATTGAATACACATATAACTCATTAGAGATACACAAGGGAGCTCTCAGTCTCATTCAAAGGATGGCACTAAACCACTTGGATTCTTATCAAGGTTTTAGATATTATTAGAGACACAAAGCACCCTCATTCGTCAATCCTGAGGTAAGAGTGACGCCATTGTATAATCTCAACGAGTACCATTAACTTGTGATCGTCATGACTGATTACACAGAAGTACTTCATACAATAATTCAAGACGTAAGACACTGCTCCCGTCCTCGCGGTTCCCTCGTCATCACCATATATATACATTATCATCAAATTTATCCCGGATGTCATTATATTTATTGTAGAGGCTTATATCATTTTGTATTTTACAGTGCTCAATACACATCGGTGTGAAGGGTAAAAACAATTATATATATCTTGATTTGTTATTTTGTGGTTTGATACTCGATCTCATGTGTAGTGAGGAGATTTTAAAGTGACACTTTGATTTTGGATTGGGCGCTTTTGGGGCAGTATTAAAAAGTTTGGTACAAAATTCATATTGTTGGAAAGATGTTTTGTTGATTATTATGATTCACACAAACAACCCTCGAAATTATGTGGTTTTCCTTTTACTTCGTGAACTAACACGGTCCACCATCTTGTGTCAAAAAAGAAATTCTATCAAAAAGGAACCGGTTTCAGTTCAAGAACAAGTAAAAGGAAAAACCACACGATTTCTTTGGTTTGTGTGGATTATTATTCGTATCCCGGCATTTGGTCGTCATCTTTGATGACAAATAATGGAAACCTGTATACGCACTGCGCATCGACTCCCAGCCAATGGTAGCTCTTCGCCCGTGTACGTTTCATCAGCGATGTTGGCCAATGTAAGGTATATTAAGGTATTTTAAACTTCTAAAACAATTTTCCAAACACATCAATTCCATAACAAACGCCATTTTATCACACACAAAAAACAGATTTGCCTTTATAGGCTTCTTACCGCCGATATGGCTAATGCGACACACACAAATTAACGTTCTTTCATCACAATTTAGTTTGAATTGTAGATTGTAGACTCCAGGAATAAAGTTCCGATTTTGTTTTTCGTTTACCTTGTCCAATCTTGTCATAATAGTTGGCTTATAACTGTAATACCCAAATCGCGTCTTTGTGCTCCCCCTAAATGGCGGTGTCAAACCAATAACAACAGTGTTTTTTTCCAGTTGGTCACGTTTTCTTACCATTGTGTGTTCATGATAACATCTCAGTGCCGTGATATTGTAGTGAATTCCTTTAAGAATAAATAAAGCTCTCTTTGTGCACAAAAGACGCACGCTTTTGTTCCCCTCTTCTTTTGAAAACTGCTGAGGTGTAACGACAACGAGGGGCGCATAGCAAATGCTCGTCCACTTCATCGTCAGCTCTGGTCAGAGAAGGTTCTCGATTATTAAGCCAGTTTTCTTCGCTACTATTTTCTTTAGCCAATGTAGCAGGTTTGGACTTGGCTTGGTGGTGTTTGCCCCTCTTACCACAACAATATTAACGTTTGCTATAAATGAATTGATGTGTGTATTAACCTTCACTCAAATGCAACATATAAGCATCTTCATTTGGACTCAGTAAAACAATGTCAAGTTATGAATAATAATAGTTTATGTGTACCCTTTGCTTTTTTCCGTGTGCTTTCTGACTTTCTCTCTCTCTCACTATATTCATGTATTTCCACTTCACTGCATATGTTACACTTAGTTACCTAATCATGTGTGTCGTGTTGTCATTTTGGACTCTGCTATATGATCAAAACGTCAGGCCATCTAATAGCTATTGTGTTTGCCTTGTATAGGTCCTTCTGGTTGGTTAGTAGTTTACAACAGCTAATTTTGTTTTCTCTATGTTGAGTATAACTTTAGATCAAATTGCATTTTAATTTTTCAGTGATTCATTTCATCCTCTTACACGTTTTACGATAGGTTAAATTTTCTTTAAATCGCCCTTTTTGACTACTTATTGTTGTGTTTAATATTTTGTAACTGTTTTTGTTACAATTTCCATATAATTGCATATGCTTAGCTTCTGACAAGTGTTAATTGTTTAGTGCCCTGGACAATGCCTGTATTTAAGGCTGTATAGGCCCCTATAGGTTATGGTTTTACTATTATTATTTTTAATAATTATAATACCACCTACATTGGCTTTTATAAATACAACCATTTTACTCAAAGTATGGTGACTAAATTAAAAAATTGAACACATACAAAAATACTGCAGTGAACTGTATCATAATGTTGTCTTCTGAGCCCATTTTTACAAAGCTGGAAGGTAGAAAATGCTGCAAAGCAATTTTGTTTGCTTGAGAAACAACAAAAAGTGGAGCACCAGTTGCAACTGGATTTTTTGCTAACAGCCAGTTTCAGTTATTAATTAATGTGTCTGTGATTAGAAAGTGTGTGTTTATGCTTTACAGACTTTATGAAATCAGGCACTTCGCCTTGGTCCAAGAGGTTGGAATTACATTTTGTACATTGACTTTTTGCGTAAGACACAAGCTCTAGAAACGCACAGGTCGTGGGTTCGATTCCCACCGAGTAATATGTCAGTGATTTTGTTTTCACAGAACTCGGGGAAAGAACTGAGTTTACAGTGCTAATACATACTGGTGTATGGGTATATAACACATATATTAATATCCCCGTTGCAAATTTAACATTTGACTATTGTGTTTCTCAACAGATCCTTTTGTCAAACTTCAGCTCATTGTTGAACAAAAAGTCGTCAAGACCAAGAAGACTTCTACCAAGAAGAATACGATCGACCCTGTCTTCAATGAGACCTTTAGCTTCCATGTCACACCAGCCCTCCTGGATGAAGTCTGTCTCTTGGTCTCAGCTTGGGACTATAACTCCAAGAGTCGGGATAATTTCATTGGACAGATTATTCTGGGAAAATACCCATCAGGTAGAACTTCTCTGCAAATCAGTATAATCTTTTTAAGCAGTGGACACCTTTGGTAATTGTCAAAGACCAGTGTTCTCACTAGGTGTATCCAATAATGGAGGTAGACAGATCCAACATAAGCATAACACAATCAAAACTGTGAAAATTTTGACACAGTTAATAAATTCTGCGCACGTCAGCATTTCATGTAGTCCTTCTACATGTATATGGTGTCTCAGCCATCTTTGATACAATGTGCCGATGTGGCAGCAGATTATGTCCCTCAGTGGGTGCGTGCGATAAAAAGCTTCCCTGTGTCGACCCTGCGGTGCTCACTCGGCGGGGGAGCCCCGACAAGAGCATAAATCTAACGAACACACACGCCCTCTCGTGGTGTTGTCATGCACAACGGGTCACCCCAAGTGACCCACTCCACAAGCAGGGCACTGAGGGCTGACCCGGGTGAGCCCCTGGAATACCGTCATACTATTCGAACGTACCGGAGGCAGACCGGGGTTGGCCCAGGGAAGCTAAACGAACGCACCCTATATGGTGAACTGTGTTCAAATGTCTTCTGATAGCGCCCTCTTTTGAGTCTTGAACTCTCCTCCTTCTGCCCGCGTGTTTTTATTTTCCTAGGACGAACGTGGGCAACTAACATAAAATGTTCCAATTTAAATATAAGGCTATTCAAATTAGAACAAATTTGACAGTTACTTAAATTGGAACATTTTATGTTAATTGCCCACGTTCGTCCTAGGAAAAAAATTACGCCTCCTGCCCAGGTTAATTTCCCGTATTATGGGGGTCTGAATCCCCGGGGGCGGAAGTCCCTGCTACACCGGCCGGTGTGTGTAAACCCAAAATGTCGGGCCTTTGGTGTTAGATATTTTACAAATCTATTGATTATGATATTTTAAGAAAGCACCCACAAAATATTACCGAAGGTGATCACCCTTATTAGAAATTAAAAAACTTAAAGTATGTATAAAGAAAACTTAAAGAATGTACACTTTCGACTGAAATGTCATACAGATTCGGTCAATACGCAATTACTATGCAACCCTAA
The DNA here is from genome assembly GCF_032118995.1 of Asterias amurensis. Lineage (NCBI taxonomy): Eukaryota > Metazoa > Echinodermata > Asteroidea > Forcipulatida > Asteriidae > Asterias > Asterias amurensis. Next base: position 7,156,354 of record NC_092658.1, on the reverse strand, counting down.
CGGCAGCCATGGCCACAGGGAAGTTCACAATCCATACAGCCAGTCCAAGTAGTGACGTCATTGTTGGTAATCAGATATTGTTGTGCAGCGTACAGTGATTGGGGTTTGAGATATATGACCAAAGGATTTGACTATGAGGCAATATATACGGCTTGTGCTGATTGTCTTGGTGGCGGGTCTGTTTGTGCAATTCAGCAGAGCATATTGTGTTTCAAGCATTCAGAGATAATCTATACTGTACGTGGGACAGGGTTTGTACAGGGTTTGCTGGATGGATCAGTCTCCGTAACGTCTGCAAGATGCACTGGCTCTAGTTTAGTTTACTTTCACATAAATTGGAATGAATTATACAAGAAAAGGGTGGTTTTTTTTCAACACGTTTATTCAACTAACGTGTTCTGCTGCGTGTATAAGAATGGTAAATCAGACAGAAAGTTGAATATATGGCGACTTCTTACCATAAAATATGTATATAAAGGGCAGTAAGTCTTAAACCACAAAAAACGTACTTAAAAGTGTTTTAGAAATAAGAATTAGTGTTCAAACCAATTTTGAATTGATGTAAGTCTGGATAGGCCTAGATTCTGTAATTATACCAGTAAACAATGACGTCACATGAATGAGAGTAGACTGTTTTGTACTTGATTTACCTAATTATAAACTTCCTTCTCCAGGTAAAAAAAAAAACTATTTTTGTTTTTAACTTGCTAATACTTGATGTTTTTTTTTTTTATTTCAGGACCTAGTGAAATAACCCATTGGCAACGCATGGTACATGCCCATCGCTCCCCGGTCGCTCAGTGGCACACTCTACGCACGCGCGAAGAATGTGATGACGTTTTCCCTTCTTCCAATGCGGGTGTATCCTGATTGATGAAAAAAATACTACACCAATATTTCCGAGCAATGAGGATTTTAACAGACGCTTTATTATAGCGCCACCATGTGTTCTCAATTATTCATCTTGATACAAAGGGAACGACTGGAACGGTGTAGACGTTAAAACCAGCCGCAATACTTGATGTGCTCTAAAGATCGACTGTACAACAAGTAATAGAAACGTACGAAAATTGGGTTATACAGATAGACAGCTGTTCGTTGCCGGATATAGGGCATGTCAACTGCTAGAGAAGGAACAGAGGGGCAACACAAATGTTTGAAGTTAACATTCATTGTTTAACTTCAATCATTGTCTTAAGTGATTGTTAATGCTTTTGTCACAACATTGTCATATGCAGAATTGACGGTGATTTGCAGGATAGGAAAATGCAAGAATTGTAGCGGAGAGATATGGTGGTATGTTTATGTTACTTGATTTAGCTTAATGTGATCTGAAGATAAAATGCACGGCTATTGTATCCAATAGGGAATGTTAAATTAGGGTCACTACTATACAATGCATAGCGAGTCTGTGAACCAACTGCAGAAGTGTACTACCCTGACGTCTGCTGGAGAGTATACAGTGCAATATTAGCTCAAAGTATGATGTCATTAATATGTGTATAACGAAACAACTCATTCATAGAACGACCAACTTTAAACTTACCAAAGCAAAGAGTATCATCAAAATGATCTATTGAACAACTGAAATAATATTAAATCCACTATATTCACTTCCGTCCTGTTGCACAATATTAACTTTAAGTGCACAATCTTAAGAACTCGTACAGGATTACTAATTACTAATATTCTAATATAGTAGTCCAATAAAAAGATTGATTTTTAGAACATCATTCTCATTTAAGAACAAATTGTTAACTACATGTATAGATTAAGGTTAGTTGTTGATCATGACGATACAGGAACAACTGACTTTTTTACCAAAGATGCTCTATGGTGCAGTCTAGAACACTTAAATTGTTCTTCTTGTTTTCTTGGTTTATTTGTTTGTTTGTTTGTTTGTTTGTTTGTTTGTTTGTTTGTTTGTTTGTTTGTTTGTTTGTTTGTTTGTTTGTTTGTTTGTTTGTTTGTTTGTTTGTTTGTTTGTTTGTTTGTTTGTTTGTTTGTTTGTTTGTTTGTTTGTTTGTTTGTTTGTTTGTTTGTTTGTTTGTTTGTTTGTTTGTTTGTTTGTTTGTTTGTTTGTTTGTTTGTTTGTTTGTTTGTTTGTTTGTTTGTTTGTTTGTTTGTTTGTTTGTTTGTTTGTTTGTTTGTTTGTTTGTTTGTTTGTTTGTTTGTTTGTTTGTTTGTTTGTTTGTTTGTTTGTTTGTTTGTTTGTTTGTTTGTTTGTTTGTTTGTTTGTTTGTTTGTTTGTTTGTTTGTTTGTTTGTTTGTTTGTTTGTTTGTTTGTTTGTTTGTTTGTTTGTTTGTTTGTTTGTTTGTTTGTTTGTTTGTTTGTTTGTTTGTTTGTTTGTTTGTTTGTTTGTTTGTTTGTTTGTTTGTTTGTTTGTTTGTTTGTTTGTTTGTTTGTTTGTTTGTTTGTTTGTTTGTTTGTTTGTTTGTTTGTTTGTTTGTTTGTTTGTTTGTTTGTTTGTTTGTTTGTTTGTTTGTTTGTTTGTTTGTTTGTTTGTTTGTTTGTTTGTTTGTTTGTTTGTTTGTTTGTTTGTTTGTTTGTTTGTTTGTTTGTTTGTTTGTTTGTTTGTTTGTTTGTTTGTTTGTTTGTTTGTTTGTTTGTTTGTTTGTTTGTTTGTTTGTTTGGTTGGTTGGTTGGTTGGTTGGTTGGTTGGTTTGTTTGTTTGTTTGTTTGTTTGTTTGTTTGTTTGTTTGTTTGTTTGTTTGATGCAAACAATGTGGTAGTGGTCTGACGTTTCGACCCTAGCAGAGTCTTTCTCGAAGGCTATGATTTACTAATTATTTATTCACTGGCACAAAATTTACAAGTATGGCCTAGAGGCCCCCTTTATAAAAAAGAAAGTAACTTTTCACAGTTGAAAGTTTGATATATATTTGATGCCTCTTAGAAAAATTCGGCATATGTGGAGTAGGGGTTTCGTTAGGCCATTAATAATAAGGGGTGTGGCAGGATATTACGCCCCCCCCCCCCCCTGTGTGGCGAACTTTGTACAAACTACTTCTAATAGTGTCCTATTTTTAAACATCCTTTTGTGTTATTTCCGTAAAATCCACAGCGGATCAATTTCCCTGCGACACCGGCTTCAAAATGAACGTCAGAATGTTGTTTTTTGGAGGATGAATAACCGTCACTTTAAATTTCGTCCTTCAAAAGGACCACCATAGACTTTGTTGCTTTCGCCATTGAAGTCCAAATTTCCAAACAGTGCGCCCTCAATAGACTGCTCATGCGAGGGAAGTTTCGCTCAGGGGCCTATACGTTAAAATTTCGGTGACTTTCTCAAATTCATACCACAGCAGTACATACACTTTAATATAGTTCATACAAAAAGTGACGTAAGCTCTAGAAACTCGGAACAAATGTTATTGTCTTTGTTTACCGATTGTGTATTTTTTACAAAGTGGTTTAATTTATTAAAATGTTGCTACTATTGCTCCTTGGTTCTGTTGGTCGCCAGTCTCAAAGTAATAATGACTCAATTTTATTGAATTGTTGTTTGCTTTTATTTATTCTTGAAACGGAAAATTGTGCTCCTGATCAACTTCTATTATTCTCTTTTTTCCCTTCTTTTTTCATTATTTATTTCTGTTATTTTTGTTGGTGTGGTATCCAAAAGGTAAACTACAAAAAAAAACTGTAATTATTTGTTTTCTGTTTGATAGGATATCCGATGTTGTGGCTTGACATAAAGCAAATATTATTTGTGTTGATATAATTGTCAATTTGCACAAAATATTCCAAACCATGCCAATATGAAGTTTTTTTAGCGTGTAATGACCCATTATTCACTGCAACACGACACAAAATAAGGCCGTATCCGAATTGGCACCTACAGCTACGGCTACGACTGTTGGACAGGGTGTTGCGAAGGACGTCCTATACATCGACGCATGATGAAGTGGAAATCTAGCCGTAGTCGTAGCTGTAGCCGCCAACAGGAGACTTTTGGGACGCTTGGTAGCAGCAGACTTACCAGGTAAAATCCATTGTTCTCGGTAATGTGCGCATGCCCAGAACTACGTAAATAATGACAACTTACCTGGTTGGTCTGCTGCCACCTAGCGTTCCAAAAGTCTCCCATTCGGACACGGTCTAACACACACACAGCGTTAGTCTTGGAACAAGCGTATAGAAGGGCCCTCTTTTAGGGTCATGAGATTGGTTTAACCAAAGAGCAAGTTTAACTATTGTTAACGCTCACAGGGAACTTATTACTATGGTATTATTTGTAGCTACTGTTGTTGTAACAAGTTTAACATGCACCTTACAGACATTTTGTAATCAAGATATATAGACCCCCAAGTTAACAACCCTTAACCTATATGAGTATGTTATTGGAACAAAATGGTCAAAGACGTATAATATTATATAAATGTAAAAAATTATGATATTAATTTCCTATTTAAAAACAAAACAGTTGATTGATGTAGATATAATGATGTTTGTATCCAGCATTCGAAACTATAAAATGGACACGTTGCATTGGAACTGGAAGATTTTGAAATAATGATCGACACAAGTGATTACACATTATTGTAGCTTTCCTTTACTTCATTAGATAAAGTCCTAATAGTTATTTATAGAACAAACATTTTTACTAACCAAACTAGCAGAGCGTGTTGATTCATGTGTGCGGATCGCTATAATCTGCTTTTCAAACAAATTTACAGCTCTGTTCATTTCTTAATACACAATGGTCAAGTGTGGTTGTGCAGTGACGTACTTACGGCATGCGCAAAGAGGTTGAGTGTAAACGCCTCTTGTCATGTCATGTCAGGGCGCTTAAAGGCACTGGACACCTTTGGTAACTGTCAAGAAGACCAGTCGTCTCACTTGGTGTATCTCAACATATGCATAAAATAGCAAACCTGTGAAAATTTGAGCTGAATATTGGTCGTTGGGAGATAATAATTAAAGAAAAAACACCCTTGTCGCACCATGGTCACACGAAGTTGTGTGCTTTCAGATGTTGATTTCGAGACCTCAAAAGGTGCTTGATTGAGGTCTCTAAATCAATATTTGAGTGAGAAATTACTTCATACTAAAAAACTACGTTATATTGCTTCAGAGGGAGCTGTTTCTCACAATGTTTTATACTATCAGTAGCTCTCCATTGCTCGTGACCAAGTAAATTTGTATGCTAACAAAATTGTTTCGAGTAATTTACCAATATTGCCCGCCGCATTTAAAACACGTTATCATTTTCCGCTTCTGTCTTGTCCACTCTGCGCTGAGCTACGAAAACGGCTGTTGGTAACCAGCGATGCGACCATACCCTGTACGTTAGTTTCAATGTAAATTTTCTAACGTACGCTTTTTATAAACCAAATAAGCCAAATTCAATGCAACGTGTCCCTTTCTTTAAAGGGACACGTTGCCATTTTGTGGAGTCACAGTTTTGACTCAACAAAATGGCCGACCGTGTAATAGTTCGCAAAGTAAAACGAAAACCGTGCAACTTCGAGACATATTTCTTTGGGTCATTGTTTTTCAAACCATATGCAAACGATTTCAAATGCTTTTTTAGACCAACTCGCCCGATCCAAGGCAACGTGTCCCTTTAGGTCAGACAGTATGTAAGCTGTTGGATGAGTATTCACCGGTTATTATGCATAAGTATGAATGTGTTATGAGCTACGGGTTTGTTAATAAATTAATTGTAAATCACTGTCCATTTTTATTGGCTTCGTGCAAATTGAGATTATTTTTGCTAAAAACCAGAGTTGAATATTTGTCGATTGTACTTAAAATATGTATATGAAGGGCAGCAAGTCTTAAACCACAAAAAACGTACTTAAAAGTGTTTTAGAAATAAGAATTAGTGTTCAAACCAAGTTTTGAATTGATGTAAGTCTGGATAGGCCAAGATATTGTAATTATACCGTGTTTAATACCTCCCTGTTCAATAACAACAATAAAAAGGCTTTGTCAAAAAGGGAAAAAACTCATATCAAATGGAAACAGTGTGGAGTGTTCTGTATTACAGTGGCTGACATTTCAAGGAGAGACAGATGATGGAATTGAGTACGTGCTTGGCAACAGACAAACACAGGATAGAGTAAAATGGATAATTGGTGACTAGGCTTTGCTCCAGCATGGCAGTGAAATCGGCTAGGCAGGCAGTCAGACAGACGGACAGACAGACAGATTGCCTTTATCAATTATTCCTCTAAGTTTGTCTTAGACTGCACCAAGCAAAGAGCACGGCCGTCCCGGACCCACGGTCGTTAAGGCGCGCTCGCATGAACCATCTTTGAAAGATTTGCCCCCCCCCCCCCCTGATGGTTTGGTCAGGACCCGCGCTTGAAAGTAACGACGTCCGTGTAAAACAATCATAACAACACTTGAAATCGAAAAGAACATTTCGAATTAACATATCAGAATAAAATCAGCAACTTACTTCAATTATTATACGCCACTCTCTCAATTTTGAAGACTTTCATATTGGAGGAAACCCATCTGCAATTCAAGTAAATCTACAGGATACCGTACTTGTCTGACCAAAGATAATTATGCAAAGATGACGTCTGTTAGCTCAGTATAACTTTATCCGACAGGCCAAATGGAAGATGAGGCAGGCCTATCAGCTATACAAATATTCTAGGCCTAATCACCTTAGCCTTCATTGTGTTGCACATTCCGAATTAGCTCATGCGAGACATCCATCCACATACTTCGGATGAGTTTAGGTGGGTCAACGGCCTTCTAAGCCCCTCTGAAAGATTCATTGAAAAATACTTCTGCTAACTTTACTGAAACAGCATATCTTTGGACTGACCCCTCAGAGGCAAGCCAAGATGCTATTCTATGTTGAATAGTTATCACCTACGAATTGCGATTGGATAATGAATATTTGCTCGATCGTCCTCGATCGTCCCTCGACCTCTCCCCCCGTACCAATATCTTACGTGAATTCGCCCCGAAATTCCGATTGGATAGTGAATATTTCATCTCGGTCTCTACCATCGGTCGTCCTCGGTCGGCCCTTTCCTACCAATATATCACGAATATTATTACGAATGCTGACCAACGCTTGCCAATAATATGCCTTTACGAACGTTGCCAACACTAATTTTACGCACGCTTTACCAACGTCCATGGCTTACCAATGCTTACGAAAATTTACTGCGAATGACCGTCTTCACAACATTAGCTGAAATTTTGAAAGCACCCAAGTTGACCGATCTTCGTAAGGAGGTGGAAAATAACTTGTGAACGTTCCGAATTGGTTAACAACGCATACGAAGACCTGGCGAATGTTGCGAAGTTTGAGCAATATTGTCAAACACATTCGCCATGTGAGAGCAGCATAAACTGACCGGTTGTCTTTTTCAATAATTTTAGTGATGAGAAGACGGGACATGTTTTCATGAGATCTGCATGATTGCAAGGTCTCTGAGACGATGGTGGTATGGGTATTTGAGGCCTGGCATAAGGCGCTATATAAATACTCTTTATTATTATTATTTTTATTTTCATTGGCTTAAAGGCAGTGGACACTATTGGTAATTACTCAAAAAAATTATTAGGATAACACTTTTCTTGGTGACGAGTCATGGGGAGAGGTTGATGATATAAAACATTGTGAGGAACGGCTCCCTTTGAAGTGCCATAGTTTTCGCGAAAGAAGTAGTTTTCACGAATAGGCACGCCTATCTCTTCACGAACTAAACGGGAATGGTTTTTGGTCGTTCCTTATTCATGAGACAGAATCCAGGGACTTTGTCTGGGTTGGATAGGTTTGAAATAATAATAATAATAATAATAATAGATGTTAAATTTGCATCGGGGATAAAGAATATTAATTTTGGTTTTTACCCATACACCGATGTGTGGTAGCACTGTATACTCAGTACTTTCCCGAGTCCTGTGAAAACATATCACAGGCATGTTACTCGGGTGGGATTCGATAGGTTTGATTTGTTAAGGTTCAAAAGTCGCCTACGACATTCTCAGTGCTAATAGTGTTCATAGGTTTTGGAGGTACGTCGGCCGGTCGACCACGTCAGAGCCAATGAAGAGCTCTCCCTTGGCAGCTACACCCACAATTTACATACACAACGAACGTTGCAGAGGTTTCCTTTATTCATTACAGCAGGGTGAATATTCATGTGTCGGCCTCTGTGATGACGAAACCCCCGGTGTGCTCGTGGCATACCAAGTAACACAAACAGTGCAGGACTGTCTCAACTCACATTGGCTGTTCACTTGGTATGTCACGAGCACACAGTCTATTCATTCGCCTTTAAATAGCGCGGGTAAGATTCAGGTGTTTCGTCATCGCAGAGGCCGATACATGAATATTCACCCTGCTGTAGTGAATTGGGGGTGTAGCTGCCCAGCAGGGAGAGCTGTTCATTGGCTCTGACGTGGTCGACCGGCCGACGTACCTCCAAAACATATGAACACTAATTCAACGTCTAAAGGTTTCATATGTAAGTCAGCCAGCGCCGAGTAAGACGTCAAATCTGCCAGATCGAGAGACGCTATTTCACCAGGGTTACATAAAACTTCCATCAATTTCAAGGTATGTTTTCATTTTGATAATTTCCTCTTGATCCTTTAATGTTTTATTTAATTGAGTTTGTTGGTTGATTATGAGGGTTCGACTGCTACGTCCTGCTCACTATCAAAACGATGCTTAATGGACACGATACGTTTGCAAACTGATTCTTGTTTAAATCTGAAATATTTCTCGAGTTGATTTGTCAGCATCAATAATCCTTTATATTCATTACGTCTTATCTCGTTGTAGCAACATCATAAAAGTTTTCATATCCTGCCACCAATGTTTTACTAATTTATTTTTAAGTGACACAAATATCTAAAATTGCACTAATTAGATACTACTTTATTTCATAACGAACACAGACGTAGAGGCACAAAACGGACCATTTTTCTTCATCTCTTCAAGGTTTCGTTCGTCATAAATATTTCGAACAAAAATACTTGCAAGTGAATTTTGTAGAAGTAAAGATGTCTATTTAACCATTTATGGTATACCCAAGAATTGTCATTGATATCCTAAAACCAGGCAAATAAAGCTGAGTGAGTAGACCACTAACCATGGAGGTAGCCATGCACTAACCAAAGTCTACCCAAACCCTGAAAAGCTTGCAATCGAAATTACTTTTTTTTTATCAATCTGATTTTTTGTTTTATCTTTGCAGGGAGATGAGGTTAAAAAAACACATACTTTAACCCGACTTTAACAAACCGACATTTGAAAAAATACGTCTTTAGGTTTCATAAAGCTTTTGGTTTTTACATTAATTTTTACATTTTACATTTACATTCAAGCCATGAATGAACCGAAGCATACCCCTACACAAGGTTTTTATGTAATTTGTTTAAATGATTTGCAATTCTCATGTGTTTTTTTACGAGATTAATTATTTTATTAAGAATTCATTGAATTGAAAATATGGCCATATACTGCATATCTCCTTCCACTTTGAAGTTTATTGCCAGAAAGTTCCGAAAACCAAATCGTCTGTGAATCGATGCGAGAAAGCATCCAGTGACTTTATTCTTTTTTGGATGTGCTTTAGATCTTGACGCTAAAACTAAGTATTGTAAAAAGTCGCCTCATACTGACAGTTTAACATTCCTTCTTAACAAATATATTGTCTCGTTGGAATTTCCTCGAGAATTGGCTTAATTTAGTGGATTTTCTCTGGCCAAGCTTCATAGACAGAAAAGTTAATTGAATTGTTACATGTAGAAGTGACCGACCACGTCAGTACTTCAAACTGGCGATATAATGATGTTGGAAGAAACAGTGTGTGATACTGTAATCAAATTGAAACTTTTAAATCAGCCGTTCTCTACCTGTATGGTATTATAGACTATTGGATTTTAAGATTGGTTAACATTGTACTACCGTCCCCATTTTGTAAAGGCATACATATATAGGAAACGTTGTATTTATATAACTTGGGATGGTTTCGTTTCAGATGATTTACAAGTTGATGCTGGTTTTGACCATGGTGTCCATGACAACAGCTTTCTGGGACATGGGTCCAGCTGACCCATTTGATTGTCCGAAATTGTACAGTTGGTCGTTTTCGCGTAAGTACACAACTTTTGGTCTCGATCCGCACATGAAAGTCACGACGGAAGTGCAAAACAATCATAACGACTTTAGAAATGTGAAGAGAACATTTCGGAGAAACACATCAGGGGGAAAAATCACACATTTACTTAATTAATATACACCAGTATTTCAATTACAATGAGTTTCCATAATGGTGGAAGGTCTTGTATCTGCACTTCAGGTAGTAACCATTACAAAGAAGAATGGTGCTTGTTCAGACAGAATGGTGCTTAAAGCTCATACATAATGGCGCTTATAGTTCTACAGAATTGTGCTTATAGTTAACAAAGATTGGTGATTATAGTTAATACAAAATGGTGATTAGAGTTCATATGGAATGGTGACTATAGTTAACACAGAATGGTGATTATAGTTCCATACAGATAGTTCATACAGAACGGTGATTATAGTTAATACGGAATGGTGATTATAGTTAAATTTTTACAGAATGGTGATTATAGTTAATACAGAATGGTGATTATAGTTAACTTTATACAGAATGGTGATTATATACAAATATAACATTGTTTAAGGGTGACTAGTCGATATTAGCTCCCCGAGGTATTGGAAGTTGACAAACTAGTTCCCGAGGCGAAGCCGAGGGAACTAGTTTGTCAACTTCCAAAACCGAGGGGAGCTCATCGACTAGTCACCCGAAATAAATCATGTTACATTTGTTTTACTATACTTCATACATATTCAGCTACCGGAACATGAGTTTTGAGCAAGATGATAACTGTGAAATAAAAGACACATGATTTAGTTTGTTCATGAGTTGGATGTCGCTAGAGAGAGCGCTGTTCGTGCGTATGTACAAAGCAGTACGACGATCGTAAAGCGCATGACAAGTAGAATAGCACCCGGGGATGACGTCGCACAATGGTAATGCGCATGACAAGTAGAATAGCTCCCGGGGAGCTATTACTTGTCACGCGCATTAACACTTGCGTGAATAGGTTTCAGGTTTCAGGTTTCAGGTATATTTTTCATACCATGTGTACATGTGCAATGTAAGGGAAAAACTAAATAAAGAACTTTATAACAGTATGGGAAGGTCGCAGACATAAAGCCTAGGCTTGTACAGGGTCTGGCCTCTACAAAAAGAACACATATAAATAGTTAGATACAATCATGAGTTTTTGAAAATAGATAAATAAGCAATATTGAATATGAAGTTTATTTATTGAATAATTTAATTTAATAATTATTCATAACCTGACAAGAAATTAAATTTAAAAGAAAAATAACCATCTAATACTTAACAATTTTATTAATATTTAATCATTATGGCAATTTAAGTAAGTGCTTCTTACAAATTCTAATTGAAGTTAGTGGGCATGAAGATCGAATTTTATTCCAAAGAAGAGAACCTGATATCTTACAGTTGAAAGGTGATGAGTTGCCCTAACTTTACTTAGATGTTTATCTGAAGCCCTAGTGTTGTAGGTATGAATGTCAGTGTTCCTTACAAACAGATTTCTAATATTCAACAGTAGAGATACATTTTTTTCAAAGTTATACATTAAAGGCAGTGGACACTTTTGGTAATTACTCAAAATAATTATTAGCATTAAACCTTTCTTGGTGACGAGTAATGGGGAGAGGTTTATGGTATAAAACATTGTGAGAAACGGCTCCCTCTGAAGTGCCATAGTTTTCGAGAATTTGATTTTGAGACCTCAAGTTTAGAACTTGAGGTCTCGAAATCAACCATCTAAACGCACACAACTTCGTGTGATAAGGGTGTTTTTTCTTTCATTCTTATCTTGCAAGTTCGATGACCGATTGAGCTCAAATTTTCACAGGTTTGTTATTTTATGCATATGTTGAGATACACCAACAGTAAAGGCTAGTCTTTGACAATTACCAATAGTGTCCACTGCCTTTAAACCACATGTGGTATTTATAGAGATCAAATACAGATTAGGTGTTGAATTTGACGAAAAGCGGTCCAGAGTGATCTCTGGGGCCAGACCCATTAATCAATCTTAAGGATTTCTTTTGTACAACAAACAACTTATCAAGGAATGTTTTGTGGGTGTTACCCCAGGCAAGTATACAATACTGTAGACATGATAATGTATTATAAATGGAAAGCAAAAAATAAGAAGGAACATAATGTTTAAGCTTTCTAATGATGCCAAGGTTGCGGGAAATTAATGTGAGAACTTTCTGACAATGATTTTTCCATGTAAGGTTATCGTCACTGACGACACCCAAGAATGTACATGAATTTACCTGTTCAATAACATTATTATTGAGGCGAATATTTACGTTTTTATCTACAGATTTATTTGTAAAAACCATCGCATGTGTTTTCTTTAAGTTCAAGGATAATCTATTACACGTAAACCACTCACAAACGTAACCTAATTCAGTATTAATAAGGGTAACTGCGTCTTTTAATTTTTTTCCACTATAGAAAATGTTTGTATCATCTGCACATAGGATAAATTTCAGAAGTTGGGTAGAATTACAGATGTCATTAACATAAATAAGAAATACTCACGTGCGCGCTTTGTAATTAGCAAAATTAACACTTGGCACGTGATGATGAATGGACCAATGAGAATTCGACTCTCAGTCTTGAATATGTATGAGGTATAGTAATAGTTCGTACACAATGGTGCTTTGTTAACAAGTGCCTTCACAGAATAAGAAATTCAGACTCGCTGCACGTCAGATTCTTTTCAGTTGGCATCTCGACACGCATCGTTTGATTGTCTCTCTTTGGTTTACGGTTTATTAACGATGTTGATTTTTCTGTTTGTTTGATCCGCAGGATACAGTATTTGTCTGACAAAAGACAAATATGAGAAAACTGATTCGGCGTCTGCCCAAACCTACTGTAAAAGTATTGGTTTGTCGCTCTGTTCCCTGGGCCAGATGACTAACGCTTGGCTGAAAAACTACTATGACCCACGCTGGGGCATGTACGACAAGACGGGTCGTGATGCCAGAGTTACTCCTTGCGAAGAAAAGTACATAAAGGCCGGTGAATGTTACTCCACCGGTAGGATTTTGTTCAAAACTGTCATGATGATCCCGAACACTCCCCGTCCTAGCGCTAAGCTACCCGCTTACTGCTGTAAATAGTCAAATAGATAAACTAACAGTAAAAACAAAACCATAACATTATTCGGTTGAGTGTTCAGGCTATATAACGCCAAACAATTAGGCCCTATTGTTCCTCTACTCATTTTGCCATTTTAAACCCTACAACAGTTCTATCGATGCAACATGCATGGGGCCCATTTAGCAGTATTATCTACTTTTAAGTAGGTACTTGGAATAAACTAACAAAATATCATTATATTGACTACTTCGACGCAAATCAAACGAGTATTTCAGCATAACGTATAAAATATAAAGAAAGTATGGGGATAAAACCATGAGGCCTATTGTTAACCAGATATTAATTGGAAAGCCACTACCCCCGAAATGTCTTTGTTTTAATATTCCTCAGCTTCTCCAAACTGCATCAGGGTTATTTAATTTCGGATCGTTTCTTTTGAAACAGCGCCAACAATGTTTGATGATAAACCAGTTGTGTACATTTAAAAAAAAACACACACAATTGCTAGTTACGCACAAAAGGGACACCATAGTGAATAGTGTAGGTCATTATTAGAAAATACATGTTTTCACATAAAACAAACAACAACAACAACAACAACAAAAACAACAAATATAGAAAACACAAAACCATATAAGTTTCTACAAACCTTGAAGCCATGCCTGGTCCAAGCTGTTGGATTAAAAGAGCATGACTTCTTCATCCAATCCTGGATGCATCTGAGTGATATGCAAAATTATTTAAACGTACTGGACTATTGTCTTATTCACCTTGTTTATCAATCAACAAAATCGATTGGATTACAAAAGTAAATAAAAACTTTAAGGACTAATAACATTTTGTTATATTTAGTTTATTTATTAATCAATATAACCATGCGATGTCAGCCAGTTTCAAGCTTATCAATTAGATACTAAACTCTGATATTCAGTACAAAGTATTTCTGCCTTGAATCTTTGACCAAATCTGATTATCTAATTTCTATTTTTCTACTTACAATGTATTTTATAGAACCAATCGTAGTTTAGTAATGCATGAATAAAATCAACAAAATGTGTTCTGATGTTGGTACTTTTTGTGTTTTGTTTGATATTCAATCATGCGAACTGTTTTTATAGTAAATATGAACTGCTGCCTTTTAAACCTCAACGCAACCTCCAGTCTTTAATATCCTTTGGATGAGTGTGAGTTGTCAACAACCTCCAAGCACTATTATAAAGATTGCTTTACAACGATTTCGAAGATTAGATGAGGCTAGAAGCTAAACCCATTGTACTCATTCAATCTTTCTCTATGTGGAATTAAATAGTTCTGACATTTCAAAATAGTTCATGCGAGACCGAATCTGGGGACCATAGTCTATTATGTCCTTTGGATGTGATTTGGATGTGTTTGAGTGGTCATCAACCACTATTGACCCTGTCTTTATCGGCAAGGATGAATACAGGTCCCTGCTGGCTGATCCAGTGATTCCATTGGATACAATGATATTAGATGAAGGTGCGTCCATAATGCCCACAACAGTACACTGATGTCACGTCCACAATAGAATTTGACTGCGTATCAATGGATGCGTTCGTTTAGTTGAATTCAATATGGCAATATAATATACTTCATATCCTCCTTCCACTTTGAAGTTTAAACATGAAAGCTCATTATTGCCCCCAAAAGTTTCAACTACCCAGAAGAGAAATTTGACTCCCATAAATGGCCGACCGTGTTAGTCGACGAGGTAAAAGGAAAACCGTGCAATTTCGAGGTATGTCTGTGTGGTTCATTGTATACTTCTTTTACAACATCTTTCTAACCTATGTATTTGATAACAAACGGTTACAAACCCTTTTATAAAGACCAACTCGACCGATCCAAGGCAATGTGTTCCTTTAAACATGAAACTTGTTCTGAAACGATTAACGTAAAAACAGATACAAGTCTGCAAGACGTATATGTATGTTAATAGTCTCATATCCATGCAGTTTACCCAGCGGTTTTATTAACCATCAACTTTTGTTAGAGACGATCCTCATAAAAGTTGAATCTAATGCAATTTATTATTCTGCCTGGAAGTGAAAAAGGACCAACCATTTCAGATTGTGTCCATATACTCTGGTGAAAGAAATTGATGATTTTATCAAATAAAATTTCTAAATGGTATTCTTAGATCATTGACCCCCAGATGGCCGAGTGATATAACGGTGAATAAAAACCAACAGTTTAATTATTAGAGGTTTACAACTCTTGGTTGTAGTGAAAAAGATCTGACATTCACATAAACAACATCAACTGACTGTGTAGACCAATTCAACCGTAACTAGATACGTTCTTAATCTGAACAAACGGATGTCCACTTATTCTCGTTGTGATTTGGAAATCCCTCAACACAGATTATATAACCAAATCGTCTGTGTTTCGATGCGAGGAAGCACTCCAGGGACTTTAGTACCCTTTGTTAGATGAGCTTTTTAAGATTACTCTAAATAATTCTGAGAATTATGCAACATTGCACAATGTTAATTGATGGACATCCACAACACAGATTATACCAAATCGTCTGTGATTCAACGCGAGGAAGCACCCAGGGACATTGAACACGTTGCCTTGGATCGGTCGAGTTGGTCTTTGAAAAGCGTGTTGAACCGTTTGTTATAAAATTGAAAGATAGGGGGACATCGTTAAAGGAACACGTTGCCTTGGATCGGACGAGTTTGTCCATAAAAAGCGTTTGTTACCCTTTTTTATAAAATGCATATGGTTGGAAAGATGTTTTAAAAGTAGAATACAATGATCCACACAAGTTTGCCTCGAAATTGCGTGGTTTTCCTTTTACTGTAAGAACTAACACGGTCGGCCATTTATGGGAATCAAAAATTTGACTATCCTAAATGGCCGACGGTGTTAGTCGACGAGGTAAAAGGAAAACCGTGCAATTTCGAGGCATGTTTGTGTTGATCATTGTATTTTACTTTTACAACATCTTTCTACCCATATGCATTTTATAAAAAACGGTTACAAACGCTTTTCAAAGACCAACTCGACCGATCCAAGGCAACGTGTTCCTTTAAGCCCGGTTTATTTAAACGTACTGTGGTGGATTTCACAAAGAGTTAGGACTATAGTCTTATCTCGAGTTACTAGTCCTAACTTAGGACTAGCTGTACATTTTTGATATCTCTTAGGACTAGTCCTAAGTTAGGACTAGTCCTTACTCTTTGTGAAATCGACCCCAGGACTATTGTCTTTTTTTACCTTGTTTATCAAACAAAATCGAATAAGCAAATAAAAAGTGTGTGGACCAATAACATTTTGATATTTTAGTTTATTAGTTTCTTCAAAATAACCATTCGATGTCAGTTAATTTCAAGCTTTTAGTTATTGTTCTCTAAACTCTTATATTCAGTACAAAGTAACTCTTTGTGGAATCTTTGTCACAATCTAGTGGATTCTCTTTCTTGCATTGTCGTTTTTTCTGCTTACAATACATTTTCTTGTACCCTTTGTAGTTTAGTGATGCATAAACAAAATCGACAAGTTTGTTCTTATGTTGGTACTTATTGTGGTTTGCTTTAAAATTCAAGCGTACGGCTGTTTTAAAACTCTTTTGCAATTAAAGGATAGTCTTGGCGGGGTAGTTAAGTTGAACTGCTGACTTTTAAACCTCAGCGCAACCTCTAGTCTTTAATGTCCTTCGGATGAGTTTGAGTTGTCAACAACCTCTAACCACCATAGAAAGATTGCTGACTAAACCGATTTCGACTGAACAAAAGGAGGATAAAAGACAATGTTAAGCTAAACCCATTGCACTCATTCAATCTATCTCAGTGTGGGGGGAGAGTTCCCTTTCAAAATAGTTCATGCGAGACAGAATCTAGGGACAATAATGTCCTTTGGGTGAGTTTGATTTGTACTAAACCTATTTTAAAGAGTTCTCCTTTAAAGGTATCTCGTTGTCCAGTTCTGGACGTTCTTTATTCAAGTAGGGAGCTTTCGTATCACGACGGCCGGAGGAGCGAGGAGACGGCGAATAATTTCAAGCGTATTTTTTTTTTCAGGGAATATAATAATAATATCGAAGTCTTACACTGTAAAAAAATTGGGTTAAAAAAATGCCCAACTTTTTACCCATTTAAGGGCGAATAGTGACCTCCTCCAATTTTTGGGCAAAGTATTACCCATCAAAGTTGGGCGCTCTGACTGCCAAATAATTGGGTAATATTTCATCATCAATAGTTGGGTATATTTTGGTAACCAACAGTTGGGTAATTCTTTGTTTACCCATTTTCTGGAAATTGAATAATTATCAATTACCCACTTATTGGGCGATGATTTTATTCATGATCTAGTTAAAATGTTTAACCATTTCCGGTGTTATCCAACAAAGTGGTGAATGTTTTTAACCCTTTGATTTACAGTATCTCCTGTGATACGTCATACAACCAGGCATATAAAATATATATTTTCCACGATGGCAAACGGTGGTGAGTTGTGACCTTGGCATCTCTCTCAAAATCGTGAGGGTGCTCAGTAATTTGTAGATGCTTTGGAAGGTTAGTTTTTAACTAAATAAAGTTTGTTTCCTGTTCAGTTGTTGTACACAGTCGTGACAGTTGCAGCGCAAGCAATGCAGTGATAGTTCCATGCATGTATTTCATACACAAAGCAACACAACAACCACGCATACACGCCACAACCGGCGTTGCACATAATGGCATGATAAAACTGAAACCATCACAGTAGTGTCAATGTGTTGCTCGCTCTGCAATTGTCACGACTATATGTACGACTGACTAGAAAACACAACTTCATATTTAGTTAAAAACTCACCTTCAAACTGGATCTATATCCACTGGACAACCCCGCTCGTCACAGCCACTCCTCCACTCGCCATGTTGGAAAATATCTTTGTTCTACTGTTTAATGCCCAACTTTTTGGCAACTCTTTAATCGTAGTGCGCATGATCGGACGATTTTGACCAACTAATGTGCATAATTTTAACCAACAATCGAGATTAATTAAAATTACCAAAAAGTTGCCCAATAAATAAGCAAAAGTGTAACCAACAGTTATGATGAATTCAGATTACGAAATATTTTCCCAACACTTGCCCAACTTTTGTTCCGCTTTTTAAACAAAGAATGGGCAAACAAAATGTTTGCCCAACAAGACCAATTATTTGTTTTGTTGGGCAATTATCGACCAATAATTGTTGAAGTTACTTTGCCCAACAAATGATTTGACCAACGTTTTTGCAGTGTATACAGCGCACATCTACCAAACATACCCAAGGTCTTTTGTTTCTTATTCAATCATACGATTGTTTTAAATCTGTATTGCATGTAAAGGTATACCTTTTAGTAACAATTTCATGCCTCGATATGTTAGGCTGATTACTGGGCATGTTTTAATAATATTATTTGTTGATTGAAATATAATTATTTGGCGACAACATCCAACAAAAAAAGAAACGCATACGACGGGGTTTTAAAAATTAAATTGCCGACTTTTAAACTTCAGCGCAACTCAGCTTGAAGAGTTCCTGTCATATTTCCGTATAATGTGCCATAATTTCACCGGACCCTATAGCGGGCCCGGACCACATGCCGTAAAGGTTTCATCTAGAATTGAATTTGTCTTCATAAGCGACGAGCGTGATTCGGGGTAGACTTGACTCAAGTCCCAATCCCGTGAAAATCTCAGAAAACTATTGTTTTGTGATGTTCTGCATTCCCCAACCTGTTCTTGGGACCACAATAGCTACATTTTGACGGCGGTGAGTATGCTTTATAGGGACCTCCTGCACGACAACGGGACTTGAGTCAAGTCTAGATTCTGGGTTGAGGGATGCATTTTTGCTAGGTTGGCTTATCGACTGGACTAAGTTTAAAGTTACCTGGAAGTGGTATTTTTTCAAAATAAAGCTTTTGTCACTAATATATGTGTTTTGATGAGTGGAATGTGAATAAACAGTTAACTAAGGTTTTAAAAAACCAGTTCTTATGTTATTTACAAATTTAAGAGTAGACCCCGACCCGAGAGGGCGCTGTTCTTGACGTCAATCGAGGCAGACTTTGCCTGTAATGCGTAGAGTAAACACAATTGCAAAGTACATGTACGGACCAAGTCGTGAGTTTGTACGTTTCAAAAAAAAAAACACTTTTTGAAATGTACCAATGTATAACCGGGTCAGCCCCATACCCAGTGCCCTGCTTGTGAAGTGGGTCACTTGGGGGCGACCCGAGGTGCATGACGCTCTTGTCAGCAGGGGCTCGCCCGATGGATGCGCTTAAAAGTCACGTGCTGGTTTTAGATGAAAACAAAAATGGCTAATGGCTGCCCCAATGACAAAACCCGCGTATGTACGCCCGGCCGATTTAGGTATTTAATTTTATAACACCCTTTCAAGTATTCTGCCTGCTCGTTGGTTTAGAGCGCGTCACATGACATGTCTTAGTTTTGCTAGACGACGGCCGTGTGATAGGGCGTCGGTTTGCCGTGCGCTAGTCCGAAGACTAGCACACGGCGTGCAATACCCAGACGTCCGTTGCGTGTACGAGGATGATAAATTAATAGTCTGTTACCATTTCGGATTGCACGACACTACATGCAGCACAGTAAAAGTTTTTGCAATCTGTATTCGCGTCGTCCGTGGATTGTAGCATTCAGGTCTGTAACTTAATAATAATAGTACAGTATTTAGAGAAATGTTTGGGGTGTTATAAAACAAACACTGACTGCTTTTTACTCGTGCAATTGTTAAAAACTAAGACTCCCTCGGTGATCCCCGTAGCGTGATCCGGGGATCACCTCGGGAGTCATAGTTTTAACCATAGCACTCGAAGCAGTCAATATTGGTATACTATGGTTGTTCTCGGGTCGTGTTCTCATCGTTCGGGCGTGCGAACAGCGCACTTGGGCCAAGAAAAGACCGTCCGAACTCGGCCGCGGCCTCTGAAGTAATGTGTTTATGGACAAATATGCTCTCCAGAGAATAAGGAATTTCACGTGTTTCACATAAAATGAAACAAGTTGAACTGAATTGATTTGAATGCGGCCGTATTGAACATCACTTGCAGCTTTTAAATTTTGGAAATGAAGGCTCAAACTTATTACAAAAAAACTTTTTCCGAAATTACTCAGAAAGCTGTTCTGAAGCACAGAAGAAGGAAAACGCTCATAAAAGTTGGGTTCAAAACAACTTTCTTTCCACCTTGAAAGAAAGAACTGTGGTGAAAGAATAGGGTTTTGTATCCGATTATTCGCCTGACATCGCTGACATTTGTACGGCAAGCTTTAATTCGTATAGGTTTGCAACTAAAAGTCAGTCTGAAAACTGATACTCTTTCCGAACGAAAAAGCAATCAGACCAAATCACACCTGGCATTCATTGTGGAGTAGATATCACCCCCCCCCCCCCCAATAAAAAACAAATTAATCGTTTGTGATTCAAAGCGAGGCGGCATCAGGGATTTTATGTCAATATTGTGGAGTGGAAATTTACAACACAGTTTATATAACTAAATCGTCTGTGATTCGATGCGAGACATCATTCAGGGATTTTACCCTTTGTTGGATGAGCTTAAGATCTTGAAAGCTAACACCAAGTATTGTAAAGGGTAATCTCAGGCTGACAGTTTAACATTCCTATTTCAACAATACTGTTCATTTAGCTTCATTATTGTAAAGAGGAAGATTGTCCACTATTATCTCTAGAATGGGAGACTTTTTGAGAGCTCTGCCACTAGAGGGCAGCAGACCTACCAGGTAAGGGTGCTCAACTCCTATAGCAAACAATGGTAAATGCTAAAAATTCAAAAATACTCAAAAAATATTTAGAAGTCTCTCAGCCTCTTGAAAATTAAATCAGATACATTGTCATACAACTAAACTTCAGATTTCTTCTCAATTTTTGGTAGGTCAGCATTTTGGAATTTTTGCTAATTACCCTAGAACTCATGCACACCGCTTGTTTTCCTTGGGGAACTCGTGTCCAGTACGTCCTGTTCCAGAACGGTTTGGTTTATGCTGGCAATGTGTTAAGAAAAACAAAATACAGTTTGGCTAAATCTAAAATACAAAATCAAAAACACTCAAAACACAAGGTATTTGCTGTCAGTGACCGTCACTCATGCTTCTCCTATTCCTAAGTTGTTGACATTATCTGGTGAAGAGCGCCCTCTCTTGGTGATTGGCAGATAGTCCAAAGTTTCCCATTCCACAATAGTTGTTTATTTCTCAACAGGTTGCACATAATCCTCGGTCTTCACACTTCTTGTCATAAAAGCCACCACAAACATTCCCAGGCTTTTACCTCAATGTCCCCAGTACTGACCATTATTTTGTTGACCAGTTAAACCATTTTCTTGGAGATGGGGGTCACTAATATTGTATTGTATCAATTTTATTTTAACCGGAACAAACCCCTTACCCTAGGGAATGGGTTACAGCAATAACAAATATTGGAGTAACAATTAAGAAAAATGTAGTTTTAACTTATTTAAAAAGTGACTGTTTAGTAGGCCTTATTATTTTAAAATCCTATCCAGAATCTCTGTAGCGAAAATTATGCTGCCAAAAAAAAAAAAATATTTTTTAAAAACGACGGCCTTTTAGTCTAACGATATGCAATAGGCCCCTACGTCAAATACACTACTTTGGGGTGTAGGACCTCACTAGACGTAGTATGCATAAAGTGAGTGTATCGACAAGATCTGGTAATTGAATACACTTGTTATAAACGCCTCTTAACTTTCCTAGATCCAATATCTAGAGCAAACACCCGGTGTCCCGGAGATTCGGACCCCCAATGGGAAATTAACATGTGCTGTAGGAGGATGACTAAAAAGAGGGCGCTATCAGAAGAAGTTTGTACACAGTTTGCCTTATGGGGGACCGAATCTCCGGGGCCGGCCGGCGGGGAGGGGGGGGGGGGGGGAGAATCTCCTGCCACATTGGAACCCGCGTTCATTCGTTCGTTCTCGTAATTTGAACTAATGCGCCACACCTAACATGGCATTCTATAGGGTGCTTATTTACTACATGACCGAAAAGGGTGAGCCGTGTTTTTTTTTATTTATTTTTTTATTTACTACATGACCGAAAAGGGTGAGCCGTGTTGGGAGGCAGACCTTGTTGGTATAGTATGGTCCATTGGACTCAGTTTTTTAAAGATGCTATGTCAGATTTTTGGCCGATTTGACCCAAAAATGTTGATGTAAAATTAAATTTGTATTTTGATGGAGGTCGAGAAAGTTACAAGCTTTCATTTGAGCCATTGCTCGAAAAAGTCCGCCAATTATTAGTAACAGTGAAATAAAGTGCTCAAAATTAGTCTTTGTCAGGATCCCGACAATATATCACGTGACCGATTCTTATGTGTTTTATAAGAATTGTTTAAATTTTTGTCATGGTTCCTGACCATTAAAAGTAAAAGTTAAACTTTTTTTCGTAAGAGTGGGTGATACTCTTTGAAATACCATTCACTCAAACAAATCTATTTTTTAATGTTTGGGGCCAAACATCTGACATAGCATCTTTAATGTGTCTTTTTAGACATAAAAAGCACACACGTTTGTGCACCCCTGGTGTTTTTTGTGTGTATATGTGAGAATACTAGTCTTTGAACACATTGGTGCGTTCAATATCCAATCGTATGTAGCAGGGTAGGCCTATCCACAATAAACAGTGGAAAGTCGAGAGCACATGGGAAACTGTGTGAATAAAACGACAGTTTTTAATCTTCGAATAATATAATAAATTTCCCTTACTTTTGCTACGTAAACATTAGTCATTCTTCTAGGTAAATCAGAATTATGGTTTTTACTTTCTGGACATAATGTTCAATGGTGATGAGATCATTAGGAACACCAAATTAATTCAACAAGTCAAAAAATGGCGGTGTCTACCTCCATGTTTACTTATACTCGTTCTTCCATTCTGATAAGAGGAAACCGGTGCCAGATACTCCTTTTCTAAAACGTTTTGTTGTAAAGATGACGCTGCTTTAGCCTGAACCTCTGATGTCACACTTCGAGGCTTGTGAATATTGCAAGAGAGTGACCTCTAGCCTAGCCTAGGTCAATCCCCGGTCCATTTTATTTGCATCTTAGGCCGTGTCCGAATTGGCGACTTCGGCTACAGCTACGGCTATAGGGCGCGCGCGTCTGCTATTCTTCAACACTGACAGACGCGCTGATCTAGCCGTAGCTGTAGCCAAAGTCGCCAATTCGGACACGGCCTTACACATAGGGTGTGTTCGATTAGCTTGCCTGCTGGGTCAACCCTGCGGTGCTCACTCGGGTGAGCCCCTGACAAGAGCTAATCTAACGAACACACTCGCCCTCTCGTGGTGTTGTCATGCACATCGGGTCACCCCCAAGAGTGTGTCACTCTACAAGCAGGGCACTGGGGGCTGACCATGGCCCAATTTCATAGCGCTGCTTAACGGTAAGCAAATTTGCGTACTTACTGTAACAGATTTGCTTAAGCGTATTTCACAGGTTAGCAAAAAAATTGGGCGGCCATATTGCGTGTTTACCGTGGATTTCGATGTGACGTCATTTATTTTCGTGCGGTAAGCACCGGAAGGTTAGCATGCCTTTTCGTGTGCTTACGGTTAGCAGCGCTATGAAATAGAAATTGCAAAGTAAGCACAAAATCGGCCGCTAAGCAGCGCTATGAAATTGGGCCCTGGGTGAGCCCCTGGAGTGACGTCAAAGCTATTCGAACGCACCGGGGGCATAGATATAGAATATAGTACTAAAAAGTCACGTGCTGGTGGTAACGCACAGAAAATGAACATTGGAGATAGGCCTTAAACCACTATGGATGCGCTAAAAGTCACGTGCTGGTAGAAGATGAACGTTAAAGATAGGCGAATGGCTGCCCCCATGCCAGAACCCGCGTATGTACGTACGCGCAGCCGATCTATGTATTATATTATTCTATAGCTATGACCGGGGGCAGTCCAGGGTCGATCCAGGGAAGCTAAAACGAACGCACCCATTGATTCATACGCAGGAGGCCGCAAGTGCAGATGCCAATAAGCGTCACCTCGGATCAATCAAAACACATAGAAAACTTAGGTCACTACACGTTTATCCACTGACATCAGAACATCCAACGAAATCACTGGCTCTGAAAAAGCAACCTGTCTGTATCGTGCGGTTTAAAGACAGGGCACTAGTGCAAGTCTAACGTGGCTAAGAACGGTTTCGGGTTGCTAGCGACAGAGGGCGCTAATACTCCCCTTGAACTTTGATCTATTTATTGACTAGCGGGCATTTTTAGATTGGAACGTGAACCGATCACTCGTGTTTGTTTTTGCACGACTTTGTCACGTGAACTTGATGGAAGACTAGTGGTGACTGTGTGTGGTTATTTCATCATACTGTTGAGTTGCAAATTTGTGGAAAGGGATTATGTATAATTTCACGACTTCGTTAGAAAGGGAGCACTCTATTCTTTTGGTAAGTACCGGCCAGATCACGGAACCTTTTTTCAAGGCAGGTTATTTTTGTGTAGTTGTGGAATGTGCATCTGTCTTTTCGCACCTGTGTAAAGGTGTACACTTGTTTGACATCCTGCCTGTGTATTTTAGCATAGCATTAGCATAGCTTTTATCTTAGCATTTATAAGTTTCATTTGTCATTAAAGATTCATTTGTTTCGTGTCAACATCATTCAATACAAAGTGTGATAACATTGCTCAGTTAAACTTACACTGTATTCAATTCAATTCACATTTATTTTTCATTTTGAACATGATAATTAAAATTGATAATTCTCTATTTGTTCAGCGTCTTGGTCTATAATGCCTGGGATATATAGATAGCAGTGGCGTAACTAGACATTTTCATTTGGTGGGGCAAGTGGGGGCAAAGATTAAATTTTTTTTGGGGGGGGGGGGGCCAAAGAAGTGCAAGATTATTATTAAATATGTTAACTGATATATAGTTGATACACACCAATGCAGTTCTAAAACAGTCTATAGTCAGCATGTAACAAAAGATTGCGAAAACAACAAAATCTTAGAGAACATGTCATTTTGTATAAGATAAAACTTTTTGACTGTATAAAAGGATTAAATTACCAACTGCGGTCAACAAGTACCAATTTAGAGTTGTACACGGTATTCTCAACTAGGCTTTGTGGGTGTGTAAATACCCAAAACATAATAATATTAGGCCAAGTAAAAATAGAAAAATAGAAATGTTTAGCGTCCCCGCCCGCTTCCTTTTTACAGGACACCTCTTTTTTTTTCTTAAGTTTTTTTTATGCACATTTTTTTTTCTTTTTTTCTTTGAAAAAGGGTTATTTTAAATGATCTCAGCAAAAAAAAAAAAAAATCTGAATGTCTTGTCTGAATGCCTTGACCAAACTGTTTCATTAATGTTTTGTGTATTTCAGCAGCAGAAAAAAAACAGTTGATATTTGACATTCATGGCGACCATCTTGAAATAAAAAATAAAAAGCCCCTCCTCCTTCCTTATTTTTGAGAAACCCAGACACTAAACATGTTTCTTTTTTTACTCGGCCTTATTGTAACAAGTGTAAGCCAAAAATACAGGATCGAAATTGTGGGTGTTTAATAATCACATTTTAGTTACGAAACGGATATTTAAAAATAATAGGCCTACCTCTCAATTGCACCGCTTGCTTCAAAGGAGAAGAAATGGTCTAAGCAACCTTTTTCGCTGGCCATTTTTGTGCTGTAGTAAATTTCTCTGTAGTGCATCTGACCATGGAGGTAGAAATTTCTACCTCCATGATCTGACTTTGTGTTTACGGAGCAATTGGTCCGCGTTCAGACCACCACGTATTTAACAGAACTTTGTCACATCCTGCACTCTCTGTAACCGCAAAACCACAACAAACATTTACATCCAATACGATCGCGCGCGCGTTTCCACGCATTTTTCATGTTATAGTCCACATAGGGCCTACTGATAATGAATAAAAGTTTTCCGTTTTACGGCAGCATTTCATGCAGCCTTAAACGATTTATATATAAGGCCTATAAGAATATACTTATCTCTGATTTCATATGGGGGGGCAAGAGGGGGGGGGGGCAAGGGTTCTGAGCGGGAGGCGCCGGCCCCCCCCCCTGCCCCCCCTCTGGTTACGCCACTGATAGATAGATAGATATATATATAGGAGCCACAAGTGCAGATGCCAAGCGTCACCTCGGACCAATCAAAACACATAGAAAACTTACGTCACTGCACGTTTATCCACTGACATCAGTACATTCAACGAAATCACTGGCTCTGAAAAAGCAACCTGTCTGTATCTTGCGGTTTAAAGACAGGGCACTAGTGCAAGCGACAGAGGGCGCTAATACTCCCCTTGAGCTTTGATATATTTATTGACTAGCGGGCATTTTTAGATTGGAACGTGAACCAAACCCTTGTGTTTGTTTTTGTGCACGACTTTGTCACGTGAACTTGATGGAAGACCAGTGGTGACTGTGTGGGTGTGGTTATTTCATCATACTGTTGAACTGCAAATTTGTGGAAAGGGATTTTGTATAATTTCACGACTTCGTTAGAAAGGGAGCACTCTATTCTTTTGGTAAGTACCGGCCAGATCCCGTAACATTTTTTTTTAAGGCAAGTTATTTTTTGTAGTTGTGGAATGTGCATCTGTCCTTTCGCACATGTGTAAAGGGTGTACACTTGTTTGACTTCCTGCCTGTGTATTTTAGCATTAGCATAGCTTTTATCTTAGCATATAAGTTTCATTTGTCATTAAAGATTCATTTGTTTCGTGTCAACATCATTCAATACAAAGTGTGATAACATTGCTCAGTTAAACATACACTGTAACACCGACCCCCGCCCCCATACCCGTAACTAGTACAAATGAAAACTTGCTCTGGTTTTTGAAAAATAAGTAAATAATTTAAATTACATTAACATGTAGGAAAAGAGGAGAAGCAAATGTGTTTTGTTCCCATTTCCTATAAAGACACCGACAAAAGAAATCACCGTTTCACAGGGCCAAGGCTCTGTGCTTCACTGGTTTATATTATAGTCGCTCAGTGCATAAATTAACCTCACAGTGTAAGCTTGCTGGTCATGTTTTGCTTTGTATACTCACGAATTGTTCCATAGTTTAAAGGCAGTGGACACTACTAGTAATTACTCAAAATAATTATTAGCATAGAACCTTTCTTGGTGACGAGTAATGGAGAAAGGTTGATAATGTAAAACGTTGTGAGAAACGGCTGTGTCTGAAGTGACATAGTTTTCGAGAAAGAAATAACTTTCCACGAATTTGATTTCGAGACCTCAGATTTTGAATTTGAGGTCTCGAAATCAACCATCTTAAATCACACAACTTCATGTGACAAGGGTGTTTTTTCTTTCTTTATCTCACAACTTCGACGACCAATTGAGCTCAAATTTTCACAGGTTTGTTATTTTATGCACATGTTGGGATACACCAAAATAAGAAGACTGGTCTTTGACAATTTACAATAGTGTCCAGTGTCTTTTAAGTGTGTGGAGTACTACATGTGTATTTTATGCCAGCTCTGTGGTTAAGCTAGTAAAGTTATTTATAGGCCTATGTATAGATTTTATTCACAGTCATTTCTATGTCTCTGCCGAACAGTCAGTAAAATTATATGTATTTCATGCAGGCATATCTCCATTACAGGGTAAGAAATCACTACAAACATTAATTTTACTAGTCGGTATTTTACAGTACAATTCTGGTGGAGTCTTTAATTTGCCAATTTGCTCGATTTTGACAGCAACATGTGTCCCAACTTGATGTTCTTTTTTTTTAGATTGGGGTGATTGGTGGTCTTCGTCAGGTCGTACGGCTTTGTGAATGGGCTATTAGTAATAGACCGATTCATTTACACAATGCATTTCACCCTAGCATGGCCGCGCCGACATTACTGGGTCGCGGCAGCGCCATAAATGCTTTGTAATCGCATTCAATTCAATTCACGTTTATTTTTCATTTTGAACATGATAATTAAAATTGATAATTCTCTATTTGTTCAGCGACTTGGTCTAGTGCTTATGGATAGATAGATAGATAGATAGATAGATAGATAGATAGATAGATAAAATGGTTTATTAAAAAACTGTCCTCGCAGCTCAAAGGCTGAATTACAACAATTTTACATAAATTTAAAATTTAAAATTAAATAGAAGACAAATTGGTTAAAACAAAAAAATAAAAAAAATATGTGAAACAGTTAAGCCACTCCCCTAATTTTACACATTGAAAATTGCACATTAAAATTGAATGAATTTTACTCAAAAATGGACTAGGATATGTGCGCTTTATAAGAACTTTGTATTATTAAAAAAAAAAAAAAAAGTTAACAATAAGTATAATTGTGAAAATATGGATACCACATAATTTAACAGTAATAAAATGTATAGAAGTGTCAAAGATAATATCGAGTGTAATGCTAGCCAATTTAGATTGGGAAAAGATTAAGCTATTGCCTTTGTATATTTCACTTTGACACGCAATGACTAAGAAAAGTCAAGGACACAAGGCTTCACCCTGACCTCATCATGCACTCAATCTATACTGGGTTTTTTATTTTTTATATTGTTTATTTTTATAATACATTTGTTTATGGACAGCCAGATGCTGAGGATCTGAGGAAGGGTGTCATGTGCTGGTAACCTCTCCCATTTGCCATCACCTTTTTTAAAGTATATTTTGTAGTATAATAATATTTCCAGTCATTGACACACTGTGTACATTCTGAGCACAAAGTCTTCCCTTACAAAGTTACTCCTTTTATAATCAATTTTGAGGTCTCGACATCAAATTCGTTGAAAATTACTTCTTTCTCGAAAACTATGTTACTTAAAAAGAAGCCGTTTTTCACAATGTTTTATATAGGTTTTCTCGGTCAAATTCGGCAAATGAGCAGTCAATTTCTTTTTCATGCGTTCGAATTAAAACTGTTTTGCATCTCCAGTTGTTACTGCGTTTCAAATTCAGAATTCGGCCGTTCAATTTCGTTTTGAGTCGAGTCAAACTCCCTTAGCACTCTGTTAAATTTTGCGTATAGTCATTCTTTTTCGTGACAGTGACGCCTCAAGAAGCGTCTGTGAATTTGATTGCTGTTTTGATGAATTGTTAAATTAAATGATTATATTGTTAAATCGAAAACGTAAAAGTACATTTGACTAGTCTTAAAACGAAATCGAATGACCCTTTTCAGATAGCATTCAATTTCGTGCCAAATAGAATAAGCTGGTGGTTAAAGTGGCTGCTCGTTTTCCGAAATTGACCGAGAAAACCTATACCATCAACAACTCTCCATTGCTTGTTACCAAGTAAGTTTTTATGCTAACAACTATTTTGAGTCATTACTAGTAGTGTCCAGTGCCTTTAATGAACTACATGTTTTTGACCGTGTTGTTCACAGACTCGTCACTCGAACATTAATTAGAAGCAATGGCTACGAATACACAGAAAGGATCCCTTCCCGACTTCGCTCTTCAAATGGTCAACCAGGGAAGAATGATGTTGGAGTACGTGACTGAGCGTGTAGAGCAAGGGAATCCAGCAAACTTGCTTGATACAGCAGACCAGTATTGCTACGAGTTTGACCGTAAGATGATGCATGTTGGCGACAAAAAAGGTAGACATTAGAATCTTACAATTCTGACCAAACTTAAATATTCTTTGAAACTTGCGTGGTGTGGGCAAATAAGATGAAATAAGTACAACCATGTGAAAATCTCTTTTGTGGGAGTGTACTGGTCGAAACGTTTTTTTTCAGAGCCAACAATCTCACAAAAGAGATTTTTCACATGGTTGTACACACAAGTTTACTTTTTTTTTATAACACACCTCTTGCTTGGTCTGTATTCTGTTTGGCTGAAACGCGGTTACTGTGAACTAATAATATGAGGGAGGTTTAGCAAAAACGGGAACTTGAGAACGTTTTGTTGCAAAAATCTCACGTTTAAGCACTTGAAGTTACCACTTGTCATGTCAGTTACGTACGTGCAGACGTCATACGTGAGCGTGCCATAAGCCCGAAGTGGTGACGTCACGTAGAAAAGGCACAATTTTCTGACGTTCACGTTCACGTTTTTGCTCGCTACGTGCAGCTAAACCTCCCTACAGTCTAGTGATCGCGCGCGTGTTTTGCGGGAATAGTACCCATCGGGCATTAGTCTTTTAAATTAGTGACTGGTTACAGCGCCCTCTCTTGATGTGAACCGTGAGCAGCAACTGAAAAACTTCCTTTTGTTTTCTTTTTCGAAATGTCTTTTTTTATTTCACATTTTAAGCCCGAGTTGTGTTATGAAACGGCCTCTGGAACAGGTCCCTTTTCTGGCCACTCAAAGTCCCGCGGCTACCTCAATTGCCAGTCACTATGTGTATACTAGTTCTTTCTTATCTGACCAAACTTGTTGGAACTCGCACTCTAAAAACTATTTGTCAGGTTTGTCTTCTAAGCAAATAATTAGCAGGACACCAGTCACAAAATGTATGGCATTTTTGCTGTGCCTATTATTCTGTCCAGCGTAATTTTGTTGTCCATATACCTCTCTTTGTTTGTCTGTCTCACCCAGGGTTTTTGGCTGACAGAGGCCGATGCGGGGTAAAGCTCATTTTTAACAGGAATATTTTGTTGCAAACGAAGTTGAAACAACCGATCCTCAAATCAAGAGTTCGTTAAAAATGGTTAGGATTGAAATGGTATAGTTTAGAGCAGAAATTAAGATAACACTTAAAATGGTAAAAAGGGCAATTTTGACGACTTCACTTCCATTTGTATTAGTTCTTTCTTTTACGTTTTGAAAAAAACAAATTGTCATAGGTTTGTTATTTTATACATATGTTGAGATACACCAACTGTGAAGGCTAGTCTTTGACAATTACCAATAGTGTCCACTGTTTTTAAGCCGCACAAGAGGGGAAACCACACACAGCAATACATGCGGGCTATAGTACAAAAGAAAACTTTGGGCGATCCAAAAATTAAGATTGAATCGCCCGGCAGGCAACTGTAAACAAAACAAAATCAGGGAAACCTCTGCCACCCCTTGGGAAGTCATTTTATCAGAGAAAATGAAGATCTCAACTTAATTGTTTCAACAGGTGCAATCGTTCGTAAGATTATCCAGGACCTAGCTCCAATGACATGTTTGGAGTTGGGTACATACTGCGGCTATTCGGCCGTTCTCATGGCGAGTGTCTTGCCTAAAGGAAGCCGCTTCCTCACCGTCGAACCTTCAAAAGGAAATGTAGAAAATGCAGAAAAATTCATCCAACTAGCGGGTGCTGATGTGAGCGAGAAGGTAGGGTTTGACGGAAACAACAGTAGTAATAATTGGCTGGACTTACTCAGTTTGATGACACTTTAATGACTGGACAAAAACACACGTTAACTGGTCGCCATGTTGGGACATGTATTGTCATTAACTCAACATGTCAAATAGCTACATCATGCACATTCAACAATCGTAATGGGAAAAATGATTTCACTAATTCGTCCAATATTTACATTCATCGCCAAATCATTCGGCATTCTTCCGTTTACAAGGTGTTATACAGAATTTGTAGAGCTGGCAAAATAGTCGCATAGGCCTACATTGACTATGATTTGTGTGAACGACCAAATAGAACCATAAAGCCTAAATTTATCAAGTCTCCGCAAGAGTTGAACCACAGAGCCCCCCCCCCCCCCTGCTCCAGGTTGTGACACGTAGTCTATTAATTGCATGACCTCCATAACGTTATTGTCCAAAAACGTAAGTACGTAAATGTTGGCCTAATTTGTGTGATGCACCCGGAAGTATTTTTTCTGCACTCCGAAATTGCCACTGTCGTAGTGCTTTTTCCTAAATCGATTAAGAGCACTCTTTTAGGATTGCAATTTTTAATGTGCAGAAAAAAATGCCACTCGGAAGGGTCGACGCAAATGTTTGGAGCGCCCTTACGCGGAATACTACGGATTGCTGCTAATTCTCTCTCAAAAAATGTTATATTCTTTTCAAATAAAAATTGCCTTGACGTCAGTAACATTGAAAGTATAAATAAGAAATGTTACACTATGCCTACTATGCAAACTACATAGCATTACGTCATGTAAACGAATATAATATCGAAGTCTTATAAAGCGCACGCATCTACCAAACAAGGTACTCAAGGCGCTGAGTATATACAAACTTTCAGAAAGATAGGGTTTTATTGAAGTGATGAATTCTGAGCACCAATTATGTAGCACCTAAGGCTTTACAAGGATTGCGCATACAGCAGCCGCAGCCAGGAACACCGGGGCGAACCCATTCTCTTTTCGATAAAGTGCACTGGGTTCTTTTAAATACGTTACACAACACATGGGACCAACGGCTTTACGTCCCATCCGAAGGACGAAGCAATGGTTCCTAAATTTGAAGGAGTGTTTAAGTGTCTGAATTGCTTAAGGAGTGTCACGGCTATGGATTCGAACGCACACTCTGCTGATCAGAATCACCAGAGTTTGGATTCGGTACTCTTAACCGCTCGACCACGACACTTCCACTTCATTTTGTATAAAATCTATTAATTTATTATATCACACAGGTTAAAATTATCAACAAACAGTCAGATGAGGTAATCCCAAGCCTCCAAAGCGATTACTCCGTTGATACCCTGGACTTCGTCTTTATCGACCACTGGAAGAACTTATACGTACGGGACATCCAGCTTCTTGAGACCCATGGGCTCCTTAGGAAGGGCACGGTCATCTTAGCCGATAATATCATCTACCCAGGCGCTCCTGAGTATCTGGAATATGTGAAAGGATCAGAGAAGTATGACACTGAGGTCATAGTTTCCACCTTAGAATACTCTGATCGTGAAGATGCTCTGGCAAAATCTGTTTATCTTGGGTAGTCAAGGAAACAGATCAAGGATTGACCAATCTGGGCCCGACGTCACAGAGCTGCTTATTTTGAGGCAGAAAAAGTATCTGACCGCGCAACAAATTGTTACTTACCAGAATAGGGTTACCAACCATAGTACCATGGCATGCGTACAATTTGTTTCTGGTATCCTGCTAATTTCCGCTAAGCAGTAAATTGTTGAGCAATTTCCTGTTTAAGCAGCTCTATGAAATTGGGCACAGGGTTGGTAGATTGTAGCTTATGCTCAGCTTCTTTTTCTCTCGCTCAAAGCTTTGCCTATTTGGGGAATATGGAAGTTAAAACATTTAAATGCCTGAAATGGTTTCGATTTGAAAAATGTGCCCGATATTTTGTAACATTTTGTTCTCGAATATGAAAACAAGGGGAGGGATAGTATAATTATTAACTTGTTGTTAAACTGTTGCATTTCATGTTTCAAACAAATAAATGTTAATATAATATTTCAAATATTCATCAGAATACATCAAGGGAAACTCTTTTTGTCATGTAATTTTAATGTTAGTGTGAACAAAGACAGATTGGGTTGAATTGCATTTATGTAACATGTAGCAAAAGAGCTGCAATATAAACGGACACTTAGTACTGAAATACACAATAGATTTTTATTTAAATTAATTATATGAGTTTAAATTTGCTAAAAACAGTAGTATGGTTGCTCTGAAGGAACACCAACGATATAATTGACTTTCACACGAGCCGTTAAAGTCACCGTGAATTGTTGACGTGTATTTAGTTGTGTGTGTCCCTTCTAACTAGAATAGTCCAAGTATTAGAAACGCAATAATAGTAGTAATAATAACATTCAAGGCGCACATTTTGTGTGGATCATTATATCCTACTTTTGAAACATCTTTCATAACAAACGGTTTCAAACGCTTTTCATAGACAAACTTGCCCGATAGACTTGCCCGCTTTTCATAGACAAAATTTGGGAGAACTTTCCTTTTTAGTGGGTTCTTGAAACGGTCAGAATGATACTTAGAAGTCGACTTAAAAAAAACATGTGTATCGGCATTTTACTTTCACTATGTCGACATTTCTTCGATGAAATAACCAGAAAGTCGGCATCTTACTAAATGAGATATTGGGCTCAATCGGTCATCGAAGTTGCGATAAAATGATGAAAGAAAAAACACCCTTGTTGGACGAATTTGTGTGCTTTCAGAAAGGAATAAAAGACTTCTAGCTAGAAGTTATTTTAGTGAGAAATTACCTCTTTCTCAAAAACTACGTTACTTCAGAGGGAGTTGTTTCCCACAATGTTTTATAGTATCAACAGCTCTCCAATGCTCGTTACCAAGTCAGTTTTTAATTTTTGTTTTGAGTAACTACCAAACGTGTACCTTCCCTTAAAAGGTGTGGGTACTTTTAAAAAATGTCCATTAAACTCACAGGGTTTGAAAATAATGACAGTGGAAAGCTTCCCTTCAAATATTACTTACTGAGGTGCTGAAGTTTTTGAGAAATGAGTAAAACAATGTCATGACAAGACGTTTGTAAATGCTTAAAATAATGTTCGTCTCATGAGACCAAAGTTGTTTTCATGATATTGTTTCCCAAAAACTACAGCACCTCAGCACGTAATACTCTCAGGGAAGCTTTCTACTATCTTCAAACTGTGTAAGTTTAGTGTAAATCTGTGGACATCGTGTTTTTTGTGCTACAAAAATTACGAAGCTCTGGTAAAACGGCCCCTGGTTAAGCAACAAAAATATGCTTGTTTCATGCATTGCTGACCATTCAATTTTTCTTTCTGGTGTTCATCTGTTAGCTGTTTTATAATAGGAAATTACTTCCATTGTTTTATAAGCTCCCACCAATAGTCACCATGTCCTTCATCAAGTGCCAAATTTTTTAAATTATATGTTTTTCAAAAATTAAATTATAAACTTGCTAAGCACACAAACATTGGACAGGTGTACTTTTTTTAAAGTCCCTACGCAGTATCATTAGTTTACCATCCACATTCTTTATCAAAGATCGTACAAGCTAGCCTTATCAAATAGTTATTTCTTTGTCAGCAATAAATAGACAGTACTGATTACTGATACTTTAAATTATTGTTATGTTGAGTGCTTGTTGGAATGTCTTTAAACGCAACATTTTAAAAGTTGTTTCTCGTCCAATGCCCCCCCCCCCCTACACACACACCACAGTCGTGTTTGACCATTACGTTATGACATATTGTACTTCATTGAAACAATCCGTTTTGGTTTGGTATACAAAGGACTAGTGAGGACCCATGAAAATAATGTCGTATAATAATCAAACCTCTGAGTATTGGTTTAGTGTGGTTTCACACAGGGTCTCAACGGGTAAACTCAATACGACTCTACAGATGCACACAAAACAGTTCTGACTTACTACTGTTCTAAGACTTTATTCAAATAGACTCAAACCGATACAGACCTGACTTGGATCTGAACTAGAAACGCAGACGATATTCAAAACAACGTAATATAGAAAACAGACTCAAAAACAGAAAACAGACTCAAAAACAAATCTTAGTGTAAAAACAACAGTTTAGAAAACAGACCCCAGAGTAAAAAACAGACCCCTGTAAATAGAGAGTAACATAGAAAACAAGGGTTTAGAATACACATCATTATTACATTATCATAAACTGAGCTAAACACAGTACACCAGTAGTTCAAAGGTCAGTTTGTGAACAACCTTCACTGAGAGTCAAAACAAACCATAAAACAGTCACTTTTACTTATACATGACAAATTACTACAATGTTGGATAGTTGTTAGAGCTTTGTCCTTGTCATCAAAATCCAGGACTCGCACATGGATGTATGCATTACTACATGCACAAGGCCAACATAAACACATTGTGATGCTAATAGTTACAACTCTTTGAACTATGGTGCAGTGTGGTACAATAAACATTAACAACAATATTACCACAAAATAAAGCAATTTGATTTAACAAATCTCAATCAAAACCATTTCTCTCAAAGTAGAGTTTAACTGTAAACCACTTTAAAGGAACACGTTGCCTTGGATCGGACGAGTTGGTCAAAACAAAAGCGTTTGTAACCGTTTTTTATAAAATGCATATGGTT
Source organism: Asterias amurensis (assembly GCF_032118995.1). Classification (NCBI taxonomy): domain Eukaryota; kingdom Metazoa; phylum Echinodermata; class Asteroidea; order Forcipulatida; family Asteriidae; genus Asterias; species Asterias amurensis. The sequence continues at coordinate 7,120,198 of NC_092658.1, read as the reverse complement.
GGAAAGATGTTGTAAAAGTAGAATACAATGATCCACACAAGTTTGCCTCGAAATTGCGTGGTTTTCCTTCTACTGTGCGAACTAACATGGTCGGCCATTTATGGGAGTCAAAATTTTGACCCCCATAAATGGCCGACGTGTTAGTCGACAAGGTAAAAGGAAAACCACGCAATTTCGAGGCATGTTTGTGTGGATCATTGTATTCTACTTTTACAACATCTTTCTACCCATATGCATTTTATAAAAAACGGTTACAAACGCTTTTCAAAGACCAACTCGACCGGTCCAAGGCAACGTGTTCCTTTAATACAAGAAGTTAGAAGCTAACCTGAACACTTTCAGCCAATGCTTCTCTTTTTAACACATCATCATCAGCACGACCATACTCAGGCTGATATGGAAGCGATATAAGAATAAAATGGAGTAACTCTCAATACAATTGAAGCGTGAGACAACAAAACAATCAGTTCCATCTCAGTAAAACCTAACATTGTTTATCCTTATTGTAAGAAAGGTTAACATAAACACAGTCACAATATTCTAGATATTTGGATTGAACACAAGTTCCTTGAGGAAGAGTTATACATTTGTACTAGAATTAACTCACATTTAAACACAAGAAATACAACAAAATCAGTACAATAAACTCCAAAATAACTTACTGTTAAAACTACAACTTGAAACATCTAAGATCAAAACTCACCCTGAGCTATGGCATTGATGACCAAAATCTTCCATCTCACAGGTTTTCAATTCACCACTGTGCTCATCAATTCGGAATGGCTCCTGATCCTCTGTGCATCGCCTTTTAAACCCCTAACTTTACTAGTCACTGACGCTAGACCAATCTTCAATTGGTTAGTTTGAAAGTTCCCCTAATATGTATACAAGTAAGTTTGAATTGGATGTTTGCCATTGGTCACTACTAATCGCTGACAGAGAAATTTCTCCTTGTATCAATTTACCTCAACTTGACCCACAAAGTCACTGTAAAGGCCATGGCTCAGGACTAGCAGTCCTTGAGGGACACTAAACCTTTCCAATCGACCAAGAGAATATATAGCAATAAGGAAGTGGGTTTTCTCTGAAAATTCCCTTAAAACAATGAGTTTACATAGAAATTGCTCTAATAAGCTTGTCACTCCCTATTTCCATGCATTTAAGTCAACCTGGTGGGAACATATTAGGAAAAAGTCTCTAAGTAGTGTGTTTGTTTAGAAATCATTATGATTAACCTGCCTTCAGGTGGTCACTTTGTATTAGAATATTTTATATTTATGTTACCCTTGTGGAAACATGTGAATACAATGTATAATAACTTTTGGACAGCAGTTTTTGTACTCTTTTTGTGAGGATTTTAGATGGAGTCCTGAAATGAACTTCATCTTAAAAGCAAGGATTTAGTAAACTATATTGAGGGTAAATTCCATTTCCCGACAATAAAGAACCGACTCTTAGAGGACCTATTGCCCTATTGAAAAATGTCCTCGGAAGGTAGGACATACAAACCCACACACAGAACCCCCACCATCACCCCACATATTCTATGAGGTCTCGAAATCAAATTTGTGAAAAATTACCTCTTTCTCAAAAACTATGTTACTTCGCAGAGGGAGCCGTTTCTCACAATGTTTTTTCCTTTCAATAGCTCCCCGTTAATCGTTTTATGCTAATAATTATTTCGAGTTATAACCAACAGTGTCCACTGCCTTCAATGGCCTGACGTTTCGACCCAGCAGAGTCGCTCTCATGACATAACCGAACAGGTATACGTCTACTTGTTTTCTCATGACATAACCGAACAGGTATAATACGTCTACCTGTTCGTATGTGTTGTTTTGTGTTGTCATTTCGGCCCAAGTATTCTTCATTCAATTCAATTTAAAGTGCAAACTTCATGGGGGAAAGTTTCCGTATACTGCTAACACTTTTTACAAATTCGTTTTGAAATAAAAACAAAGTAGGCCTATCTCAATTTAGATATTCCTGTTATGTAAAAATGAGTGGAAAAGTAGTGGCAGGATACGGAAAGTTTTCCCTTCATTCCATATGAAGCAAGGAGTGAGGAAGACTTTGCAAGGGTCGAAACTTCCGGCAATTGTTTCCATATACCATTCTGATCTGTTTGGTTGGTAAGCAGTTTGCAATAGCTAGATCTTTCTTCTAAAGAAATATATGCATCAGTTCTTTTTGCAAAATCATCGGATGTAGTGATGAACAGCAATTGCTGGCTCTGTATGGAAGTCTAAATTGTAATTTGGCTCAACAACTGTTTAATTAGTGAACGATGTTTTCACACACATCTTAGTTAATTTTATAAATATGGCTGGCTTAGTCATGAAATGTGAAGGAGATTTTCACGTTTGAGATTTTCCAATATCGGCTTTAAAGCTAAAACGAACACAAAGAGCGATGGTTATTATCTGCCTCTGTGTCCCGTTATACTGCTCATACATGCTTCGACCATCTACGATCGATAAAGCATTGTGTTTGTGCAGTGGGGCTGGCTTATGGTTTGTAGCAACGCTAATGTGGTCTTCGCAAACACAGTCTGACCAAAAGACCAAGTAAATACCGGCAGGAAATGAGTCTTCCTGCCTTATCAAACTGAATGAAAAAGTGCAAGAAGTTGTGGTTCTGACAAATAGATGAATAAATCATGAACCGCTGATGAGGAATTCTGCTGACATGCAAGACAACTCAGAAGACGGTTATAATAAATGGAGGTGATCTGCCAAGAAAAGTGGTGAGTCATGATGCTGGACAACTCGTCTCTTCAATTTGTTTTCTAAGTAGTCTCCATGCCTAGACCGTTGATGTAAGCCCCCTACAGGGAGCGTGAGAGCAAATTTCTTGCAGCCATATTTTGAGAACTACACATTAGCTTGCGTATTAGAAGTACGGTAGCTATTGAATAATAAACCAGTGTCGTTATTTATAATAATATTTGACGAGTGGATAAATTGCATTACGTAATCACATTTCATCTATCAGCGTGTGGGATGGTACATGTATACTAGCTTTGTGTTTGGTCGGCAGCAAGGACGAGATGTTGGTCCTCCATGATACTGTGGATCAATAGGTTGTCAAATAATGGCTTGTCAGCATTCTGGAACCATGTACGTTTCGTATCACTAAAAATGGACGAAGTGACCCGACACATTCTACAGATGTCAAATGTTTCTTCAATGGTTCTTTAGATTTCATATTAAATTTATTTAACAACATTTTACCCTAATTTTGTATCAAGTAGCCTAAATAATCGGTTTGTTTTTATGTATACATAGTCTATTTGTAGTACAATGACTTTAATAGCAGACTCAACCTTATCCGTATTAATATTTATGCTGACAATTGACCCTATATCATAGCATGGAGGTAGGATTCATAGCATTTCTGAAAGGCTAATTAACAACTCAACATAATAATGAGATCATAGTTTGTTAATTTAAGTCTCATTTGTTTTTGTATTTTAAAAATTGCAGAAAATCGCTTCGTTCCTTTATCGGACGATTCAAGTGTACAACTTGACACATCAACAAAATGGAATCCAATAGCGATTCCCGTGAGGGGTCATCCATCAATGACCTCAACGAACAAATGGACCAAATCCCCCTGGTGGACATACCTCCGGAACGGCTGGAACCCTCCCAGCAAAGTGACACAGAACCCTTTCGTAGACACCGCAGTAAAGACCCTGTCCGTCAACTCCTACCGCATAAAACCAGCACAGTTGGTCCGGCTGAAACAGAGTCATGGCAACCAAGAGTATCGACGAAGAAGACTGGAAGCAAACGGAGGCAAATGTCTAATACTTTGCTCTTCCAACAAACAGACAGGCAGAATATGCTCAAGGAACCTGTGGTTTCAGCAGAGACTGGAGACAAATTTTCTTCTCCAAGGGATTCAGCTTATGAACCGGTCAGTTGTAAAATGATCGTTTCTAGTTCTTGGGTTATCCTTTAAGTCACCTGGAAATAGATTTTGTTTTCTTTCAAACATAAGAGTATATGCTTATGAACAATAAAACAATTTTTTTAGTAATTGTTTGTCACGATTTATATGTTTAAAAAATATATAAAGTTTGGGAGGCTGACTCCGCTTACCCCTTTTGTGACGTCAATTGAGGCAGACTTTGCCTGCAATGCGTATAGTAAACACACGTGCAAAGTACATGTACGACCAAGTTGTGAGTTGATACATTTCAAAAGGTGTTTTTTTTTTTGAAACTCACGACTTGGTCCGTACATGTCTTTTGCAATTGTGTTTACTCTACGCATTACAGGCAAAGTCTGCCTCGATTGACGTCACGAACAGCGCCCACTCGGGTCGGGGTCTACTCTTAAATTTGTAAATAACATAAGAACTGATTTTTTAAAACCTTAGTTAACTGTTTATTCACATTCCACTCATCAAAACACAAATATTAGTGACAAAAGCTTTATTCTGAACAAATACCACTTCCAGGTGACTTTAAAAAAAAAGTGAATTTGCTGAGAAAAATCATCTTTCTATACTTTAATTTAAATAATATCAAATATCATTAGTATACCTTTACCCAACTTGGGTTATATTAAGACGACGTATTTTCATTTACGAACCTTTTTCTTCTCGAACATCTTCATTTAATTATCAAGGTTTTTTGTTCAGATTTTTTTGTTTATAGATGAAGGTTTAATGAGTATGCTTTACTGTTTGGGTCAGTGAATTTTTTTTTCTCAATTGTTGGTTTAGCAAAGTCTTTTAGATCAATGAAGTTTTTTTCTCAATTGTTAGTTCACAAAAATCTTCATTGATCATTATAATATGAAGATGTTTTACTGCATTTGGGTCAATAATTTTTTTTCTCAATTGTTGGTTCATAAACATCTGCATTGACCATCACGCTAACATTTTCTACCGCATTTGAGTCAATGAAGGTTTTTTTTCAAATTTGATGGTTTTTACAAATCTTCATTGATCATTGAATGACGATGTTTTACTGCAGTCAATTGAATTGTTTTGTTTTTTTCTCAATTGTTGGTTTATACAATTCTTCATGTATCATTAAATGAAGATGTTTTACCACACTTGGGACATAAGATGACCTATTTCCATTTACAAATCTTTGCTTTTTAAAACATCCTCATTTAATGATCAAATTGAAGTGAAAAATTGATGATGTTTTTGTTCGTATTGGTTTATGGAAATCTAAGATGGCGGACATCTTTATTTATTGATCAAAACAATGTCGGTTATTTGATGTTTTATTTGTCAATTATTGTTTTGTAGAAATCTGAGAGAGCGGCCATCGTCAATCAACTAAACAAGAAAGGGTTTTCTGCTCTCCATTTGGCTGCTCAGAGTAACAATCTCGAAGAAATGACGGAGCTTCTCGATAGTGACGCAGGTATAGTATGGAATCTTGAAGTTTAAGGCACTGGGTTGGATTTCACAAAGAGTTAAGACTAGTCTTATCTCTAGTTAGGATGCATTACTCGTCCTAACTTAGGAATAGCCGTACGTTTTTCATATCTCCTAAAACCTGAAACGTGTATTTCATATTCTACTTGTCATCTTGCGGTCCCGTCGCTATTGTGCAAGAAGCATCACCAGGGCACCCTCTTATTCTTATATATAACTCTAAGTACCAAACACACAATGAAAACACAGCAATCATGCCCAATATCAGACACCAGCAGAGGAAAGTGGGTCAATGAACCAAAGCCTAGCATACTCTGCCTAGCATACTCTGCCTAGCATACACTTAGACACAGTATGACAGCTCAAACCCATCAAAGCAAACCCTAACAACCCCCAGAACTAGATCTGTCATTGAAAAGGCTCCTATCATTTCTTTCAGTTTTTAACCTTGGACGTACCTCGTCATATACCACACACTGGGTACCAAGTTCAATTGTCATTGTTGCTTATTGTCTATTGTTATCAATTGCTGTCAGTCGTAATATTTTGCGAGCTTTCAATTGGATTTTTATTTAGCCCGTCTTTCACAATTATTAGCACCCTCTGGTCCAAGATAGCTGCGGTTGAATAGCAATAATTTCAAAAGATTTACAAAAATCAATTTACGTCGATCATTGGAAGCATGACTTTAAATAAAGGGGCATTTAACTTTAGTTTGATTCTTTGTCATTGTATGAGCGAGTCAGTAAAAAATGAAAATGCTGAAAATAATTTTGTTTAACGACATCTTTTCAAATACATATTTCCATAAATATATTTAATTTAGGCCTATTTATATATGAAATGTGCAAAGGATAAACTTTAGGCAAGTTGATGGAATGCTCAGATCTTCCATTGATACACTTTAAGAAACAGTTTTTTTAAATAATGTTTTATCTCAACCAGTCAAGTGACCGGTTCAATTAAATATAAAAGTTGAATTGCGACGCCAATACTGTCATCCAGCCTCTATCATTTTCTCACCGTTAGAAATAAGCGGATTTCAGTTTTCCAAGTTGAGTAACGTTTGTAGCTTATGTTTTTGTTTTTATGTTGACATGGTTTTTGTATATGTGGGACATGTTACTCAAAGACTTTTTTTATCCATTCCCTCACAGCCCTTTCCTTCCGCTATATTACCACATTTTAAATAGGTTTTATCTTGAAGACTATCGGAGCATACTGATCGAACCGTTATCCAACCACCGAGTCTCTTCAGAACCAGCACAACTCAAAAGAGATTTTCCCTCGGTGTTGCAAAACCTCACATTCAAAAACCAAAAGTACACTTTAAAAACCGAAACTATTCAAAAGAGATTTTCACTTGGTGCTGCAAAACCTCACATTCAAAACCAAAACTACACTCACAACCGAAACTATTCAAAAAAGATGTTCACTTGGTGTTACCATCACAAACCTCAACTCGTTCAATTTCTCCACACTGTCCACTGTTTGCAGATGTAGATATTACCTCTACAGAAGTGGGTTTAACTCCTCTTCACTTTGCTGCCCGGTATGGATGTACACAAGCCGTACGGGCTTTGATCAGCCACGGAGCAAACTGTGACGCATCTACGACTAACGGGCAGAGACCAATTCATCTGGCCGCAAGGAGGGGACTTGCTGACGTCATTGAGGTTTAAATGATACAATTATTGTAAAACGTATAATATATACTTTTTGTGGAATTAATGAAATTGATCAAAGTCAAATGTTGCCTAATTTGAATGAAAGGAAAGGACACTTGAACCCCCCCTTTACCAGGTACATCTATTAAAACAAATTGTAACATTCTTTTATTTCCTCAATTTGCAAAGACTTATATTGTGACAGAGGGTGTGAACCCCCCCTCTCCCTCTAAGAAAACAAGGGGGTTCCTGTACTTAAAAGGGAAGATACATGTTTGGTAATTGTCAAAGACTCTTCTCACTTGGTGTATCCCAATGTGAGCATAAAATAACACGCCTGTGAAAATTTGGGCTCAATTGGTCATCGAAGTTGCGAGAAAATGATGATAGAAAAAACAACTTTGTTAGACAAAATTGTGTGCTTTCAGATAGGAATAAAAGACTTCTGGCTAGAAGTCTTTTATTATTTTAGTGAGAAGTTACCTCTTTCTCAAAATCTATGCTACTTCAGAGGGAGCCGTTTCTCACAATGTTTTATACTATCAACAGCTCTCCAATGCTCGTTACCAAGTCAGATTTTAAGTTAATATTTGTTTTGAGTAATTCCCAAACGTGTACCTTCCCTTTAAACACTCTTTTCCTATCGTACAGAGGCATTCGCATGAGAGCACTGACATGGCTTAATTCTGAGATTTGTTTGTCTATTATCCAGGTTTTAATTGAAGCTGACAAAGGTCAAGTTAATGTTAGAAATAACGATCTGATAACACCGTTACACATGGTCGCCCTCAACGGCAACGAGGAGGCATTGCGGATGCTGGTGAGATTGTTGAATGGTTATGGTTTTAAAGAAAAGCACACTTGTTTTTAAAGATGCGTGTTTGTAAAAGTATAATTAATTCATAATTCGTATAAGTTATTGTTATTTCGTTTTAAAAATTGCAAATTTGACGGAATGAGGAATGACTATACCATTGTTTACCACATACATCAAACACTTAAAGTCACCTGGCAATAGAATTTTAATTTTTTCAAAGATAAGAGTATATGTTTAGTAACAATAAAAACATTTTTTAGTAATTGTTTGTAACGATTTATATTTAAAAAAAAGTTGTTTTGGGGGGTTGACTCCGCCTACTCGTTTGGGACGTCAATCATGCGTAGAGGGGACACGTGCAAAGTACATTCAAGTCCACGTCGTGAGTTTGTACGTTTCGAAAACAGTTTTTTTTCTTGCATTTTTCCGGCAATGCCGACCAAGTGTGTTGCTGCTGGATGCAGCAAAACAACTAAAGATGGGGCCAGTCTGCATGGCTGGTCAGACTCACAAGAGCAATAGTGCCTAGTGGTCTGGTCTACGTCTTTTTCAGCGCTGTGCAGCATTTTCTCTTCAAATATCACGCCTCGATTGATGTCACGAACAGTGCCCCTCGGGTCGGGGCCTACTCTTAAATTTGTAAATAAGATAAGAACTAGTTTTTTTTAGAACCTTAGTTAACTGTTTATTCACATTCCACTCATCAATACACATATAAGTGACAAAAAAAGCTTTATTTTGACAAAAAAACACTTCCAGGTGACTTTAAGTTAATCAGAAACTTTCCACAATGCATTGCACTGCTACAATCTATACATTTACTTCATCAGAATATGTTTGAAATTTTAGTGTTTTGTTTTATCCATAGATAACTTACAGCGCCAAAATCGACGTTAAAGACATCAATAACATCTCTCCAATCATGCTCTCAGTATCCTCTGGACATCTCGACATGACAGAGACAATCCTAAAAACAGGTACAACCACTGGATCACTGTGTCTTTCACCTTTAAGGAACACGTCGCCTTGGATCGGTCGAGTTGGTCTTTGAAAAGCGTTTGTAACCGTTTTTAATAACATGCTTATGGGTAGGAAGATGTTGTAAAAGTAGAATATAATGATCCACACAAACACATCTCGTAAATGCACGGTTTTCTTTTTACCTCGTCGACTAACACGGTCGGCCATTTACCCCCATAAAAATGGCCGACCGTGTTAGTTCACAAAGTAAAAGGAAAACCACGCAATTTTACGGCAAACTTTTACGGTTTTCTTTTTACCTCGTCGACTAACACGGTCGGCCATTTACCCCCATAAAAATGGCCGACCGTGTTAGTTCACAAAGTAAAAGGAAAACCACGCAATTTTACGGCAAATTTGTGTGGATCATTGTGTTCTACTTTTAAGACATCTTTCCAACCATATGCATTTTATAACGATGACTAGAGCAAGCTAGTCAAAACGTTGAGACCAACTCAGAACTGACTCCGCGGCAGTACAGTTATTACGATCCTATAAGTTAAAGTAGTAGTCCAGTCTAATTTCTATACCATCCGCCCTGGTAATAGTTAAAAAGCAGGACAGTTCTTTTCAGAACTGAGAAGTCTCCTGAACCTCCGATTATCTACTCCACGGCAGTAGAATAAAGCAAGACAGTTCCCTAAGAACAACTCTACCTGGCAAGTAGATACACACATGGTGTTACCGCAAACCAAATATACATTGAGTAAAACAATGTCATGAAAATTACTTTATTCTCAGTTTTAGCATGTAAAAACGTATTAACCATTGATGGTAGCATACCATACCTGGTTACTGCGTTTTTACATGCAAAATAATTTTCGTCTCACTGACAGACTGGGACGAACATTAATTTCGTGACATTGTTTAAACTTCCTAAAAACTACAGCACCTCAGCAAGTAATATTTTAAGGGAAGCTTTCTACCATCATTATCTTCAAACTGAGTAAGTTTAATGTAAATCTGTGGACATTATGTTTTGTGCTGAAAAAAGTACCCAAATCTTTTAAGATGAACACTTTCTTCACATACAGTCGTCCTTCCGATAGATTTTCTTGTCGGGGATTATCCAGCACAGCTGTCATGCTCCCTGGGCCTATTGCCAAAACGCTCTTAATATAACAATGGTTCAGTGTCTTGCTCAATGATACAAGTGTCAAGACCAGGACTCGGACCCACACTCTACTGATCAGAAACACAAGAGCTTGTGTCAAGTGCGTTGATGACACGTGCACGAGTGAAGGTCTATCATTGGCCGACGGTCGTGCGCAGCACGTACAAGCGTGCATTTTTTAATTGAGTCTTATCAAAGATGGCGGTGAATGACGTCGATGTGCAATCCATCTCCATGCAGTGGATGTTATAAAGGGTAAATTAAGGACACTGGACACCTCTGGTAATTGTCAAAGACCAGTCTTCTCACTTGGTGTATCTCAACACATGCATACAAATAACAAACCTGTGAAAATTTGAACTTTATTAGTCGTCGAAGTTGCGAGAGAATAATGGAAGAAATAGGCCCTTGTTGCACAAGTTGTGTGCTTTCAGGTGCTTGATTTCTAGACCTTAAAATCTAATTCTGAAGTCTCAAAATCAAACTCAAATATTTTAGTGAGAAATTACTTCTTTCCCAAAAACTACGTTACTTCAGAGGGAGCCGTTTGTCACAATGTTTTATACTATCAGCAGCTCTCCATTATTCGTTATGCCAAGTAAGGCTTCATGCTAATAATTATTTTTAGTAATTACCAAAAGTGTCCAGTGCCTTGAAGACACGTCAGAGGATATAATAGTAACATTTTTGTAATCTTTCTCTTTGTTCCAGCATCGTCTCAAGATTTGAGTACAAATGATATACTGGAAGATACCGACAACGAAGGGAACTCACTGCTGCATGCCGCCGCAAAAAACAGCCACACCAAGGTAGGCCTGGGTTCACCTATCTCTTCCCATCACCCAGCCTCGCTTGTGATTTTTAAACAAAATTTGAAGTTATTAAACAACCCAGACTAATTTGGGCAAGTGTATCATATTTTGGCAGTAATATCGGTCTATGAATCTTTTTTTTTTAACGAACCCTACTTTAAAAAAACCAAAAAAACTCAGCCCTGTTGTAGTCTTCTTTTCAACTGGTTGTGTTTTTAAAGCGTATGTTCTGGTTGTGTTCTGGACACGTCTCTTTTTTCAGGGATGCATGGAATTCACAGACATTAATGTCACCCAGATATTTGGAAATGTCTTTTTCGGTCGACCATATTTCGTAAAAGATATCATTATGTTGTTTTGCCCTTACACCGATTTCTATTAATGACTGAGTTTATCGGTGTAACCACACAATAGGTGAATTTGAGGTCTCCATTACCGATTGAGCTCAAATATTGACAGGTTTTTTAAATTTCATGTATATGTTTTAAGTGGGAAGACTGGTCATTGACAATTACCATTAGGGTCCAGTTTCTTTAACACTAGAGATTAACATTTTATTTTTACTAAGCATGTAGCATTTGAAACTTTGCATGGTGTGAGTATTCAGGTGAGGTTTGTCGTAGTTTGTAAATCTATTTTGTGAACTGCTGATTCTGAGAAGAACCCGTGGTTGGCAACTCGTCCTCTTGAAGACAGTCAGAGCATACTGATTGAAACGTTGAGTTATCAACCACCGGTTCGTCTTAGAACCAACACTACTCAAAAGAGTTTTTACACGTGGTGCTATACAACCACCAGGGCCCAATTTCATGGCTCTGCTTACCGTAAGCACAGAAAATGCACTTAAGGAAGCAGGGAACAACGGCTAGCGTATTTCATGGGTTATCAGCGAATTTTGGCTTCTGCGCGAACGGTACTCGACATTACTAGGCATTCTACGCTTATAAGGCTAGCGCAGAAATTCGGCGCTTGCACGTAAGCGGGAATCATGATCGTAAGTGTAGAATTCGGCAGTAAGCACAGCCATGAGATTGGGCCCTGGTGAAACTGTGAACCTCACACATGACCCCTTTTGCGTTTTTTTTTTTCTAATTAAATTTAAAAATCTCTTCACAGCTAGTGGAGTTTCTCCTGAGAAATGGTGCAAGCGTAGACGTGCAGAAAAACTCCCGACAGACCCCACTTCATCTCGCTGCAGTCATGGGTTTCGTTGATATGGCGGCAATAATGATTGAATACAGAGCAACAATTGAATGCCAAGATGATGAACTCATGACACCGCTACACAAGTATTTATCTTTAAAAAAATATTTATTTATTTATAAGAATTAATGTGAATCAGACTAACTTTATTAGAAGTGTAGCTGTTTTCGACAATATACAACATTTTGAGAATCACATCACTTCGGTTATGAGGTAAAAGGCAATGAATACTATTGGTAATTACTCAAAATAATTATTAGCATAAAACCTTACTTGGTAACGAGTAATGAGGAGAGTTTGATAGTATAAAACATTGTGTGAAACGGCTTCCTCTGAAGTGGAGTACTTTTCGAGAAAAGTAATTTTCCACGAATTTGATTTCGAGACCTCAGATTTAGAATGTTGAGGTCTCGAAATCAAGCATCTGAAAGCACACAACTTGATTGACAAGTGTTTTTCCTCTCATTATTATCTCGCAACTTCGATGACCGATTGAGCTCAATATTTCACAGGTTTGTTATTTTGTGCATAATGTTGAGATACACAAAGTGAGAAGACTTGTCTTTGACAATTACCAATAGTGTCCAGTGTCTTTGAATAAAACATTTATCAGTTTTATCCCCCTCAAATATTGAATCTGAGAAGCGTTACTGACAGAAACGTTTCTCAGATTGTGTATTCCGATTTCGGATTATTCTTCCTGTGAAGACAACAGCTCCAGCTTTTCGGTGATATCTTAAAACGCTTCATTTTAGTTGTTTCGTTTCTAAATGTATATAGTAGTTAAACAACATAAAGCGTTTCCAAAAATCAAAGGTATACACTGAGAACGAGACACCGGTTTGACCAGCGCTGAGGAACTACGCTCCTGCATGCTGGACCGTAACATCTGGAGAAAAATCACTGGGCAGGCTCGAGCTTCTGAGCAGGCTCGTGCTTAGCCCGCTCATGGGGGTTCCATTGTTTGTGATTAAATTTACTTCATTATCATTATGTTTGACAACTTGGACCGAGCACCTCTGGGTCAAAAGAATTACGGATTTATTTTAAACACATGTCATGACACGGCGAAACGCGCTGATACGAGGGTGGCTTTTCCCGTTATTTTCTCCCGACTCCGATGACCGATTGAGCCTAAATTTTCACAGGTTTGTTATAGAAGTTGTGATACACGAAGTGTGGGCCTTGGGCAATACTGTTAACCGAAAGGGTCCAATGGCTTTAAGTCATGTTTGACGCCTTGGATCGGGCACCACTAGGGCAGGAGATGTTAAGGAGGTTCCAAACGATACATAATTAGTATGCTTAGCCCAATTTTGGGTTCCAGTATTTTCTTATTTTATGTAAATAACATTACATGCGTTAAAGGAACACGTTGCCTTGGATCGGACGAGTTGGTCTATAAAAAGCGTTTGTAACCGTTTGTTATAAAATACATAATGGTTGGAAAGATGTTGTAAAAGTAGAATAAAATGATCCACACAAATTTGCCTCGAAATTGCGTGGTTTTCCTTTTACTTTGCGAACTAACACGGTCGGCCATTTTTGGGAGTCATAAAAAACAGGATCTATGGAAAAGCTGAAAATAAAAACCATGTCGAAATATACCATTGTTATTCAATAGAGACGTATTGTAGTCACTTTGGTTGGGGAAGTGAGGAAATTAGTAAAACACACATATAAATCACAGTGCTGGCTTGGACATAATTTTATGCACCTGACAAATCTATGCATGGGTATTCTTTAGAAGGTTTTGTTTGTTTGAATATATAGATTCACATGGTTCGTTGTATATAAAGGGGTTGGTTGTGGCGACAACAACCTTTTTATCCTTTTGACAACCATCATATATAATGTAACTTCACGGCTGATGGTTGCACTTTGGTATTGTCACTTTGGGTCTTGAACAACGTTTTTTTTGCAATACAAAACTATCAACAGAAATTATATCAGCTAGCCAAAGGCAACATAAAAACTAATAAAAAGCCTGTCCAAATAAATGGGTCTTGAGCAATGTTTTTTTTGCGATCCTGGTGGCATGTAGGCTATGGGAGAGAATTCCAAAGTTTAGTGGCAACACACTTAAAAACACGAACTCCAAGAGTACTTTTAGTTTGACATTGTGGGTAACAGAGAATACCACTTGGTTCAACCGAATTGTTTTTAAAGATATATAATACAAAAAGTTATTGTTATTGGCTCGTGAAAGCTTTCAACAATGGGTATAAACAATATTTAAAAAAACGCTAATATTAAGGGGTAGTAAATTAAAATCTAGAAACGAATTGTTATTGGGACCCCCGCATTTGCTTTCGTCCATCATCCATGTACAAATAACTGAAATTCTATTCCGTGAATTTGGAATATGCGACAGCTTTTGCATGTTTTGCATTTTGAAACACTGTCATATGTCAAAATTTGTTCAAATTTCTCTTCGGAAAAATTGGGCCATTCGTCTTTACATAATAAAGCAAGATAAAGCAACAAAACCAAATCAAGTCACACAAAAAATCAAAACAAACAATGATAATACATGTATCTTCTTTTTCTGATATAACGTCTTAGTTTGTTGACGTCATTTCTTACTTTCTGGTTTGAAAATCAGTAAACTTGGAATTTATTTTATTTCAGGGCTTCAATGTTTAACCGTCTGCCGATGGTGAAACTACTGCTTGAAAATGTGAGTAACTAATTGTAAAATTTACATAAATTAATGATTAGAAGCGCGTAGTCAGAATATTATAGAAAGCAAACAAACATGAGAAAAAATGTAGAACTTTGAAAAAAACTATATAAAAAAAACTAAAACAAAAAAGTGCCAAAACCAAAACGTAAGTAAAGACAAAGTCAGCATTTTGTGCCTCAATGGTGTTTTTCCTTTTATTCTCTTGAAAATTTGATGACCAATTGGGAAATATTTTACACAGATATGTGAATTTATGCATATGTTGGGATACACCAAGTGAGATCACTGGTTTTTGTCTTGTGTTATTTCCCGGTGCAGGGAGCCCAAATCAACGCCGTTGGAAAGGATGGTTTTACCCCTCTACTCTTGGCCTGTTGGAAGGGTCACGCTGACGTAGTCCGGGAACTTGTAGCTCAGAAAGCTGACATCACTATCAAAGATCATCAACTTAAGACGTGTCTTCATTGGTGCGTTGAGATGGGGCATTGTGAACTGGTAGACATCATTATTGAGTCAGAGACTGGATCTGAATTGATGGAGCATCAGGATAAGTTAGACCACAGCCCAATGCATTACTCCGCTGAGATTGGGAACAAACAGGTAACTAGGACCATTCATTCATTCATTTATTCATTCATTTATTGGTCACATTGGTTTAAAACATGAAATTCTCAGTCCTGCAGTGTGAAAACAAGGAAGTCAACATGATTTACAAATAGATGTTAAATTTTCATCCGGGATAAAGAAGATTAATTTTGGTTTTTACCCATACACCGATGTGTGTTAGCACTGTATACTCAGTACTTTCCCGAGTCCTGTGAAAACATATCACAGGCATATTACTCGGGTGGGATTCAAACCCACGACCCTTGCAATTCTAAACCAGTTTCTTGCCAACTAGCTAGACTACCGAGATTGCCCGGTTGAGGCAGTTCGAATCCTATGTTTTGGCAGCGGGTACCGCAACGATATTTACAAAATACAAGAATGACTTGGACCACTTTTATTTTAATGTATTTATTCATTCAGGCTTTAAAGGGTCATGGTGCTTTTTGCAGATTTACATTTACATTTGAAGATGCTGATGTGTTGTACTTTTTGAAAAATTTGTTCACACAGGTTTGTTATTTTATGCATTATGTTGATATACACCATAAAGTGAGAAGACTGGTCCCTGACAATTATCAAAGGTGTCCAGTGTCTTTAAAATGGAAGGGCTTCTAAATCAAATTAGCTCAAATTAAAACTGGACGGTTTAAGTTAATCAAATAAACTTCTCTGTATCATGCTCTCTATCAACTTCTAGGTCAGAATTGATTCGGGTCCGGAGAACCTGACCAATGTCTGGGTCAATATGATAATCCTGGTCAAAAATTATCCGGAAATTGGTCAAACTGATGCAGAGTCCTAGTCAAAATCTCATTGATGTATTAGTTTCAGGGTCAACCAGACCCGTGGATGGGTCAGGCCCCCTCTCGGAATCCGGACTGTAGATCAATTTGACCCATGGAGTTTTGTTTTCTATCCTGCTTTTCAGCTGATGGAAATGCTGATCAGCAAAGGTGCAAGAGGAGGTACGAGAAATGTGGACGAGAAAACGCCTCTCCATATCGCAGCACAGTGAGTATTGCATCTTATTTCCGAAACCGGTTTAAAGGGACACGTTGCCTTGGATCGGCAGGTTGGTTTATGAAAAGCGTTTGAAACCGTTAGTGTTATAGAATGCAAAAACCTCGAAATTGCACAGTTTTCCTTTTACCTAGCGAACTATAACACTGTCTACAGAAGACGATCAGAGCATATACTGATCGAAACGTCGAGCAGAAACCAACGGTTCTTTTCAGAACCACCCCCAACTCATTTAGAGATAGTCATTGCATAGTGTTACCGCAAACCTTTTCAAATCGTATGTCCACCATGCAAAGTTTCATATCTTACTTATAATACTGTCGGCCATTTTCTGGAGACAAAAATTTGACTCAAAAAATTAGCGTGCCGGCTTAGTTCACGACGTAAAAGAAAAACTGTGCAAGTGCTATGCATATTTCTGTCGATCATTATACTACTTTTAAAACACCTTTCTAACCATATAAATTTCATAACAAACCAATTAAACAAGAATGGTTGCCTATAACAGGAACAGGTTATCAGCCCAAACATGTAATGCAATCATAACTGGTTCCAAATTCAATTCTGAGGAGCTTCATCAGTTTTAAAGGGTTTTGATATCTTTTGTAGATCGTTTTTTTTTTTTTTTGCCATGACATGAATCCCTACTCACTGTGAATGAAGATGTATGTGATATAAGCTTCAGCATCGATAGTCGTCAAGATTTTGAGAGAAAAAAAGTGAAAATCACAAAGCAATGTGTTTAGGAGAGTCGCATACATTCCTCGTACAAGCTAAAAGCACTGAGACGGAAATTATTTTCGTGACATTGTTGTACTCATTTCTCATAAATTACTGCAACTCCGCAACTAAAAAAATTATGGAAAATGTCTATCATCATTATTTTTAACCGTGTAAAATTGATGTAAATCTGTGTTCGTTTGGGTTTTGTGTCGTATACACAAAGTACCCAAAATTCTTTATGTCAAATCAACAGTTCTTTGGTGCTTTTATTTAAACCATGGATACCTTTGTTTATTTCTTTCTGTACTACTAGGTTCGGTCACCTATCATGTGTGGAGACGTTTTTAAAGAACTTCCCTAATTTCTTAAACGATGATGACGTAGACGGTAATACTCCACTCCTATTGGCCAGTCGGGGAGGCCACCATCGCGTCATTTTGTTCCTGCTGGGCATGGGGGCTGATATTTATAAGAGGTGGGTATGTTTTTTAAATATTTTTTATAGATTATAACATGTTGTTCTTTCAACCAATTTACTCTAACAGTATTTTCAGAAGATAAGAACAAAATTGGTTTGTACAAACTTCTTTAAAAACAAGATTGATCAAGAGTAATTTTAATGACACGATTTATTCTTCCACTGATTTAGGAGAAGGTTTGGATCATAGCAGTGTAATATGAGCCCCAGTTTTATTGCAGCATTAATAATAAAAACTGTACTGAAAACAAGTAATCAAAGACTGGGCATGCTCTGAAAAAAAGGACCACAAAGACCTTAATTACCCCCCAAAAAAAAATAAAAAAAATAAAAATAATAATAATAGTAAAAAAGATAACAAATTAAAATAAACACTACGACCTAAAATACCCCCAAAGACATTAAAGACCTCAAATACCTCATAGACCTCATAAACCCTCAAAGAACTTTAAGACTTCAGACGATCCAAGCTATTCCAAATACCCTTAAAGGCATCAAACGCATCAGAGAACTCCAAGACATCAAACAAAACCAGAGACATCAAGGATCTAAAAGACTTTGGGCCTAAACAGAACTCAAAAGACATCAAAAGAACCACTAGACATATCCTCAAGAACCCAAGACTCCAAGTACCTCAAAGATCCCCGAAAACCTAAACACATGAAGAACCTAAAAATCGACAAAAACCTAATCCTCAAAGACATGAAATACATCAACGACGTCAAAGGTTCCAGACCTAAAACATTCAGATATCAGACCTTAAAGACCTCAAAAACCTCCAAGACCTCAAAAACCTCCAAGACATCTACATCGAAAATCTTAAAGACATCAGACCCCATACATGTTGTAACTCCAAAGAACTAAAATGCACCAAAGACATAAATCTTTAATAAGAATAGACTTCAGATGACATTATGCCAAATACCTTGTTTTAACCATTGTTGTTTTATACATTTCTTGTGTCTAGGAATGATGAGTGGAAGACCGTCTTATCCCTCGCTGCTCAGCTGAATCGGATGCACACTATTGCCGTCTTGATAGAACACAACGCGGACATCAATGCACAAGACAGAGATAAGGTGCTGTATGATGTTTCTTTTAAATGGCATGCATACCTTTTTTTTTTTACCATTCGATTGCTTTTGTAGTATTTGAATGAAGATATACACAATAAAACTAACCTGTACAGTTTCATTTCAAAAGGTGTTGGCGTTTTTTAGATATCGGCGGAAATCCGCAGCAGTTACGTCCACTCAGGAAGAATAATCCGTGAAAGGGTAGTAGCGGTTCATGACGTCATTGATCATGCAGTGCTTTAAACGTACGCACAGACGAAGGTTTTTAGGAATAAATTCATATTATTGTTTGACTGAATTGTTGTTATCTTTTATATTTTATCTTACAGAATACTCCTCTACATCTTGCGTGTATAGAGGGCCATTACCCAGCAGCCAAACTGCTTCTAAGGGCCGGTGCTGAGCTTACCCATAAGAACATAGAAGACAAATTCGCTCTGGACGTCGCCATCAAAAATAGAGATGATGAAATAGGCAAGGTCATCTTGTCAAGCACACAGTAAGTTTTTGTTGAGTTATTTTATTTATTTTATTTATGCAATTCGATAGACACACAAGGCCTGAAGGCTACTTCAAGGTGTGAAAACAACTTTTAATGTTTTATCGTGTAAGGTGATTTATAACAGTGACGTACAAACAAAATGGCTGCCTCTAGTGCATACGGCCAAACCTCATTACCCAAAGAGCTACCAAGGGTATCAATGTGCCAGGGTAT
This sequence comes from Asterias amurensis, assembly GCF_032118995.1. Classification (NCBI taxonomy): domain Eukaryota; kingdom Metazoa; phylum Echinodermata; class Asteroidea; order Forcipulatida; family Asteriidae; genus Asterias; species Asterias amurensis. Next base: position 7,100,855 of record NC_092658.1, on the reverse strand, counting down.
AACTTTAAACAAACCATGGCTACTCCACCGTGATACAACAAGCTTTCTTGAGCGAGAAAACAATATATGAGAAAACAAAACATGAGAAAACAAAATATGAGAACCAACCCCGAGAAAGATCGGTTCTTGGCCACAGTTCAAAGGAACATGCTCAAGTGCTATCTTTAAACTATAACGCAATACATGTTGGGAAACCTAATGCAGTTTAACAAAATTATGGATCTGCCAAGATGGCCGCCATGATTAACTTGCACAAACTGTTTTATGTTTTATAGTTCTGTACCGAATTGATTAAGCACGCCTTGATGGTTGCCAGTGTTACTTACTCTTATGTCACCCATTAATCCTTTACCTGCACTCCAAAGGCTCAGGGGCCAGACCCATTTCTGGGTCCATTGACCCGGAATCCGTATTATGGTGACCCGGGAATCGGTGTCAATGTGACCAGCAATTTGGTTAAAAGCGGGGATTTTGACTCGGATTCCGGGACACATTGACATGGATTCTGAGTCAAACTGACCCAGAAATGGGTCCGGGCCCCTAGGACCCAAATCTGGGTCAATTCCGATCTGGGAGTTTTTAGAGTTTGCCAACCATGCGCATTAGGAAGACTTGCATATTGGCTGTTATACCGGTGTCCGGGGGCAATGTCCGCCGGAGATTCGGTCCCCAATATGGGAAATTAACATGGGCTGGAAAAGGAGGATTCGAGCCGTGGGGGAATCGAATCTCCGGGGGACAGAGTCTCCTGCCACACCGCATTGTTTCTGACCTGTCTTGTGTTTTTGTAGGTGGGAGTCGGCAATGAGCAACCGTGATAAAAAAGGGTTATCCCCGATGAAGAAACTGATTGAAGAGATGCCTAATGCAGCCATGATTGTAATGGATTACTCTGTGGAGAGATCACATAAGAATCCCACACATCCCGATCTAGTGGTGAGTTCTCTGCCCGTTTTATTTTGTCTGTATTGTTGTTGATTTGGGGTTAAACACAGAAGGGGTATTTGAACCTTCGCCCTCCGGATTAACGTGCCGGCGCTCTACCAAAAAGTTGAGATGAGCTATATGGCTATATCCAGCCCTGTAAATGTCGATCATCTCCCTATTAAGTGGCATGACATCAATTTAACCAGGGACCCTTGCTGTATTTTAGCATGGTTATAAAATGTAGCAATGTTTGACAAGATTGTGCAAGAGGAGAACTTGGACAGTATAGATTTTTTTGTACCTTCTCACGAGGTACATTTTGTAAAAATGTTACAACCATGCTACAATTTTGCAAGTGACCAATAAATAATAAGTACATATCGCACAATTGTTTTTTTCTGTTGCTTTAAACACTTTTTTTGGAAAATCGATTTCAGATAACGTATGATCACCAATATATCGATCCGGGAATCGATGAACACCAGATTGGAAAACATGGACGGTTTAAGGGCAGTAAAGATCGATATTTTGGACTGAAGGTAAGTTTGTAATTTCATTTACTCTTTGAAAATCTTTAAATTATTTTAAGATAGGCCTCGATAAAATCCAGAATTATATATTTTTAATATCAGGTTAAATTTTGTATTGTTCTCCATAGTCAAACAAACATAGTATGGCATCCCTGGTGGTGCACTGCAGCCGATTTCACAAAACGCTATCTCGAGTTAGGACAAGTTACCCGTCCTAACTTAAGATGGGTTCAATGCGTCCTACGTCTTCGGATACGGAACTGAACTCGGTTTAAGTCATAAGATTAATCCTAAGTTTGGAAGAGTTTGGTGAAATCGACGGCTGGGCATGTAACATTGATGTGTTGTTAGGGAGGGTTTTCAGGGGATACTTGAAAAAGAAATATATCTGTTGCAATTTTGTCAGCATATATTGACTATAAAAATGGTGCCCTCGACTCCTGCTACTTACTAGATATGTCACTGGCTAGACGGAAACTATTGGGTTTTATTAAGAATATTTTCACACCAACTTAAGATCTTCAAATCTTCAAGAGTAACTGCTGTGAGTCTTCCAGTAATTAAAGAGAAGTTTGATAGATAAAGAATGTGTTTCTATTCGAAAGAACCTTGCTTGTGCCTGTTCGATCCAAACATTAAGCCCTATAGACGTCACATTTTCTGTTGATTTTTGTTTTGCAGACAATGGCCATGTTCAACCGCGAAGACCTCTTATCACATGAACTGTCACAACATATACTGTCAAGAAAATGGTAAGCGTCTTAAGAAAAACCTTCTCAATACTTTCAAAGCTAGAAGCCATGGTATTGCTCCTACCCACTTATTAGATCTTATCCACCACTACAGTTCACTACACAGTCCTTCCTGGACACTGCAAACATCTACTTAGTCACTTTTGGAAGTTACTCAAAGATTCAGCTCAAAATATTATAGGGAAAGATCTATTTGTTATTTGAATTTCTTAGGTTTGTTGATTAATTACTTAGTTTAGTGTTTTTTAGCTTTGCTTTTTAAAGGCAGTGGACACTATTGGTAATTACTCAAAATAATTATCAGCAAAAAACCTTTCTTGATTACGAGTTATGGGGAGAGGTTGATAGTATAAAACATTGTGATAAACATGGCTCCCTGTGAAGTGACGTAGTTTTCGAGAAAGAAGTAATTTTCCACGAATTTGATTTTGAGACCTCAAGTTTAGAACTTGAGGTCTCAAAATCAAGCATCAGAAAGCACACACCTTCGTGTGACAAGGGTGTTTTTTCTTTCATTATTATCTCGCAACTTCTACGACCGATTGAGCTCAAATTTTCACAGGTTTGTTATTTTTTGCATATGTTGAGATACACCAAGTGAGAAGACTGGTCTTTGACATTTACCAATAGTGTCCACTGTTTTTAAATTGTTTCTCTGTGAAGCGCCTTGAGCGTCTTTTAGGCGGACTTTGGCGCTATATAAGTTTTTGTTATTATTTTTTATTATTATGCCCCCTCTTCCTTATGGAACAATCTTCCCCTCAATATTCACACTTGATGATCACAATCATGATACATTTAAGTCCAGGTTGAAAACACAATTGTTTATTAAGTGAGCCTTTTGTGATCATAAAGCCTCTGTCAATAATGTACTGAGCTCGCTATTAGTTAAAACTATTGTTATAAATATACTTTTAAGCACTTATATATTTTGCAATAATCATTATTATTATTATTACGTAAAGCAATATTTCGCTTAAAAATAGTAAAATGTCATCTTTTAGTAGCTTTTCAATGCCCAAATCCACATTGCCCCGCCCAGAATGGAGCTTATATTGAGACTGCCATGATTTTATTGGATCAGTGGTTTCATTGGATGAATTTGTTGTGACGTATAAGCTTTCAATGTCAGTGTTAATATGATTGGTCTGAGTCGGTGTCAGCTGCACTTTGAACCATCTGCTTGCAGCGTACGGTTCATGTTGTTTCATGTATGCGTTCATGTACGTGTGAATTGACTGCGAATCTCTTTGCACGATGTCAAGGGTACAATTGGACGTCCGCTGGAGGCTGGTATCTGGCGTAATTCTCGAAGTGTGGCGTCAGATGTTCAGGCTATAGTCAGACCTGTTCAGTGTAATGTTTCTACTTCTTCTTTACTTCAGGTTTCAATTTGCAGGCCCATTTTACACAGTGGATTTTTCCTTCTACCTCATGTTTCTTGGGTTCCTATTGTACTACACGTGGTCGTGTGAGTTAATACTCTCTGAAAGTCAACTGGATAACAATGGCTGCATTATACGCGATGTGAACAACACTGCTTATGTATTCAACGAGGTAGGTACAAAATAATAATTTCCCATGAGAAAAATGCAATAATTTAGTAATTTTTGTATAAGGTCACCGATATCTGAAACAATGTAAGGTATTATTGTTGTGATGTCACCTACCCCTCCCTCCCCGCTTTGGTTTCACCCTTCTGGTTGCATGCTGTCGCCCTTCGGACGGTACAAAAAGACGTTGGTCCCGTGTTATGTACGTGAAAGAACACAGTACACGTACCGTTAGCGGCTGTGGGTGCACCTCACTTTGTAAACACTTATAAGAAGCATAAATCATCAACTTCAAAACCTGGCTAAAAAAAGTGTTTGTCCTTGTTGAACCGCCTTGGTATGCGCTAACACTGCGTTGTATTATCATGACCTCCTTATGAAACATTCACACATAAAAAGGCACACCTGCAAGCAAGTGTAGTTAACATTGCTTCTAACTTTTATTAGAATATAACTGGAAAGTTGAAATACCATTGTTTGTTCATTAATTCTCTACAGGCAGGCGAGGTGGTTCGATTCAGTGACGCATCAATAATCGTTGCCCAATTTGCAGTGTTAATTTACTGCGGCTTTTTATTATTGTCTAAAGTCACCGATATGCTGCATCAGGTAAGAGAATTTGGGGGATATCACAATTAGCAACATTAACAATTCAATCTAAATTTATGTCCACACCCAGGTCAAAATTCCAGTTGAACCTAGTTAACTGGGGTTAACTGGTTCAACTGGAAAGTGACCAAACTCGTCCATTTTCCATATTAACCAACTGGTTTGGACTAGGTTTAACTGTTTAACTGTGTTCAACTAGGTTGAAATTATAAACCAGTTGGTTTCTGTCCATTTTCCATATTAAACCAACTGGTTTTAACTGTGTTTAACTAGTTTATCAACTGGTTTCAACTAGTTCCAGTTAAACCCAGTTTAACTAGGTTCAACTGGAATTTCGACCTGGGCATTGGTGTAAAAAAAAGGGTAGTTAAAAAAGTATGTACAGTCAATGGCAGTCAAGAACTGTCTAGAAACAGTTATTGGAAATGAAATGAAAATAATATAATTAAATGGTTAAGGAGCCATCCAATTGTTTTTATAAATTGGTTGAAAAATGTTGCAGTGCACCAAATGTAGACATTATACTCCCCACCCCCCACCACTCTTATAACTGACTGTGGACATAACAACATTTGAGGAAAGCACCATGACACGTTTAGTTCCACCTCTGTGCAGAACTGACAGATACTGGGATTCTATTAAATCCCAGCTCTGTCAAAGTCTTAATGATGCATGTTTGCATTTTTAAATGATTGTCTGTTTTCCAATGTTATGTATATTGATGTAGTGAGACCTTTTATGCAAACATCAGGCTAGTATAGATTTCTCTTGTTTTTTTTTGTAGAATTTTTAAATTTTTGTAAACATGTCATTTTAGAAATGCCATGTAATGCTACTGACGTAGGGCATTTTAGGTGCACCGATTGGTTAGTCTCGACTCATCAGACGCATTTTGCGCAACTTGGTTGATGTACTCACATGTAACTTTATAATAATGGTGGGAAAGTGACTTAAGTGCAAACTGCTAATCATTCAAACTAGTATAAATGCAAAAACACTTTACTCACGTTTCGACCTTGCAGATAGTCTGTCTTTATAAGCAATTGAGAGCTGTTGATAGTATAAAACATTGTGAGAAACGGCTCCCTCTGAAGTAGCGTAGTTTTGAGAAATAACAAGGACTTCAGCTGAAGCCTTTTATTATGCATCTCAAATGGTGTTTTTCTTTCACTATTCTCTTGCAAATTCGACCAATTAAGCCAAAATTTTCACAGATCTGTTATTCTATGCATATGTTGGGGTACACCAAGTAAGAATACTGGTCGGTAATTCATTCTTGATTTTAGTGCATCACCGATGGCGGTTAAAACTATTTGTATTTCGAACTTCTTAATAATAATAATAATTGATCATCTCGACCTGAAGTTAGGGGCGAGAAGATTGATACATTTTTGTCAAAACGGAAAACAAAGACCGCATATTGACTGAAAGGATTTTCACAATGTTTCTCATTTTTTATTGACAGCAGTTGGGTCATAACACTTTCCTCTGTCGATAACTTTGCACAGTTCGCAGTGCACTTTACACTTCAATAATTATGTCCGCTATTTTTGTTAGTAAAATAATCTTTTTACGAATCTACAATTAACTGTACACGTAATACCTGTACACTTAACTTTGTATTCGTTACTAATCGACACTAAAGTATAGATTCGTAACATAATCTACAGCTATAATGTACAGTATCATTCTATTCACGAATCTACCTTTTCTCGTCCATTCTCCTTAAACGGAATTGACTCACACAATGGTTGAATACGCTCATTTTGTGGTCGGTGTTCCGCTTGTGCAAGCAGGGGTCAAAATAACTTATTGAACTAATGCTTTTTTCTCCAAAAATTCATTCCATTTATAGAAACTTGCGTTCTGGATGCACCTGCACAATTACTTTACTCTTGGCCTATGTGTTGTTTGTATGATGTTCGTTCTACCAACATTGAAGCCACCGTGTGCACTTCAATGGCAGGCTGGAGCAATAGCCAATTATTGCATCTGGCTTCATCTTATAACGTACCTTCAACCGTAAGATAATTGTTCTCCCTGCTAAATTCTTTGTATTTGTTCTTGTTTTCAATGTGAATCACAAACATTCAATTCCAACACAACCACAACTGGTAAACCTAAATGAACTTGAATCAGAAGAAAGTGTGTGTTGAGTATAAAATTGTCTGTGTTATATTTTTAAAACTTATTCATCAAGGTAAATCCGCCCCCTCGCTATCTTTTAGGATTAATTTCAATTTACGTTTCTCATACTAGAACTTGTGATGGTGTTAAACATAATAACTCCTTAGATGGCCCAAAGCCTAGCAAGTCATATGGGGATCGGACTTTTTCCAGTAATGCTCCAACTCTATTAGAGGACTATCGTCAACTTTGGTATTTTAAAATTCAATTCAAAGTATTTCTTTTTAAAGCCATTGGACACTTTCGGAACAGAAAACAAAATAAAAGTTCACAGATTTACAAATAACTTACAGGGTTTACAGAAGGTAATGGTGAAAGACTTCTCTTGAAATATTACTCCATGAACTGTTTTACTTTTTGAGAAAACATTAAAACAATTATCAATTCTCGGTATAGAGAATTACAGATTTATTTTAAACACATGTCATGACAAGGCGAAACGTGCGAAAACAAGGGTGGGTTTTCCCGTTATTTTCTCCGACACCGATGACCTATTGAGCCAAAATTTTCACAGGTTTGTTATTTTATATATAAGTTGTTATACACGAAGTGTGGGCCTTTGGACAATACTGTTTACCAAAAGTGTCCAATGGCTTTAAAAGATTATTTTTTTCCCCGCCTTTTCTTGTGGTGTGACGGTTGATTGACTCGTATTGGTGTATCTCACTGTTGTGTTTTTGTTTTATCTCATTGTTTGTATTATTGTAAGATGTAATCTTGCTGAATTTTGCTTATCTCTTTTTAGCTTAATGTTTATAATGTAAAACAAAAATATGTACAGCGATTTGAGATTTGTTTTACGTAGGACGCTTTATTAAAAATAAATTATAACATCTCTAAAAGAGAAAAAAATCTCAGAACTACCTATACACGAATATCAAATATATGTTAAAATCTATATAAAACTATTTTGATAGTCGAGTTTATAGTACAGTACAGGCCAAATCTATAACAACTTTTTGAATGAATTTACCAGACGGGGTGGACCGTTACAAATAGTAATATACCGTAATGTTTAACCTTTTTTCTTGATTTAGTTTGCCATTCTTCGGAATGTATGTCGGAATGTTCTTCACAACACTAAGATCGCTCCTGAAGGTAAAATGATTAATCTGAGTGCTTGTTCACTTTTTGTTTGAATACAAATACAGTCAAATGACTTTCTCTTCAAATAATATAAAATACGTAAGGTTTGAGTATACACATATTATGCAAACTTTATTGCACTAACAAAATGTAGAATCCGGCTTTAAATCCCCCTATTAAGCAGTGTAAAAGTGGAGAAGTTGTATATAGGCAGGCCAAAATACATTTGACCAACAAAATTGTTTGACTTACATTGTGTGGTGTTTGGATGTCTTTTGCAGGCTATGACAGTCTACATATTCTTCATAATAGCATTTGGAGTGAGTTTCTACATCTGCTTCGCTCGACTTGTAAGTATTGGAATATTTAGCTAAGATTATATTAGCATCAAGGAATTTTTATTTCAAATAAACTTTGTCTGGCCTAATCAGAATCATGCTTATTCAAATACTTGATTTCTTTGATTGAATCATAGTCTTCATTCAATGACTTCAGTCTACTAAGCACTTTATGTAAATGATTGCTTTATTTTCCTCCGTAGTCTTCATTCAAGGACGTACCGAGCAGTCTACTCACCACGTTTGTCATGACACTTGGTGAACTCAACAAAGCCGATATATTTGAAAGTGATCCCATAGGACCCTTTGATGCAGTCGCGTACACCATCTTCGTTATCTTTCTCTTCTTCATGCCGATTGTCTTAATCAATCTAACGGTAGGAGCTAATGTTAAATCTTGTTTAATGTAAACTTGTATTGATGCTTTGGTTTTGTTGCTGTTGTTGCTGCTGTTGTGCTGCAACTTGTTGCTGCTGCATTCTGAAGTTGCTTTTGTGGTTTCTGCTGCTGCTGTTGCTGTTCGTGTTCTGTTGAATGTTGTTGATGTTGATGTTGATGTTGTTGATGTTCTGTCATTGATATTGTTGATGTTTATGATGATGAAGTTGCTGTTGTCGTTATACTCTACAAATATCTTGTTGACAAATCTCAAATATTCCACCAAAACTAATTCCGTATGCCTATTCAAAAAGACTTAATATTTACCTGTATTAACTGTATACATTTCTGAGTTGTTATCTTTTATGTATCGTGTGCTCTTCCATGTTTTTCTACAGGTCGGTATTGCAGTTGGTGATATTGAGAAAATATTCAGAACTGCCTATATGGATCGGCTTCGTAATCTTGTAAGTTTTAGTGACAGTAATTAGTTTCATATTACATAATTATATCAAAGAAGATGCAGACAATTAACATTGTTTTGTTTTTGTTTTTTTGTTCAACCCAATTTGGTTTAAAGGCAGTGGACACTATTGGTAATTACTCAAAATAATTATTAGCATAAAACCTTACTTGTTGATGAGTAATGGGGAGAGGTTGATGGTATAAAACATTGTGAGAAACGGCTCCCTCTGAAGTGACATAGTTTTCGAGAAAGAAGTAATTTTCCAAGAATTTGATTTTGAGACCTCACATTTAGAAGACGTCTCGAAATCAACCATCTAAACGCACACAACTTCGTGTGACAAGGGTGTTTTTTTCTTTCATTATTATCTCGCAACTTCGACGACCAATTGAGCTCAAATTTTCACAGGTTTGTTATTTTGTGCATATGTTGAGATACACCAAGTGAGAAGACTGATCTTTGATAATTACCAATAGTGTCCACTGTCTTTAAGTATACATTGTACTTGGTGTGGTTTGGACATTTTGTTAACAGGCAAGAGTCCAAAATGTCTTGATCCTTCGCAGGTTTCTCTATCATGGGATTACGAGACCAAACTCCCCGCTGTTGTACTTCGTAGATTACACAAGAGTAAAACAACGGCTAGACCGAACAGACGCTCAGTAGGAAGGCGCGGGAAGGTAAGTGACTTCGTTTAAATTGTCTTTTAACGTTTCCATAAACTCTGTAACACTTAGTTTCTTTCATTTAATTCAATCAATTAAATTCAACAAACGTTTGTTTCAATATTGACAACGGGTAATAAACAAAGTAGGCCTAAGTATAATTATTTAAGTCAAAGACAGTTGAGAACTGGTAGAACAATTAATGAAAATGAAATGAAAATAATTTAATGTAATGGGTACGGAGTAAACCAATATGGGACATTTACAGAAGATAAAGAGGATTATTTCTAAAATACAAAACAAAAGAAACTAAAGCAAAAACAAAAGCCACAAACAAACAAACAAAATTTACAATTTACTCAAAGAGGAGTGTACGTTGAAACGAATAAAACTAAAATAAACGTGAAATAACAATAACAAAAAATTTACATTAATTATAGCAACCATCATTATTTCCCTGCAGTTAAAACGCCTACTGTTTGGGGACGAGGACTCGCCCTTCTTACCAAGAGAGGAAGAAGATACATCCCAATGTGCCCCTGACAATACAGCAGATATTCGGCAAATTCGCGGATCGTAAGTGTCATTTTTTAAAGCTTTGCTGTGGAAAACAAGAAGCATCTTTAACTGAGTAAACTTGTGAATTGAATGTGTGTGCTGCAAAATAAAACAACGAGTAAGTTGTGACGATCAAGCTAGTAATGTTCTATGTTCTTCAACGTTTTCATTGTTTTTGTTTATTTTCCAGACTTGGTATAATGGACATCGTTCTCCAGCAACACACAGATGTCATGAAGAAGATCACCGAAAAATTTGATATCAAGCACGACTTTGAGGATGCGTTATCCTATAAGGAAACTGTATCCAGCATTCTTCATTGAAATAAACATTACTGGAAACCCAAGGATTTCTCGTATGACGTCAGACTCTTTCATCCCGTGTACATATTCCAAATTCCTCATGTCATGACATGTTGGACATGTTAACCGTTTCCTTTAGGTGCGCGAAGTATTTTTCACTGTGTGCTTTGAGAGAAGACTAGCGTTTTAGAAACAACCTTCGTGATTAAAAGTTTACAGTTGTTGAATTAAACATAACTACTTTACCATCACTACCAAAATGTGTGTTTACTTCAAAACAACAGAAGCACAATGAGAGTTTAAGGGTTGCAACGTGTCAGAACTGTATTAGCTCTATGGAACTGTACCATCTCGTAAGATGTCACATAAATCTCAAATTTTGTTATAATAATAACAATTACAACATTTATAGAGCGCTGAATACGGATGTTTCTAAGCGCTATAACCAGATAGACAAAACAGATGGGTTTCAAGTTGAGATTTGAAAGTGTCCAATGAAGGAGCTGCTTGGGTGTGGGTGGGTAGCTTGTTCCAAAGTGTTGGAGCTATGGCTGAAAAGGCCTGATCGCCATAGTGTGTCATGGTGCGGGGTCCCGGGAAAGCTGGAAATGAGCTATTGAAGAAGAGCGAAGGCGTCGGGTAGCTGATGAAAGTTAAGAAGAACGAAGGGCTATGAGGTCTTGGAGATATACAGGAGCCAATTTATGAACAGCTTTATACGCAAGAAGAAGAATTTTGAAGTTGTGGTTTATTGGTTGTTTCTTTTGTTAGATTTAGATCAAAATCAGAGAAACAGAGCGCCCGCTAGCGTTCGTTCATTACAAGCGTGTACAGTTTTTGCCGTGCATAATCGAAACGTTGGTTGTGTGTGACCGCGCAACACCAATGGTCTTGGAACCAAGACTAGAACGTTGGTTGTGTGTGACCGCGCATCACCAATGGTCTTGGAACCAAGACTACATGATTTGCAATGGTGTGACGTCATGCGCCCATTTAACATTTTGGAAAACTACCTCACCGTCATGTATAAACCATTTTGACCACATACAAAGACACATGCGCTCAGAATGTTTGGGTTATTTTATGACAAACCAGCTCTTGAAATTGACGACCACATGAGCTAATTGTACAAACGAAAGTCCAAAAAATTTCCACCAAAAATGTGAAAATAGTACTTATAAACTTGTGCTGAACACAACCAAAGCATACAAGTACCCCAAGCAATACCAGTACATGTATTTTAAGTTTTTGTATTATGACAACTACTTGTGTCCAAATAATTTTACATTTAGAACATTTGTCTCTCCATTCCCAATTTGTACAAAGTGTGTGATTGTAATACTCATGAGGATGGGTTGAACGTGGCTGGAACATGCAAGTACACAAGGAAGAAATGTTTTTAAAGTTTTTGTATAAAGTTAACTACTTTTGTACAAATATTTTTTAGTTTAGAATATTTTGTTCACTATTCTCAACTTTTATATTAAATACAATTAAGCCCATGGCCACAATGTTTGATTTTTGATTAACCAATATTAATAACCGAAGATCTTTTGAAATAAGATACTCAACTTAAAGTCTTTATTCCACCCTGTTTTAATAATTTATTGTTTTTATTAGAGAGAAAACTTTATTAGTCTGCTTGCTTAATATTGCCAGCATAAATCAATTTGTGTAATATCCGTACACGTGACAATTTCTTACGACACAAGTTTCTTTTGCCTGATTTATTTGACATCGCTTCATGATAATTTAGATGTTCATGGTTGTGCTACCACAATACTTAATTTGTTCCCTGTTTACAACAATAACCCAAAATTTAAAGACGGTGGAAAATATTGGTACATGTAATTGTCAAAAACTACTCTTCACAGTTGGTGTATCTCAACATGCATAAAATAACACAGCTGTGAAAATTTGAGCTCATTCGGTCATCGAAGTTGTGAGATAATAATGAAAGAAAGTTGTGTGCTTTCAGATGCTTGATTTCGGGACCTCGAAATCTAAATCTGAGGTCTCGAAATCAAGTTTGTGGAAAATTACTTCTTTCTCAAAAACTATGGCACTTCAGAGGGTGCTTTTTCTCACAATGTTTTATACCATCAACCTCTCCACATTACTCGTCACCAAGAAAGGTTTTATGCTAATAATTATTTTGAGTGATTACCAATAGTGTCCACTGCCTTTAAATTCTAGTCTTTGTGAAATCAGTTCAAAGCTTGGTAGGATTCAAACCCACAACCTTGTGATTGCAAGTTCTGCTTGGTAGGCTTCGGACCCACAACTTTGTGATTGCAAGTTCAGAAGTCTAATCACTGGAACAGGGTTGGCTTGGTAGGGTTCGAACCCACACCTTTGTGATTGCAGTTCTAATCACTGGACTACTGTTGGATGTTTGTGGTGGTCCATTCTTAATGATACACAAAGGTTACAGACAAGCAAAACCAAGAAGTAACAAAAAGTTGGTTTTCTCAACCGTTAATCTTTGAGGGACTCTCTGATCATTATTTGCTGTGCAGAAAGTTCCTCCATCCTCAGTCCAATAGTCCTCATTACGGTTTGTTTCTGCTCCTCACTCAACCGAGCTAAGAGAGATTTGTATTCTTTCAACGTCTCCTCCACAGCCCCATCAGCATCTTCAAGATCGTCATTAAAGTAAACAGTTCCCATGGATTCTCTCTGAAAAATTAAACAAATGAAAGATGGTCATCAATATTTGTTGATTCTGAAAGCTTACAACTTCTGTATCTGAATTTATAGTAGGTAAATTATCAACATCACACCAACTTATAAGACAATGAGGAAGTTTCAGGTAAAGACGTGGGATGGGCGGAAAACCCCTCACACAGAGGGAAAGCCACGCAGTCCCAGGCTAGGTAGGGACTGAAAACCCAATCCACAAACAAGACACAGGGTCTGCAGAGGTGGTGCTTTAGACTATCTGCCAATCACCAAGAGAGGGCGCTCTTCACCAGGTAATGTCAACAACTTAGGAATAGGAGAAGCATGAGTGACGGTCACTGACAGCAAATACCTTGTGTTTTGCGTGTTTTTGATTTTGTATTTAGATTTAGCCAAACTGAATTTTGTTTTTCATAACACAATGCCAGCATAAACCAAAAATTATTCTGGAACAGGACGTACTGGACACGAGTTCCCCAAGGATAACAAGCGGTGTGCTTGAGTTTTTGGGAGTGTTTCTTCTTAAGTTCTAGGGTAATAAGCAAATAATCCAAAATGCTGACCTACCGAAAATTGAGAAGAAATCTGAAGTCTAGTTGTATGACAATGTATCTGATTTCATTTTCAAGAGGCTGAGAGACTTCTAAATATTTTTTGAGTATTTTTGAATTTTTAGCATTTACCATTGTTTACTATAGGAGTTGTGCACCCTTACCTGGTAGGTCTGCTGCCCTCTAGTGGCAGAGCTTTCAAAAAGTCTCCCATTGCATTGCATATATATTGTTTATTGAAGCTTCAATTTCTTTTGTTCAACGTTAGTAAAATTTTAATAAAACTATATTGATCATTTTTTTTATTGATGCCGATTTCATAACGGACATATTAAATTAAATGACTATAATACTGCGCATGCACATTTAGTTTTTCCTGGGCATTATATCCTGACTTACGGACATTGCCGAGTACCACGTAGATTCTAAGAAGTAGAAGTATGATTGTACTTGAACTATCAAGATTCAAGGTCTAAAAATAAAAGCTACAAATAACTCAACTCAAGACTTAGGTTCGTTCCGTTTATATCATTAATATCGATTAACGTGGTTACTGGGTTTTTTTTGTAGGTAGTTTCTGCAAATTATTGATATTTCCTTTACTCATGACTCAGTAAAGTAAAGTTGTGTAACTAAATAAAGCTTCCACTTACTGCATCATCTAAAAGTTCCTTTGCTTCCATAAATCGATCACTGAGGTTTTCCATTTCCCTTCGTAGCATGTCACTGGTTAGCCCATTGCCGGTTGTCATGAACCGCTGCTGATGTGCACTCAACATGCTCAATGAATTTCTACTGGTAGTGGTACTGGTGAACGGTAATGGCGATTTAACGTGAAGCAGAGAAAGTCTATTAAATCTGAATTGCTGCATTCCAGTTTGCATCAAATGTCTTGATGTATGACTCGACACTTGGTTATTGATACAAGAAGGTAAAATCTGACTTGAGAGCACCCTTCTTGCCATAACTAGGCTTTTATTAAGGGTTTGAATTCTCAAAACCGACGAAAGTGATAACTTCATGGGCGCAGCCATCTTTATTTGAGAGTTTGGAAATAATATCCTCTGTCGCAACGTTTTAAACCAACATCTATAAAATAATAATTATTTAAATATTTAAGACTTTATAAATTACAAAAGTATAACAAATGTAATAACAACAATTTAAAAATAATAATAATGTATGCTTTGATATAAAAATGTATTTTAATAAAAATACAATATTTAAACTTGTTGTGACTTAATCAACTTGCCCGGATGTGCTATGTCTTTCCTCGTGTATGTTCTGAATCGAGGTTTTTTCCATAATTCAAAGTACACTTACCGATTTCGTTGCGTGCAGTTTGATGAATGAGCACGCCCGATGGTTTCATTTAAAGATTAAATAAGGTAAGTCATCATAAATCATATTCTTCTCACTTTATATTGTTGTATTTTGTGAATGTCGTAAACTGAAATGATAATGAAGTGTCCAATTTCCGGACAGTTGTTTTCGTTAATTTTTTTGAATGGGGGCTGAAAAAGTCCGCGAGTTACGAGTCCCAGGCGAGGACCACAACGCCACCAATCCTTTCGCCTGACTAATTAATTTAAAAATTTGTGATTGTAGACTTAACTTGTTGCTGCAAACATGGTTGAAATACCAGCCTTTTCAGTGACAATATATTGAATACTTTTTGTGTAGCCAATTTAATCACAATGAATGAAATACTGGCTCAGCTTAATTTGAGTTTAAGGATAACTTTCCGTATGGCGCCACCACTTTTTCACTTATTTTTAGAAAAAAGGATATCTCATTGAGGTAAATTAGATTATGAATTTCCTAGATTATTTCATACCGAATGAAAAAGTGGTGGCGCCATACGGAAACTTTTCCGAGTTTAATTCAAAATCTCTGTTTTCAACCCCTGTGTGACTGTCAGTGACAGTGTGTGTGTCTCAGCAGCATGGCATAGTCTCAGTGTATGTTTTTGTAAGACTGAATCTAGTAGAGTGAACTAAAAGGCAGGGATCAAACAAAATAAGTGTTTTTACACTTGGATTGGACTTGGAGTCTTGGACGGCAGAGTGGGAGGCGGAAAAAGGCCAGTGTTCGCACTTGGTTTAACCCATTATAACCATATAAAATAAGCCCAGGCCTGATAATTCACGGAGGCAACGGAGGCGATTACCTCCGTTGCCCGATGCCATTGCCTTGGTGCCCTTGAAATGCTTCAGTAGCAATTTACAATTTCCTCATAGGGTGCCCTTTGCCAGAGAGAAAATGCCTTGGTGCCCTTGCCCTTTCAAAAATGAAGCATACAGGCCTGCAAGCCTATGAAAATTTGGGCTCAATTGGTCATCAAAGTTGCTTGGAAAATGATGAAAGAAAAAACGCCGCTGTTGGACGAATTTATGTGCTTTTATTTAGTTGGGAATCTTTTAATATTTTAATTTTCAATATTTTAATATTCTTTCTCCAAAACTACGTTAAATCTGAGAGAGTCGTTTCCCACAATGTTTTATACTATCCACAGCTCCCCAATGCTCATTACCAAGTCAGTTTTTAAGTATATTTGTTTTGAGTAACTACTATATATGTGTACCTTCCCTTTAATTAAAATCGAAAGTCGTAAAGTTGCGCTTGTTGAAGTGGAATCGTTGAAGTTAAAACAGTTATTTTATTGTTTCTCATCTCAATTCGGGTCTTGAAAAACAAGTTTGTCCAGAAAACAATGATAGGGCTATATACAGGGGGGTACAGAACAACTACAATAAACAAACCCGCTGCCTGTGGTCTTGTGGGTTTCAACACCTCCAAAGATTTTGATCAAAGTTAAGACTATTTTGTCAGCAGTGACCTTCATCCCTGGAGAGGGAATGAATAGGCCTTATTAATAGCTAGTCGAAAATTACACGCTGTATTATGGCCTTACACCTGTTAGTCAGGTTATAAAAAAACTAGTTCTACCCATACTACATGTATACAAACCTAATTCAGGTATGTAAAGGTTAATTTTTATTGTATCCTGAAATAATCAAAAATAATCTATGTATTTTCCCACAGTCCCTCTTAACTAAATGATGACGATTGATCAAACCCTTAAAAGAGACCTGTTGAAGTCTACGACGCCAGCAGCCACCAGCGAGAAGGAGACAAGGGAAGACTCACAATCTGATGTCGCTAACCTAGACCAACATATTGTCGCCTCCTCTAAGCAAGTCCTCCTCAAGAGCATAGATTTCCGACCAGCTGAGCAGGACGTTTCATTCCAGTTGCAGAATCTCAGAGTGAAGTATGTGGCACTGAATCCCAGCTGTTCTGGAGGCGAGGACACTAAGCAACTGACTAGCAATAATCATAGTGAGTTTTAATTTTAATTACCCTTTCATCGATGTGTGTTAGCAACAGTACTTTCCAAAGTTTTGTGCAAACAAATCACATGCATATTACTCGGGTAAGTTAACTGTTTAACTGTTCCTACCAACTCTACTCAGAACTATGAGCCCATATGTTAAAGGAGCAAATGTCAAAACACTTTCAATGAACAAAAACAGAACACTGTAACAATTTTTAGAAAACCTTTGTTGGGGATTACGATGAAAAACATTCCACCAACATTTGTCACTGCAAACCTTACTTACTCATTCCTCTTGATTTGATATATTTTCAATATTTGTTTTCCCAGGTCAAATGAACGGGCAGGTGGAAGTGAAGCAAGATGGCATCCCAGCCCCTAAGAAAGTCCTGTACCCACCTGATAAGATTGTCCTCGCCTGGCAGCGGTCCCAACGTGTTGGGCCGGGCCTTATTAATATGGGCAACACATGCTTCCTGAATGCAACACTACAGTGCCTGACGTATACTCCACCTTTAGCCAACTACCTCCTCAGTCATCAACACAAAACAGAGTGTAAGCAAGAATGTCACCAAGCTTATCTTATTTAGCGTCAATCTTCCCCCCAAAAAATGTAGTATATCTGTAATTTGTCATTAAATTAGCAGGGAAAATTTCATTTGGAAAAAGACACAAGTTAATTCAGGGTTTTGTTTTTCATGAATACCTTGGACAGTTTGTATCCATTCTTATTGGTCAAGAGGAGATAACTTAGCCTTGTTTAAACGAGCAATATAAACACGATCAACCTAAAAAACTTGTGTCAAAAGAGGGCGCTACAAGATGGTTGCTCACAGTATGCAAGTTACATTGCCCAAAAGTTGGTAAGTTGCATGCATTGAATTATATATAAGAACTAGAGCGCGCACTGGCCTATATACGCGCCCCGGTATGCGAGCAGGCGGCCATTTTCTAAGTTGACAAAACAGCTATCTCACAGCGTGTGTTTGTGCGGCCAATTTGTAAGTTGAACAAACAGCATCGCGTGAGCGTTCAATAAAAAAAACCTCAAACGTGTATTTTATATTCAACGCGCGTGCAGAATGACGCGCTTGTCATCTTGCGGTTCCGTGGCAGTTGTGCACGAAGCATCACTCGTGTGCCCTCTAGTTCTTATATATAACTCTATGATTGCATGGTTTGTCTTACGCAAGTTTGAAACTTGCGTGTGTTAGTTTGAAACTTAATCCCCCAACTGCAAAAATTGTGGGAGGAGCTACTTCGTGCTTCAAGGCAGTGGACACTATTGCTAATTACTAAAAATAATTATTAGCATAAAACCTTACTTGGTAACGAGTAATGGGGAGAGGTTGATGGTATAAAACCTGGTCACAACTCTTTTATTCCCTAACTAAAATCTATAAGAACATGTTTGGCTTGGGAGAGGGGGGTAGTCAATGCCAAGACCAGCACAATGACATTTCTCTGTGATGTTTCGTGCCTGGTAGTGTCATCCTTTTAAACCTTGTTTTTTTGTTTATATTTGTCAGGTCGAGAGCTGGGATTTTGCATAATGTGTGAGCTTTGTAACCACGTCCATCGTGCATTCATCCACCAGCAAAACGGACAGGCTATACGACCAATGGTTATCCTCCACAAACTCAAATGTAAGTACCACTCCAACTACATAATCTAACTCACTAAACATTTTGTAAAGTCAAAAATGGTCTAGCTCCTACTTATCTTCAGAAAATAAATTTCTAATAAAGCCCACAGCTTCCACAATTCAGGTTCTTTTTCTACTTCCCTGTTGTGCTTGCACCCCGCACTTAAAAACGATATAGCCAACAAGCTTTCACAGTCAGTGCACCAACATTATGGAACAATCAACCTCTTCACATCCCTCAAGCATCTCTTGCATCCTTCAAAGTCATGTGAAAAAACTCTTATTACTTTTATTCTAAATTTTAACAGTGCTATTTTAACAGTTTGTACAGCGCTAAAAAAAAAACAATTTGTAAAAGGCGTTTTATGAATATTTGTATTATTATCAGAGCTCCCAACTCTCCATGATTCGCATGAAAGTTCCCTGAAAATAAATCAGTCTTTCCGTTTTCTGAGTATGATACTGTTTCCCCATAATGTTGAATTTAATTCTGAATATCTCACTGATTGTGGTACTAAATTTCCCTGATTGCAAAATGTTGGCAGCTCTGTTTTATTATTAACCAAGGCAATTTATTGACACCTTTTTTTTTTTCACCATCGTAGATTTTGCCAAGCACATGCATATCGGCAGACAGGAAGATGCACATGAGTTTCTACGATTACTCATTGAGGCCATGCAGAAAACTTGTGTCAACGGTTTTGACAAGTGAGTAGACCTAGTAATGTAAATGAGATCTACTATCGTTGATCGTGGGAAGAGATGGGTATTTATTGGCGGGGAAGTTGGCGGAGTGGTTTCGCTCCACGCCTTTCACCTCTAGACTGCAGTTCAAGTCTCACCAGGGCTACTTCGTGTATTGGGTTTTGAGTTCCTAGCTGGGTCAAATTTCATGGCTCTAGTTACTGCTGAATTCTGCGTGTACGATCACCACTCCCCGCCTACTGTTCATATCTGAGGGCGGTTGGTTTGGCGTAATGGTTTCTTTCCACGCCTTTCACCTCCAGAGGGGGTTTGAATCCTGCCAGGGGGCACTATGTGGATTGGGTTTTCAGTCCCCGCCTGATTGCGTGGGTTTCCCCCATTGGAGTTTAGGCCTGTATGCTGCACTTTTGAAAAGGGCAAGAGCCCAAGGCATTTCCTCCTTGGTAAAGGCCACACTATGAGGAAAATGTAAATTTCTACTGGAGCATTTCAAGAGCACGATGCCTGGGGGTTTTCTTCCCACATGTAAAACTGAGCATTTGTTTTCGTTTCCTATTCACCATCCTGTTGTTGGTTGTGTAGTGAAATATAAGTAATATAGTTAAACAAATGTGTGTTGTACGATTTTCATTAAAGAAATTGTGTAATATTTAAAAAAAAAAATTAAGGATTCACCAGTTGGTAAAATGTCTTGATGTTATTTCAAAGCCTGTATTCATATTGCAAAGTTGACATTCATATCTTAAATAACACATTTGTTTTTGTTTATTTCCCCACAGACTTGATAAGTATAGTAAAGAGACGAGTCTTGTTTATCAGATATTCAGTGGATACTACAGAAGTCGAGGTGAGACAATACAAAAAACATCTTTCAAAACTTTAACCCTTTTAGTCATTTTAGAGTTCATTAATTTCTGTAAAATCATCACCATACGGCCCCACATGCCTAATATTTCTTAATTGTTGTCCTGTTATTTTCAGGAGAATTAGTACAAAACATAAATACGTGGTGTTGTTAGAATTGTTCATTCTAAGAGTACATGGGAAATCGCTAAATTTGTCTGATGTATCTTCGAGCCTTGTTTGACCTGAAGTAGGTAAAACTTGCGCTTGTCGTTGGGTTATTTTGGTACAAGCCGCTTGCAGCTGCTATGGTCTCTTAAAGAGTTTAAATACCTTTAATCTTCTGGCCGCTCAAGTCTTCGCTCAGCATCTAACACTACTGGCCTTTGCTCCATACACCTGGCATACACCCACCACCTCAATCAGAGAATCTGACTCTTTATGCAAATTCAAGAAGTGTATCAAACATTATCTTTACCCAACCTAATTCACTGCTCAAATGCCTTTATGTATTATACAATTGTTGCACGCTGTGACGGGATCCATGGCATTTTGTACACCCGAGGGGGAAATGGCACCCCGAAGCTGAGGGTGCCATTTGCCCTCGAGGGTGTACAAAACCCATGGACCCCAGTCCCAGCGTGCAACAATTGTTTTGTTATATCTTGGTAACATTGTTGTTCCTCTTCTCGAAGTTCTGATCAGAAACACCACATTTTGAGTCCAGCTCACTTGACCAACTGGTCGTGACATGCCACCAACCTTTCAAACCTGTAAAATATTTTTCAAAGTGATCGTTTTGAAATGATTTATTCTGATAAAATATATGTTTTGATTTTCTTGCAGTGATTTGTTCAGTTTGTCAAAACAAGTCGGATACGTACGAGCCATTCTTAGACATCGGACTGGATATTAAGGTATTGTTGTTTTTACATCACCGATTTGTATTGAATTGTTCAGTATTTATTTGAGTTCAAAAACGTCACATTTGCGTGGCATTTTTCAGCGTTACAACTTATAGAGGCTGTACAACAATGTGTTTCCTAAAATTGTACTTACAATACTTGCGTTTGTAAGTAGCATTTTCAGAGCATTGTCATTAACTTAACGTAGCTGGGATTTACACATAAGGATAGTATTTGCTGTGATACTGTACTTTTTTTGTGTGCAAAAATGATGCTGTATGGAAATTGAAATGCACTATTTTTGCACTGATTCAACAAAACATTTATTTAACTTTCTCTTGATAACATTTTCCATTGAGTTGACCAACCACTTGAAACCATTCAACTGGGTTGTTAACTGGATTTTTTAAATGTATTTATTTGTTAAAGACAGTGGACACTATTGTAATTACTCAAAATAATTACTAGCATAAAACCTTTCTTGGTGACGAGAAATGGGGAGAGGTTGGTGGTATAAAACATTGTGAGAAATGGCTCCCTCTGAAGTGCCATAGTTTTGGAGAAAGAAGTAGTTTTCAATGAATTAGATTTCGAGACCTCAAGTTTAGAATTTGAGGTCTCGAAATCAACCATCTAAACGCACACAACTTCGTGTGACAAGGGTGTTTTCTTCTTTCATTATTATCTCGCAATTTTGATGACCGATTGAGCTCAAATTTTCACAGGTTAGTTATTTTATGCATATGTTGAGATACACCAACTGTGAAGGCCTTTGACAATTACCAATAGTGTCCACTGTCTTTAATGCAAAAGCACCAAAAACAATGGAAGGGGCCACAAGAAGAAAACACTCCAGTGGTGTAAAAGCTGTTTTTAGGCATGGCATCCTTCCTACTTTAGTCTAGTTTCCCAATAGGTTTGGCCCTCAGAAAAAATTGTTCACAATTTTTATAAAATAACCTGCACAGTCTGTCAAAGCCTATAATGTATGTTCATGTAGGCCAGCCTTTCACTCAATAAAATGTTCCTACTTCTTATCATGTCTGCATTTTTTTCATCGGAACTAATTCTCCATGTTGTTGATTCACAGCAAGCACCAACGGTAACCAAAGCATTGGAGAGATTGATAAGACCAGAGATGCTGGATGGAGAGAATCTCTATCAGTGCAAGAAGTAAGTCAAAATGCAGCCATCTTGTTTACTCTTCCATTCAAATCAACTTGACCATAATGAGGCTGGAAGGGAAACAACAGTCTGGAGTATAGGAGAACGTGGGCACAATTTCATAACTCTGCTTACTGCCTAATTCTTGATCGCCCAATGTGATGTGGTTAGAACTCTTATAAAAAACATAATTTTTCTGCAATTTAGCAAATAGAAGAAAGACAACAAAATTGATTTTATTTTATTTCAGGTGTAATCGAAAGGTGCAGGCTCAGAAAAGGTTCACGGTTCAACGAGCGCCACATGTACTTACACTTTGTCTAAAGAGGTGAGTCAAACTATTGTGAAAACAAACTCTTTTGATAGAATGATTGTTGAAATATTCCTTAGCGACATTTTTCAACAATAGGCTCGTGATTTCTCAGCACTTTTCCTGATTTAAGGATTTTCTCAAAACCTCCTTAAAGGCAGTGGACACTATTGGTAATTAATCAAAATAATTATTCGCATAAAACCTTACTTGGTAACGAGTAATGGGGAGAGGTTGGTAGTATAAAACATTGTGAGAAACGGCTCCCTCTATAGTGGAGTAGTTTTCGAGAAAGAAGTAATTTTCCACGAGTTTGATTTTGAAACCTAAAGTTTAGAATTTGAGGTCCCGAAATCAACCATCTAAACGCACACAACTTCGTGTGACAAGGGTGTTTTTTCTTTCATTATTATCTTGCAACTTCTATGACCGATCGAGCTCAAATTTTCACAGGTTTGTTATTTTATGCATATGTTGAGATACAGCAAGTGAGATGACTGGTCTTTGACAATTACCAATAGTGTCCACTGGCCTTAAAGTCACTGGACACGAAAAATAATTACTCAAAATAATTGTTGACGTAAAACTTACCTGGTAACAAGCAATGAATGGTGTTAATAGTATAAAATGGTGTTAATAGTATAAAACATTGTGAGAAATGGCTCCCTCTGAAGAAATGTAGTTTTAGAGAAAGAGGTAATTTCTCACTAAAATATTTAAAGACTTCAGGCCTGATGAAGCCTTTTATTAGAAATCTGAAAGCACACAAATTTGTGCAACAAGTACATGTAGGGTGTTCTTTCTTTAATTGTTTTCTTGCAACTGTGTCAACCAATTAAGTCAAAATTTTCACAGGTTTTTTATTTTATGCATATGCCATGTATGTGGGAATACATCAAGTGAGAACACTGGTCTCTGACAATTACCAGTAGTGTCCAGTTTTCTCAAAAGTAGTAAAACACTCGCCAAAGGGAAAAAGAGGTAGTCCACAATGTCCACTTCATTGTATGTCTACAATGTCCACAAGTAGTCCACTATGTCCACTATGTACAATGTCCACAAGTAGTCCACTATGTCCACTATGTCCACAAGTAGTCCACTATGTCCACAAGTAGTCCAATATGTCCACAATGTCCACAAGTAGTCCAATATGTCCACAATGTCCACAAGTAGTCCACTATGTCCACAAGTAGTCCAATATGTCCACAATGTCCACAAGTAGTCCACTATGTCCACAAGTAGTTCAATATGTCCACAATGTCCACAAGTAGTCCACTATGTCCACAAGTAGTCCACTATGTCCACAAGTAGTCCACAACCTGCAGTTTTGTATTTCTGGTGATGCCCAGAGTTTGTAAAACCTCCTGCTATGGTTAATGGAATTTTCACATTTGTTCAATCTCGCAACATCAATTTGAAAATTTTTGTCTCTAGGGGGCAGTTGTTTACATAGTTCTGAGCTTGTGCACATTTCAAAGAACAATGGATTTACGTAGTAAGTCTGCTGCCACCCTAGTGTCCCCAAAAGTCTCCCAGTGGTAGATTTGTCTAACAATAAACGTGATTTTGTCTTTCTTTATGTTTTAGATTTGACTTCAACCGATTTAGCACGGGGAAAATCAACAAAGAACTGAATTATTCTGATCATCTCAACCTAAGACCATACATGAGTGACCCTAAGGTAAGATTCAGTTTTGTGATCCTCTCATTTTGAAAAAGATTTTTAAAAATACTACAAGTCTAGCCTCATGTTAAAATATCTCTATATTTGATACCCATAAAGTGCTATTTTTGTCAAAGTTTTAAATTGTTTAATGACGTTACATTTCAAATAGATTGTCTGCACATTTGTGTACAGAGATTTTTCAACTCATTCCTTAGTTTTGAGGATATTCAATATAACAGCATTGAACCTGACCAAGGGCTCTAAAAGGGGTAAAGAAATATCAAATCAATTGTGTACTTATTCAATTCTACTCTCTTCCTCCAGGGTCCAGCGATTATGTACGAGCTCTATGCCGTTCTGAAGCACGAGGGCGCTTCGTGTAACTCAGGTCATTACTACTGTTTCGTCAAGGCAGCCAATCAGAGTTGGTACTGCATGAACGATGCGTTTGTTAGTCAAGTCAGCCTACAGAGGGTTCTTAACCAGAACGCCTATCTATTGTTCTATATTCGTAAAAGTAGCTTCAAATCGCCTATGAATGGCGGAGAGGTAGGTTTCAGATTTGCATCGGGATAAAGAATATTAATTTTGGTTTTACCCATTTTCATTGATGTGTGTTACCACTGTATATCAGAAATACCTGATTTCTGTGAAAAAAGTACTGAGCTTGGGAAAGTACTGAGTATACAGTGCTGACACATATCGGTGTATAGGGGTAAGATAAACAATTAATTTAACACTATTTTTGTTTTTTAGTTTGGATTTGAAATGGTTCATTTACAGCTGACCATAGCAGCTGACAGCTTCTCCGCACTAATGCTAAAAATAAAAGCTAGGTACCTGAATCTCAGACAAGCGTGTCAAATTTTGATAACATTTATAGGCACACGT
This sequence comes from Asterias amurensis, assembly GCF_032118995.1. Taxonomy (NCBI): domain Eukaryota; kingdom Metazoa; phylum Echinodermata; class Asteroidea; order Forcipulatida; family Asteriidae; genus Asterias; species Asterias amurensis. The sequence continues at coordinate 7,075,805 of NC_092658.1, read as the reverse complement.
ACATGTCAAAGTTTTATTGGTGCTGTGGTTGCATAAGTTAAGTAACATTTGTCTGGTATTTTTAGCAAAATCCACGTCATTAGTGTGGAGTGCTATTGCAGCCATACCTCCCAAGAAGTTAAATTTAGATTAAAAATAATAAATCAATTACTATAAATACTACCACCAACACAGTCAGTTGAAAAAATATTGTGAGAGGGCAATTATAAGCTGGAAAAAACACATCAATAATTGTACTTTCAAAACTTTCAACCTGAACCATTTCTGAAGACATTTTGACCATAAATCACAGAGATCAGGTTAGTAAATAAAATCTCTAAATCTACACACACAAAAATTCATCAAAAATTACATGCATAAACATTGATTGATTTGAGTTTGTAGTGATAACCAGAAGGATGATGCTTCGTCCTACTACTGGACATGAAAATCTGTATTAACTAAAATTCTTGCTGTCATTTTTACTCCTCAGCCCAAACGTGACGTTGTCCAGAACAACCGCTCCAAGCCAGCCACAACAATCAGTAAACCTCAGTCGCTCTTCAATGGACCCCTTGGAACCCCTGTATCCAGGCCACTGGCAAACACTCTACACCAAAAGAGCCCTGTATTCAAACCCACAATGATTTCCGAGGGTAAAGACAACAGACCATTGAAGTTGAATCAAAGTCATCAACAACAACAACAGGAAGCAAAGCACAAGCTGACCCCACTACCAGCTCAACGCAACAAACTATCTTTTCAATTCCGGAACAAAAGTGCAAATGTGGTTACTGCAAATTCACAACCTCCACCCCAACAGCAGCAGCAGCAGCAACCACTGCTGGTTAAGAAACAGGACACTAATGCCACAGCGGCTGCTGCGTCAGTAAACACCCCAGTAGTAACTGGTGGTGGTGATGCTACACCACAGATCCATCCTGAACAGACTGCAGCGACAAAGACCTTCTCACCTCCCCAAAACCAGACTTCTCCTCCAACGATAGCCTCCTCAACGACACAAAGCAAAGACTCACTCAAACACATGCAGGGACTTGTCAAACCCAAGGCAAGGTTACCTCAAGATGCTTCCAAGATGAATGGTGTCTGTAAGAAGCAGCCTGCCTCCTCTGGACTTGTCCCTTACACTGCGGAAGATTCAAACTCTTCCTCTGGTGACTCCGAGATGGACTACGATAACGTCGTTGCCCAGTTTTCAATGTCACAAGGCGGGGATGCTTCAAATCAAAGTAAAAACTCCAATAAAAAACCTCAAGTCAAGTCTGAGGAACCTCCCAAGGGAGATGTTTGTATCTCTAATGACAGTAAAGAGAACCCTGTTGATGCCACGCCTATGAAACCACCAGCAACCGCCAAGAGTTTATCTTTGGACAATCTTCAACTCTCGCCAAATCTTCTCAAGAAAGCCGGACTGGCTAATAGTACAAACCTTACGTCAATCCGTAAGCCAGATTCCCCGTTGAAGTTGACTATAACAACAAACGGTCAGGCACAGCGTATCAAATCAACGTCACACTGGAGAGCGGCGGATTCAGACTCACAGATATCTCCTTCACCTGCCTCCGACTGTAGTCTCCATAGCAACGTGTCAACAAACTCAACTAGCGAGTGGAATATCTTAGAGAAGAGAGACGCTCCTCAGACGCCTCAAGATATGAAGAAGGAAGCGGCTGTGTTTGGGTGGAATATCTCTCCAGCTCCTCCACTTAAGAATTCTGAAAAACCTCCAGACTCAGAGGAACAAAGAACTAAGTTGATCGGACCAAAGATTGCTCTTGTTTTCGACGATGTGAAAGACGAAAGCCCAGATCGGACAAAAGTCCATGAAAAACAAAAGAAAATTGTTTCTGGGGATAAACAAGAGGTATCCATCAAATCAGAAAGTGTTTCCATAAAAAATGAGAATAAATCAAGTACTCACAAAGACGTCAAACATCAGAAAGTTTTGGAGAGATCAAATCTTAAAGATGATGGCCAGCAGGATACGGTTTACCCAAAGTTATCAAACGAGCAGACATTCAAGAAAGATACTAAGGAAGAATTAGAGGAAAACCTGTCGCCAAAGAAGAAGAAGAAACGTAAGAAGGATCGATCTCATCCAGGGAGTCCCGAGGAACCTGAGAGTTCATCCAAGGTCAATGAATGTAAAGGTCAGGCCAAAAGTGAAAGGTCAAAGGTCAGGGATATTGAGGAAAACAGGGAGAATGATGTGGCGTTGCAAAAACATAAGAAGAAGAAAAAGAAGAAGAAAAAAAATAAGGAGAAAAGAGAGTATGAAGAAGAAGAGCTGGTTGAGGAATGGGTTGAACGTGTGATTGAACCGCATCAAGACAGCGATAAAGAACCACTTTTAAGCAATTCTAAAGTGAGTAATCACGATTCAGACAGAGACTATCACGACAAACATAAGACTTCCAAAAAGAGAGACAGTGAAGAGATTAAGCACAAACATTCAACGCCACACACAGAAACAAAACGCAAAGACAAGCATTTTATGATGCAACGTGCTCTGGAAAAGAAGTTAAAACGCCACCATGAACGTCGTGCCAGTCAGAAACACAAGAAAGACTCTTCAAAACACGACGACCACAACATCCATGAGGATCATCATCAAACACCAAACTCAAGTCGTGATGTACCTCACAACGGTGACACATCTCACAAATATTCTAAGCACCACAAAGAGTCACGGAAGAGACATAGTTCAGATGATCGTAGCAGCTCGGATTATTCCACTAAGGTCAGACGGATCGACAGAGACGACCATCTGACCTCAAACCGAGAAAAACACAGTTATAAAATTGACAAGTCAGATAGGCACAGCCATAGTTCAGATAATCATTCAACTTCCAAGAAACCATACAAGGGGGAACAACTGCGAAGTGAAGATGATCCAAGCCCGCCAAAGGAGAAAAAGAAGAAACGGAAACACCGGGATGAGGAGAGCGAGAGGAGATCACTTAAAGATCATAATGATGAGGAGAGTAAACCGGAGAAGAGAAAGAAGAAAAAGAAGAAGCATAGCTCATCAGATGATGAAGAGGATCGGAGCAGTAGAGTTACCTCTCAGAAATCAAGACAAGACGGTAAGCAATCTGAAGACGGAATAAACTTGTGGAAACAAATATTTTACTTGATGGATGTAGTCAAAAAGTGTTTTATGAATTGACAAATATTTTACTTTATCATACTTTTTAAAGGCACTGGACACCTTTGGTAATTTTCAAAGACCAGTTTTTTTACTTGGTGTATCTCAACATACATGTATGCAAACAATAACAAACCTATGAAAACTTGAACTCAATTGCGAATGGAATTTCAGTGCCTTGAATTTTAGAACTCAGCTGAGGTCTCTAATTCAATTCAAATATTTTAGTGAGAAATTTACTTGTTTTATACTATCAACAGCTCTCCATTGCTCGTTACCAAGTAAGTTTGTATGCTAACATTTTTTTGGAGTAATTACCAATAGTGTCCAGTGCCTTAAATGATGGATATGTAGTCAAAAAGTGTTTTGTAAATTATTTGCAAATTGAGAAGTCAGCACTTGAATATCAATAGCATTTTTTGTTGAGACTCCATTTTTTCAATTCGTAAATAACTCAATTTACAAGAAATGTTCCAATTTCAAAATCTCTTTGATTTTAAAATTCATTTTAAATCATAAGTGGGATTTTTTGGTAAATTTTGATGTGTGTATTCTATACTCAACTGAAATGCTAACCATTACTTTTAGAACCTACATTTGTGGCGGGTGGTGGCCAAGCTGTTAAGAGCTCCAGACTTAAGCTCTTGTGTTTTCTGAACAGCAGAGTACGGGTTCGAGTTCTTCTTCTGGCGCTTGTGTCCTTTAGCAAGATACTTTACCATAACTGATATGCCTTTCGCATGGGACCTTAAGCCGTAGGTCCCATGTACTAGAATTGGTAGTGTATGTAAAAGAACCCAGAATGCTCATCTTGGAAGAGTATGGGTTCACCTAGTGTTTCAGGTTTACATAGCAAGCACCCTTGTTAACAGATGTCTTCAGGCTTGGTTTCATTACCACAATATATAATAATATGGAGGTTTAGCTGCACGTTCCGCGTGAACATGAATGTGAACGTCAGAAAATTTATGTAAATCTCACGTTTTTAGCATACGTGAAGTTAACCATTTTTCACGTCGGGTTCGACTGTGCGCGTAGACAATATACCTGAGCATACAATAAGCCCAAAGTGGCGACGTCACCCAGAAACAACAGATTTTTTTGGTTCACGTTCGCGTATTTGCTAGCATAAACCTCGCTAATAATAACCCAAGTGAGACATGTGATTGCCTCTGATTGCAGCTATAAATGAGAATATAGGAGCCATTCAAATAGTGGTATTCAGCCAACATACTACTGCCTGAAGAACACAGTCTGTTTTCAGAGCCAACACTCACCCTAAGAGATTTACAAATGGTTGTACCTGCAAGTTTACTATTTATTTATAGTTTCTTCTGATTTCTCCACGCCATGCAAAGCTTCAAACAATACTTACAGTCTGTTTTTGTTAACTGAAATGTATGGAATTTGAGTCATTGCTTGACAAGGTGTCAGTGGTTATTTGGTTTGCAGTAACACCATGTGTATATCTACTTGCTGGGTAGATTTTATGGAATTCAGGAGACTTCTCTACAATTCAGGAGACTTCTCTACAATCAGGAGACTTCTCAAATCCTTAATGACTTTCTTTATTTCCCCGATGTAGTTCCTGTGCAGCAATGGGACCACCACATTAAAGACAGCCATAAGAAACGGGATAAAGAAGGAGGTGATGACGAAACAGTCGGTAAATCTTCCAAGACGCATACTTCTTGGGACGGTACTTACTCGTCCTCCAGCGTTGCTGAGGAACTTAACAAGTCTTCGCTCAAAGCCTTTGGCCCATCAAGTAAGATACCATTTTTGGAAAGTAAATGATTCTTTCTGAATCTCTTTTTATGTTGTTTCTCAGCGTTTTGGCATTATCACAGCTGCCAACTCTCCCTAATTCTGCAGAAAGTTCCCGATTTTGTCCATATTCTGACTAACAAATTTGAAAATCTCCCTGATGATTGAAACTTTTTTTTCTGTTAATGTTGAATTTTGTTCTAAATATTGTTCTGATTGTTAGACAAAATCTCCCTGATTGCAGGATGCAAATGCTGGCAGCTCTGCATTTTCTTATTCACCCTAATTAAAGGCAGTGGACACTATTGGTAATTACTCAAAATAATTATTGGCATAAAACCTTTCTTGGTGACGAGTTTTCGAGAAAGAAGTAATTTCCGATGAATTTGATTTCAACCTCAAGTTGAGAACTTGAGGTCTCAAAATCAACCATCTAAACGCACACAACTTAATGTGACAAGGGTTATTTTTCTTTCATTATTATCTCGCAACTTCGATGACCGATTGAGCTCAAATTTTCACAGGTTTGTTATTTTATGCAAATGTTGAGATACACCAACTGTGAAGGCTAGTCTTTGACAATTACCAATAGTGTCCACTTCCTTTAATAAAATTGATGTTGTGTTATTATTGTAAAAATGTGGTATGAAGGCATTAGTATGTGTCAACTTAATGATGACTCGCTTTTGTGTTGTTGCTAGGCCTAGTACATCTATATGTATTCGTCTGTCCGTGTTGTCCCTTGTCTTTGTCTTTGTTTGTGTTCCTTGGTATCATGTTTGTCTGTCAATAGGTTAGGGCACAAAAGCATTTCGCTTAACCTTACACCTAAATGTTGTCTTTAAGTTGCTGCTTTTTTTTGAAGTATTGTGTACCCAATCGTACCTCATACTATATTGCTCGTTTTAATTTTGACATAAATGTACATTATTGTATTATTGTTTTGTATGACAGCATTGAAATATATGTACTGAATAATAATAAATAATAAAGTTTTGACGTGGTTTAACAAGTTTGTTTCCATTTAAAAAATAGTCATGACTAGTGTCAAAGTTACGAATTTCGCTAGTCAACCAGGCCTATGCCTGACCACAACAGATAATAGTTTTCTATCAGCTTGAGTACCTTATGGTAGATGTTTGCGTTTTACTAAGCTACTGCTAATGGTTATATTTATGGTGTATGGTTTATTTATTTACTGTTTTGTTACTGTTATTTTTATTTTTTTAAGTGGTGTTTATCTTGAGGAATTTTTACTTGCCCCCACCCCGCCATTAAAAAAAACCCAGATGGTTTAATAGACTTTGATATCACTTGTTTCTCTAGTCCTTTCTTGGGATGGAGGTCGTAGCGCTCTTGATAACGAGGTTGATTCTGACTCGCGGCAGAACAGACAGCGAGATCCGTATGAAGAAGACTTTGATAGAGGAAAGGTAGGCACAAAATGTGCTTCTTTTTGTCTGCATATTTGTTTGCATTGCTTGTGTTTTAATTATTACATAGTTTTGTTGTGATTTCAAGCTCAGTGTTGCCTCTTAATTTTTGTGTTGATTTTTGTTGAGGGTTATTTTTGAGTAATACTTATACTTGTGAAAAAAATAGAAATTAGCTGTTGCAAACTGCTTACCAACCAAAAAGACCTATTGTATTAATGGAAGTATCGTTTAATATCCTGACATTTTTAACCTTGCAGATCCTTTCTCATAGGCCTAAACAATATATACATACACATATTGTTGGCAAGTATTATTACTGTTATACATGTATATATATATATATATATCTTTGTAGAGCGCCATCATTGTTAACGATTTTCGGATAAACCAGAAATGCGAATATTTCCCCCTTGCAGAAGGTTCCTACATTGTAAAACTCCTTTATTTCCCTCTCCCTAATTCCAGATCAAGAAAGTGAAGAAGTATCTTGAAGAAGGCAAACAGAAGTTGTTTGGTGGTCGGAATAATCCGTTTCAATCTATACAGACAACAAGAAACAGATTTGAAAAGGTAGGATAGCAAGCCCCCTTTCTCATTTTTAAGAAAAAAAAATTATGTTTTAGATTCGGGTTTTTTTCACCTCAAAGCATTAGGTAAGAAGTTTGGGTTTTTCATTTGTTTACTTTTAGTAATCGGAAAGTTTTGTTTTGATGCTGCAGTTTTCATAAAATTTTTGTTTTATTAAAACTAGGGTTAATTATGAAGGGGAAATGGGGTGCACCATTTTTTCTTGGGGGTGGGCACTCTGGGCAATTTAAAACTGTATTGCCCCTTTTCAGTGCTGCCATTCACTATTTTTGAAAGATTATCTGAAGTGAATGTAAAAATAAATTGTGTCTAAATGGAAAATTAATTTTCAAAACGTTAAAGTGTGTAAAATTCCAACACTTTACTCTGGTAAGTTTTAAATCTAAGAAGTCCAGATTCCATATGGGGGTGGGGGTGGGACGGACATAACTTGGGGGGGGGGTAAATGCAGCCCATGTCCCTCTTAGTTATGCCACTTAATATATCCCATCAATTACAAACAGATCACTTTTCTTTCCTAACATTTCTCATTTACTAGTAAACCTGAATATGATTTTTGTTGTTGCAGGATCACCATGGTTACAACAGGCTCAGTCAATCCTATGGAGAGCGCCCTCGATGATGAAGTTCACCATTGAATGTTTGATATATATATACATATATGTATAAATTTGTACAAGTATATTATAGTATTGAGCTGATTTGTCTCTTCTTTTTTTTTAAAACACTGCATTAACATGGTCAAGTGGTTAGACTGCTGGACTTGCAATCACAAGGTTGTGGGTTGGAATCCCCCAGCTAACCATTGATATCATTATCACCAGAATAAGTATTGTCGTCTAGTTACTGAATCACAATATTTGTTGATTTTGTGCAATTCATAATCATAGACGTTAAACCAATGTTTGTATGAGAGAGATTGGTTGTTGCCAGCTGGGTGTGTATATCCGCTTGTGGGAGTTTGCTGAGTTCTCTTGTCAGGAAGATCATCTAAAAAAAACACCAACAAAAACACACATAATTTTGCCAAAGTGTTCCCCTCTTGTCTAGGGCCAAATACAAATCGACTTCCTCTTCATTGCCTGTGCACATGCATACTTCCTGTTACTAGGCATTCTTTGCTTACAAAGCAGAAATTCTTGTGAATTAAGGCGAGAATAGTGAGCGTAAGCGCAGAACTTGGCGAAAAGCAGGGCCATGAAACTGGGCCACGGTCTTCTCATGGATCTCAAACTTGTGTGTTATAAACTCAAATTATTAGAACATCAACCCAAGATTGTTTCTTTGGGCTGTCCTCGGAAATTATTTTTGTGATTTAACATCCAAAAAGAAACTCTGACCTGACATTATAGGGATCAGTTGTGTTTGTTAACACACCATTCTTGGGGGGGGGGGGGGGGGGGGGGGGGGGGGGGGGTAATTATCTGGGATTTTTCCTGTAACTTCACAGTTTGACTTAACAAGCAAAAACAGCTATGTGCTTAGGATTTCCACAATGTCTATTTGATTGACGGAAGATCACTCCCCAGCAATCAAGCCTCGTCTCAGAATGATGAACCTGTGATTTATTAATGTTGCACAAGATCTTACATTGGTAAAACATTGACATTGAATACACTGCCTGTATAGCTAATATTGTATAATGTACAGTTGGCAATATCAAATTATTTCACTTCCTTATTTATTAACTATTCAAAATATAACATGACAAGTTATTCATATTTTTGTTTGCCTGAAGGAGATGTCAAGCAAAGCTTGTAGTTTGGTTCTTTTTCAGCAAATGCTGCTTTTTGCACTTATTTTAACATTATGAAGCATTTTATTCAAGATTATTTTATTTCTCGCATTTGGGAAAATGCAATTATTAGGAAGATGGGCAGAGAAGCCATTCATTTTTTAATCAACATAAAATAATTGTGGAAATTTTTTACAAATTATGAGGTAATTATGGAAGCTTAAATTTTATCCCAAATCAAACATCACGTGTATAGAAATGTTGGAAATGATAATCTTGTACATGATGTCACTAAAGCCATAGGTTAATCATTTCTAAGGGTAATTGTAAATTTGTTATAAATCACTTATTTTGTATGTTTAAAAAAGAAGTATTTATCGCATCAGAGGTCACAGTATTAAAAAGATAAACTGACTGGGTTGAAGGGTCTATGTAACTTTTGTAGGACAAAAAACACAATGTCCACAGATTTACACTAAACTTACACCGTTTGAAGATAATGATAGTAGAAAGCTTCCCTGAAAATATTAAGTGCTGAGGTGCTGTAGTTTTGGGGAAATGAGTAAAACAATGTCATGAAAATAATTTTCGTCTCACGAGACGGAAATTATTTTAATCATTTTACAAACGTATTTTCATGACATTGTTTTACTCATTTCTCAAAAACTACAGCACCTCGGTAAGTAATATTTGAATGGAAGCTTTCCACTATCATTATCTTCAAACCCTGTAAGTTTAATGTAAATCTATGGACATTTTAAAAAAGTACCCAAATCCTTTAGATTTAATATTTTTGGGTTGAGCAAAGAAAAATTGAGTAGAGCCAGATTTGAACCAATGGTCTCCAGATAACTGTGCATTCTACCAACTGAGCTATCTTTCTAGCCCTAGGTTGGCGGTCTTCCTATTTTGTCGGTGGTGCAAGGCAGAAGCCATTCAACCATTACCTGTCGTGTATCCAGGGATCACACCCAAGTTAACGATACAACCTGGGTAGCGACAGTTCAGATAACAACTAGGAAATAATGCAGTAATACAATTGGTCACAATTGCTTTAAAAAGGGGCAACTTTAAAACAGTTCTGTAAGTTTAATTTTGACCGTAAGCACCTTTGATGTACATCTGTTGTTGTTTTCACAACGAACTGAATTAAATTTGATTTTATCTTGTTTAATTGGCATTTTTTACTCTTTAATTTGATTATTCTTGTCAAACAATCAAAGAGATGCCTGGTTGTCTTCAGAACATGTAGGAAATAAATCTTCTAAAATAAATAAACAATATTTATCATATTGCAATTGTTTATTAAGTGTTTGTACCATAGAGGACAAATCTACCGTTCAGAGTTTTCATGCATAGTTTATATAAGCCCATTTCTTACTTAATGCACATGCAGTAAGATTTTTGATATCACTAATTCGCAACAAATAATTTGCATCAGTTGACTTGTGCTGAACTCCTGCGTAACATTCGCTGCCAAAGACGTCAAAATACACTTTAGATTCACAGGAACCAAGCTTTACTCAGACATGTAGTTTTGTTAATGCTTTAAATACAGGAAACTTTTTATTTTAGCATACACATTTGTGCTGGGTATTTCATATTTTAGTAGTTTTACAGAAGGAAGAAAACAAAAACCTAAAATCGGCTGAGACGAAGGTGAATTTGTTACTCCACCTTACAAAAACAGACAGTTTCAAACCCTCAAAAGCACTGGACACTACTGGTTGTTACTCAAAATAATTGTTAGCAGTAAAACTCATTCAGTAATGAGCAATGGAGAGCTGTTGATAGTATAAACTTTTGTGAGAAACGGCTCCCTCTGAAGTAATGTAGTTTTGGGGAAAGAGTTAAAATTCCTTATTAAAATAATAAAAGGCTTTCAGGCCTGAAGTTTTTGAATATTTGTTTAGGCATCTGGAAGCCCACAAATGTGTGTAACAAGGTTGTTTTTCTCTCATTATTCTCTAGCAACTTGATGACCAATTGAGTCCAAATTTTTTAAAGATTTGTTATTGCCGAAAGTGTCCCTTAAGCCGTATTCGCACTGGATTCATATTTTGGGTAACATTCCGATGGGCAACATTCCGATGGGTTAACTTTCCCACCGGCCGCACTTGGATTGATTTGACTTGGGTAAACTTACCGAGACCGTGGGTAAACTAACCGAGCTGGCCCCCTGCGTAACATTGAATAGTTCGATAGTCATGAAAATGTTATTCTTCCATGACAAAACATGTCAGCTTGCAGTCGTCGCATCCGCATTGGACTTTCTGGCTCGGTTAAACTGACCTGGTCAATCTTCCTGGGCACCTTTGGCTCGGTTAAACTACCCATTCGGGTTGGGTAAGTTACCTGGGAGGAAAACTTCCTGGGCTGTTCGCATTGGACTTAAAATGGGCAAGTTACCAATTGGCTCGGTTAGTTTACCCAAATTAAGTCCAATAAAAAAATATATAAATTTTTTTTAAAAAGTACCAAATAGGCGTTAAAAAAGAAAGAAAAAAAGTCCAATGCGAACAGGGCTTTAGGCTAATGGTCGTTCGGCTAAGTAAAGGGTTTTAAATTGTCTTCTTGTTTTTAGGTTATTCAGCATTTATAATTGTCACATTTGATAGAGTTGGACACCTGAGTTTAAAGGAACACGTTGCCTTGGCTCGGTCGAGTTGGTCTTGGAAAAGCATTTGTAACTGTTGTTTTAAAATGCATATGGCTGGAAAAATGTTAAAGTAGAATACAATGATCTACACAAATGTGCCTCAAAATTGTGTGGTTTTCGTTTTACTTGGCGAACTAACACGGTCGGCCATTTATATAAATGGTCGACCATGTTAGTCGACGAGGTAAAAGGAAACCACGCAATTTCGAGGCATATTTGTGTGGATCAGTGTAATCTACTTTTAAAACCTCTTTCTAAATGCATTTTATAACAAACGGTAACAAACGTTTTGTATAGACCAACTCGTCCAATCGAAGGCAACATGCTCTTTCAAAGCTATAGACACATACGGGACACTACCAAACATGTTCGTGCAATTAAAAAAATACAAATTTAAAACATCTTTAATAGTCCGATCCAATGATAAAATACAGTAGTTTAAAAAATCAATTCCATAACAATATCATGATGATAGTAAATAATAGTTTAAAAATATAGTTTGAAGACATAAAACTTGTTAACAAATGTAAATTTTAACTCCCGGGTAAATTACTCTTTGACATGTACTTCTTCAAATCAAACTTATCTTTTGGTTTGTTATATTGCTGAGGAAACTTGGGACGTGATTTGGAGTTGGTCAAATAGAGTCCTGGGAGATCTTCCTTCGTTTTCTACCTCTGGATATTTTCTTGTGATAACCTTTTCCAAACCACCCTGGTTTGATTAACATCGGATTTTGATTTGTGTCCTTGTTCTGTGTCGAGTAATCCATCTCAGTTTCTAGTCCGAGGTCACCCTCATACTTTGAAGATACTTCATGACTAACTTGAGAACCGTTATCTGCTTTGTCAGTCGCCCCACAACCTGCTGGAACTGGTTTCATCCGGTCTGATTCTATTCTTGGAGAATTTGTATTTGATTGTGTGGTGTTGACATTCTGGTCTGAACTGGCTGGTACTGGTTCCACCTGGTTTAGTTCTGTTTTCATTGAACTTGGTTGCTGCTGCTGCAAACCACTTGTATCTCTTTTGACAAGTTGATCAGAACTGGTTGAAACTGATTTATTCTTGACTGATCCGGCAATAGGAACTGCTTCCAAAAGTTTTGTAGAGAAAGAGTGAAGTTCTGGTTTCTTCAGCGGTGTTGCCATGGGGATGATGGGATCTTGAGATCTGTAACAATTCAAGATTCAGTTTATAAAGGCATTGAAACGGAAAAGCACAAGCGAACCAATGATTTTTCTTTCTCTGGAAAGAAATCGACTCAAAATATCCAACTGCAATGCGTGCTTAGGCATACAATAATTTTTGGAGTTGAATTTGTAGTCGTATCTATTCAATACTGAACCCTAGCCAACCCTCAGCTCAAACACACAGCAGAGTCAAGCATTCTCCAGAAGACGGTCAGAGCACATTAATCGAAACGTCAAGCAGAAACCGGCTCTTCACAGGGCCATCCCAAATGGTGTCACTGCAACCCTTACTTACTTACCTGTCATACTGCGGTATCTTTAAGTCAAGTCTGGACATAACTTGTTGCATAACATCATCACATCTACCATGGATTTTAAGACTGGCCATTTTATCCTTTGGTGTCCACTGTAAGTTGACGATGAATAACCTGGGCTGTTTGTTCCTAGGTTTTCCTGTGCCCCAGAGACATGCATATCTTTTCAAAACCTGTGATTCAATCGGATGGGGATGAAACGATTAAGGAACAAAACTTTTTACTGTTTTAGAAATATTTCAAAATCTTTTGGTCAATGAAAAGTTTGTCACCAAAAACATAAAAATTATTTTCTAATTTTATTTACTTGTTTATTTTTTTATGAGATACGCTTAACTCATAAGGCCACTTAACTGATTTTTGCTGTAGACCCAAATCAATTGTCACAAGAGCTAGAGATACATTTCCACCTACTTCTTTGGCTGGAACAGGTTACCCCCTTGACAGTCGGTAACGATGTAGGCATGGGTATCATCCTCTAGGAGCCTGGCTGGTAGATCAGAATGCACTACTGCCCCAATTTGTAACAAAGCAGTTATGGTCAAATGCCATGCTAAAGGTCACACGTGTCATGACCGGGATTTGAACCCACACTCTGCTGCTGACAACACCAGAGATTGAGTGTGGTGAGCTAGACTGCTAGACCCAACATGCCACAGGTAGTACATTCTGATCTACCAACCAGGCTCCTATAGTGGATGATACCCATGCCTTTTAAGACTGTGAAGTGGGTAACCCTGTTTCAGCCTTTGGAGTACGTGGCAATGTGGTGTGTGGGGTGTCATGGCTGATTCTGTTCAGCAGTGTGTGGGTTCGAATCCCGGTGGTTACACTTGTGTCCCTGAGCAAGACACTTAACTATTATTGCTTCTCTCCACCCAGGGGTAAATGGGTACCTGTGAGGGCAGAGGCGGTTCTTGTGATTGATTTAGCCGAGTAGCGCATATTAATGTTGCACAGGCTGCATACTCCCCACCAGGGAGCTGAGATGGTTTTAAGAAGTGAATTAAGGCCCAGTGACCAGGGGTAATAATTTCAAGCGCTTTGTGACACCCGCTCGGGAGTGAAAAAGCGCTATGTAAACTCAAAATATTATATTATTATTATTATGTGCCTCTTGTGGCAGTTAATTTGGGTTGGTTATAGCCCAAATCAGTGTAGTAGTCTTACATACTGTCCTCACCTTGTAGTGGCGGACCGGCCTAATGTTAGGCCATATCTCATAATAAAATTGCTTTAAAAAAACAGTAAAATATAAGGTACATATGGATGGTTTCTTTGATGAATTTGACACCTGCTCAAAATGTTTGATTGATTTAGAGTAGTACCTTAAGTGTTGAACCAAGACACAGAATCATGTCAGCGTCTCCAGCCGCAGAGACGGCACCCGGCCAATTCAATGGTTGTTCAACGGCTCCTTTCTCTCCAAAATGAACGATAGAATCCCTGAGAGGTCCTCCGCAGGAATGACATGATCGACCTGTCCAGTGTCTTCTTAAAGAAGTTCGCTCCGTCACATCAAAAAGACGGATGTATTGGATCTCTGGGTCACATTCTGTGCAAACCTGAAGAAATTAATATTACAATTGTTTTTATATATTTCTGGTAAAGAAACCAAGGATGCCTCACAAAGGTTAATCACTGAAGCTTGCAAGCCTGAGGAAACCTGTAAATGAGGGTGTTTTCTATGTGAACCAGAAACACCAGGGTTAACCCCTACTGTTCCATGATAAGTGTTCTGGCTTCATTTAACTGCACCACCAATCTTCACACTCTGCAGACCAAAACACAAGAGCTTGAGTCTGGTCCTCTTAACCTCTTGACAAGACCATAAATCAAATATCACCAGCATTAAATAAATAGCAACAGCATCATCGCATCTAAAGTGCAATATTTGTTTTATAATATCCATCAGGGCCCAATTTCATAGAGCTGCTTAAGCACAAAATTTTGTTTTAAAAGCAAAAAAAACCTTGCTTAGTAAAATCAGATTACCGGCCAAGACACCACTCAATTGTTATGCTAAGTAAAAAACAGCTAAATACCAGTCAGAAGCAATGTATATGACATGAAAATTTTGCCAGTAACATGTAAAAAATAAGCGAGCTATTTTCGTGCTTAAGCACATTTTTTGCTAAGGCAGTTCTATGAAATTGGCCCCTGGCTACTTCTTAACTACAACAAGGCTGTGTTTCTCTTTAAGCTGTAAGCACACAACTGCAGGAATTACAAAACATGAAATACGATTACCCAATTACCCACTGAGGAAAAAAGTAAACAAAGCCACCTTACGAAACAAAAAGGATGCTCTTTTTTGCTAGAGAAAAAACTGACTATTTATTTTCATGATGGTTGGAGAAAAATGGCTGAAAACACATTAGGCCTCATTTTATTATGGTTATTAGGCCCTGCTATTACAGGTCTTTGATTAGTTCTTAATCACTGTTAAGTCTAAAATTAGGTGTCTTTCAATCACAGTACCTCTCTTTTATAATATTGATCAAGAAACATTCAGTGACTCACCTCAACAAACATGTTACCATGGACCTCAGACAGCGCCCTCTGTGGCAGGCCACTTCTCAGATGTAACCCATCGCAGTTTTGTGAAACAACATGCTGGATCTAAAAAAAACATTCCAATTCAAAATAAGATTGTATCCCCCAAAAAAATACAAACAAGCCGAGTGGCTTTGGCTATAGCTGAGGCTGCACTAGGAATGTAGAATATTACAAGCATAATAATCTAGCCACAGCCAGTGCCATTTATTAACTTCAATGCACTTTGTCTCAGCAACAGATGTGGGTTATGACACCTAAAGTGCCCTTGTAAAAACTTTGGAAAGTAGCGCATTATGTTCTTCCGGCCAGGCTCCTAGTGGATGATACCCATGCCTACATCCTTGTAGACTGTGTAGAGGGTAACCCTGTTTCAGCCCCAGGACTAGGTGTCTGGTGACAGTTGGTTTGGGTCGATAGCTAAAATGTAGCCCTTACCTTTAAGTAACCATCCAACCTTGTGATGTTAGGCAATTCTCATAAAACACATAAAATCTAAAGTGTTCTTTTCCAAAAAGTTCAATGTTTTAAAGCTTTCAGAATATGAAATACCGATTATGAATACATTCAACGTTTGTTGTCAAAGAGTGATTGTTATATTTCACAAAGTTTAAAAGATAAAAACAAAGACCCAGTGATGTAGTTTGTATTTTGTAGTTTGTTTCAACGATGTGTAATAAGCACTGTAAACTCAGTACCTGTCCCGAGTTCTGTGAAAAAAAGCCACATGCAAATCACTCAGGTGGAATTTGAACCCACTGCCTTTGCATTGCTAGAGCAGTATGTCTTACCAGTAGCCCACCCAGCTAGCCCGGTGGCTAGAGGCAGTTTGAATACTATGTGATGTAGTTTTGTTGATTTGGAGACTTACCACGCCTTGTTGATGAAGCTCTCTGATTGCCATATGAGTTAACGTAGGCTCTGCGTCTACCAATGAAGTGGTCCTATCAACAACAAATCAACAAAACATTCAAAGAAATAGGTTAAAGGCACTGTACACGTTTGGTAATTTTCAAAGACCAGTGTTCTCACTTGGTGTATCCCATCATAAGCATAAAATAAGAAGGCTGTGAAAATTTGGGCTTAATTGGTCATCGAAGTTGTGAGAAAATGATGAAAGAAAAAACACCCTTGGTCGACGAATTTGTGTAATTTCAGATAGGAATAAAAGACTTCTAGCTAGAAGTCTTTTAATATTTTAGTGAGAAATTGCCTCTTTTTAAAAAACTGTGTTACTTCAAAGGGAGTCGTTTCCAACAATGTTTTTTACTATCAACAGCTCTCCAATGCTCGTTACCAGGTCAGTTTTTAAGTTAATATTTGTTTTGAGTAATTACCAAACATGTACCATCCCTTTAAATGTAATATGACAATCAGGGCATACTTTCCAAGTGTTGACTTGTCCATAATCCATTCTTTTTTTTAAAGCCAACACTACTCCAAAGATATTTACACATGGTACTTCCACAAACCTTACCAAATCAAAGTCCCACAATGCAGTTTCAAATCCTAATTAAAGCCATTGGACACTTTCAAGAGAAGTCTCTTACCATTACCTTCTTTAAACCCTGTAAGTTATTTGACAATCTGTGAACTTTTTTTAATGGCTTGAAAATATCTGGTAATTGTGGTAGTGTTGACACTAAGCACCTTACCTAACAACTTGTCCTTTCTGAAGCAATGTCCACACCCCATTTGGCCCTCTATAGTCGGGTATTGAAGCAGCCTGTAAAGTAAGAACAAAACAAATCAATCACTTTTTGTTTCAAAGGGAATCAAAACTGCACAGCCAATGGCATCAGAGGTGTGTTTTCTTCAGATAATTTGGATATTCTGACTCCAATCTTGGTCACGTCATTTATATGGTTTGAAAAGCTACTGACATACATATTTCTTTCTTATTATTCAAACTCTTTGGGGTTGAACGACCCCAAATCATTTAAAATTTACCCAGTCAGTTTCCCTTTTAGCTTATATTAATATTGTTCAAATTCATTCAATGCAGAAGACAACTGGTCTTGGAAATTATAAATATTTTAACAATTTCGTTTTTCTACAATAAAGAATGAAAGTATACATAAAGGTTGTGCATCAATGACCATTGGAGAAAAATAAATGCTTGAAATACAACGTTCTGGTAATAAACTTGGGTAAATGCTTTTTTAATAAATGTTTTAATTTGAATTCTTACAGTGCTTATTCCAGCCCCAGTGTAGATCACTACATGCTTAGCCTGCCTCAGAGCGGAGACTAATTCATCTATCTTAGCATCAAGAACATCACTGCTGTCTTCAATCTAGAACAGGAAAAATATTCATTGTTTCATTAGAAAAAACAAACTCTTTGAAGGTGATTAGAATCTGAGGTTATAATAACATGAACTCCTTTTAACTTGCAAATAAGTTTTTAAACCTTGGATCGCAATTATCTAGTCTTGGTTCCAAAACCATGTTGTTTTCTCATGAACACAACCAATGTTCAATGAATTATGAACTAAAAACCATAGGGGTCGCTGTGACTTGTGTTATTTTCCCCACCGACATAAACAACACAGCGCCCTCTTTGTTTATTCACAAATCCGAATATTGGTTGTGTGTATTAAGCAAAAACACAATGGTCTTGGAACTAAGACTCAATCTCATCCTGAAAATAACCTCTTCCGTCTTCATCTTGACCATGGTCCTAAGTCTTTCTCTACGTTCCATCTCCTTAGCAACATCTTTACATTCTCGCAACATCTTCTTCTCATCTTTACTCCTCAGCTTGGCTGGTTTAGACAGGATGGATTTAATCTAAGGGGAAAATTATACATTATGAAAAGATTAAATTTGTGAATGTTCTTCTGGTTGGCACTGTTTCCCGTTACGAGAAGCAACGGGAATGGTCTTGGAACTAATATTAATATTCCATCTTGTCCTTGTTTAAATGTTTTAAAGTTTTAAAAGAACACTTTAAAACATAGTATACAAAAAGATACTACTGCTAGAAATTTGTAACTAGAGTAGTATGTAAACACTACATGTACATGTACACCTAGTTTTGGGCACATTCAGCTGATCTGCGCCATCATCAGTCGTTCGTGTCGCGCAGTGGGTCAGTATCTTGGATTTTACTTTACTTCAAAAACAAACATTCTCATGATCGTTGGATTATAAAGAAATGGTATTGGGCAGCTGGGTTGACCGACAGACTCGTCATACGCTCGATAGCGAATGGCCCTGATCCACTGAAAGTGCCCAGTATCTTTTTGTTGTTTTGTTTTTGTGTTATTTTATCTTATTTCTCTTTTCTAATACCATAAGTCAAAAATGAGAAGTAAGTCCTTCGTTTAGCTCAACCATCAGTCACCAATGTTAACTTCAACAACTTAATTCAGACCAGGGGAAACGCTGTTCTCCTTTGACAAAATTGTGGTTTTGGTAAACCTTCCCCCAACTACATTCTTGACCACGCCCCTTTCCAGTGTTCATCTAATGTACGGTTGGCAATGCAGAGCGGTTTCTTATGCCACATGTTTTGTTGAATTACACTTAAAAATCTCAACACAATATTTGAATGATATACCACAATATATTCCTTACTTCTTTCTCCTTCTCTTTCTTTTCCTTCTTTCGTAATATTCCGGCGATATCGCTCTTTTTCGCACAATCTCTCCGCGGTCTCTTAACACTCGGATCTTGTGGGTTCGTCGCCATGTTTATGTTTAAATAGTCTGGCTCCCATTGTAGCTCATTTTAACCCGTATTCGACGTGCGAGAGATAAGTCTGGGAGTCTGACAATTCTATGCTGTTTATTGAGAGGTGCAAAAATCAAAAGTAAGTGCAATTTATCGTTTTATTTCTCATTTCTTGACTTTATAGACTGTAATATTACACTGGCTAAAGAAAGTGTGCTTTTCAGTAGTCATAAATGAGCTATAAAAGTAAATAACAGGATATAATTCGAGTAATTAAACAACTTTAGCTCGAGTCGTAAACTTGATCTGTTTTTTTTTATAGAAATCACTATCCACCATACGTCGTACGCAGCAGTCTACGTGTGTGGTTTGGTTAAAAAAGGGGTAGGGGAAGGGGGTGTGGCTAGAGAACATGGGCCTTGTACATTATTTCTAATGTATATTTCTAGTCTCTTTTTTGTTTTGTAGTCATGTGCTGTGGGTCAGAGGTCAGTCATGAGTATTATTGGTAGGGTTAGAGCAGAGCATTACCTTAAATTTTATGATAAATTAAAAGAAGTTCAGATATATATTTCTAAAAATATATTTGCATGTAGATTAGCCATATTAATTATATCACAGACTCCTTACGTTTGTATACATGTGACTGTGAGTGTTTCCTGCGTGACAGTTGGAGAAAGTGATGAAGAGCCTTATTTTATTTTCATCAAACAAGACATATTTAAAGGCAACGATGGTAGCTGGTTGCGATAATTGTAACCCTCTATGATGATGGCAATTTCACTGTATGCAAAAGGAACTCTTCGGTTACACAAGAGACAAATGTAACAGTGTCTTAAAGCCATTATACACTTTCGGTAAACAGAATTGTCCAAGTCCCACACTTCGTGTATCACAACTTATATATAAAATAACAATCCTGTGGAAATTTAGGCTCAATCGGACATCGGAGTCGGGAGAAAATAACGGGAAAACCCACTCCTGTTTTCGCGCGTTTCGCCGTGTCATGACATGTGTTTATAACAAATTCGTAATTCTCGTTAACAAGAATTTATATTGTTTTACCGTTTTCTCAAAAAGTAAAGCATTTCATTGACTTATATTTCAAGAGAAGTCTTTCACCATTACCTTCTGTAAACCCTGTAAATTATTTGTAAATCTGTGAACTTTTTTTTTTTTTTCTGTACCGAAAGGGTCCAATGGCTTTAATAATCCCTCAGAAAATATCATAACGATTGTTTTATTTTGTTTTCTTCTTTAGTTTGAGTTTTTAATAATAATTATATTGTATGGAACTGGCTGTAAACAGCCTTGTTTGACAAGGCCCTTATCCAGATAATCAAGTTGAACGGCGACATAATTTTGCTGTTCAATGCGTTTTTGAGTCAAGAGTTATAAAATAGTTTATATTTTCCTTTAATTTTTAATAGGATCAGTTTTTTAACCAAAGTAGATCCTTTCATTTTTTATAGGCTATCAGTTTTTTAACCAAAGTAGAATAAATCTGAAGTGTTTAAGTTACTTATAATATGTTTCTTTCTTTGTCGGCAACTCTTGTTTACATTTTTCTTTCTAAATGTTATCCAGGAATCCCGTTGCTGAGCAGTTTGATTATCTCACCACCCACCTTCAACTGAGCATGGAGCAGATTGACTCTGTTCATATAATCCATGTCTTCTATTTGTGATGTCTTGGTCATTTGTCCGATTCTTGAGACAAGAAATCAGTTCAAGAATTCCTCTGTCTTCATCATCTACTAATTTTCTTCCAAATTGTAGGTGAGTGTCTGTTTGAGATTGTGTTAAATTTGCAAACTCAGTTGTAAAATTAGGTGTGATCCCTGGTTTAGGGCAGTTTAGGTTGAATGGCTTCTGACTGGAACCCCAAACATAGATATTGACAAATAAGGGAGACCCCCCCCCCCAACAGCCGGGCCAGATGTCTCAGTTAGTAAAGCACCGGCATAATAATCCACAGGTTGCATGTTCAAATCCTTCTCTATTCAATTTTCTTTGTCAAATCATGAAAATCGGTTAATACTGTGTAAAAAGAACACTGAAAAAGAACTCGGACAGCAGAATAAATGTTTTGTAAATAAATTGTAAGTATAATCTTGATTGGCTTAAAGCCATTATACACTTTCAGGACAGAAAAAAAAATAATAAAAGTTCACAGATTTACAAATAATTTACAGGGTTTACAGAAGGTAATGGTGAAAGACTTCTCTTGAAATATTATTCCTGACACGGTCATTAGTCATGACACGGCGAAACGTGCAGAAACAAGAGTGGGTTTTCCCACTATTTTCTTCCGACTCTGATGACCAATTGAGCCTAAATTTTCACAAGTTTGTTATTTTATATATAAGTTGTGATACACGAAGTGTGGGCCTTTGGACAATACTGTTTTTACCGAAAGTGTCCAATGGCTTTAAGTGCAAATTTATTTCTGCAGTGGTTTGTTCTTCCTCTGATGCAACCACAACCTCAATGGGTTGGTTGTGACAAGATCATTCTGCTATGTACTCGGTAAAATTTTCCAGTGAGTTTTGTTGTTCTTCTGAGAAATAACATTCACAATAGGTGTCTATTTTGAAATTCACCTTCACAAGAAAAGTGAACATAATTTGTTTTATATTTCCATGATGAACTAGATGACTGATTTGATTTTCTTTCCAACTATTTGAAATGTTTCTTTTCTTCCCAACAGATTTATTATAAGAACCATGGCTACCGGCAGCTCAGATGTATCCCACAAGAATCGATTAGCCAATGAGAAGTCACCATATCTTTTGCAGCATGCCAGCAACCCAGTTGATTGGTCAGTAACAGTCACATGCAATTTCATTATTTTCGCTATCCGTTTCATTTATTAACCAATAGTGTACAAATAAGTGATCAATTTAAAGGGGTTAGCTCATCCAGTTTAGTCCATCAAGGGCGAGAGGTTCAACAAAATTATTCATTTTTAAATATGGGGCCATCATTGCTGACGTGCAATCTGGGGGAAATCTGTACTGGGCAGCACAGTGATTTTTGCTCAGAGTGCTGGGCGAAAGTTGTTATTTAGCTACAACACTGGTGCACATTATTGTCTTCGTGGGTTTTGAGAAAATTCTCTCAAAAACTTTGGATGGGGGCTGGGACAGAGACAGTATTTAAATGCAGTTAGCTGAAACCTGATTACCCTTCAGCTTTGTTCTTGTCTGTTCATTGGGTCACCTCAGTTGATCATAGAATCCCACTTGGGAACATGTCCGCTTCTTGGTACACAAGTTGCATGATAGATCATCTTTACTGTGTTTGCTCTCTCAGGTATCCATGGGGACCAGAGGCATTTGAGAAAGCCAAGAAAGAGAACAAACTCATCTTCCTTTCAGGTTAGTAACACAACAAGATCACTTCTTGGCCTCAGAAATCCTAAGATCAAACGAAAGAAGAGAAGAAGTAAAAACAACTCTTTCAAACTTAAGGGAGAGGCAAGGATTTCACAGAGCCATAAGATTCATCTTAAGATGAGTTGTCTGTATCACCGTAGTGATTTATTTAGTGACATCACACTTTACTTAGCAGTTAAGATTGATAGACAGTTAAGATCAATCTGAGCTCTTTGTAAAATCGGCCGCAGGAATCGCAGGGTTTACCCCATTTTGCTCGATTTTACAAAGATCTTAGATTGATCTTAAATGGGCATCAATCCTAACTGCTAAGCAAAGTTTGATGTCACTTTACAAATCACTATGGTGATAGTGACAACTTAAAGCGGTGGACACTATTGGTAATCACTCAAAATAATTTTCAGCATAAAAACGCACTTGGTAACAAGCAAAGGAGAGCTGTTGATAGTATAAAACATTGTGGAAATGGCTCTCTCTGAAGTAATGTATAGTTTTTGAGAAAGAGGTAACTTCTCACTCAAATAATGAAAGACTTCAGCTGAAACTTTTTATTATGGATCTGAAAGCACACAAAGTAATGCAATTTAATAGTATTCTCTTGCAAATTTGATGTCCAATTGAGCAAAATTTTTCAGTTTTGTTATCTTATGCATTTGTTGGGATTCACCAAGTGAGAAAACTGTTTTTTAACAATAACCAAACGTGTCCAGTGCCTTTAAAGGCAGTGGCCACTATTGGTAATTACTCAAAATAATTATTATCATAAAACCTTTCTTGATTACGAGTAATGGGGAGAGGTTGATAGTTTAAAACATTATGAGAAACAGCTCCCTCTGATGTGACGTACATGTAGTTTTCGAGAAAGAAGTAATTTTCCACGAATTTGATTTCGAGACCTCGGATTTAGAATCTGAGGTCTCGAAATCAAGCATCTGAAAGCACACAACTTGCGACAAGGGTGTTTTTTCTTTCATTAATATCTCGCAACTTCGACGACCGATTTAGCTCAAATTTTCACAGGTTTGTTATTTTATGCATATGTTGAGATACACCAAGTGAGAAGACTAGTCTTTGACAATTACCAATAGTGTCCAGTGTCTTTAAGTCGAGTAAAGAGGAGGCATGTAATAATAATGCTCATCAAAACACAGCAAAGATAATGAGATTAATTAAAAGTTGATTCTCAACCTATAAGGGATGTCCATCATTCACAAGTTTATATATTGTTGATATACATTTAGTGGGATACTCAACCTGTCACTGGTGCCATGTGATGGAGCGTGAAACATTTGAGAGTACAGAGATTGGTTCATTGATGAATGAACACATGGTGTGTATTAAGGTGGACAGAGAAGAACGACCTGATGTCGACCGAGTTTACATGACCTTCGTTCAGGTAAGGATTATTGGATCAATCCATGGTGACTCGCACTTTACTTGCCACAGATATAAATCCTGTGACGGTTAAACGAGTAATTGTTAAACCCTTTACAAAATCATTATCCATTTAGTACCTTAGCTACCGATTGAACATAAAACTACCGGAACTATTTAAAACTTACCCAGTCAGTTGACCTTGTGGCTAATTACTTGATATTTGATATTAAAAAGTTGCATCCCTTCAAGGTGATCCCCTGGCTACCGCTTCCCAGGTTGTATCGTAAACTTTGGTGTGATCCCTGGTTATAGTAATAATAAAAATAATAATATCAAAGTCTTATACAGCGCATGTATCCTACCAAACAAGGTACTCAAGGCGCTTATAGTATTAACATTATACAGAAAGGTTGGTTTTTGAAGTTAGGAATTCTCGGACCCAGTTATGTAGCACCCACATAAGGGTTTACAAGGTGCTACTGCGCATACAGCAGCCACAACCAGGAACACCAAGGCGAACCCCTTCTCTTTTCACTAAGTGCACTGGGTTCTTTTACATGCGCTACACAACACATGGGACCATTGACTCTATAACCCATCTAAAGGACGAAGCAATGATTAAGTGTCTTGCTTAAGGACACAAGTGTCACGGTTGGGGATTCGAACCCACACTCTGCTGATCAGAAGCACCAGAGTTTGAATACGGTGCTCTTAACCGCGCGGCCACGACACTTCCATGGCAGTCATGGGTTGAATGGCTTCTGACTGGCACAACCAAACATAGCTATTGACAAATAGGGAGACCGTCAACTTAGGGCTGGATGGCTCAGTTGGTAGAGCACCGAAACGTTAATCCAGAGGTCAATGGTTCAAGTCTCGTTCCAGTCATTTTTTCTTTGTGAACCAAACCAATGTATCAAGTTACAAGAATATTTCATTAGTCCTGGTTTCAATTCCATGGCATTGCTGATATACAGATCACTATTTTAAAAGTTATCTGATATCTGATTAACCTTTTCTTAGGCCTCAAGCGGAGGCGGAGGTTGGCCTATGAGTGTTTGGTTGACCCCTGACCTTAAACCCATCGTCGGAGGGACATATTTCCCACCAGCTGATCGATATGGTCGTCCTGGATTCGCTACAATTGTTAAAAGCATCTACAGTCAGGTCAGTAAGTATATATATAATTACTTTATTACAGGAACATGTCACATTTTTGTATGAGTCATTTCATGTTAATATTATAATATGAGAGGGCACATCTTTTTTGATGACAGGTTTTTTACTTTTGCTCTTCCCTGGACAGCCTGTGCTTGTTTTATTGTTTTGTCCGAAGAATTAAAATTTAATAAAATAAATAAATGAAATAATAATGGAATTAACAGCTCTTGTATAGCACAATAACATAATTGGTTATTGTGGTTCACAAACAAACAAAGAACAACTTCAGCAACAGGAAAACACTACAGTTGTTGTAATGTGCGATTGCACCACGTGATTAGTAATGCAATAAATTAGTCAGGCGTGACCAGGCCTAGCACCATGCAAGTTGTATTTCTGAAACCATCCTGTGTGCTGTTTGCCTCATCTAAGCTGCTCCAACCCCCAGGCTTCAGCGGTCCGACTCGCCTATCCGTTCAATATTCCCTGAATGTTGCTATAGGATATTCCTATGGCGCCAGCCACACAGATAATAGGTTTTGAGATTGCCCTGAAAGCATCAACTGTTGGTGAGGATCTTATGGTCTGTGGTAATTGGTTCCAGAGAGTTGGCACGAACACACTGCCATCAGCTATTTGTTTCTTTCTCTTTGAGATGAACAGACGAGTAATGTTCCAGTTTGAATGTTGCCCTTCCCTCGATATTCAATGTAAAGTTTGTTGCAATGGGTGCATTCATTTAGCTTCCCTGGGTCGACCCCGGTCTGTCCCCGGTGTGTTCGAATAGCTTTGACGTCATTCCAGGGGCTCACCAGGGTCGGCCCCAAGTGCCCTGCTTGTGGAGTGGGTCACTTGGGGTGACCTGAGGTGCATGACGTCACCACGAGAGGGCGAGTGTGATCGTTCGATTAGCTCATGGCAGGGGCTCACCTGAGTGAGCACCGTGGGGTCGACCCAGGGAAGCTAATCGAACGCACCCATTATCATTTTAGCCTGTGTAAAAGACTCTGCTAGGGTCCATCCATGAAGCCATTATTAGTAGTTATAATATGCATTATTATTTATTTTCTCAAACAGTGGAGCAAGGATCCTGAGAGGATGATGCAACAAGCAGACAAGATCTTACAAGCTTTACAGAAAGCAACGACCACCAAGGCTTTGTCCGATGCTGGACCGCTAGCCATGGCCTCTAGTGTCAGTTTGTGTTATCGTCAACTAGCCCAGAGCTTTGAACCTCAGTATGGAGGCTTTGGAGCTGCTCCTAAATTCCCACAACCAGGTATGTACTTCATCATGGTGACGCACGTATACAGCGCACAAACGTTACAGTGGCTACAGTTTGTTCGTTTTGTTAATTGTTCATTTCCTTTGCTCGCATGTTAAGTGGCTTGGTGAAGCTAGTTCAATCCAATACCAACCATCCACGGGTCATGTTGGTAGGTGCGCATAAGTGCTCCACCTGTTCTTATCCAGGAGTATTGAGAGAGGATTGTCATGCCTAGTTGCATGTCCGATTAACTACCATCCCCCGGTCATCAGAGAGTTGCTGTGGTTAGGTGCGCATAAGCGCTCTACCTCTACGATAGGGTTCTGTAGGTTGGGTGTTCTTATCCAGGAGTTTTGAGAGAGGAGTATCATGCCTAGTTGGGTGTTCGATCAGTTGCAAATATTGCCTGATGTTTTTGTGCGTAAAGCGCACAGGCTCGCTCAGTGGCTACAGTATGTTATTTTGTTAATTGTTTGTTTCCATTGTTCAGTATTCTGAGTGGCTTGGTGAAGTTGCTTTGTTCTAATACCAACCATCCTCAGGTCATCAGAGAGTTGCTGTTGGTAGGTGCACATAAGTGCTCCACCTCTACGATAGGATTTGTAGGTTGGGTGTTCTTGTTGGGTAGTATTGAGAGAGTGTCACGCCTAGTTCCGTAATCGAGCAGTTGTAGTCGTTGCTTTTGTTGTGTAATTGGTAGTGACATTGCTTCATTGATAAAGTTCAGTATTGGTGATTCGTTCAGGGTATCTAATGTTAAGTGCATCTGTAATAATAAAACGACTTAACACATCCCTTGCTGACGCTAAGGTAAACAATGGAAATGTGCATGCCTGTATACGCGTTGCACAATTCTCTCAATGATAGATCTTCTCTGACCTCAATGAAGGCGCTGTTTTGGGCTTGTAACGTCATATGCACAAGTTTTAATGGACGCTTCTAACAAGTTTGATTTTTCTCTTCTCTTTGTAGTGAACTTTAACTTCATGTTCAGGATGTACAGCAATAAACCAGAAAGTAAAGATAGCAAGGAAGGTCTTGAGATGTGTTTGAAGACGCTACGGTTCATGGCTAAGGGTGGAATGTACGATCACATAGCTCAGGTAAGGAAGGTCTTGAGATGTGTTTCAAGACGCTACGGTTCATGGCCAAGGGTGGAATGTACGAATGTTCTAAACATCGTGTAATGCACATACAAGAACCAATGGTTTTATGAAGCCAACTGTTAAAAAAATAGTAAAAAATACAACAAGAAAAAGGGACAATTCTTTTCTGAAAATGTTAACCTCAGACATTATTCACGAAAAATTGTTAAAATTCCTTCTGTTGGTGGAACTGTCATCCTCAAAATGCAATTTATTATTTTTCTGTCCCCTACAATTTGTTTTACATTTTGCTTTCCAGGTGCAGCAGTTGTGGTTTGAGGTTTTGTGACTGGGAAAACTGGTTGTAGTGTTGTAGTACACTGTTTTCTGATAGTCCTAATATATCTGGGATAGTGTATTGACATTTTGCTCGTACAGATAGCTCACAGTTTGAATTGGAATCGGTAGAAACACTTATTCGGAAGTCACAATGTTCAGAAAATAACTAGTTTTAAAGCACATATTGCCAAGTTGAAGGCTTGTTGAAATGTCATTGTGAAAAACAACCGTGATACAATTTAACAATTATTAATATGTGCTCTTCATTTTTGCTATGATGTTTTCATATCTCCTTTATGATGAATTCTTTTTTCAGTCACTACTTCTCAAGATTCACATGAGAACCCATATGTTTTTAGCCTGTGTATAATTGAGCCCATTTCAACCAATGCTCAATCAAACAATTGCAATGAAAAACTGTAAAGGAATTCTGTTTAGACAAAGATTATAGAGCGCCAAGATGCGGAACTGAAGCTTTATCTATTGTTGGAATGTGAAATACGCATGGGCGCCATTTCAGCAAGTGAATGTTTTGTTTCCCATTGATAGGAATGGTCATTGTCTGCACTGATCTGCACTGATCTATTGTTGTATCAAAAGAGTTACTTGCCGAAATGGCGTCCAGTGGGATTTCACATTTCAGCCCGAGTTCCGCATCTTGCGCCTTGCGGTGCTCTATAATCTTTGGTTTAGATCATCAAGTTGCATTATTAGGACATCTAGAAATACTTCTTTGTATCATTTTATTTTTCATTAGATTAAACATTTCCTATTATATTAAACATTTCCTGGTTTCTTTTCTTGTTAGGGTTTTCATCGCTACTCAACTGATGATTTCTGGCATGTGCCACACTTTGAGAAGATGCTTTATGACCAGGGTCAGCTGGCAGTCAGCTACCTCGATGCTTACCAGGTACTACAACTCACAACATTAACCCCCCTACTCTTGGTGACATTTTCCAGTCAAAAATATTGAAGGTTCAACAGTCAGCATGCTGTGATTGGTTGTTGAATTTCCATATTCCTAGAATTAAGGGGGGTCTTGGGTTCAAATCCAACCCAAGTAGCCTGTGGAATTTTTTTCTTCTTTCTACCGAGTTCAAGAACGCTTAATGACCAAGGTCAGGTGGCAGTCAGCTACATGTACTTTTGATACATTTAGGATTTGAACTGCCTCTAGCCACAGGGCAATCTTGGTGGTCTAGTTGGTAAGACACTGCTCTAGAATTGCAAAGGTCATGGGTTCGAATCCCACCAAGTAATATGCCTGTGATTTTTTTCACAGAACTCGGCCAAAGTACTGAGTGCTTACACACATTGGTGAACGGGTAAAATCATAATTAATTATCTTTTTCCCCAATGCAAATTTTACATCTCCTTAATCTGGGTAGTATTTTCCAGTGAGTTGACCAATCAATTGAAGAAAATCAACCGCACAAGTTGTGTATGCTGACACAACTGTGTACAGAGCTAACAAACTGTGAAGATGTATATGTACCATAGAGTTATATATAAGAACTAGAGCGCGCACTGGCCTATATACGCGCCCCGGTATGCGAGCAGGCGGCCATTTTCTAAGTTGACAAAACAGCTATCTCACAGCGTGTGTTTGTGCGGCCATTTTGTAAGTTGAACAAAGAGCATCGCGTGAGCATTCAATAAAAAAAACCTCAAACGTGTATTTCATATTCGACGCGCGTGCAGAATGACGCGCTTGTCATCTTGCGGTCCCGTGGCGTTTGTGCACGAAGGATCACTCGTGCGCCCTCTAGTTCTTATATATAACTCTATGATATGTACTGTATTCACCACATGATATCATATTGCAGGTTGGCAAAGTATATCTATCTGTTATCTAAAACCACAGTGGATTTTATTGAGTGGCCAGACAGTAGGAGGGTTGACTGTGTACTGTTTAGATGCATTCACCACATGATATACTGCAGGCTGACGTAGTTTATCCATACTACCACAATGAATGGACTAAATATAAATGCACTTTGTAATACATTTCAGATTACAAAAGATGAGTTTTTTGCCGATGTTGCTCGAAGCATATTGCAGTATGTATCAAGAGATCTTAGTAACAAGGTATGTGAATAGTTGCACAAAATCATATCAGTAAAATTCATTGAAACGGGTAGTTGGCTCTTGTTGGTCTTGATATACCTTTGGGTTTTTTCCTTGATAGACCCAATAACACTTCGCACTAATGACCTCACTTTTGCTAAAAATGCCTGGTTGTCAGACAAACATTCCACAACTTATTATATCACTGCGTCATTAACACGCCAAACTGCACTTAGTGTAGGGTAGCTATAGCGTAAACCTGGACACGCACAGGTGTGTGTTAAAGAAAATTGTGAACGGTTTTCTGAGATCTGGGTACAAGTCATGAGATCCCAGTCATGACACTTGGTGTTCTTAAGCAAGACACTTAACCATTGCTTTGCCTTCAGATGGGACGTAAAGCCATTGGTCCCATTGTGTAACACATGTTAAAGAACCCAGTGCACTTATCAAAAAGTGAAGGGGTCCACCTCGGTGTTCCTGGCTGGATTGGCAGCATATTGTGCCACATCGTCTTGTAAATCATTACATGGTGATACGCAAAGGAATAGACTGCAATTCAAACTTAGTCCCACATACCTTTCCTATGCGTGCTACATAAGACACCACTATTATCAATATTATCATTACTAAGCTTCTATTTTTAGCATAAGTGCGGAATACTATTCACCTTAGACTTGATTCAAGTCCCATTCTCGTGTGAGAGGTCCCTAAGCTATTACCTCAACTTACTATGAAACAACCCCATAGCAAACAGTACAGTGCGCGCTCGCCGTCAAAATGTGGTCCCGAGAATGGGACTTGACGAAGTCGTTTCTTACTCTGCACGTTGTTATTAGAAAATCTCCCCAAATGGGGAGATGTACAACACCAATGGGAGCGTGGAAGCGCTGCCCAGCCGATAAAATATTCATTATACTCTGTGACATCACAGTAGAAGAGGTTGTAAGGCACGCGTCTATACGCGGCACGCACGTGGGGCGGGTAAACTCATTAGCAGGCAAGAGGGTGTCGGTGTCATAAGTCGTTTTATTGCACTTCCCAAAATTCAAATTTTGCAAACAAAACCGACCCCAATGTATGTTACAACGTATTACTTAAATTCAAATGAACATTTAGTGCTTTCTTTTTTATAATAAATTGGTTATTAAAAAATGTATTTCAATCATCAACTAAGTACTTAACCCACAAGTGACAAATGAACTAGTCTTCTTTTTGGGTGCGTTTGATTGGTCAAAACGTATCACATAACAATGTTACATATTCATAAGTGAATATATTTACATACCAGGCGACTGCGACATCGTCAAGTCCCTGTCTTGCATGCGGAACAGGTTTTGGAATTCAGAGCATCACAAAACAGTAGTTTTCTGGGGATGTCACGGGTTTGGGACTTGAGTCAAGTCTATATTCACCTGGGCCCAATTTCATAAAGCTGTAAAGCACTAAAAATGGCTAAGCACAGAAAAATCTTGCTCAGCAGACGCATGTTTCCAGCCAAATATTGCTTGACTCTTGTTCACTGTTAATTTGTGCTTAAGCAGACAAAGTTGCTAAGCACAATTTTCTGCTAAACAGCTGAATGAAATTGGGCCCTGATGTTATCGTCACAAATCTTGGTTGTGTCATTTCGGGAATCAATGTCCCTGTTTTTTTTTTAGTGCGTTGTGCATTTTAGGTGACACAGGGTTTACATACTTAAAATTTCAAAGTTCAAAACTGGTCTGTGTGTTTATTGCAATATGCCATCAAAGTACATAGATGACATATCATTCATCATTACATCAGTTCATTACAAAACAAAGTCAAATTACATTAGGAAATTAAAAATAAAGTTTAATTTTAAGGCAGCATTTGGTTTGGGTGTAGTACTGTTTGGGTGGTCGTGCGTCAGATTTTTATCTGATCTTAGTTAGCATTGGAAAGATGATTTCAACATCATTTATGTGCAGTTTGACTAAAAAAATTGCAAGCGTACAAAGCAGACAGTAGCAGTGTTTGATGTTGGTACAAGGGGTCAATAAAAAAAACGATTTCTCTTGACTCCTCTCTACAGACAGGCGGGTTCTTCAGCGCTGAAGATGCTGATTCTTTGCCTACTGCAGACGCCAAGGACAAAAAGGAAGGAGCTTTCTGCGTTTGGGAGGAAGATGAAATAAGAAACTTGCTAGTTGACAAGATTGAGGGCAGTGATAGCGTCACATTGGCTGATGTGTTTTGTAAACACTACAATGTTAGAAAAGAAGGCAATGTGAATTTTGAACAGGTTTGTTTTTCTTATGTTAATTATTCAAAGCATTTTAAACATAGTCTATGGTAGTGGACTCAAGTTCGATAGTTTACAGAATGTTGGTTCGATTTCTTGCCTGGTGGGTCCAGAAACGTGTGTTCCTTGAGCAAAGCACGTTATCATATTTTCTTTTCTCCGCCCTTGGATACAAACTGGTATCGGCGAGAGCTGGGAGGAATCAAAGAGAGGAAGTACATGGAATAGAGCTGTTGAAATAAGGGAATCAATGTATGGTGATGAGATTTTCAACTAGTGGTTTAAGCCCAACGAGGCCTGGTTCTTGATAATTTTACCGAGACGAAGTCGAGGTAAATTATCAAGAACCAGGCCTCGGCGGGTTTAAACCACTAGTTGAAAACCGATTCAACACACCTTGATTCCAACTCATAAATACCTTTTTGGTCAAAAAAAATCAACACTTTTTGGTCAAAAAGTAAAATAAATGCAAACATTATAATTTTTCAATGATTTCTTTCAACACAACACCCCTCGCGCTATGAAATGATAAGGCCCTCGGGTAAACAACTCCTTATAAGGGAATGCTGTGAGCGTCGCGCATATCGCGTGATGTGGCACAACTGTCCCGGCCATTTGGTCTCGACCAATAGGAATGAAGAAACTGTCTTATAAGGACAGGTGCAAGCTCGTGTGTCACGCCCATGTTCCAACACTTTTTACTGGTCATACACAAAGGTTTATACACACCCACGTGACGCGCTCTCCACTAATAGGAATAGCGAAACTGTCTGAGGTATTTATGAACAGCTCTTTGTTCTACATCTCAGCAAACGAGAGTGTATGGGTTACAACAAGCAGAAATTCTGATTTCATCCTCATTTACCCTGATAGGAGGAACCAGGTCAGACACACTGGTGCCACAAATAATAATAATAATAATGAAGTCTTATATAGCGTCGGTATCCGCCACAAAAAATGCGCTCATATAGTGCTCGCTCATGATACAAAATAAACAGTTTAAAAGAAAGGAACAGAAAAATTATGTTGAGAGTAGCTGGTCAACATTTAACTTTAAAGAGGTGAGTTTTGACGGCAGTTTTGAAAGAAGATGTTGTATTTGCAGTCCTGATGTGGTAAGGAAGACCATGAAAATATCTGTAGAAAGGGCATTACTGGTTACAGACTTTCAGTGGGAACGAGGTTGTAAAGTTTTAAACCTTGTTTCCAGGATCCCCACAGAGAACTTCTTCACAAGAATGTTCTGATTGTTCGTGGTTCTCTTGGAGTGACTGCAAAATTCTTCAAGCTAGATGAAACTTCAACAGAGAGGGCGCTGTCCAAGGCTCGGGAGATTCTATACAAGGAGAGACTGAAGCGGCCGAAGCCTCATTTGGATGACAAAGTACTGACAAGTTGGAATGGTAAGAATTGCAAACCAATGTGTTGTATATTTGTATAGCTACCTTTAGATGAGCAAACCCTGTACCATTGTACCATACACATTCTTTCAGAATTGTGTAGTGTTTTGGGCCTTTTTTTCAGTTATTTTTTTTCCCCATTTTTTTTCAACCCCAAATCATTTTCAAAGTTACCCAGTCAGTTAACCTTGTGGTTAATTGTTCAATTTTTTGGATAATGATTAATATCAGGGATGTGATTTCTCCGTTTTTAACCGGAAATCCGTTTCTTTTTAAACCCCCACTAAAAACAAAAAATTTTAGTTAACAACAAATTATATATTTAATAAATTAGATCAATATCATAATAAAACAAAGATAAAACCATAGAACACTTTAAAACACTTTTGAGAAAATAGGCTTAGTTGACTACATTTCGACAACAGCGTGGTATTTAGACTTGGTTCCAAGTCTGTGATCATGCTTAGTCTTCCTGATATGTTATTGGCTAAAACAGTGCCCTCTCGTGGATAAACCTCCATCACTGGAGCGAGTTAGAGCGTGGTAGCAATTACCGCACTCTCAGACTTGAAATCAAGTTTCGTGGTATATATTATGAGACCGATCAGAGATAATTTTTAAAAAACGGACGCAAACCTGAAACTCTTTTTTTTCCGGGCGATCGTGCACAAAGTGGTTTTGTTCGTGCTGAAATGCTTTGCACAAAAATGTTTGCATAATCAGATCAATCTTGCAGGAATAGTTTGTGCAATTGCCGATAGTGCAGGAATGGTTTGTGGTTTATGCAATCGGCTTATCTATTTGAGCATGAATAGTTTGCGCAATTTGCCGATAGTGCAGGAGTAGTGTGCGCAATATGCCTATAGGTATATCGCAAAATGAGATTGTGCATGAAATATTTGCGCAATTTGACAACAATGCAGGAATGATTTAGGCAATTTGAAGAAAGTGCAGGATTGGTTTAGCCACTGGACAAAATTTAACCCGGTGAAGAACCCTGAAACCCCTGTTCATTTTACTTCAATTTAGTTCACACGAAAGTTACATGTACTCACCTCAAACAGAAACTTATTTTCATCCCAGCACCTTCACAGTAAGTCAATATCAGTCAGTCGTCTTTATTTTCAATGTTATTTTGACTCAAGATTTATTGTCTCCATCCTCTTATTCTTAAAGGCACTGGACATGTTTGGTAATTGTCAAAGACCAGTATTTCTATTTTTGGTGTATCCCAACATATGTATACATACCTGTGACAGTTTGGGCTCAGTTGGTCATCAAAGTTTCAAGAAAATAATGAAAGAAAAAACACCCTTTTTACACATTTTTTGTGTGCTTTCAGATGCATAACAAAAGGTTTCAGGTCTGAAGTCTTTTAATATTTGAGTGAGAAATTACCTCTTTCTCAAAACATGTATGCGTCAGAAATGTTTTAAACTATCAACAGCTCTATCTCCATTGCTCATTACGAAGTAAGTTTTTATTTCAACAATTTTTTTGAGTAGTGAGTAGTTACCAACAGTCTACTTCAAGGTGATCTTCAAATGGTTTAAATCTCTTCATTTGGCAGGTTTGATGATTTCTGGTTTTGCTCGAGGAGGCCAAGTCCTTGGGGATGCTAGCTACACAGCCCGGGGCATCCAAGCAGCAACCTTCATTAAGGAGCATCTTTATAATGATCAGAAAGGATGCCTTATAAGGAGCTGTTACACTGATAAACAAGGGGAGGTCACTCAAATGTAAGCAAACATGAACAACAGATTTTCCGAGATTCGCCCCCTCCTCCCACATCTCAATGTGTTCACTGTCAATTTAATGAGGCTAGACCAAGGTCAAATATCATGCTCAAGGTTATCTCTCTTCACTTTTTCAAATCCATGACTGCCCATACTCCCTTCAAATCCATGACTGCCCATACTCCCTTCAAATCCATGACTGCCCATCCTCCCTTCAAATCCATGACTGCCCATCCTCCCTTCAAATCCATGACTGCCCATACTCCCTTCAAATCCATGACTGCCCATCCTCCCTTCAAATCCATGACTGCCCATACTCCCTTCAAATCCATGACTGCCCATACTCCCTTCAAATCCATGACTGCCCATACTCCCTTCAAATCAATGACTGCCCATACTCCCTTCAAATCCCTTGATGCCCATACTCCCTTCAAATCCATGACTGCCCATACTCCCTTCAAATCCATGACTGCCCACACTCCCTTCAAATCCATGACTGCCCATACTCCCTACAAATCCATTACTGCCCATACTCCCTTCAAATCCATGACTGCCCATACTCCCTATAAATCCATGACTGCCCATACTCCCTTCAAATCCGTGACTGCCCATACTCCCTTCAAATCCGTGATTGCCCATCCTCCCTTCAAATCCATGACTGCCCATACTCCCTTCAAATCCATGACTGCCCATACTCCCTATAAATCCATGACTGCCCATACTCCCTTCAAATCCGTGACTGCCCATACTCCCTTCAAATCCGTGATTGCCCATCCTCCCTTCAAATCCACGACTGCCCATACTCCCTTCAAATCCATGACTGCCCATACTCCCTACAAATCCATTACTGCCCATACTCCCTTCAAATCCATGACTGCCCATACTCCCTATAAATCCATGCCTGCCCATCATGCCCATACTCCCTACAAATCCGTGACTGCCCATACTCCCTTCAAATCCGTGACTGCCCATACTCCCTTCAAATCCGTGACTGCCCATCCTCCCTTCAAATCCACGACTGCCCACACTCCCTTCAAATCCATGACTGCCCATACTCCCTACAAATCCATTACTGCCCATACTCCCTTCAAATCCATGACTGCCCATACTCCCTATAAATCCATGCCTGCCCATCATGCCCATACTCCCTACAAATCCGTGACTGCCCATACTCCCTTCAAATCCGTGACTGCCCATACTCCCTTCAAATCCCTTGATGCCCATACTCCCTTCAAATCCCTTGATGCCCATACTCCCTTCAAATCCATGACTGCCCATCCTCCCTTCAAATCCGTGACTGCCCATACTCCCTTCAAATCCCTTGACTGCCCATACTCCCTTCAAATCCATGACTGCCCATACTCCCTTCTAAGCTTTGATGCC
This sequence comes from Asterias amurensis, assembly GCF_032118995.1. Taxonomy (NCBI): domain Eukaryota; kingdom Metazoa; phylum Echinodermata; class Asteroidea; order Forcipulatida; family Asteriidae; genus Asterias; species Asterias amurensis. The sequence goes on along the minus strand of NC_092658.1, from coordinate 7,039,252 downwards.
ATCTCCCTTGTGGTGGACTAGTCACGCAAACTAGCTGGTGAGAGAGCGTTTTTCACTGCTGTCTCCCGCCTATAGAACGGTCTACCTGTCCCCATTAAAACACTTAGACTATTCTGTCCTTCAAAAAGGGTCTTAAGACTCATCTGTTCTGCAATCTGTAGCTGGTTCTTCCCATTATTTTGGTCTTTCTTTTCTGCCTTACATCCTTTGGTAATATGGCGCTAAATAAATCCATTTATTTTTATGGAACCGCTGAGCAAGTATTTGTTTTTGTCTGCACCATGAACGTCAAGACTTGAAGGATACTGGCATCTTATCAGTGTTCTTCTTCTTCAAGACAATTATTTCTATTAAATGTTTCCTTGGATAGTCTGCAAATAATGTATAAATGAAACTGAACAACTTTATGTCTGTATTTAAACAATCCATATCATTAGCCCCAGTTTTCTTAGTGAATTATTGGCTGTGAAATCTACTTCTCAAACTCTTTGTTTATTTTCCTCTGGTGTGGTATATTTAAACCAGCCAGTAGCCAGAACTAAATACTAAGGTGATCGTTCATTCTCTATAAATGCCCCTCGGCAGCGATTCAATTAACCGATTCAATTGAAAGTTTTTTTAAAATCTTATTTGAAAACTTACCTTTTGGTTGATTTTTAATGTTTAAAATTCCTGTTTTCTGTTGTAACAATTGTTTCTTCTGATTTTACTTAGAATTTAGTATTTTTATTGATAACTATTATTATCTAATCTGAAGTGATTAAAGTCCCCGTACATTTTATCAATTTTGTAGATAACATCTTCCTTGTATTTATTTTGAAGATCTGAGCCTATAGAGGGATTCGTTGATGACTATAGCGACCTCATACGCGGTCTTCTTGATCTTTATGAAACCTGTTATGACCAGTCATGGCTGGATTGGGCCAGTTCTCTCCAGTCCAAACAGGATGAGCTATTCTGGGATGCAGAGCATGGAGGTTATTTTGGAGCTTCAAGTAAAGATCCATCCATCAAGTTGAGGTTGAAAGAAGGTAAGATTTTTTTTGACCAATTAAACCAGATTCACAAGATGTTCTGGCCAATAACTGTCCTTTTTAATAATACTAACTATAGTATATTTCAGGTAGTAAAACTAAAAATAATTTGGGATGGTAATCATCCTTACTCGCAGCTAAGAGCTGAATTGCGAAAGACGCGGCTAACACATGTTCGAGAAGCAGGCATGCAAGGGTGCCTTTGGCAGCCAGCCCCATCAACCCATTATGACCACAAAGCACAGCCAGAGATCGTGAGATGAAACTAAGGATGCCTTATAAGTGAGCTTAATCACAGTAGCTCTCAAGCCCGAGGAAGCCTATAAAACAAGGATGCTGTATGCCTTTAAGTGTGCTCACGGTTAGCAGTGCTATGAATTGGAAATCGTTCAGTAAGCACAGAATCGGCCGTTCAGACTCTTAGATCAGGGGTGGATTTCACAAGGAGTTAAGACTAGTTTTATTTTGAGATAGGAAGCATTACTCGTCCTAACTTAGGACTGGCCTTAAGTTTTTATTAAGGGAATCAATGTGTGGTGAAGAGGTTTTCAACTAGTGGTTTAATCCCAACGAGGCCTGGTTCTTGATAATTTTACCGAAACGGTAAAAAAACATCAACACTTTTGGTCAAAAAGTAAAATAAATGCAAAAATTATAATTAGTTAATGATTTCTTTCAACACAACACCCCTCCAGCTATGAAATGGTAAGGCCCTCGGGTAAACTACTCCTTGTAAGGGAATGCTGTGCGCGTTGCGCGTATCGCGTGATGTGGCACAACTGTTTCAGCCGTTGCTCTCGACCAATAGGAATGAAGAAACTGTCTTAAGCACAGGTGCAAGCTCGCGTGTCACGCCGATGTTTCAACACTTTTTACTGGTCATAAACAAAGGTTTATACACACCCACGTGACGCGCTCTCCACCAATAGGAATAGCGAAACTGTCTGAGGTATTTATGAATAACTTCTAAAGAGTCCTAGGACTATTCCTAAGTTAGTACTATCTTTGTGAAGTCAACATTAACCCCTGTGTCCCTGACCCTGTGCTACAGTCAGATATTTGTAGGGTGCAACATCAAATCCATCAAATGCAAGCAAAACCATGTCAAGGGTTTTGAAGAATTTAAGTTACAAATGTTTGAACAGTTTCACAAACTCAAAATGCTTTACCTATCCCCCTCCCTCTTCCAGTACCCCCCCCCTCTTACTTGTCTTTGGTAGCACGTCTAACCCCTCCCATCCTTGCCCTTTACAATGTACAGACCAACACCAGCATTGCGATCACGTTAGCCCCCCGGATCAAGTTAATAGAATTACAAACTGCATAATCCATCGCATGCCTCGTGTCAACTCAAAAATTGTCTGAATGTGACATCTGTCAGTATAATCCGGAGATAAGTCAACGAAGGAACACAGGCATTCTTAACCCCCCTTCCATTTCTCTTCCTTTGCATTTCTGTCTTTCAAGAAATTCGTTAAAGGGAGATAGTTCATCTGGGCGTTAATTAGAGTTAACAACGATCCTCTATAAGCTAAAGTAGTAGTCCCAATCGATGGTCTATCTTCCGCCCCAGGTAGTAGTTAATAAAAGCACGACAGTTCTTTTCAGAACTGAGAAGTCTACCGGAAATCCAAAAACCTACTTCGCGGTAGTAGAATATACAGCAAGACAGTTCTCTAAAGAACAAAATCTACCTGGCAAGAAGATACACCCATGGTGTTACCACAAACCAGATGTGTAATTAAAGGAAAGGAATCTGTATGGTAATCACCCGTAAAATATAATGGCAATAACAACTGACATGTATTTGTTAGAAGTACAGTAGCTTTTGATAGTATAAAGTGTTGAGAATCATTTCACTTTGGAGTAATGTGGTTATTGAACAAGATTTTGAATCTGAAAAGAATCTTTGTCAGGAAAATTTCTCAGATTGTGTATGCCAAACGCGGATTATTCTTTCTGCATGGGCAAAATCAAACTGGACTTTCGGCGATATTTCAAAAATGTTATCACCTTTTGAAATGAAACTTTCACAGGTTAGTTTTATTGTATGTACAGTATCTACATTTATATGGGATTAAAACAATTGAACACGTAATGATTTATTCATTAAATGTTTTGGGTGAAACATTTTCCAAACCATATTACTTCAAAGGGAAATCTTTAAAAAAGAATAGTTTATTCTATCAACAGCTGCAGTGCTTCTCTCGGTTAGTTTTTATGGTTATTAATGTTTGGAGTAGTTACCAACAATATGAACCTACCTTTAAGCCTTCGTTGTGGCGTTATTTTTTTACAAAATCAAAGTATATCAAAGAAACAAGAGTTAAGGTAGGGTCAAATACTCAACAAATTAATGGACCATAAAAACTTGGTGATCAAGAATCAATGCAGCTGTTGAATGTTGATAGTAGAAACTTGTTTGAGAAGTAATTCCACTCAAAGTAATATTATGGTTTGGATTATTTTTCACCCAGAAACATTTGAATCTGTAACTTCAACAAAATCAAAATACATCAAAGAAACAAGAATTGAGGAAGGGTCAAATACTCAATAAATTAACGGACCATAAAAAACTTGGTTGAGAAAGAATCACTGACAGCTGTTGGCATTTTGAGAAATGATTCCCTTTAAAGATTAAGGTTTGGATCATTTTTAACCTAGAAACATTTGAATCTGAGAAACGTTTCATGCATGAGATGCTTCTTTGGTTTCTGAGAGTTTGTGTCTGTTGCCAGAGATGTTATTATTACTGTGGCTGTCACTTTGCTGAATGTAGACGGATGTGACATTCTTATGAAAATATCTTGACAGCTTTCTGCTGTTTTCTCAGCTACAGATTCAGCTGAAACTTTCTTAAGTGACTTTTATTGTATCTTTCTTTATAAGTTTACCTAGAACACAAAGTAATTCCTCAATCTTCAATTCAAACGACAGCTCAAAACACAGCTCTTCAAACAAATATCTTAAATCCTGGACTCTTGACTTTAGGAACTGGCGCCATGGAATGGCATTTTCTTTGTCAGATACTGTGCGTTCTGTAAGTGCTGTATATTATTATTACCTATAAATCAGCTTTACGTTGACCATTTGAAACCAATCTGTGATCCTATACCTTTAAAAGGTGATAGTTTGGGGAATTTTACATCTTGGTTGCAGGCCTGATAGTTCACGGAGGCAACCCAGGCGATTGCCTCAGTGCTCTATGGCCTTGGTGCCCTTCAAATGGTCCAGTAGAAATTTACAGTTTCCTCATAGGGTGCCCTCTACTAAGGAGAAAATGTCTTGGTTCCCTTCAAAAACGAAGCATACAGGCCTGTGGTTGGGTGACAATGTTTTGGATATTAGCATCTCTGATCATGAACAAACATTACATAGTACATGTACGTCTACAATCCCTTTAATACTTTGACGTGGCCTTGTAAACTCAAGTGATACTCCAGAACTATCCAGTGCCAGTAATCTATCTGTCTTTATGTCAGAACCAAACTGTCACTACCAGCATCGTGTTTATAACCGCAAGGCAGTGTGCTGCATTCCTGGCAAGTTGCCGTCTTGATGGATGCCATAGCACAGGATGTCAATTGATCACTGGTGGCTCGTTCTTTTCCCAAGAATCCTTAATTGCTACTCATTAACGAGACGATTAAAAAAACATGAGCGGAAGCAATATCTGCTCATGCCAATTGGATTTGTCATATTCAGGTTAGATCGTTAATGATGTGGCAATAACAATGTAGTGTGTATCAATCTCTTGATGCGATGGAACAATAGTGGAAATGCTTGACTTTTAATTTGCAGTCATTAACAGTGATATGTGTATCACTCTGTTGTGAAATCAGTCAGCAATCAACAGTTCAAGATGAAATATCTGAAGTGGTAGCTTCAAGAATGCAGGATTAGTAATTTCAAGAAAACATTTCTTGGAAGTATGATTCTGTTTGATGAACAAAACTTAAGTCTCTTATTTTGTGGTTGCTTTAAAGTACAGATTAGAAAACAAAATAACAGATTTTAAGGCGTCTCTGCCCTCCAGTCGCTCTTCCCATCCCTCCACCAGGAGGGCCAGTCACTTTTTTTTTTCTTTTTTTTTTTTCTTTCTTTTTATGCAAGTTGCCAGACACACAGGGCTTGAAGGCCACTTCAAGGTGTGGGCTACAATTATTTTATTCCAGAGGTCGTTGCCACCTACTCCTAGGGCTGAAACAGGGTTACCCCATTTTGCAGTCCATACGGATGTAGGCCTGGGTATCATCAATCCGAAGCCTGGCCGATAGAGCAGAAAGCACTACCTCCCCAATTTACAATGGTATCATAAGATATGTCCAAATCTTTCATGAAGTATTTATAAACGGGGGGGGGGGGGGGGGGGGGGGGGGGATTTTATCATTCTTAATAAGCCTTTTTGAGGTATGGTAGACGTGATAGGAGTGTACTGTTTGGTTTGGGTGTATACACACAAATTTACCCAAACCTTAAAAAGTTGTAACATTGTGTCCCCCATATCTCATAAAGGCTTATACAAGTTTATCTTCAATTTTATCCCCCAGGTTCATTAATTAAGGGAATATAAATATTGACATCTTAATGATAATAATGGAAACTTTTATAACGCCGGTATCCGCCGCAAGCGGCGCTGCTCTACAAAGCCTCCAGCCAGCCTTATGAGTAAGCAGAAACTTTAAGTTATTGCTTGGGCACAAGGGGTGCAACCATTTGCATTAGGGGGCACTTCTGGCCAATTTAAAACTGGAGGTTTTGTTACCGAGTCTCTTTTTGAGTGCTCTTGATATGCCATTTAGTAAATACTATTTTTTTATAAGATAATCTGACGTGGAAGTAAAGAGCAAATACCACACAACATTTGAGTTTTATTGTTTTATTTATATTTTATACTAAAATGTTCTGGTAATTTGTAACCAAGTTTTCAAATAAGGGGGTACGGATATCAATTGAGGGGCATGCCCCCCCCCCCCCCCTCCCTCTCTTATCTATAGACTGTGCAAGTCTCGCTCGTAGCGAAAATGAGAACTTAATTCGAAAAAAAGTATATTTTTGTACAAAACCAAATTGTATTGAAATTGTTATTTGTTAAAAAATCCTTAAAGATTATTATTTTTAACGTACTTTTTGTATAATTATTATTTTAATTCGTGTACATAGTAATTGTTTTGTTTAAGTTAACGTAAATATTATACATTTATCGGGACGAGGATCGCTGTTCGACATCGACCTGGATGGTTTTTCTAACAAACCCCGTTTGTGAATCACGTCCAATTGGTGCGATCATCACATAGGTTCAGCGATAATGGGAACGTCAATTGGGTAATATTCTTAATTGTTTAGAGTAAACCGGAAACTGGAGGTCAAGTTTTTTTCTTTAGTTTTCTTCGTTAATTTGTTGAATTGATTTTACTTTTCTGTTTTTAATCACTTATTTTTACATTCCCAAGAACATATTCACTTTTTAGAGTCATAACTTATGTAAACTAAAATTATTGACAGAACAAAATCTCCCAAACGTAAAACTCCATTAGGTTGGGACCACAATGGTCCCGGAAGTTCAATTTCTCGCGAGACTTGCACGGTCTATACCACTGAAAGTGTGAACTGCCTCCCCGAAATGGCAGTTGATGAAAATAGCATTGCTTTTTTTATTCTCTGTAATGTGTAACCTCCAAGTTGATGGATTGGTGTGTTTACGTCCATCTGTAGAGCGTAAAAAAGATTTTATATTTCTCTTCCACAGAACTGTTATGTCTTCCCTTTAAAGCCAATGTTTCAGCGTCTCAGAAAAACATTTATGACCCAGGGCTAATTTTCTGGGAGGTCACACTCTGCCTACTGACATCCCTCCACAACAAATCACTAGCAACTTGATACATCTTACTCTAAATAAGAAATATCACTGACACATTCATCTTGTGAGGAATGCAGAACCTTAAGTGGATATCTCAAGGTTTTCAAGTTGTCTTATCTTTACTTCTTTTACATCTCAGTGCCTTTGTTTGTCATCTCAAAGGCCGTTGAAAGTTGACAGTTTATTTCTTGTCATTTGATCTCGGAAAAATTTGCGAAGGGCAACTTGCCAGTAATGATTGTCTTATCTTTTCTTTTTTGCCCCGCGCCATTCCCATAATGTGTACCCTTGCATATGTTGTCAAGGCGACATGTCTTGTTCTTGGAGACAGATATCAGGCCAGTATGCTTTGTTAGGGCAAGGGCACCGAGGCATTTTCTCCTGGGTAAAGGGCACCCTATGAGGAAAATGTAAATCTTTACTGGAGCATTTCAAGGGCACCAAGGCAATGACCAGGGGGCATGGAGGCAATCACCTTCATTGCCTGCATGAAGTATCAGACCTGAGATATGTTTTTATTTTGTAGTCTGGCTGGGTAGTCTAGAAGTACTTGCCCCAGAGAAGTTGTGATTAATTAGCCTGAAAAGTCTATTCATAAATACCTTAGACAGTTTCGCTATTCCTATTGGTGGAGAGCGCGTCATGTGGGTGTGTATAAACCTTTGTTTATGACAAGAAAAAAGGGTTAAAAACATGGGCCTCAGCCTGACACGTGAGCTTGCACCTGTGCTTATAAGACAGTTTCTTCATTCCTATTGGTCGAGACCAATGGCCGGGACAGTTGTGCAACATCACGCAATACGCGCTGCGCACACACCATTCCCTTATAAGGAGTCGTTTACCCGAGGGCCTTACCATTTTATAGCTGGAGGGGTGTTGTGTTGAAAGAAATCATTGAACAATTATAATTTTTGCATTTATTTTACTTTTTGACCAAAAAGTGTTGATGTTTTTTGACCGAAAAGGTATTTATGAATGGGAATCAAAGTGTGTTGAATCGGTTTTCAACTAGTGTAAAACCCGATAATTTACCTCGACTTCGTCTTGGTAAAATTATCAAGAACCAGGCCTCGTTGGGTTTAAACCACTAGTTGAAAACCTCTTCACCACACATTGATTCCCTTATTAAAGCCTACACCGTATGGTAGGTCAGCCCTTTTACTCAATAAAATTGTCCTGCTTTTTTTTCAAGGACCAAATATCATGCTTGTTGATAGAAAATGAAGACCCTGTGACATTGCATGAACTTTCCCTTGAATAATATCTTGTGCCTATTTTTAGAGTCTTGGAGATGCAAAATAATGAACAACAACAGCTGTGTAGCTGTGCTTAAGTTTTGTACAATAAACAATTGTATCCTCCACAATACTTGTATCGAAATTTACAACTTTGTAATTACAAGATCTGTTTTTATCTATCAATTGAAATTCTCTTTCGTAATATAGTTCTGAGAAATGAAGTCATTATTTTGTTTCCAACATCTACATAGTCCAGACAGTTGGCATCATTTCAGTGGATGTAATTAATTCCGTCGGTCTAGTCTTCGGGAATAACAGACTCAGCTTGACTCAAGATCACGTATCTCACCAGGTTGGAAAAGTTGACAGCGACATGTTATTAACTTGGCACCTGGTCCAATATAACATACCTGACGACTGGTCCAATATGTAACATATATATACCTTTCATAGGCTTTCCTGATGAGTTAAAGGGAGGGTAGACCTTTGGTTTTTGGAACCGTTCGATTGTTTTAATACTGTAGATGATACAATAACAGGCCTAATACTTGCCTCCATGCCCCCCCCCCCTGGTCATTGTCTTGGTGCTCTTGGTACAATTTCCTCATAGGGTGCCCTTCATCACGAGGGAGAAAATGCCTAGTTGCCCTTGAGATGCTCTAGTAGATTTACAATCTCCTCATAGGGTGCCCTTCATCACCAGGGAGACAATGGCTTGGTGCCCTTGAAATGCCCCGGTAGAATATTACAATCTCCTCATAGGGTGGTCTTTACCAAGGAGAAAATACTTTTGTGCCCTTGAGATGCTCTAGTAGATTTACAATCTCCTCATAGGATGCCCTTCAACCACGGAGACAATGCCTTGGTGCCCTTGCCCTTTCAAAACTGAAGCATACAGGCCTACAATTAAACTAACACCTTCAAATTTCATATCCAAAGATGATCACCTATTTGAGATATTGCCGAAAGTCTGGAGCGATTATGTCCACACAGGAAGAATTATCCCTATTAAAATAGGAATACACAATCTGAGACCCGTTTTACGCAGTATTGTTATTTAGATTCAAATTTTCAAGACACTGGACACTATTAGTAATTGTCAAAGACCAGTCTTCTCACTTGCTGTATCTCAACATATTATGCATAAAATACCAAACCTGTGAAAATTTTAGCTCAGTTGATCGTTGAAGTTGCGAGATAATAATGAAAGAAAAAACACTTTTGTCACACATGTTGCTTTCAGATGCTTGATTTCGAGACCTCAAATTCTAAACTTGAGGTCTCGAAATCAAATTCGTGGAAAAATACTTCTTTCTCGAAACCTACATTACTTCAGAGGGAGCCGTTTCTCACAACGTTTTATACTATCAACCTCTCCCCATTGCTCGTTACCAAGTAAGCTTTTATGCTAATAAATATTTTGTGTAATTACCAATAGTGTCCACTGCCTTTAAATACTTATATATTTTTTACATTACCACATTACTCCGAAGGGAAATGTTTTTCTTTAAATGATCTAATGCTGCTGTAGGCTTCTAACCAACGGTTTTTATTGCCATTAATTTTAATAATAATAATAATAATAATAATAATAATAATAATAATAATAATAATAATAATCATGGGCATTTATAGTGCACCGGTATCGATCTAAAGATGCTTATGGTGCAGTGACACATTAAACGGGAAAAGTTACAAAGTCCTCATTAGGTGAGTCTTGAGGGAAGATTTGAACAAAGCTATTGATGGAGAAAGTTTAACATGATCCGGCAAGTCGTTCCATAATGAGGGGGCAGCAGAAGTAAATGATATTTCACCCCATGAAGTTTTGGCCAGGGGTTTCCTCTTTAAAAGAGTGATTGCCAAACGTATACTACCTTCCCTTTAAAGCCATTGGACACTTTCGGTAAACAGAATTGTCAAAAGGCCCACACTTTGTGTATCACAACTTATATGTAAAATAACAAACCTGTGAAAATTTAGGCTCAATCGGTCATCGGAGTCAGAGAAAATAACGGGAAAACCCACCCTTGTTTCCGCATGTTTCGCCGTGTTATGTGTTTAAAATAAATCTGTAACTCTCGATCGAGAATTGATAATTGATTAAATGTTTTCTCAAAAAGTAAAGCATTTCATGAAATAATATTTCAAGAGAAGGCTTTCACCATTACCTTCTGTAAACCCTGTTTGTTATTTGTAAATCTGTGAACTTTTATTTTCCCTTTAACTACAGCGACCTCTCAGCTATATATTTGGCACAATAAGAAAATAGCTTGGCAGGTTTACCTGAGAGGTTGGGGCTGATGTTATTATATCAGCTGTTATCATCAGATTGATCGACCTAAGAGAGAATCAAATCAAACCAAACAAGTTCTCACTAATTTGCTGAAGCGGAAGTTTTAAAATATGTCTGCGTACAGGCATCAACCTCAATTTGAAAGGGTTTGGTACTTTTTGTACGACATAATTGAAAATTTAAATTTGGTTTAAATGAAAAGAGACAAAAATACCCTGGCCAGGATCTTGAATTTCATTTCTGATTCAAACCACAAAGTTAAAGTTGTTTGTTTAAGCCAGGAAAGGTCATTGGAAATTACTGATGTTGGAGACCTTTGAACTAAAATATCTGGTTTAATTGAGGCATTACTTTGTTCTTCAGTGTAAAGATTATTATGAAGCTATTTAATATTTAAAAATTGAATTTTTGGGCTGGTGTATGGGTCCAAATTTTTTTTAATAACCACAAACAAAAAATTTTTTTAATTGATTATTCTGAAAATACACATTTTTTTAAATATCTCATATTGATATTGTATTCTGAGATTATATCCTTAAATAAAAACTACCAAGAACTATATAGTTAATAGCAGCGAAAAAACTTTTTTTTTATGACTTTATGCTCAAGAAAGCAGCGTACGATTAGAAAGCTGTCTGGCTGTATGCAGTAAATGGTACTTTGGTTGCTGACTTTTTTCTGCTAAGCAAACATTTTTCTATGCTTAGTATTTTTGTGAGCCTATCAGCTCTTTATGAGATGGGGGTCCATGATTTGGAATTGTTGATCCGGATAGAGTTGGTGTATTGCCTTTGGCAGACAACAGTCTCTAACCTGGAGTTACCTCGCCAGGCTCAATTAAAGTGTCATTTTGAAATCTTGATAAATTCCAGTCATCAGTGTTTATTAACATAAACATGAAGTAACCACGCCTTTGGCGCAGTGCCCATATTTGGTAAAATGCATGTCAGATTTCTTACACCAAGGACCAAGGTTCGGATAGAAGCCATAGAAAGGATCAGCGTGTTTTTGTTGTACTTGTTGGTCAGCTTGTTTTGTTGTCCTCTTTGAAAATATCCACAGTAATGCTTGTTTCCAATTGCAAACAAGTTGCTTGAAGTTCACACACGCAGTGCATTTCCAGTAACTCTGCTCCCAAACTGTGGCAGAAGCTGGCGATTACATCAGTGGTTTGTAGACAATCAGCATAAAGGATCAAAAGTTGTCTATGGATTGCTTGATCGATTGAATAATTCTCTGAATGTTCTGTAACCTAACACCATTACCATGAAACACATTTCATTTGAATTGAGGGGTAATTACACTTACATAAAGTAGACTCAATTTAAGCTCAGTTTGCAGTTTCCATGATAAATTGTCATAAATCAGAACCACGCTCATCTACAGACTCTAAAATGTATCGCCATCTGTTGACTTCACACAACAGAGAGCACTTACAGATCCCTTGTTTGTTTATTACAGATTAAGCTCTTAACAAACCACCACAGACCATTTGAATTATAAATTTACTGCGCTGTAGCCAAGCCAAGTCAATACACAGATGGGGGATATTTTTAGGTAGGTAGGCCGGTTTTCTCGGTATAATTTGCTCACACGCCGCAGCTGTGTAAAGACTAACATACCGATGTGAACCGCTGACAGAGGTTGCGTGAGGACCGATCTTTAGTGACGATTTAGTTACTTAGGTCACCTCTTGATGAAGTTAAAGGAAATCAACACCATTGGAAGGAAGTTGTTTTCCTTTATTTGCAACTTATCCCGGTTACGAAATTGTACGGAGCCCGGTCATTCTAAGTAGCTGCAGCTGAACTGTGGAATGGCATACCTGAGTTAAGGGAGCAGTCACAGTTGAGCAATTGAAAATCGCCTTAAAGGCAGTGGACACTATTGGTAATTACTCAAAATAATTATTAGCATAAAACCTTTCTTGATTACGAGTAATGGGGAGAGGTTGATGGTATAAAACATTGTGAGAAACGGCTCCCTCTGATGTGCCATGGTTTTCGAGAAAAAAGTAATTTTCCACGAATTTGATTTTGAGACCTCAGGCTTAGAACTCGAAGTCTCAAAATCAACCATCTAGACACACACAACTTCGTGTGACAAAGGTGTTTTTTTCCTTCCATTATTATCTCGCAAGTTTGATGACCGATTGAGCTCAAATTTTCACAGGTTTGTTATTTTATGCATATGTTGACAATTACCAATAGTGTCCACTGCCTTTAAGTGCAATTAATATTCAACCTTAATCAATTATCGTTTTTTTCTGTCGGTACTTTTTTACATTGGTGTTTTCTTTACTCATATAGAACATGTAGGGACTTAGAAGTGATAGTATGCGCTTTATTTATTATTTATTGTTTATTTTTACAGCAGACATAAGCCTCTAATAATTGGATCAAACAGTATATCTAGTATAGCCTCATTCCGCAGACCTTATTCTTGAGTATAAGTCACATTTACATCTTTTCTATAACACCCACATAAATAGCCAAGAGTAACCACAAGAAGTTATTTTAATATCCACACCACAGACACCACACACCTTCCCGCATACTGTAGTCTCCCCCCCCCCCCCAAGGCATCTTAGACTTAAGGAAGATGCAGGAATGTCATGCATCCTGATGCCTTCTCCACACAATCAGAAAGTCAGATGATGATGACATCAACATCCTCAGCTTTTCTTAGATGTCACATGAGGATTTGCACACACAGATTAATAGGTTGCAATATTTCCTCTTTGTAGTGGCTCTGTTGCTTTATACGTTTCTCGAGTTATCAAAACGTCTTAAAATAAACTTAGTTGCTAGAGGTCTTAATAAAAAATGGGCTTAAGTATGTATTAGAATTTTCTATCATTCACCTGAAATGAACGAACACTGCAAGTAAAACAATTAACAAAATGTGAGCAGTTGTAGCTGTATCGCCCCATCTTTATTTATTAATATTTGGTCTTACATTTTGATATGGGTTAAAGGCAGTGGACACTATTGGTAATTGTCAAAGACTAGCCTTCACAGTTGGTGTATCTCAACATTATATGCATAAAATAACAAACCTGTGAAAATTTGAGCTCAATCGGTCATCAAAGTTGCGAGATAATAATGAAAGAAGAAAACACCCTTGTCACACGAAGTTGTGTTGATTTCGAGACCTCAAGTTCTAAACTTGAGGTCTCGAAATCAAATTCGTGGAAAATTACTTCTTTCTCCAAAACTATGGCACTTCAGAGGGAGCTGTTTCTCACAATGTTTTATACCACCAACCTCTCCCCATTACTTGTCACCAAGAAAGGTTTTATGCTAATAATTATTTTGAGTAATTTACCAATAGTGTCCACTGCCTTTAAAGCATCAAAAGGGTCTTAACAAGTCTTAAACTTGACTGTTGAAGTTGGTTGTGTAGATACAATGATATGTTGGAAATGTTTTTGATGGATACTTATACTTTTTTATGCAAGAGGGAGAAGTCTGCAGAGGGAGCACGGGGCTGCAGTAAAATCTCATTGAATGCTATGAAACATACAAAGAAACAGCAATGTATTTTAGAGTGAAACAGGTCTTTGGAGATTACCCATTACTCATTAAACTTGATTGAAACAGCATGGTAGTTGAGTTACCATCATTATTCATATTTGGGGACCGTCCACCCCTTTGCAGCTTATAATACTTTTGTTGGGGTGGGCAAGGACTGTCTGTGATGTGATAAAGCTAAATGAGTCGTTTGTCAGAAATATCAGTTTGGAGAAACAAGCCAAAACAGCTGAAATTTTCACAGATATTTTTTTATTTTAAATGCGAAATTATTTGTGGGCAACTTCCTTCCTGCTAATTGAAATCAGAAAGAGGTTAACACTAGCATTGAAAGAAAATGTGCTGGTGTAGTTTCAACAAGCAACTTGACTCAAAACTCTATTTTACCCAGTTTCATTCTCTCACATTCTTGGTGTTTCTTTTTTCACAAGTTTTGAACCCAAGGGGGTATCAACATGGGGTTTCAACAGGACGAAAGCATAGTCGATACTCTCTAAAGTAAAATTAGTTTTAAATGAAAATTGACCTGGGTCAACAAACGACTCATTTTTTCTGGGATCATGTTCCTTGGAATAGCGCTATACAAGCACTGTACAGTAATATTATTATCTTTTTTACATAGTTAGTTAAAGCCATTATACACTTTCGGTAAACAGTATTGTCCAAGTCCCACACTTCGTGTATCACAACTTATATATAAAATAACAATCCTGTGGAAATTTAGGCTCAATCGGACATCGGAGTCGGCAGAAAATAACGGGAAAACCCACTCCTGTTTTCGCGCGTTTCGCCGTGTCATGACTTGTGTTTATAACAAATTCGTAATTCTCGCTAACGAGAATTTATATTGTTTTACCGTTTTCTCAAAAAGTAAAGCATTTCATGGACTAATATTTCAAGAGAAGTCTTTCACCATTACCTTCTGTAAACCCTGTAAATTATGTGTAAATCTGTGAACTTTTATTTTTTTTCTGAACTGAAAGGGTCCAATGGCTTTAAATACAAATCCTGCATCACATGGCATCCTTTCTAGACCTTTTCTTTTAGTAACTCAATGCTGTAAAAAATGACCTCCATTAAGCAGATAGGCTCCCTCATGGAATGCCAATTTAGCTAGGTATTTATTAGCTCAACTCACAGCTGTGGAACAAACTCAAACATTTTATGATCATACGGTTGTACTTTTTGCTCCAGTGTTTATGAAAGTTTGAATTCTCATCGCCATCTTCAGGTCAACTGTAAATTTATTATAAATCAAGAGAAAGAAAAATGCACAGGATGATCAATAAAATAGAATAGAAACTGACATGTAATTAAAGGAAAGGTATACGTTTGGTAATTGCTCTTTAAAAACGTTTGGTTTATAAGCCTACAACAGCTTTCGATAGTTGAGAAACATTTCACTTCGAAGTAATCTGGTTTAAGACTGGGTCACACCAAACTAGTTCTCAAGTTGTCCGATTCTGTCTTACACAAAATTTAAAACAGTTTGGTCTGGCTACTGTATTGACCTATTTCACCTGGCGTCATCATCAGAAAAATCTTGAGTGCACCATACTGGTGGGTAATTTTACTGTTTTCATATATAACTCTATGCTGTGTGTTATGCAGTGAAGTGCGCGTTTTAGGTGACGCGGCGTTAATACGTAAACCTAACTTGCCCACCAATATGGTAAGCGTGGCATCAGTCGCCGCGTGTAACGCGCGTGCAAGGGGTCAATAGCTTTGGTCAGACATATTTGACCCTAGCTAGTTAAATTCTGGTGATGAGTGTTGGGTTTGTCTGTGAGCGAAATGAATGTGCGACAAACGCACCGTAGTATGGCCCTAGTGTTATCATGCCTGATGTTGGGCGTAATGCACGTTTGTGCGACTGTCAAGTCATTAACTCTATGACACTGGCAAATGTCATAGAGTTAATGACTTGACAGTCGCACAAACAAATAAGTGTCTGTAATCCTGCATGAATGTAATCAGCACACTTCAAGGTAAAAGCTACCGTAAATGAAAATAGACCACAGGCAATGCTTCAACTCTCTTTAATTCTGAAGAAAGTGCCCTGACTAATTTCCCTGATTATCAAAACTTGTTTATGTAAATGTAATTCTAAAATTGTTGTGCAAAATTGCACTGATTGCAAGATGCAATTGTTGGCAGTTCTGTCTAATTCTGAGTTTACTGGTTTGGGGTCTGCAGGTGCCATAGAGTTATATATAAGAACTAGAGGGCGCACGAGTGATGCTTCGTGCACAAACGCCACGGGACCGCAAGATGACAAGCGCTTCATTCTGCATGCGCGTTGAATATGAAATACATGTTTGAGGTTTTTTTTATTGAACGCTCACGCGATGCTGTTTGTTCAACTTACAAAATGGCCGCACAAACACACGCTATGAGATGCCAGTTTTGTCAACTTAGAAAATGGCCGCCTGTTGGGCGCATGCCGGGGCGCGAATATAGGCAAGTGCGCTCTCTAGTTCTTATATATAACTCTATGGCAGGTGCGTATAAACTAATTCTACTATGGAGGGATTATTGCATCACTTGTGCTTATTTTGTCTTACAGGACTTTTTTCAGAAAACTTTTCCAGGGAAAACCACTTTTTGTACTTAAAGGTACTGGAGATGTTGGTACATGTAGTTACTAAAAATATATATTTAAAGCCAGTGGACACTATTGGTAATTGTCAGAGACCAGTCTTCTCACTTGGTGTATCTCAACATATGCATAAAATAACAAACCTGTGAAAATTTGAGCTGGATTGGTCGTTGGAGTTGCGAGATAACTATGAAAGAAAAAACACCCTTGTCACATGAAGTTGTGTGCTTTCAGATGCTTGATTTCGAGACCTCAAGTTCTAAACTTGAGGTATCGAAATCAAATTCGTGGAAAATTATCTTTCTCGAAAACTATGGCACTTCAGAGGGAGCTGTTTCTCACAATGTTTTATACCATCAACCTCTACCCATTACTTGTAATAAAGAAAGGTTTTATGATAATAATTATTTTGAGTAATTACCAATAGTGTTCACTGCCTTTAAGCATAAAAACTTACTTGGTAACGAGCAACGGAGAGCTGTTGATAGTATAAAATATTGAAACAACTCCCTCTGAAGTAATGTAGTTTTTTGAGAAAGAGGAATTTTCTCACTGAAATATTTGAGTCTGAGAAAGATCCCAAGTCTTTCTCAGGCATCTGAAGGCACACAAATTTTTGCAACAACTTTTTTTTTCTTTCATTGTTTTCTGGCAACTTCGATGACCAGTTGAGCCCAATTTTGGGATACACCTAGTGATCTTTGACAATTACCAGGCATGTCTAGTGTCTTTAAGCTCCGACATAAATTCTGATTTGTCTTTTATCTTTCCAAACTGATACCTTTTAGAAAGTCAACTCCTTTAATATCAAACACACAATATCTTTCCTACCCAGGAGCAAAATTCACTTAGACGGGTTTCAATTCTCCCCATTAGATGATAAAGGTTATTTTTTAGCTGTAATCTCGCATGATGAAATATGAATATAAGAAGTGAGTTCTTATCCATACTGCTAATGTAACCCCTAAGGGTCTAGATGGGGGAGTGGGTGGTGATTAGGAAGCCTAATAATCTGAAGGTAACACCAAACCTTGTGGGTAAATACCATTAAAGGTACTGCAGCCCATTTTACGAAACACTGGGATTAATCCTACCTCGAGCTAGGACGAAGAATTCGTCCTAACTTAAGATGGGTTTAATGTACTCCTAGAACTGTGCGGTTTCGTTTCGCTATCGTTTCTTAGGGAGATGATAGCGGAACAAAACCGCTAGGAGTAGGCTCAATCATGGTTCAATGGGCCCAAACGTCAATGGATACCGAACTTAAGTCCCAAGACTAATCTTAAGTTATGAAGAATTTGGTAAAAATCGTCGGCTGGACTCAATTGGTAATTACTCAAAATAATTACTAGCATAAAAACTTACTTGGTAACAAGCAATGGGGAGCTGTCGATAGTATAAAACATTGTAAGAAACGGCTTCCTCTAACTAACGTAGTTTTTGAGAAAGAGGACCGTAAATTCTTAATCTGAAGGTAACACCAAACCACCTAAAAGGCCTTAGACACTGTTGGTAATTGCTGAAAATAATTGTTAGCATAAAAACTAAATTGTTCATAAGCAATGGAGAGCTGAGTAGGATTTGAAACTTTGAATGGTGGAAAAACGATTTTAAAAGGTTTGTGGTAACACCATGTAATGATAATCTCTTTTCAGAACCACCCCAGCTCATTTAGAGATTACCTGGTGTTACGTCAAACCTTTTTATAACAATGGACAGCTGTTGGTAATATAAGACATTGTGACAAACGGCTCCCTCTGAAGTAACATAGTTTTTAAAGAAGAGGTAAATGCTCACTCAACTAATAAAAGACCTTTTTAGGCATCTGACAGCCCGCAAATTTGTGCAACAAGTTTTGTTTTTCTGGTTATTTTTTTCCATTATTATCTCGCAAGACCAATTGAGTCAAAATTTTCACAGGTTTGTTATTTTATGCATATGTTGGGATACACCAAGTGAGAATACTGATCTCTGACAATTACCAAAGGTGGCCAGTACCTTTAAGGTTTAGTTATTTATTACAGGCCAGGGGGCCAATTCCCTCTATCCAACTCCATGTTTTGTTTGATTGCTTTAGACTTTTAACTGATTATGCTTTAAATGGTATTATTGGGCATACCTTCCATAATCAGAGTTCAACAGTGTGGGTGTTGCATTGCACATTGATCTTTTCTTAAATACTCGGTACATGCGCTGTAAGCGTTGAATGAGGTGCATGCTGGTCTAGCTTGCAATTAAGTTTGATCCCTAGCTAGACCAGCATGCACCTCGTTCAACAGTTATCGCCTGCGCAATGGGTATTTTCGAAAAGGTCTGTGTTCAGGAGTTTGGAGTTTGCCACGAAAAAGCTGTGTTGTACTACATCAAGCAAGATGATTGGTTGCCAGTTTGTTATTAATCAAAACAATTCCTAGTGCACCTACTATTGGTTCAAGCCAACTTATCTTTTAATCTTTTCTTACCTTCAATATGCCCCTAACCCACCCACCAGGGCCCAATTTCATAGAGCTGCTAAGCACACAAATTTGCTTAGCATGAAATGTCTGCCTCGATAAAAACAGGACTACCAGCCAAATTTTCACTTGATTTTCAAGATGAGCAAACAACAGCTAAAAACCAGTAACAAGCAATATGCAACAAATGGAAAGTTGGTTGGTAATTCTGTTTTTATCAAGGAGGAAATTTCATGCTAAGCAAGTTTTTGTGCTTAGCAGCTCTATGAAATTGGGCCCTGGGCAGTACTCCTCTATCTCCCAACTGTCACACTCCACCAAATCTTTTGAACTCACTAAATGAGGCTTGAATTGCAGGATTCTAAAGTAGATTCCTTGAGTTTCTTGCCATGGGGTTACTGGAACAACTCTAGTATAAATCACAAAGGTTTTCATCCTAGAGCTATGGTTTCATTAGGCATTCTTTGTATGGCATTGACAGCTATTTACAGTTACATTAAGTAGGATTTGAAACTTTGAATGTTGGAAATACGATATAGAAAGGTTTTGCAGTAACACCATGTAATGACTGTCTCTAAATGAGTTGGTGTGGTTATGAAAAGAACCGTTGATTTCAACTCGATGCTTCGATCAGTATGCTCTGATCTTCTGGAGAAAGCTGCAGAAGCGTCGAGTTGAAACCAATGGTTTTTTTCAGAACCACTCCAACTCATTAGAGATAATCACTACATGGTGTTATCGCAAAACCTTTCTATACAGTTACATTGTTAATATGTGACCACATAAAGCCTTGTATAAAGTGGGATTATATAGAATCACAACAATAAGTAACTTAACAAGTTACTCAAAGGATTACAAACAAAGTACCACTACTTCTTTGTGGGTCACAAGAAAGAACTGTAAACCATTGTGGTGCGCACCCCACTAAATAAACTCCCATATCATTTAGTGCAAAACGCTATTATTAAAAACTAATTTTAAAATACATTAGGAGTATCACAGGTCACAGCTTTTTACAACAAAGGGACAAATTTTTCATTGTCTTTTGAACTTTTTCCCAAACTAATTTTCCAAACGTCTGAGCATCAATTCTTGATAAAAGTCTCTACACCTCTCAGCAAATAGAAGCACGAGAGAGAAAGATGGTCATCCAAATTACCTCGAGTTGGAAGTCAATGACCCCAGGTTAAAGCAATCGGACAACATCGGTAAACAGTATTGTCCAAAGGCCCACACTTCGTGTTCCACAACTTATATAAAATAATACACCTGTGAAAATTTTGGCTCAATCGGTCATCAGAGTCGGGAGAAAATAACGGGAAAACCCACCCTTGTTTCCGCCTTTTGCCGTGTCATGACATGTGTTTAAAATAAATCCTTTATTCTTGATATCTAGAATTGATAATTGTTTTAATGTTTTCTCAAAAAGTAAAGCATTTCATGGAATAATATTTAAAGGGAAGTTTTTCACCATTACCTTCTGTAAACCCTGTAAGTTATTTGTAAATCTGTGACCTTTTAATTTTTGTTCTGTTCAGAAAGTGTCCAATGGCTTTAAATGTGAATACACCGTATCCCTTTTATTTGGCTCTCAAATCTGTCTATTATTGAATATTGTGAGGGCCTACAAAACTATTAATGATGGTCTGTTTTGTCGATATAATGGGGTTAGGGTTTTTTCTTTCTTTATTACTGACTCAGTAAATGTTTATATAATTCAAGGCCAAACAAAGAAAATTTACTAGAGTGGGATTTAAACCAACGACCTCTGGATTAACATGACAGCACTGACCTAATTAGCTCTATGTTGGCGGGTCCTTATTTTTTCAATGTCTTTGTTCGGGTGCAGCCAGGGATCAAGTGATAAACCACAGGGCAAACTGACTTGGGAAGTTTTGAGTTTATTTGGATCAAACAAAGATTTGTTGAATTGTTAATATAACTAAAAGTTCCACCTTCTGTCTTCCAAAGATCAAGATGGTGCTGAACCAAGTGCCAACTCTGTCTCTGCTCTGAACCTGCTGAGGTTGTCTCAGTTTACTGGCAATAAGGACTGGGAGGCAAGATTCGATCAGCTTATCTCCGTCTTTACAGAAAGGCTTTCTAAAATTCCTGTTGCTCTTCCAGAAATGGTGTCAGCCCTGGTCTTCAAACAAAGTACTCCTAAACAGGTAATGATTGCTATCAATATTTGCTTTGTATAAACATTTTTAAGAAGTGGGGAGGTGATTTCGTGTTATGAGAGTTTAGGAAGTGATTTAAGGTACTTCATTTAATCTCAAGTTTATACAGGTTAGTTTTTTGTTGTCTGACTTTATATGTACAGAGTTCTATTTGTAGTATCTGACAGTACAATAGTTATTAATAGGTCTCAAACTTTAAGAAAGGGTAAAACTTCTACAGATCTTGTTAGAGACCTATTTGATACTGAATTAATTTTTGAAAACATTACCAATTTTAATTTAACAAAATTCTTCATTTTATAGACCTTACGCATTGACAACATCCATCTGCCCTCTTAGAGGTAAAACGATGATGAAATGATCAAAACACAAAGATTTGTTTGCGCCGCACATCAGTTGTTTGGCCAATGAACGCTGCTTTTTCACCTCTAGGTGAGGGCGCCCTACTGATATGACATCATGTGCATAAGGTCTATTGTGACTCTTACAAAAAGTAGTCGGTTGAAGTTAAAATCTTTTAACACGTATCTAGACATCCAATATTCTAAGAAAGAATCCGGTAAACAATACTGTTCAGATGTAACCTGAACGTCAAGATCAGACTATTCAGTCATACCATACATGTAGGCCTACTTGACATATTGCTTCATGGATGTGAGTTGCATTTTTCAAGCGTCCGTTCACTGTCACATGTCTTGAGATACTACACAAGTTTAATCGCTGACACGGACGAACTATTTCGCTGATATCCAAGAAATGTCAATGTTTTTACTGCCAGTGCATAAGTGCCACTGTGTTGCAGTTGTTGATAAACATTAACTAATTGAACACTTGTAGGGTATTAAAGTCAGACATTGTCTATAAAGATATTTATGTTCGGTCGTTAAATGGTAAAAAAAATTACTTTCAGTAAACAATGCTGATATCTTGGTTAAAATTTAGTCCTCGGACCCTAATGTCAAAGAGCTGCTAATTACAGTGATGTTGAACAAGTACTCTTTGCTGAGAAGAATTTAGTCAAAAACTGTAGCCAATGCATGGAATTTTGTCTGGTAACCTGTACACTACCTTATTCTCACAAAATTATTGCACTAAATTTCTTTTATATCAGACACTGCAGATTATATTTATAGTAAAAGTAAATGTGCAGAGAAAATATTGGTTAACTGCTGCTGATTTTGTGAAACTGGGAAATCCTTGTGGCCTTTTCACTTATTTCCGTCAAAGATAAAAACAAAAATAGAGACAGTTTGGGGTCACGATTTAGTTAAGCAGACCTTCTGTAAAATATATTGTAAAAGAAATTTTGGCACGCAAAAGTTATTGTATTTTATTGATTTCCTCTTGTTTTGTGTTTTTAATTAGCATCAGGGAAGTAAGAGACAGAAGGTATCCAGTCAAAGCCAGACAAAGTTAATAATGATTCAATTTGTCCACTTTATGTAGATTATCATCCGAGGTCAGCCAGAGGCCGAAGACACTAAGGCTCTCCTTAGATGCGTCCACTCAAGATTCCTACCCAACAAAATCCTCATCCTGAACGATGGAAACAATGCGTCCTTCCTCTCGTCCAAGCTTAGTCTTCTGTCTTCCCTTGCCATGGTAGATGGAAAAGCTACTGCTTATGTCTGTGAGAACTTCCAGTGCCAACTTCCGGTCACGTCGGTGGCCGAGCTGGAAAAAGTGCTATGAGGAGCTTGTGTAGTAACATGGTGTTGCCATTTTGTTTTCTGACCCTTCAAATCTATTAAACCAAACTGAGGCTGATGCATAGAGTTATGTATAAGAACTAGAGGGCGCACTGGCATATATATGCGCCCTGGCATGCGCGCATGCGGCCATTTTCTAATTTGACAAAACAGCATCGCACAGCGTGTGTTTGTGCGGCCATTTTGTAAGTTGACAAAACAGCATCTCGTAGTGTTCAATAAACACAAACTCCAACGTGAACTTCATACTCAACGCGCGTACAGAATGGCGTCTCCTTACAGTCCCGTTGCGTTTGTGCAAGAAGCATCACCAGTGCGCCCTCTAGTTGTTAAACGTGTATTTATTGGGCTGAAGGGAAATAGAAATCAAACAAGAATCGCTGCATGCTGCGTGCTTCAGTGATGTATGCGTTTAGACACGCATACGTCCTGCTCTACAATATTACCACTTTCTTAGCAACAAAGGGGTTATTCGATGAGGTCTATTGCCTCGTCCTGGTTATGGAGTGGCAATAATAGGCCACCATAGCCTTGCCATATGATGATGTCATAGGCTATAAATAAATCCATTTCAGTGAATGCTATTTCTGGAGTCTTGCTGTCTTTAGAACAATACCTTTTTATTTAAAGGTAGAATCATAGATTGGTTGGTGTCAACGTAACGCTGATTTATTGTCAACTTATAAAGAAAGAAACAATAAAAGTCGCATGCAGAAGTTTCAGCTGAATACAGTGCCTCTTTGCTGAGAAAACAGCAACAAGAAACTGTTACATTTTTGTTTACAAGATTGTGGATCCATGCACGTACATGTATAGACCTTATGCATTGACGTCATCTAGCCGCCATCTTAGAGGAAAAATGGTGACGAAACAAATGAGACGCACAGATTTGTACGCACGGCGCACAGTATTGGCCAATGAACAGCTTCCTTTTGACCTCTAGGTGAGGGCGCCCTACTGAAATGACGTCATATGCAAAAGGTCTATAGCGAGGTGACTGCATGTACCAACCACAACTCTGGCCACAGCATTCAGAAATCTAAGAAACAATTCATTTAAAAAAAAGGTCTCAGTTTGAATATCTTGGGCGACTCATTACCCAAACCATCTTACTTCAAAGGGAATCCCTTCTTTAAATAGTTAACACTATCGACAGCTGAAGTGCTTCTCACCAAGTAAGTTTTTATGGTTTAATTGTCGGGGTATTTACCAATCAATGACACTACATTTAATATGAAGAGGGTCTCAAAACTCATCACTGCAATAACCTATCTTTCTGAAAGTTTGTATATACTCAGCGCCTTGAGTACCTTGTTCGGTAGATACGTGCGCTATATAAGACTTTGATATTATTAAAGTCAAGGTGGGTTTTTTTTGTAGGAAGCCCAGGTATTTTGGCCGGGATTGTAGATGAACAGGATGGGAAGTGAATGAGTGGAAATACAGCAAAACCCCTACAAGACTGAAATGTGGTGAACAGTTTTGTTTTCACAGTTTAACCAACATTGTTCAGATATGGTGAAAGTTTATAATTTGTAATAGCACTTAGGGAAAAAAATCTTTTAAAAGGTATGATTTTTTCTTCAAAAATAAATTGTATTAATTGAAAGAATAAACTTTACACACCAACGATGCAGTTGTAAACAAAGATATTTAAGATTACAAAAATATGTACATACCTTATTTTCTTTGGAATATTTGTAGCCATGGTCCTTTAGTGACCTTTTGTTTTAATTTGTGGGTTAAGGGTAATTTGAAAAACTTGCCAATTATTCATATTCTATATTCCACTTATTGTTGTACAACTACTTTTAAAGCCAGTGGACACTATTGGTAATTGTCAAAGACTAGCTTTCATAGTTGGTGTTTCTCAACATATGCATAAAATAACAAACCTGTGAAAATTTGAGCTCAATCGGTCATCGAAGTTGCAAGATATTAATGAAAGAAAAAACACCCTTGTCACACGAAGTTGTGTGCGTTTAGATGCTTGATTTCGAGACCTCAAATTCTAAACTTGAGGTCTCGAAATCAAATTTGTGGAAAATTACTTCTTTCTCGAAAACTACTCCACTTCAGAGGGAGTTGTTTCTCAAAATGTTTTATACTACCAACCTCTCCCCATTACTCGTTACCAAGTAAGGTTTTATGCTAATAATTATTTTGAGAAATTACCAATAGTGTCCACTGCCTTTAAGTGAGACAGTGCATTTTTTGTGAGAGGCATATAATAATATTATAGTTTTTATTTGGCATAACAATTAAGCATACAAAGAGAATACATAAAACATGAACTGATCACAAGCCAAGGATAACCCAAAATGTTATACAAAGGCATTGGCTATTACTCAAAAATAATAATTAGCTTAAAACCTAACAGGGTAACAAGTAATGTGGAGAGGTTGATTTTATAAAACATTGTGAGGAACGGCTCCCTCTGAAGTGACGTAGTTTTCAAGAACGAATCAATTTTCCACGAATTTGATTTCGAAACCTCAGATTTAGAATTTGAGGTCTTGATATCAAGCATCTGAAAGCACACAACTTCGTGTGACAAGGGTGTTTTTTTCTTTCATTATTATTATGTTATTACAATAAGGTAATAAGATTGTGTTCAGGCATCCACTATGGGCAGGTCTTTTACTGTCGTGTGTATTAAACGTAAATAAACATACAAATAATAAATGTTTATGAGTGCAGTAGTGATTTTTTTTCACTGAACTTGGGTAAGTACTGAGTCTACAGTGCTAACACCAGCGGTGTATGGGTAAAAACCAAAATGAATGAAAGGTATTTTTTGTTAACCTTGGACCCCACAGGGGAATTCTTTAGAAAATGGAATAATAGAACAACAATAGCAGGACCCCACAGGGCTATGTGGTCTTGTGTGTGTTAGTCCAGAAGTATGGGCTAAAAAATGCAAGGTGATTAGTACTAAACTGCACTGTACATGACCTAGGGGGGATTTCACAAAGGTAGTCCTAACTTAATGCTAAGAGATAGGACCAGTCCTAAGTTAGGATGAGTTACTGGTCCTAACTTAGGGCCAGTCCTATCTCTTAGCACTGCTAAGGACTAGTCCTAAGTTAGGACTACCTTTGTGAAATCCACCCCTGGGCCATGTAATAGTTTGAGTTGTGAATGTTACACAACACGATCAAATGAGAAGGATCTACTTAGATTTTTATCAGATAATAAAATATTTTAAAGAATCTTTTTTTTTTCATAGAAAGCTTGTGACTCATGTCTGACATTTCCTCTAATGACACCAATATCTGAATAACAGCTATTGTGCGTATCATTATCTAGGTGATTAATGTAATTGGTATTATGTAGAGTAACAGTGTTATAACCATCATAGGTTAAGCAGAAATGTCAGCGCTGTGGGCGGACATTGAAGAGCTTACTGCCTGTTATGAGTAAGGAGGTCATCGACTGAGACTTTCACGACATCCTCATTGTGTTTTTACTTCATCTTTTTGTTTTCATATTTCCTCTTATTCTATTTCATTTGGGATTATTATTTCCACCTCCTGACAAGTAACTCTCAGGCTTCCTCTAAAGATGCTTGAGGACATTTTAAAAACGTGATTCTAAGAGTGCAAAATAATGTCATGAGTTTTGTTTGGTTGTCAGGTGTTTGTGTGTTTTCTTTTTTTCATTCAGCTTATCCAGAGCTTCATTCTTTAGAGTCAAACATTTTCCTCATAGATGGTCAAAAATTTGAGGTGTTGCACCACTTGTTCTTTTTGGAACTGTCGTAACTCATAAACCGATTATCTTCATGTACCTGGTGTTACTGTAAACCTTCCTAGATTGTATCTCCACCATGAAACTATTCAAATCCTACTCATGTACATGGTGTTACTGCAAACCTTACTAGATTGTATCTCCACCATGCAAAGTTTCAAATCCTACTCATGTACATGGTGTTGTTGCAAACCTTACTAGATTGTATCTCCACCATACAAAGTTTCAAATACTACTCATGTACATGGTGTTACTGCAAACCTTACTAGATTGTATCTTCACTATGCAAAATTTCAAATCCTACCCATGTACATGGTGTTACTCATACCTTACTAGATTGTATCTCCACCATGAAACTATTCAAATCCTACTCATGTACGTAGTGTTTCTGCAAACCTTACTAGATTGTTTCTCCATCATGTTAATAATATTAAAATCCTAATGTTAAAAATGACTTAATAAGTATGGTGCTCTAAAACACTTCAAAATTTCTCTGAAATATAATTTTCTTCTACAATCACAAATCAATAAAAAGTAATTACTTTTGTATTGGGTTGTTGAGTTTGTGGTTTTTGATCAAATGTTTAAATTAATTAATTTTTATGGTTTAGGTATTGAGATTGCAATTGCATGAAATAATTACTGGTTGAAAATTATTAAAACAGACAGTCATTGGCAGAAACACTCTCATCTTTTATTCACAGAAAAGAAGGCTCTGAAATAATTCTCCATTTTCTTTGATTTTTATTAAAGACAACTTTGAGAGCAGTTTTAGTAAATAATCCAAAATAGAAACTGATTAAGATCTTCAGGGTATTTTAATTACTTTCTGAAATTCACTTTCTTGGATATTATTAATCTTATGAAAAGGTAATCATTTATCAGACATTTAAAGGCAGGGTATACTTTTGGTAATTTCTCTAAAAGTTAGTGACAATAAAAATTACTTGGTAAAGAGCAATGTGAAGGTGTTGATATTATAAAACAGTATTAGAAATAGTCCCCCGTCAAGAAACATAGTTTCTTAGAATGAGGTAATTTTTCACCCACAAATTCAATCTGACAAAGGTTACAGACATGAAACCTTCCCCAGGCATCTGAAAGCACAACTCTTTGTAACAATGGTGTTGCTTCTTTAATTTGTTTTCTTGCAACTTTGATGACCAATATTGAGCCCAAATTTTCACAGGCTTGTCATTCTGTGCATATGTTGGGATACACAAAGTTAGGATACTGGTTTTTAACAACTACCACAAGTGTATCCTGCTTTTAAAGACATTGTGTACAAAAGTAACAACCAATATATATATATATATTAAAATGAAATAAAAAATTGCTCAAATTTATATGAATTTGAATTCGTCTTGCCACCATTGTACTTCTTGTTAACTGTCATACCCACCCCACCCCACCACAAATTTTGGGTTGAATAAAAACAAACTGTACATGTAGTTAGTTGACCAATAAATAAAATTGTCAAAGTTTCCCTTGTTGTTTGTTACTTGAACTTTTTAAATGACAATAGGACATTATTCACAACCAACATCTTTGGATGGCTCTGTGCAGTAATTACTTGTTTGGCAAATTAATACTCATGAACAAGTGAAAATAAAATACACATCAACAAGTGAAGAAAAACAAACATTAAAAAGTGAAGAAAAAAAACGTCAGGAAGTGAATCTTTCAATTGAAATATTTTAACATTATTCAGTCAAACACAGTGGGTCTGTATCAGTTTAAATAAAAAACATGTAATTACTTTATATAGCTTATTGTTTCATTTAAATTACTCTGTCTGCTAATTATTATACACTGTTTTTATGTGTTTTTGTCTTTACTGTTTGAATCAAGGCCAGTTTTAATTTCTCCAGTGTGGGATAATAAATTTCTTATCATCATCTTATCTTATCTTATCTTGTAGAATTACTTCTTTAGCAAAATACACATTATATACAAATATTAAACTAAAATACACATCCAAAAGTGAAAAGCCGCCCTCTGTCGCATTTTTCCCCCGGCTAGACTGTCGCCGAGCAACAGCAACCAACGTGTGGTGATGAGGTCGTTGCGTTGCGACCAAACCACCCGCACTGCGCACTCACGGACGGGCTAGGCGTGCACGTGCAAGGGCACACACACACACACGCGCGCAGTATTGAACACAGCGAGTCGATGAGCGAGCATTTCTCAGCATTGAAGTATCACACAAATCAGCTGTTGTGTATTGTACGTACCGGCTGCGCGTGTGTACACACAAAAAAGGCAACGGTACCCACATCCCACACACACAGAGTTAAGTAGAGAGAGCTGGTCGGTCCATCACCCTCTCTTTCACCCTAAAATCAGGACAAATTTCAAGGTATCTCAGCGCCAAATTCCTTGGAAAAATGTTCCTTGTTGAGTCAACACGACTACGTGGGATTTACTCCTTGTCCAGTTACAAATGAGCTCTGGATCTATGCGTGATGTAATCTTCTCAAATCAGTGGATGATGATGGAGGATGGAGAAAAAGTCACTGCTTTGAAAACCGCAATGTTGGGACTCACTCTGAGGAGGTAATGACTTTGACTATGGAAGCAGCCAGTGTGGAATGTTGAACATGATGTTGCGAGTTGTCGGTGTGTAATCAAAAAGACAAGCACTTGGAGGAGAAGAAAAGGATGTGGTTTACACCCTGTCGTTTAGGATAAGCGGATCAGTGCTTATAAACCCTGTCGATTTTTTTTCTGTGGGAGAAACCTTGGATTAGAACGTGTTCAAAGAGACGCGTGCCAAACAACAGTGTGGGTGGATGGTGGAACTCGACACATGCAATTATTTCCTGGATTTCTCAACTTGGCTCTTCGTCTGAAGATTGATTTTAATGGTCCCTCCCGGGGAAAGGTATCCTCGAATACACACAGCCACGATTCTAAGGAGTGGAGTGAGAAAACAAGGGAAATATGTCTGAGGATGAAGAGGCCCACCGTCCCTCACGACGGGGCGGTTCAGTTAGGATACGTGTACCGGGTGAACAGACCATGGGACGGCGGGGTTCACCACCGAAGTCCCCCCACTCTTCACTGGGTGATCTGGGTGATGGTGAACGGTCAAGCCCTACCGGGGAAGGTTCGGTGGGGTTTGACCCGGAGGCAATGGACGAAGACGGTATGTCGTCTGGGAGTGGTGAGGAGGATCTACCCTTCCCTGGACTCCACGATAAGGTGTTCAGGTATTTTAGTCAAACATCAAAACCTCGAGTTTGGTGCATCCAGCTTGTGTGTTGGCCATATCCTTTTTAATTTTATTACAATGTTGTCACTTTGTGGTTATTTCTTCCAATACATGTGCTTTGAATTGAGTGATTTTGCCATAGCACTGACCATGGAGCTATAGCACTGACCAACTCACTTCTTGATTACATGCATGCCAAGGTCAGTGTACAGTTGTTCAGTTGGTATGGCATTTCCATTTGCATTAGCAATTGTTTGCATACATTATTATAATTATATTTTATAAACTTTACCTTTGATAAAACTTGTGAGTCTTATGCAAAACTTTATTTTTTTTGGTAATACCACGTTTGTATCCAGTTCGGGCAGTTTTTACTATGTATTTCTGTATGGCACCACTACTTTTTCGTTCCATATGTGAAATAATATTTAATTTACCCCTATCCCTTTTTGTAAAAATGAGTGAAGAAGTGGTGGCGCAGTATGGAAAGTTGTCATTGGATTTTTTTAATGAAATATTCAAATATTATGATGTACTTTTCTGACATAACAAAAACATAATTAATATGAACATCATTTAAACATTTGGAATTATGTAATGTGGATTTCTGAGCGATAAACCCATTTAAAATTATAACTTTTTACACTTTACAAGAACTTGACAAAAATATAAACTGTGATTTCTGTTTTTCCCCTCCAAAGTGTTCTGTCATTTAGTATTTCTATTGGAACATTTCAATGGGCAGCAAGACAAGGACTGTGGGCAGTTGCCCAATCCTTGATTATCAGACCTGCATTCATTTCCCACAGTTGACAGTTTATTTCTTGATACAGGTCATAATTCAAGATCCCTTTGTCATACGTAGTAATTGTTGTCTGGGACAAACTTGTTCGAGAAAAATCTGCAGATTTTGTTGTGATGTAAAATGATCCATGGTGTTACAGTTCAACAGATCTGTTAGGAGCTCTACAAATGCAAACTCTGTACAGCCGCACCCCCAAGTGTGGATAATTTTTACTGATGATAAATGTAGTTGTTTGATAGACCACAATGCCATAAATTAGCTGAGGTTATTATTCATTTGCCTTCACTTGCAAGTATTGTGTTGAATCTGATTTTTATCTCTTACATAAAGCCTTTAGGTTGTTTGTTGTGATGAGGTGAACAAAGATAAAGTGGCAATAGGACCTTGGGTGTGAAAAAAAGGATTGGCAAAACTTATTCTTTTGTCAAATTTATTATATCATCTGAAAAGTACCCAAGGATTTTCTGACCGAGGCGTATATTCTTTAGGGAAACGGTGGTCAAATGTGCAACCACACTGAGTAGTTTACCTTCGTTCACTTAACAATCTTGAGAGTGTAGCTGGTCCCAATTTTGTGACTCTTGTTGTGGAACTACGTAATATAATGCAATTTACTTTATTGTCTCCGATGGGAAAATCATTTCGGTCGTTAAAATACACTACAAGCTACACACAATAATCTATAAAAGAATAGCGTGTTAATACATGGTGTCATACATGTTTTTACAAGCACAAAATTATGTGATTAAAAGTGCCATGAAATTGTAACTTGTTCAATGGTATAAAAATACATCAAACAGAATTTTAAAAAGTTGTTCGTGCAGTTGCACGAAAACCTTAAAAACAGATAAAGGTAGCAACATTTTAAGACACAATAAAAGCTTTACCAACGAGCAAGGTACTCAAACCGGCTCTTTTGTTATACCAGACAATTAAGACTAAATAAAAGGCTAGCATCTTTTAATGGTGTCTGGAATGCAGTGCAGAAATAACAAACAGCAAACCGGATACCCTCCTGAACTATTTGCAGCCATGCTCAATCTCAGCTGCCAATAACCTTTATCAGTGTTTACTTACTCAGTTCGTTATCATTTTAATAGGCTTTTCTTTACACACCCTTGCCCACAAACTGTTATCATTATTTACACTTTTAATGTTTTCATGTCATCTTCTTTTGCCCCAAGTACTGTATTAAGATAACATAAATCTGCGCAAGATCAACTTAAGTTACTTGGGCACAGTTATTAAATTTTAATAAAGTGTATGCTACAAAGATTTGAGCTTATTTTAAAAATATGATGGCGGTTATACCAACATCTAATTTTACTCATTTCCAAGATTTTTAAACTGTCGGTCAATGACTAAAGTAAAACTTGGTTCATAGAGCTTGAAATACAATCATCCATCCTGGAATTTTATCTTCATGAGCGCAACCATTTTTATTTTGCAAAAGGTACTTCATTTTGGAAAATCTTGAAGTCTATGGAAAATGTTGATGGGGCACCATGGCAAAGACCAGGGCAACAGAGGCCACGCTCAGATGGCCTTCATCAAACTCCAGGCCTATCGCCTCTGCCCTTGATTTAAATACATCGAAACAGCCTGACCCCCAAAATGACCTCAACTAATCACAGCAAAATTTTCTATACATTACAAAAATGAGATCATAAAATGTGCATAAAATGCCAATTTGGCCTACCACAAGCGTTGTTTATAATTTGCATTTTAATAACTTGGAAAACCTGGATAACAGTGCTTAAGAAATCCACCAGTGTGTGTAAAACTAATTCATTGTAATGCTGTCCCCTCAGGGAACAAAAACTGTGTTTATGTTGTACTTACAATCATTCCTTTGAATTCATCAAACAACAACGCTCCTATTTATCATTTTGGAGTCCGAGCATAATGCTGTAATAGTGTTATGTAAATTTGTCCAGCTTATGGTTTCCACAAGTTAGTCAATCAAGCTAGTGTTTTTTCTGGTTTTTCTGTCAAACATGTATGATTATTGTTTATAAAATTAAATTTGTTGATCATTAATTTTATCTTTGCTTGTGCTCAAGATTCTCTTTTTCCTTCATGAAAAATGGGATGCACACAGCCAGACATCACACCAGTCAAAACATGACAATATTTATAAAAGAGCATCCAAAACACTGTGAGTGTATTTCACGCTCAATCAATGTTTGTTTCTATGCACAATGGAATATAAATGTGGTTCTGGAACAAAATATGGATTTTTTTTCCGGATTTATTTCTTCTCCGCACTGAGCAAGAATCAGTGTGGGTGTCCTTCAATATCAAAGCATAACTGATAGACTGTTGTTAAATATCAGTACCAGTAAACCACAGTGTTTTGATTGTGTAATTTTTTAATATTAAGCATGTGTGATTTTGATGTGAAAGGACAAAGGAGAGACACAAGTCTTGAGTGTTTTGTTGTGCCTGTGCAAAGGGCATCTGGTGTTCAAAAGTAGACCTATGTTTACACATTGAATTGAATGCCAGGGAATTTGTAAACAAAATGTCTGAGCTGGTTTCCTGCCCAGTCAACATCGAATAGCAAATCCTGTATTTTTGATGAGCTCTGAATGGTTTGCTAAGTCTCCCGAATTACAAAAAAATAAACTGTGAGGTAGTAACTACTGAACAAGAATTTTGGTCTAAAAAGAACATAATCTACACAGAAAAATACACTATAGTGTTACCACAAACCAATTACTGATGTTCTTCTTTTTTTACCATTATTTTTTTATTTACTTTTATTATAATTTTTGGTGAGATATTTCAGCATAGTGTATACTACATGTAATTTAGTCAGTTGCTGAGAGAACAAGATTGGTGTTTAAAATTAATGTGTGGATAGATCATAAAATATTTAATTAGAAAATGTTTTATCATAGATTTCTAGGTCGCCCGTTGCTTTTGCAGAAATGTTAGGAATTTGTATGCATTTTCTATCCAATGAATGCAGAAAATAGTCTTCTTAAAAATGACTCAACATTTTGTGGTAGTTGAAGTGTTTAAAATCAGTATAACAAAATCTAGATGTCAAGTGGCAGAAATATCCACAATCTGCAGTCTAGAAGGCTAGTCGGTTAGTCAGAAGTCGGTGTACGCCTAATGGACGGAGTGTAGGTAATATAATCTACTGAAATAATTAACTGAATATAGGGCTTCACTTTTTTACACGGTGAGAGAGAAACATTTTAGACAAGACAACAATTTAAAATGCATCTTATTGATATTCTGATGTAAAAGATGGCAACAGTATTAAAAAACAAAAACAAATTAGGCTTCATATAATTTAGGTCTGCTTATACTTCCTAGAACATTGTATTGACTGTCGAAAACACTAATTGTTGGGAAACCGTAATCGCTTATATTGACTACTAGACTGTCATCTTGGAACAACAGAACAAGTCATCAGAAAACATTACAGGGGAGGTGAGGAGCGTAGAGAGTAGAGGAGATGCAGTCAAGAGCCCACAACCCCCCCCCCCCCCTCGTTGCCAAGCACACAAGCCTTGAGACGAATCCCGATTACTTATTCCCTACTTTGCTAAACCTAGGGCTGGCTCAATGCTGATGATGACGACAGCGTAGCATGCATACAACACACACTACCATCCCCTCCCTTATTTGCATTATTTCTAAGATGTCCAGGGCACCAGGCATCAAAACGGTACACGGAAATTTACTCACACGTGTGTAGTATACGACAAGTACAGAAGATTAATCGTAATGAGGAAAAAGAGGGGTTAGAAAATGGTGATCGTTGTTTGTCTTAGTGAAGAGGACAGAG
Organism: Asterias amurensis; assembly: GCF_032118995.1. Lineage (NCBI taxonomy): Eukaryota > Metazoa > Echinodermata > Asteroidea > Forcipulatida > Asteriidae > Asterias > Asterias amurensis. Next base: position 7,004,773 of record NC_092658.1, on the reverse strand, counting down.
GGGGGCAACATGATGTATGTCTGTAATTGATCTTAGATTCACATTAACTCAACTGTAGACATCTTGTACATGAGACACCAAGGCGCATTGAAGACAAATGTTCTGCTTTAAAATGTTTGTCAGTTTGCAAGTCCTTTTCCTGAAAATTCACAAACATGTTCTTTTAATTATGACTATTATTTATGTTAAAAAAATGTTGGCAATTTAACATAATTTAAAAGGTTTATTATTACTTAAATTCCAAGAAAATTTGTCATAAATTTTAACTTGCTACTATGTAAATACAAATTTTACAAATACGTGGACTAAATTCAATTTTAAGGCTCCTGGATGCTTTGCATACAGTTTTGCACGCACGTCTGCCATAAAATAAACCAACATATGAGCAAACGAATCAATAAAACTACTCATTAAAATGATGCTAGAAAAAGAAGAGAATAACAAGAAGCCATAAAAAAAAAACCAGGTCAACCTGTCTGAACGTTTTAATTGACAACAAATTATTTGTTGGTCTGATGAGTTTGATTCACTTTCATTAGTAATTCTTGCCCTTTTTAAAACAATTTGAGACATAAAAGGAATAACATTAATTTAGTCGGGTGATTTTGAAAGTCAGACGGGAATGCAAAACCACGAAATGGGTTTTTCATACATGTAGCGTCGCCTTAAGTGCTATTCACACGACACAATGTAACTGGGGTCTTTTGCTGAATTTTAGTATGGTTGTAAAATGTAGCAATGTTTGACAAGATTTTGCAAGAGAAGCTGGACAGTAGAAACAGTTATTGTCCTTTCACACGACGTACATTTAAAAAAAAATAAAACTATATTTACATTTAGCAAGGAACCCTTGCTTAAATGCTCTCGTGTGAAAGGGGCTTTATTCACACATCTGAATGTATCAGGTTTTTCAATGAGTGCTATAAAACCATACCCTTAAAACAACAGACGCTGATGCACAGCATAAAGCTGTTCAGAATGTGTGCAATTTACTTTAATGAAAAAATGCCAAGTGCATTTGTGTGTAGTCGGGAGAACAAATACATACTACAAGCACTTGGAATTTAATTGCAATTCACAATTCAATTAAACCGTTACTGGTCTGTGATGTACTTCACACATAAATATGCAAATCACGCCAGTAAAAAACAAACCTCTACAATGACACCATTAAAGGCAGTGGACACTATTGGTAATTACTCAAAATAATTATCAGCATAAAACCTTACTAGGTAACGAGTAATGGGGAGAGGTTGATAGTATAAAACTTTGTGAGAAACGGCTCCCTCTGAAGTATTGCAGTTTTCTAGAAAGAAGTAATTTTCCACAAATTTGATTTTGAGACCTCAGATTTAGAATTTGAGGTCTCGAAATCAAGCATCTGAAAGCACACAACTTCGCGTGACAAGGGTGTTCTTTCTTTCATTATAATCTCGCAACTTCGATGACCAATTGAGCTCAAATTTTTACAGGTTTGTTATTTTATGCATTTATGTTGAGATACACCAAGTGAGAAGACTGGTCTTTGACAATTACCAAAAGTGTCCAGTGTCTTTAAAAACAGACAAGAGTTAAATATTTACAAAATATTTAAAGGAACACATTGCCTTGGATCGGTCGAGTTGGTCTTTGAAAAGCGTTTGTAACAATTTTTTATAAAATGTATATGGGTAGAAAGATGTTGTAAAAGTATGATCCACACAAACATGCCTCAAAATTGCGTGGTTTTCCTTTTACCTCGTCGACTAACACGTCGGCCATTTATGGGGGTCAAAATTTTGACTCCCATAAATGGCCGACCGTGTTAGTTCGCACAGTAGAAGGAAAACCACGCAATTTCGAGGCAAACTTGTGTGGATCATTGTATTCTACTTTTAAAACATCTTTCCAACCATATGCATTATATAAAAAACGGTTACAAACGCTTATGTTTTGACCAACTCGTCCGATCCAAGGCAATGTGTTCCTTTAAACAAAACTTGAAATAAATGACAGATTTTACATGGGGAAAATATGTGTGGAACTGAGCCTTTTGACCATAAAAGGGAATAGACGTCAATGGAATTTAATGATCCCACTTTATACAAACCTTGACTCTAATACACACAGGGGAATGGGTTCTTGTTATTCTTGTTTTCAGAAAGCACTTTGTTTTTAATAATTTGTTATTTGGAAATCTCCAACAGGCTCAATCTAGGTCAAGCCCTGTTGTTTAAATGTTGACATGTTTGCTTTTGTATTGCTCTACTCAATCCATCTTGTGAATATTTGCCAAGTCAAGTAACGACCAAATAAGGCTATACAACAGAAATATCCACAGGGCCTGATGTACAGGGATGGGTTACTCACTAATTCAAGCCAGAAAATGTGGATGCTTTTTATATGGTGTGCGAACTATGGACCGTGCTGTTAGTCTCATTCAGTCTAGGAGAATGGTCTAGGTTTCTCTTTGATGTTTAGCGCAGATGGTGTGCTGGTCCATATTAATATGTTAATAATGCACGGTTTGTGCAGAGAAGTCCTATCACAAATTATGGTTATGCGAAATAAACCAAGTAATACTCAAATCAAAACCATGTAAATGAAGCTGATAGAGGAATCATCTTCATGATTTTAATAAAATTAATTTTATATTTTTGCAAACCAAGAAAAAAATAAGGAATGTTTTTGTTTTTTTCAATAAATGTGTCTTTAAAAATGAGTTTATTATCATTTTTATTTTCCTTAAAAAATTAGATAAACATCAAGTTTTTAAAAATACGGGTGAATATGTGAAATTTGTAATTTTGTGGAAGTATGATGCTACACAAAATTTCTTAGACATTAAAATTCTGTAACTAATTTTAATTTAGAGGGGGAAAAAATTGCTTAAATCTAAAAGTGAATTTCTGACTTGAGTTCTGGTTATAAATGAGTGTATAAACAGCTAGTCGCTTGGTCAACCATGCCTACACAGCTATATATACACCCCATAATATATTACTATCATTTGAAGGTGTTTACACAGTTGTACAAACCATTTAAATAAAAACAGACACGTATTCCACTGTGTGTAAAGAAGAGAGAATCCAAATGAGTCAAGCATAAAATAAAGGATTAGACTTGGAGGTTTATAAGGAAGTCCTTGCATTAAATGTCACATATTCAGTACAAAGGTTCATATATGCATGGATCAAAGGACATAAAATGTTAGATTTTCTTGTTCGATTTTGATTGGCTATATTTTTGAAGAAAACAAATTCTAGATGCCTTCTTTGTTTGCTATAAATGTTTTTTGTGTGTGATTGTAATACATAAAAGTGTACACCTCTTATGAAGGATTGAAAGCTAAAGGCCATCCTCCTCTCTGTTTTTTTTGTATTGACATATTTCTTTCCAATCTCTCGTAAGAAGGTGTGTCAATTCGCAGTTATTGTGCAGGATTGTACACGTGTATGCATTGTGCTCCGTTTATCGTGGGTGTGGAGTATATAATTTTTACTATTGACACCAGCCAGAGTTTTGGGGCATGATTATATGCACCTATTGTACAAGACCTGTCAATTTGGTTCAATAATGGAGGATGGAAGAGAAGGAGCTCGAACGACCGGCAAAACCGCAGAGTAAGAAAAGAATACCTTGACAATGCCCCTGTCTGAGCAGTGGAAAAAGATAGGAGACCTCCAGCTGGACGGCCGATTAACGAGCAGGATTAGATCTCTTTGTACAGAAGGTGTGGTACCGCCAGTCTGCGCCGTTGCCTTCGTGTAAAGTTGAATTATTGGAGACAAGAATTGTGAACATACACGTTTTTATTTACTGTTTGAGGTTTTTCACGGAAATATCATGGCATATTTTAAAATTATTGTGACTTTCCCTTCACTAGCGGTGGTTCAAAATTTGGGTATTAGCACACGAGGGTGGTTGGTATTCAATTGTGTTTTTCGATTTGGTGGGCGAAAGTGTACACAATTTTTATCAGGTCTCAAACAAGTGTTTTTTTCTGTATAATATCCATACGACATACGACACCATGGTTGAGTGAAGAACCAAGTGCGCACGCGCAAACTCACATACTCCAGGTCGCCATTGTTTGTATAAGGTATGTGGGTGATTAGTACGTGGTGTTGTTAAACGACCGCAGTACCATGGGTTCGACTTTTGAAGTCCCTTCGTTCGAGCACCTTCTCTTCCTTCCTCCATGGTTCAATGATTACCTCATTTGAAATGAATTCAAGGTTTCAATGCCACAAAAATGCAGTTTACCAGAACAATTCAAAACATGCATTTTGTCCTTGACTCCATATCTGCCCATCATGTGATTACACTACAAGAAATTACTTCTCCAGCACTGAGAGTATTGTTCACAAATGCTTCTCATACAAATCTTCAAGAGTTTCCAAATGGGGAATTTGATATTACATGTATTTCAATTTACATTTAAACTTCTTCAAATATGATCCTAGTTTCTTACAGTCATCGGTGACTCTTGCCTCTGGAATATGAAAGGAGCTCAAGCAGTGTGAGATTTCATCTTCAAGGTATGAACTGAATTGAGGAGGATGCCAAAAGGAGAACACTATTTAAAGGGTGTGGGTACTTTTTTGTACTACACAGAACACAATGTCCACAGATTTATGTTAAACTTACACAGTTTAAAGATAATGGTGGTAGAAGCTTGTCAAAAATATTACTTGTTGAGGTGCTGTAGTTTTTGAGAAGTTAGTAAAACAATATCACCAAAAAAAATTTTGTCCTAGGGGACAAACAGTGTTTTACCACGTACACTATGTGTACAACCATATTTACAAGACTCTCCTGAAAACATTGCTCTGTGATTTTCACATTTTTCCCCCTCAAAAACTTGACAACTAATGAAGCTGAAACTTCTACATGTAAACTATTTACACACATCTTCATTCACAGTGAGTAGGGATTCATGTCTTGTCCGAAAAACTTGATCTGCAAAAGGTGTCAAAACCCTTTAAAGGAAACGAACTCTTGAAATCCACTCTGGAATTGTCTTCCACTTTTGTGTTGGCCCAGAAAGGTTATGGTTTATATTGATAGCAGTCTCTAATTATTTGTACCATCTGTCCAGCCCAGCCATATTGTGTATTAGTTGTAAAGCTTGGTGGTATGTCTCGTCAGTATTCCATGGATAGTCTAGTATAGTCCCATCATGAAGTAGCCTTCAAATGGACTGTAATGAAAATCATCCCCTCAGATTGACTGATTTTTCAAGATGATCCCTGTCAATAAATTAATATCACATTGTTTTTCTGTGGGGAATTTTTTATAGATATTCTATTGTGATTACCCCAGAATCAGGGCCTTTCTGTTAATATTTTTTACTAAGTTTGGTTGATATATTACTTGATAATGTAAAATGTGTGTACAAATCTGTGAAACAGAATGATTTCCCTTGTATCCGTCTGTACAGTCACATACAATACAGAATAAAAACATGAGCAGAAAGAGCAGTTTATTACTAAATTCCACAAAAGTCATCAAGATAAAACCATTTAATATTCTACAGACTGCCCAGTTGGGCTTTTAAACCCAAGATAAACACCAAGTGGAAAACATCTATTAGACCTTGTTTCATTTCAGCAGTCTTCAGCCAACTTCCAAAATTTAATTCGCGTCTAAAGATTGCCCCACAGTAAAAATCTTTGGTAGCTGAATGACAAAAATTACAAAAGTAATGTTCTCTGTTCTAAAAACCTTGAGGAACTCTGTTTTCCAATGAAATTTTATATAGAAAGGTTTGTGGTAACACCATATGATGACTTCTCTAATGGGTTGGGGTGGTTCTGAAAAGAACCGTTGGTTTCAACTCGACATTTCGATCAGTATGCTCTGATCGTCTTCTAATGAAATTTTGTTTTATGATGAAGTCATGCAGAGCACACAGCAAGCCAGGTTGAACCGTACTGCATTATAAACTCCCCAACACGGTCTCCCTCTATTGTTACGCTGCACAATACAGTCAAACCGTAAAGGTGTGCCCTGATGCATTGCATAGACGGCTTTCTAGTAACCGTTGAGTTATGATTAACATTGCCTTTTTCCCTTGGCGACCGGGCCACAATATGGAACCTCCATGGTAAATCACTGGAGTGGAGCTCAATAGGTCAAATTCACACGCTCACTCAGGTGTTTGGTCAATGATGCACACTGCTTGATTCTGAATTGATCTCAAGAATTTCATTCATAATAATATGCTAATGCAAGCCCTTTTTTTTTATATTCATAGTTTTTTGTTAGTTTATTGTCTAGTGTCATTTAAACATATAGAAAAGTGAGAGTTGGCAAGGCCATCTTTATCACCCCCTCTTTAAAACCAATGCCACACTGAGGCTAGAAAGTCGTTAGCCTGACACCTTTATAGTATTTAGAATCAGTATTCATGATTCCAGACAGGGAACTAAACAATGTCAGTGGCATTTCTTATAAATAACCATCTCATTAATATTACTTACGGCGGGCGCTTCCTCAATCTTTATAGTGGATATGGAATACAAAAAGGTACATGTATATGTTCTTTTATCCTTTTGAATCCATTACTAACAGTCATTGATCTCCCACTGTATGATCCGTTATACTTAGGCAGGGAACAGTTTGCACAAAAAATTGCTAAGCACAGCAAAAATATTGCTTAACCAGAAAAAGTTTAGTAGCCAAAATTACATAAGCCTTTTTGAGATACATGTATGGCGGACACAATGCTACAACACTAATACTAGGTTTGGGTAAATTTGTGCGTATTGACCATAGAAATAGAGCGTGTGTTATTCAGTGAAGTGCGCATTTTTTAGGCGATGCAGCGTTTACACGTAAACCTTTAGTATTGAACACCAATGTTCAGGGTGAGCGTGGTATCAGTCGCTGCGTATGACGCGGGTATCACGTCAGCCATACCTCAAAAAGCTAAGCATGCAATTTTTACTCATTTTTGCTAATCATGCAAAGAAATTTGTCAAGCAGTATTTTCTGCTTAACAGCTTTATGAAATTGAGCCCAGCACTCTTGCATAGCAAAGTATTTTGACTGAACACAAATTTTGAATGCACACTGAATGCTTAAATTGATGTGTATTTAGTAGCAACTGATGCATTTTGCATAGCATTTTGCTCCGCTATACATGTACGAGAGAAATCCTTCACTACTGGAGTCTCGCTGAGGGCCACCATAGACAAATAGATAGATCTCCCACTATGCTCTCTTCAGCTCTACGCACCTACATTAAGAGACAATCCCATGCTTGAACAACGTTCTCATGGGTCCCTCCACGCGATATCGTCCCGTGAATAATTCCATACATTACCCATTCTGGTGATTGATGTGGATACGGCTGCATAAAGAACATTTATGAACCTGTTTTAAATGTGTGCAGTCAACATTAAAGGCAGTGGACACTATTGGTAATTGTCAAAGACTAGCCTTCACAGTTGGTGTATCTCAACATATGCATAAAATAATCAACCTGTGAAAATTTGAGCTCAATCGGTCATCGAACTTGTGAGATAATAATGAAAGAAAAACACCCTTGTCACACGAAATTGTGTGCGTTTAGATGGTTGTTTTCGAGACCTAAAGTTCTACATCTGAGGTCTCGAAATCAAATTCGTGGAAAATTACTTCTTCTTCGAAAACTGCGTCACTTCAGAGGGAGCCATTTCTCACAATGTTTTATACTATCAACCTCTCCCTATTACTCGTTACCAAGTGAGGTTTTATGTATAATGCTAATAATTATTTTGAGTAATTACCAATAGTGTCCACTGCCTTTAAGGTAGAATACTGGTCAGCTGTGGGCCTAAGATTCATACAGAGTACAGACATACACACGACTAAATATATCAAAATAATAAATACAATATGATAAAAACAAAACAAGGTCTACAATTTGAACACAGCAAAATAAATTTTACTTACTACAAAAAAAAGAGAATAAACATTATGGCCTGTTTATAATTCATTCTTGCTTGAGATGACTTTGCAAAAAAAGGAAGAAAAACCCCCAAGATTTAACATCCCTGTTTTCTTATTATACATCTGTCTTTTAAGAGACTACTTTTGAATGATTTAATACCCGATATAAATATATTGATTGTAGTACATACCCTGCTCTCACCTCCCCTCCCCAAGCATTCACATTACACTATTAAAACAAAAGTATACACGTTCCAAATCGCTAATAGAATTTTCCTTTTTGTCTGCATACAATCTGACTAAAGTGTACGACAGTCAAGATTGGCGAGAATATCTCGATGCTGAGAGCCTCTCTTTAGTCTGAGAAGAAGGTAATGGAAAGACGACTTACCGTAACCATGGATACCTGCACAGTACAATGACGTTAAAAAGACATTATTTCAAGTATTTCTTGAGTTAAAGTAATTTGGATGCTTGCGTGCAAGTTTTCTCGCTTCATGTCTGTCAAGGTTTGAGTTTTGTGAGAGTTTTGGAAAATGCAATTTTAATAGAAAGATAATTGTCATTTAAGCATCTACCTACGTACACAACTGACAGGGGTCAAGGTTGAGAAGTACAAAATTCTACAATATTTCTCAGAAAAATCATGTTGAAGAGCTTAAAGGGTCTATGTACTTTTTGGGATGTCTACAGATTTACATAACTTACACAGTTTGAAGATAATGATGATAGTAGAAAGCTTCCCTGAAAATATTACTTGCTGAGGTGCTGTAGTTTTTGAGAAATGAGTAAAACAATGTCATGAAAATAATTTTCCTCTCACTAATCATGAGACAAAAATTATTTTAGCATGTAAACACATATTTTCATGACAGTGTTTTACTCATTCTTCAAAAACCACAGTACTTTAGCATCTAATATTTTCAAGGAAGCTTTCTAGTATCATTAACTTCAAACGGTGTAAGTTTAATGTAAATCTGTTGACATTGTGTTTTGTGTTACAAAAAGTACGCAAATCCTTTAAAACATCATGTTACTGTATGCTGCGACTGGCACCCTGATTAAATTTGCTTAGCAAACTCATTTATTTTAAAGCAAGTTTACCTTTTAAAGCAAGTATATTTAGTCAGAGGCCCAAATTCATAAAGCTGGTTATTAAGCAGGCATTGGTGCTTAATTCTTCTAGTGGTGCTTAATTCTTTCATGTGCCATGATATTTTGGCGGGTAACCTTATTTTGGTAAGCAAATTTATTATGCTTAAAAACAAATGGGAATGGGCCTAGCAGCTGTTTTCAGTGCGTGATATTTGATACAAATTGATAGATGTGTGAACCAAGCTTCATTTAGTTGCTTTTCTATGTATTTACAATTGTTCTCATTTTGCAAAAATAACTTTGGATTTTCAAAGAATGCCTGGAGCTGGAATTTATTTTAATAATAAGATATGATATACAGACATCCATCAGACATTAAGAATTAAGAAAACAAGTTATTACCCCCCCCCCCCCCATATCTCCTCCAGACTGATGCATAATAAACAATGATTACAAATGGTCCGTTAGAAAGTGAAAGGTTGTCACTTTTGTACTAGTTCACATCGGTGAAATGATCTCTCGAGTGTATACCCTCATTGAAGTTGTTGTGGTGCATCGTCAGAGAAAACATAATGAGATACTTTGCAGATCAACGGAAGAACAAAAAACATCTTAAAGAAAACGTCTAATTACTAATAACCCAATTAGGGCAGAACAGGATGCTTCTAGACCAATTATTTTCTTGGATGGACGTTGAGAGGTTCCAAAAGTCATCATCAGATGATGTTCGGATATTTGTAAGCAGTGTTTTCATTTATGACTGCCACAATAAGATCTCAGTCTTTGACGTTCAAACAATTTATGAGATTGTACATTATTCATAAACAACATGGTTGCCGATAAACCCTTAAAACATGCATTTGTACCGCTACCTTAATAGCTAATTTTGTCTTGTCTGCTAAAAAGGCATCCATCTTGCACCTGTCAATCAGTAAAACCCAATTTACAGCGCTAAATGTTGTGTAGGTACCATTGACATTTGTGAGAAAAAAAACTATACATTTAAAATGTGGCTCACTGTTGGATGTTATTAGGAATCGACATTAATGATTTCAATTTTGAGTGTTCACTGAAGCAGTGCGTCTCTTGTCAAACACATATGGCTTCACAGTGTGCTATCAATCATATACAAAAGAATACTCATAGGTTGAAGACTGCACGTGCTCGGTATGCATGCTGTCAGTACGTAGAATTCATGCTTTAATATCATAATCAGGCTGTACTGTCAGAGTGGTATATAATAATGATAATAATAATTGAAAATCCATTTTAAAACTTACATTAAAGGCACTGGACACCTTTGGTAATTGTCAAAGACACAGTATTCCAACATGCATAAAATAACAAACCTGTTAAAAGTTGGGCTCATCAAAGTTGCGAGAGAATTTTGACAGAATAATACTCTTGTTGCATTACTTTGTGTTTTCTACCTCCATGCTCTGGGTAAGATTTTGGAGGATTTTAGGCAATAAGGTTTTATGCAACTAGAGTGTGAAATATGTATCCTTGTGGATTTCTGTTGATTTCATGTGTTTATTCTTAACTCTAAATCTCAATAGACGTCAGAGAGCCATGAGAGATTTCCAAGAGTTTACGGAGATGGAAAACACGATTCCTGCAAATCCATCAAACTAGTCCAGGGCTCCATTTTACGTAGCACTGAGATTCATTTAAAGATGAGTTGTCAATGTTGCCATGGTGACTGGTATTGTGATATCACACTTTGCTTAGCAATGGAGATTGATACAGAGTTAAGATCAATCCTAGCTCTTTGTGAAATCAAACCCGTGGCATATTAGATTGAGTAGAAAATAGACGGACATGGAATGCATTTTCGAATGTTTATAAAGAGCGTGTACACTGTGTGTGCAGTAATAAATTCCTTATAAAAAAAAGTCAATGAATAAAAAGATACAATGATAAAACATTTGTTTTTAGTAATAAAAACAATAAGCGACATTAATATTGTGTATTATGAATATTGCGCATTGCACATAATATATAACCCTTCAAACCCCAAAATATGTATTACTAATAATAATAAATAAATAAACTAAGCAAAATGAAATAAATTAATATATGATAAAATAAGTAAATAAATAATAAATAAATTACATAAATAAATAAATAATAAAAAGTTACAAATGGATCAACCAATAAACAAACTCCAGTACAGATCGAAACCTAGACAAAGAAAACAAAGTCAGCAAAGACAAATTAGCAATTACACATAGATCAATACTAATACATGCATGAACTCATATCATATGTACCCGGTACACAAACAAAATATCTGATATGAGTACAGACCTGATCTACTTCACGGAGGCAACGGCCCCTTGTCATTGCCTTGGTGCCCTTGAAATGCTCCAGTAGAAATTTACAAATTCCTAATAGGGCGCCCTTTGCCAAAGAGAAAATGCCTTGGTGCCCTTGCCCTTTCAAAAAAGAAGCATACAGCCCATAGTATTTTAGGATGGTGTCATATTATGTTACTACAGCGAAAAAAGAAAAATAAATATACCAAATGCCTTAAAGGCACTGTACACGTTTGGTAATTGTCAAAGACCAGTATTCTCACTGTGTGTATCACATTATGTGCATATAATAACAAACCTGTGAAAATTTGGGCTCAATAGACTGTGCAAGTCTCGCGCAGATTTGAACTTCCGGGACCATTGTGGTCCCAACCTTATGGAGTTTTAAGTTGGGGAGATTTTGTTTCGTCCATTACTTTAGTTTAATATAGTTATGATCATAAAAATGACATATGTTGTTAAAAATGTAATACTAATTAACAACATATATAAAAGAAAAATAAAGTCAACATAATAACGAAGAAAAACCGATAATTGAACTTGACCTCAGGTCAGGTTACTTGTAAAAAATTAAGAATTTGTGCCCATCTCTGATTACGAAACTTACGCAGACGCGGGGTGGAAATCCTTTTCGTTGGTCGCTTAGGCGTCGGCTTCCTCTTTAAAATGCGTCACGCGTTTATCTAACGCCCTTGCGACCATCGTGCGTCCGCGTATAAACCAGCTTTCAGTAGTTTCACATTCGGGCGTAGATTTACAAAAGGGGTTTCAAAACATTTAAGATCAAACCAACATCCTTGTCCCAGAGTTTTACTTTTGTCTATACATAGACTTTAACCGATAATTTTGTATTTGTTTTAAAAGCTAAATATAATTTAAACAAGCTCTAATGGGTATTTTTGTTGTTCAGATTCGGCATTAAGAAAAAATTAAAGCAAAGATTTGATTCATAAAAAAAATTAAGTTCTTCAGTTGTCGTGTTTTCTCGCTCCGGTGCGCGCGAGACTTGCACAGTCTATTGGTCATCAAATTTGCGAGCAAATGATGAAAGAAAAAAACACCCTTGTCACACGAAGTTGTGTGCCTTACTATGCTTGATTTCGAGACCTCGAATTCTAAACTTGAGGTCTCGAAATCAAATTCATGGAAAATTACCTCTTTCTCGAAAACTATGTCACTTCAGAGGGAGCCATTTCTTACAATGTTTTAAACTGTCAACCTGTCCCCATTACTCGTTACCAAGTGAGGTTTTATGCTAATAATTATTATGAGTAATTACCAATAGTGTCCACTGCCTTAACACACTACATCATTAGTTATTCTAGACAGGTGTGGTTTGGCATTTACCCCCCCCCCCCCACCGTCTGCTTCATACATATCAAGTTTATTTCCTCTGATAACAATCTATTCACTTCAGATGACAAAGCAATCGCTCCTTTAAAAATGATGAGGCCAAATTTAGACTGAATGCAATGGCATTTATCTATTTTTTTCTTCTTTTCCCCCCCACTCTTTTCAGTTGCCTCTGCTTTTAAAATTGATATATTTTAGAGGTCCTTATAAAAAGTTACAACAATAAACAACTATTAATTAATTAAATGGGAAGGAGTGGGTGGAAGTACGTATAATTCATGCTTTAATTTCATAATCAGGCTGTACTGTTAGAGTGGTATATAATAATGATAATAATAATGATAATAATAATTGAAAATCCATTTTAAAACTTACATTAAAGGCACTGGACACCTTTGGTAATTGTCAAAGACACAGTATTCCAACATGCATAAAATAACAAACCTGTGAAAAGTTGGGCTCATGGAAGGCTTCCGTCTGCTTTATAACTTTGTTGAATTTTAAAAATATTTGAAAACATAGTTAGTGACCTGATGTTTTGACCCTAGCAGAGTCTTTCTTGAAGCCGTATTTTGTAGCCTTCAAAGAAAGACTAAAAAGACTACAGCGAAAAAAGAAAAATAAATATACCAAATGCCTTAAAGGCACTGTACACGTTTGGTAATTGTCAAAGACCAGTATTCTCACTGTGTGTATCACATTATGTGCATATAATAACAAACCTGTGAAAATTTGGGCTCAATAGACTGTGCAAGTCTCGCGCAGATTTGAACTTCCGGGACCATTGTGGTCCCAACCTTATGGAGTTTTAAGTTGGGGAGATTTTGTTTCGTCCATTACTTTAGTTTAATATAGTTATGATCATAAAAATGACATATGTTGTTAAAAATGTAATACTAATTAACAACATATATAAAAGAAAAATAAAGTCAACATAATAACGAAGAAAAACCGATAATTGAACTTGACCTCAGGTCAGGTTACTTGTAAAAAATTAAGAATTTGTGCCCATCTCTGATTACGAAACTTACGCAGACGCGGGGTGGAAATCCTTTTCGTTGGTCGCTTAGGCGTCGGCTTCCTCTTTAAAATGCGTCACGCGTTTATCTAACGCCCTTGCGACCATCGTGCGTCCGCGTATAAACCAGCTTTCAGTAGTTTCACATTCGGGCGTAGATTTACAAAAGGGGTTTCAAAACATTTAAGATCAAACCAACATCCTTGTCCCAGAGTTTTACTTTTGTCTATACATAGACTTTAACCGATAATTTTGTATTTGTTTTAAAAGCTAAATATAATTTAAACAAGCTCTAATGGGTATTTTTGTTGTTCAGATTCGGCATTAAGAAAAAATTAAAGCAAAGATTTGATTCATAAAAAAAATTAAGTTCTTCAGTTGTCGTGTTTTCTCGCTCCGGTGCGCGCGAGACTTGCACAGTCTATTGGTCATCAAATTTGCGAGCAAATGATGAAAGAAAAAAACACCCTTGTCACACGAAGTTGTGTGCCTTACTATGCTTGATTTCGAGACCTCGAATTCTAAACTTGAGGTCTCGAAATCAAATTCATGGAAAATTACCTCTTTCTCGAAAACTATGTCACTTCAGAGGGAGCCATTTCTTACAATGTTTTAAACTGTCAACCTGTCCCCATTACTCGTTACCAAGTGAGGTTTTATGCTAATAATTATTATGAGTAATTACCAATAGTGTCCACTGCCTTAACACACTACATCATTAGTTATTCTAGACAGGTGTGGTTTGGCATTTACCCCCCCCCCCACCGTCTGCTTCATACATATCAAGTTTATTTCCTCTGATAACAATCTATTCACTTCAGATGACAAAGCAATCGCTCCTTTAAAAATGATGAGGCCAAATTTAGACTGAATGCAATGGCATTTATCTATTTTTTTCTTTTTTTTCCCCCCACTCTTTTCAGTTGCCTCTGCTTTTAAAATTGATATATTTTAGAGGTCCTTATAAAAAGTTACAACAATAAACAACTATTAATTAATTAATTAATTAAATGGGAAGGAGTGGGTGGAAGTACGTATAATTCATGCTTTAATTTCATAATCAGGCTGTACTGTCAGAGTGGTATATAATAATGATAATAATAATTGAAAATCCATTTTAAAACTTACATTAAAGGCACTGGACACCTTTGGTAATTGTCAAAGACACAGTATTCCAACATGCATAAAATAACAAACCTGTGAAAAGTTGGGCTCATGGAAGGCTTCCGTCTGCTTTATAACTTTGTTGAATTTTAAAAATATTTGAAAACATAGTTAGTGACCTGATGTTTTGACCCTAGCAGAGTCTTTCTTGAAGCCGTATTTTGTAGCCTTCAAAGAAAGACTAAAAAAAACACCAGGTCACAAATTATTATTTTTTTTTTTACATTTATATGTCCTTTTGGTTGGCAAGTAGTTTACAACAGCTAATTCTATTTTCCTTATGTTACTAATTTTACAATCCGCTCTTTATAATATAAATTTTGGTTGAAGTTTGAACATCATAGAAACTTCTCATTTCATTTGTCTTTCAGTTTTATGTAAATTCATGTGCAATTTGGTAAGTAATCACTGTGTAAGTTTTACATTCAAAATATTTGAAATGAAAATGAGTACAATTCCCCAATTTGATTGATATAGCGCCAAAATTCCTAAAAGGACATTCAACATGCTTATTACAGATTAAAGAGGTAAACAAGTACCAATTAACATGCAGATAAATAAACAACAACCGTAAACAGAAGATCATGTTTAATTGAACTTAAAAAACATTACTCAAAAGAAGGAATATGAAGAACCGTTGACCAAACAGATGGATGCAGACAATGCAAATGAACAAATAGTTAAGTAAATTAAAGGAGTAATTAGATAAAAGGAATTGGCAAAATGTACGCACACTAGGACCTGGTTATTCCAAAGTGCTTAAATTATTCAATAAACACAGACTGAAATTGTTAAAAAGTACAAAAGGATCAAAAGGTTTTGTATCCACAATGAGTGAAAATATTACACAACAAAAGGTGATTACATATTATTTCTTTATTCAAGGGCATTAACAGGGCCGGGTGAACCAGCAATTATAATTCATGAAAACAAATTTTTGGGCTTGGCAAACTCTAACCTATATTACATGGAATTTCAGGTTGATGAGTGAAATTATGATATTACAAAGAAAGAAAATAATTATGTTGCCTCTAATGCAGATATGATTCCCGTTAATGTTTTACTGGGTTTACTCTGTGATTATTACAAGTGTATTCCAAAACACTTGACAACGTTTAATGAAATTGCCACTTTTATGTGAGTGCAAAACCTGGTTATGAATATTGTTGCTGGTACTGTAAACTACACTACTTCTAAAAAAAAAAACATATAGTTGTTTCATAAAGCTTTCAAGCAGAAAGTAATGATTGACAAATTTCTTTGCTAAGCAAAACTTAAGCAGGTCACCAGTGGCAACAATGTAAACTTCATGTAATTTTGGCTGGTAACCTATTTCTGTTAATTAATACTTTGTCTGTGTTTAGCAAGTCTTTTGTGCTTACATGAATTGACCAAAATTTAGCCAAATTTCTTAAAGTTTTTAAGCAGGAAATTTGGCCAATTTCTTTGCTATGCAAAGAATAAGTGGGGTAACAGCCGAAGCAATGGTAACTTGATATTCTGGCTGGTATGTTTGTTTTGTTATTAAGCAAAGGACTTAGCAAGTTTTTGTGCTAGCAGGCTTCATGAAATTGATTCCTTGGCCCAATTTCAATGGTCTGCCTACTGTAAGCAAAAAATTTAGGCCTGTGGAAGCAGGCAATTCTGTGCTTACGTCAAGCGTACATGTATTTCACAGGTGAGCGGATAATTTTGGCTTGTGTGCGTGTGTACTCCACGTTACTAAGCATTCTAGGGCAGCAATGTGACGCTTGGCATCACGAGGAGAATAGTGGTCGTAAGCGCAGAATTTCGGCGGAAAGCAGAGCCATGAAATCAAGCCCTGGTCTCTGTCTATAATTGAGCCTAGTTTTGTCCTGTGGTAAACTCTAGCAGGACTAGAATCCCATTACAGTCTCTATTAACAGAATCTAAGTGATAATTATTTGTGGTTATGAATGCAGCGACACTCCAAAGAAGACCAGACGTCCTGCGGTTACAGACACACTAGGTTGAGTTTGAGGTGCCCTCGGCAGGGTTGATGAAGATAGAGAGAGAGACCTCGGAAGACCTTCCAGTTGATTGAGTCAAATCATAATAATATCCGATACCGATTTGACCTGAGCTGCTATGGTCATCAGACCCCGAAGCCACTGCGTATGTTTTTTGATATTTCAGCCTCGGCCATGGTCAGCCCCAATCAATTAGAATAACAGCGTCTGCTTGCTAAGAAGACAAATTGTCAGATAGAAAAAGGAAAAACCGATTCCTTGAGAAGGTGGTAAGTGTTAATGAAGACAGAATACCCCCAATACATTTGTCTGTTGGATTATTTGTGATAGTGGGGGGCAAAGTGGCCTTGGACGTGGAGAATCATTGGACCTAGGATGCAGTCGTAGAGCTATATATATTGACTAGAGCGCTATAACACCCTGTTATAAACGCACTAAGGTTTTGAAGCCGTGTGGGCGCATGCATGTTTATGTACAAACCAATACAAAAGCTTGAAATTTTGTACGACAATTGTACGGCTATTTGCGTGATAGTGCGTTTGTTCTTTTATATGTGTCATCGAACCCAAAAAATGCAGCAAATGTGAATGCACAGTCTGCTGATGAGCGTACAAACTGCGAGCGTCATGTGCGTCATGTTTAAAAGGCGTGTATACTTTTTTTAGTCCGTCAATCAAGTCGAGCTTACGATTTTCGTAGCGCGCGGATGTACATGAATGGGTAGTGGCGTACGAAAGCGCACACTACGAATGTAAAAAAATCGCGGCAATGTGTGTTCTCTTAAAATTAAAATTGTTCCGTAGTCACGCAACACATCAAACATGTCTGCGCCCAGGGTGGCTTCAAAACGCAGAGCAAGTTAGCGCTCTAGTCAATATATAGCTCTACTGATGCAGTAAAGATTGTGTTACAATCCGCAAATCCAATGTCTATATCCTTTCAGTAGGATTCTGGGATGTATCTTGAATAGTGCATGTTCATCTCTGTTCAGACAAAATCCATCCCAAATCAATTTTTTTTTTTTTTTTAAGTAGATTTCACTTCTTTTGAAAAGGCAGGTGGTTTTTGTAATTGTTGTCAAGTCTGTTTGAGGAAGTGCTTATCAAGTGTCAATGATTTCTGAGAATTTGAAATGAAATGCAAAAATAAGAGATTTATATGTGTACATGTTCTCTACTGTTTGTGTTTTTAGGCATTTTCTGTGGTGTGTACTTTCCTGAGTACTGTGAAACCGAATACACAGGCAAAGTACATGGGTGGGATTTGAACACAGGACATTTGTTGATTTGTTTATTTATTTTGTATATTTATTTATTTATTACAAATCTCACAGTGCAAGCGCCAATAACAGTATATTGATTAGAAAATAAGAAAGAAATGTATTTGGGAAGGAAAACCCGAACAAACAAATATAAAGGGATTGAAAACGCAATCCATATGCAAGGCTCCAGTCTGAGGTGGGATTCGAACCAGGTCATTAGACGTGTGTATCAGCCTAATAGGTGAGCTTGTGCATGAGCAGAACCCTGGTACAAGTAATTCAAAATATAAACCGACTTGGCAAAGTCATGTGTGTGGAAAGTAAGGGAACAATTTCGTCCAGCAATTTTCCACAGCAAATGTTTAGACTAATACGGGAATCAATGTGTGGTGAAGAGGTTTTCAACTAGTGGTTTAATCCCAACGAGGGCTCAGGTTCTTGATAATTTTACCGAGACGAAGCTGAGGTAAATTATTTTATATAGCGCTTTTCACACCCGGAGGGCGTCCCAAAGCGCTTCACGTTATTCCCCCTGGTCACTGGGCCTTAATTCACTTCTTAAACCATCTAGGATACAGCCTTGTGGAACATTAATATGCGCTACTCGGCTAAATGTTGACAGAATGTCAACAGAAAGGCTTCAGAATTTGGGCTTCTCAGATATTGTACATGTAAATGTTAATTTTGTTCTTTTGTTTAATCAACGAGGGAGATTTTCCCTGACCTTTAAAGCCAGATGTTTCTTCATTTGACTGATAGTGATATACTTAATTATCCCAACACTGTCCCCCAAGAATCTGATGTATTTGTTGTACCCAGCCTACTGCTGTAACTTTACTGTGACATAGCTATCTGATGACAAGCTTACTTTACGATGAATCATTAAGTCTTTCTGCAGGTTCACCAATAGTGCAAAATGTGTCTTTAAAGACTTGCTATGATTTAGGGGGAGGGGGCGTGCTCAAGGGAAAGTCTTGTTTGGTATTTTAAAATCTAGAAGAGGATTTTTATTCAAGGGTTATAATGAAGTTGGTTGTCATCTGAGCCTATAGTTTCATAGCGGAAAAGTAGCTGTTTGCAAGAACAATATATGCTTACCAGATTAGGGTTACCAGCCAATGTACCATGTCTTATGTACTATTTGTGACTGGTACTCTGCTTATTGTAAATGAAATTATGCCTTGAAGGCCAAATGCAGGAACCAGACAATTTTTTTCTCTCAGCCTCAGTTTGGTCACATAGTATGAATGAGACACAAACAAAATGGCCGCAATCAGGTCGGTATTTACCCTTGAATTAAGTGTATGAGAGAACAATTTTTTTCATAAAAAGTTTCCCCATTGGCTGGAGTTGACATTAAGTGAAAGTGAAACTCGATTTCCGTCGGAAGATGTTGCATGGCATCACTGAGTTTGAAGTCACGTTTCTTGAGGATGCCTAGAGTAAGGCGCACAAGTCAATACCAAGGATGAGACTTGGGTATTCATGTCATGGGGGTGGAGCGTTGGTTGGTTAGTTCAGTGGTGGGGCTCTCCATTAGGTCCTGGGGGGGGGGGGGAAGAAGGAGGGGGTATGGCATTGCGAGGCCCCTTTATCAGAATTAGGCCCTATGCAATTTGTTTTTTTAATTTGGTTTTTGTTGAGGAAGTTCTGATGTTGATTGATTTGGGATTGGGTTGTTGATGACACTGTGCAAAGCTAAAGAATTGTTCCTCGGAACATGAGAAGTGCTCAAATAATGAAGTGTGCTCGTGTAATTTACACACTTCTGACATCTAACGTATAACACATGCTATTGGAATATGATTTGATGTCCTGTAAAATACCAAATGGTTAAGATTTTAAAACCAATCATCAAACTTTTTATTACTGGTTTATTAAAAAACATTCAAACTGTTAAATTGCGTTTAAAATTAGAGCATAAGAAAACATATAATATACTATTTTAAAATTACAAAAACTAAAAACTTACACAAAACTTAAACTAAATACATAAAACTTACAACAGTATTAATGGAAAGAGAAAACATTCGGCTTCATAGAAGCCATTCAATCTATAAACATGCACTGTGCAGTACACATGGCGACTCAAGTTGTGTGAATCATTGCATAAATTGTTGTCTCTGTAACTACATACATATTGACTTGAGAAGGAAAATTAAATTATTGAAATAAAAAAGTCAACTTGTTCTGCAACCACAATATACAGTCCTCGAACTAAACAAAGGCACCCACAGCAATTGCCCTGCTTTTATTTTCTGTGGTGCCCTTTGCAAAGTTCTGGGAATTTGAAGTTTTACCTCATAGAAGTCAACTAAATTCAATTCAATTTTATTTATTTAATCACAGATTACAAGTAAAAAGTGAAAATTGTTTTCCCTGTGTGCACTAAAAAGATTCAAATTTGATACTTGTAGAAAAACAAAAAAGCATTACATTTTAAAAACACAAAATTAGTTACAAAATTTTAGTATTATAAGCAATAAATAGGCTAGTTCAAATTTTAAAAAGAGAGAAACGTTATCAAAATCTCTGTACCAGAAAGAAATTGCTGCGCCCCTTCAAGAACGAGATTCAAGGCCTACAAATACCTTACAACATTTATGAATTAAAAATGATTACAGTTTTCTAATATTATGTATAGGGAATTCAAGATACGGATCATATACAAACTATTTCAATTGTAAAAAATAGGTTTATGTGTATTGTGGCTCTGAAAACACCGACAACATGCGTGATAATTATTGATTTATTGAGACAGGCTAACCTTATCAATATTGCAACTGCTGTTTCTAAGGGCCCTGTGTACAAACAGTAACAAGTAAAATAGTAAAACAGTAAATGTTGTGATATGTTCCGCTGTATGGATAAATCTCATACGCAGATAAAACTTAAATGACGTGGATGAAATTGTAGGAAACTTGTTTTATTGTAGGGTGGGATTGTTTACTTTGGGTTCTGTCCTCTCTTTGAGTTGTTCCATTTATCAGAAGTTTATTTGTTTTAATTATTTTAGTTCATGACACACCCAACAGCCAATAATGGGATATTGATTAGGAAACTAGAAGACATGATATTAAGTTTTATAATTGGAAGGAACACCCCAATGGGGGAAAACCCCTTGCAATCAGGTACCAGTTACCCAAAACCCAATCTACATGCAAGGCTCAGGTCTGAGGTGGGATTCAAACTGTGGTCAACAGAGATGAACTTTATGCAGTGAAAAGACACCTCTTGAACCAACCTGCCCAAACACTATACACAGTAGTTTTATTTAGCAGTTTGTAAATGTCCCACCGTATGTCAAATAACAATACTGCTAGTATCCAAACAAATTCATCATTTCATTCTATATTTTTATAATTGTAAACCTTAAGGGTATGAAATTACATAAACCATTATTGATGCCAGTTTTACGACACTGCCTGCAAATGTACTTTTTGATGTCTGTTTTTATGTACAAACTGACTTACTAGTTTGGAGCAAGAATTCAGTCACGGTGCCCCACAGCTGTTTTTATAAGCACCAGCAGCTGGCATGATATAAAACGTAAACTGGTTTTTTTCCCAAAATTATCGATCCAGTGTTTCTAGATAATGAGCAGCAGAAAATGTACAATCACAATTATTGGTATTTGTGACGATGGAAGTTGTTATAGTGTTTGGGATATTATTCTTGTGTTTTTGTAGGTCGTCGTAATACGTTGCACATGTACCATGGGACAAGCATTTACAATGTGTATTGATGTATCAACATCATTCGGCTTAACAGATTTTGTTGTTGTTGTTGTTGTTTGTGGGGGATCATTTTTTACTGTTCAATTGCTATGAAAGGATGCATTCACATTTATTTTTGTAAGAATAGGCCTGTGGGTGTGTGGGGAAACTACACTTAAATTGTCTTTATCACCGACGAAAATTTACATGACCTTTTAAAATCACTGCGGTACCCACTGCTAAAATATTGAGACCAAACTGGCTCAAAATACCAGGAATCTGTGGTCTTGTAGCTAGACATCTGCCCTGGACTGGCTAAAATTGTTGATTCAAATCACACTTATAAAAAAGTAGCATGCATGTGGACATTTGTCTAGGACTTAGGAAAATATTATACAGTGCTCAGCACACATCAGTGTATGGGTTTAAACACAACAATTATGGAGGGATCCAAAATTATTTTTTTTTTTCTCCAATACTTATCTATTTTTGTTGGACTGCATAATACTAGTGATGCTTGTACTTTTAAGGGAAGCATTAGTAATATGGCTCCAAAATTAATGATTAAAATAATTTTCATTTAACTCTTACTGGATTAAAGCTCTTACATGTATGTGTAGTGTCACTTTTTAAGGGTTGGCTTGTGACTGCCCCATAACTTACAAAAATTGCAATTTTGGTTTTATGGTACATGAAAATTCATTGGATTGAAAGAGAGTCATTCAACATCCTCCTCTGAAAACAATTTCTTTATTAAACAAAACATTACATATATATTCCTTTTCATATTTGTTAACTTGTACCATCACAATTGAATCAAAACAATAATCTAATGAATGTAAATATGCGGCAAAACACAAGTGTTCTTACGAAACGTTATTAAGTTTGTTCCAACAAATTCAATTTATTCGTAGCAAACCAGGAAGTTTGATTACGTCCGTTCTTATCTACTTCAAGTATCTACAGTCATGCACAATGGCTTGTGTTTCTAGATAATAGAATCATTTGCTTACAGACATTGTTGCGAACTTCAAGTTTGCGTTTCGGTGCGCTGTCTTGAAGATTTAGGAGTAAAGATGCAAGTCTCATTTGAGGAGTGTTATTACAAAGCCTTTTTGGGAAATAAAGGATGGAGATTAAAGGCAGTGTATACTTTTGGTAACTTACCCCGACAATTAATTACCATAAAAACTAACTTAGTACAGAGCACTGGAGAGCTGTTAATATTCTAAAACATTGTCAGAAATGAGGCCCTTTGTACATGTGACCTGGGCCCAATTTCATGGCTCTGCTTTCCGCCGAATTCTGGGCTTGCGATCACGATTCCCCGCAGATGTGCAAGCGTCAAATTTCTGCGCTAGCCTTGTAAGCATGGAATGCCTAGTAATGTGGAGTACGCACGTGCAGAACCCCAAATTTGTCGCTAACCGTAAAATATGCCTGTCGTAAGCACAGAATTTCCTGCTTCCGTAAGCCCTGATTCTGTGCTTACGGTGAGCAGAGCCAGGAAATTGGGCCCTGGTGTGTTTTGGCCAGTAACTCTTCGAAGCCTAATCTTGTTGTGTGTTTTGAGCTTCTGTTTGTGCTTATGAAGCAGCTTATGAAATTGGGCCGTGTGTGAAAGGGCTAAGATAAAAACCAGGAAGATGTTTTATTTTTCATGAATCCCCACATTCCCTGAAATATTCCTGGCCTTTGGCTGGAAAATTTTGTCACGAAAAAAGAAGAAAGCCAACTGGAGCAATGACCGGGAAAATTCCTTGATAACTGCAAACTATTCCTGAACTATGCTGTTGATATGAAACCTCCGTTATAGATGAGATATGGCTTCATACAACAATGTAGAATTTATGTAAAGATGTAAATCATCGTTGTAAATTTACATCAACAATATAAATCATAATAAAGGAAGAGTTGAATCTAAAATACAAACTAGAAATCCACCTTACAAAAAAGTAGGAAGAATGTTGATGTAGACCCAATTAAAACAGTTAAAAGGCTACGCTTAGGCCGGAATAAAATGTCCGCAGAATCGTCTTCGTGGTCGTGCACATTGGGGTTTTCCTTTTGAGTTTAGTGCACCAGGCTGTTATACGCCTCCAGGAGATGCATTCCAAACTATTTTCCAGCTGACTTTAAAAAAAATAAACCTCAATCTTATTTCTGGAATCTCTGTGTGATGTACATTGTTGATACTTTGCCAAAATCTGAATAGCGTTGGTGATAAATGAGGTCTATTTTCGGCAGAGGGAGTCTGTTGAGCTTAGATGTCTCTATTGAAATAAATTTCTGAATAATTCCAAGGCTCTTTTTGTAAGTCACCATTTAGAGTTCTTATAAGGTCAGTTTGCTACGTGGTTACAGCAAAATGGAACCCCGCAAATTGCAAAAGAAATTCTGTTTAGAAAACATTTCACACAAAAATTCTCTGTAATTCAGTTACAAGTCAAACCAAAAAACAATGCACTGTTTTTGTTTTACCTCTTTAATTAGGAACTCAATAAAGAGACTTATAAAAATGCTTGTTTTTGTTTTATTTAATTAAGTTGACACCACATTTCAAGTGTGTACCCTTTTGCTAGTTGCATTTGAACAGCCTCTACTTCCATCAACTCTAGACTACCTTTCGGCAATCATCGTCATTGTATTAACAGTTCCATTCCATCACTGTGGCTGTCTTCAAAATTAAATTCACCCCAACTCACCCCTGGAAAAAAACAGAATTGATGTAAAGGATAAAATAGGTCGTTTATGCTGCCCAGTCTGCTTTAGATAGAACTAGTCTGGCTGGATTGTTTATAAAGGCAAGGGACACTATTGGTAATTACTCAAAATAATTGATAGCATAAAAACTTACTTAGTAACGAGTAATGGGGAGCTGTTAATAGTATCAAACGTTGTGAGAAATGGCTCCCTCTGAAGTAACATAGTTTTTGAGAAAGAGGTAATTCCTCACTCAAACAAAGACTTCAGCTGATGAAGCCTTTTATTATGCATCTGACAGCACACAAAGTATTCAACAAGGGTGTTTTTTTCCCCTGCAACTTAGGTGACCAAATGGGGAGCCCAGATTTGTTATTTTATGCATCTATGTTGGGATATACCAAGTGAGAATAGTCTTTGACAATTAACAAACGTGTCCAGTGCCTTTAAGCTGCTGGGCGGTATCATAACCGGTATGCGCTAGCCCTCGCAGGGATGCATATCAGCAGGAGATGTCAGCCGTTAAACTATTTTTAAATCGAGGTTGAAGGATTCTGTTACCTGAGTTTAATTTGGTGAAGAATCCGAGAATTACACAGAAATAGAAGAAGCTTGAGGAATAAAGTAAAAAGGTGATGTAGGTCATTGGTGTGGTGTTTATGAGGAAGGGTCAACATGTCTGGTTGAATTGGAGATAAAGTAATTCTTAAGGATGTATGCTAATACGTATTGGGTTTGAGGTAACACCAAGTGTGTATCTATCTCCTTGCCAGGTAGAGTTTGTTCTTTAGAGAACAGTCTTTCTACATTCTTCTACCCTGGAGTAGATTTATCGGATTGTTCGGGAGACTTCTCAGTTCTGAAGAGAACTGTCCTGCTTTTCAACCTGGGCAGAAGGTATAAACAATTTGGTGGGACTACTACTTTAGCTTATAGGATTGTAATTAACTGCACTACCGCGGTGTGAGTTCTTGAATTGGTCTCAATGTTTTGACTAGCTTGTTCTAGTCATCGTCAGGAGATGTACATGCTAAACAAGTTCTTGAAGTCAACATTTTGTAATGCAGAAGCTTTAATGTGTACATGCAAAAAAAAAAAAGTGTTTTTATTTTCTTTATTTAAGTGTTAGTGACAAAAGCACATTATTGTGTTTTAAAAGCATTTTTATTGAACAATTCTTCGTTGACTGTTTGGCCAGAAATGGCATCCAGCAGCCACGTTGCCAAAGAAAACTGGTCATGCCGTTACTCTCTAACTTTCTCGGTAAGTGAGTCCTTACTGGCCCAACGCTAAAAAGGCCTTTGGCCTGCCGTCCACCAGTGTATAATTTCAGCCCAGTAGATTGAGGCCTTGGGAGCTGGATTAAGTTTTATGTGGATTTCTCATCATGTACTGGTAGAAAATAAAACTGTGGTAGATTAATTTATCTTGCATTGAATAATTACTGCCAGCATTTAATTTTTTTAAATTAATTTTAAACAGAAACAGATAGCTATGCTCTTCTGTATGCTTCCAATTTTCCCCCAAAACATATCAAAAATAAGAAACCAATTTACGTTTATGCCCCCCCCCCCCAATGTGTGCATCTCTGAAAATATGGAAATGCTAAGATATATTGAGTGTTATTGTTCTTGACCACCAAAACTGTCAGCTTTTAAAAAATATATACATTTTGCAGTTTTACTTTTGAAGTCTTAGTTTTACTTGTGCAATCGGTTGCAGAATTTCCTCAATGGTTAAACAAAACCTACAGTATAGACGATGTGACCTATGTTTACATTCAAACCGCCCTCTGTTGATAAAACACTGTATACGTCATGTTTCGCCGGGCAAAAAGGACGCGTAGTCATGGTAAGATTGCATACACTTTCTAGCTGGCTGCCAAAACACAAACGTTTTGCCCAGCGGTATGCGCGCGAATCATGTTATGGTTTTCGAGTGACGTCAGATGTCACATCGTCTATAAAAGTGGCCTTTTTCTAGCTCATCTGAATAACAAATTTGTTTACTGCTTGGGTTTGCAACAATACATGAAAATAAATTGAAATACGTGAGCCCCCAAACTAAAGCCCAGGCCTTGAACGTCCCTCTTGAAGGGGAACGGCAACTTTCCTCTGGAAAGGGGCACCTCTATTATATGAGGATAATGGAACTTTGTGTTGTGACTTTGCAAAGTGCACAACAGCAAAAGCCTGCTGGCCTATTCAGACAATTCAGGGGAAGTAATGAAAGCAGAACTTTGGATTGTTTTTTTGTTGTTGTAAAGATGGACTCTATATGCATGAAGTAGCTCTATGTCAAAGGCCAGTTTTATACATTTTGGAAAAGAAAATGAATTTGACCTCGGGGATTGACAAAAATGTTGGCACTTTGCCAAGTTGGGCTGTGATTATGTTTACTTAAAAGGAGCGAAGTGCTGTCCAAGCAATCAACTACATTAATGTGTGCAGTGTTAGGTTTTATGCAAGTGTTTCACCTATTAGAATGTTATCATTGCATCTGGATTTGAGTTTGGCCCAGAAACATGTTAAAGATGATTTCTTTTCATCAACAAAGTATACAAGAGAAAACATAGTGCTATTCCCCCCGTATGATGTTCGTATTTTGATATACCGTCCAGAAATCAAATGCAATGAATGATAAGTTTGTTCAACCTTTGTCAGAAATAAGTATGCAAAGGGATATCTATTTATTAGTCATGGATCTCAATATTTCTGCTTATCAGAAACATTCCTGTCTCATAACAGATTAGTTCTCTCCACAAATGCTAGAGCGGAAGTTTTTATTTCTTTGTCTGCATGGATAGCTTTTCTAAACAGCGCCCAATTTTACAGAGCTGCTTTAGCACAAAAAGTAGCTAAGCACAACAAAATTATGCTTACCAGAAAGGTTACCAACCAAAATACCATCTCATATTTACTGTCTGTCGCTGGTATCCTGCTTATTTTTGCTTAGCAAATGTTTTGAATCATTTTTTTGCTGCTTAAGCAGCTCTATGAAATTGGGCCCAGAAGCCGCTTTTCTCTGAAATCCTTGTATTCCGTTAGTGCAGTTGTTTACCACAACACAATGCTGCAGAGAAGAAAACATCCTGTACCTGTAGTGGTCCTCTAGGGGTCCTCTAGGGTTCACAGACCTAGCTTTTGAATCTCTCGATCCACACACAGATTCACTCAAGATGAACAATTCAATAATCCACCCAGGCTATCTGTGCCTAGGAAATTAATCCCAGACGCTAGAGTAGGAGACTGATATAGTAATCCTCTACATGTACCCAAAATAAAATGTGTATATATGTAGTCGAGCTTGAATTATGTACATGTACCTTCGGGTGCATCCAGGCCAGCTTTTAAAGCTTCTCGGCCATTCGTTGTTTTTTTCTTGACGCAGTCATCGACAAGGCAGAGAGCTGCAGTCCCAGGTAAACATGACAGTTTTCAATCACATTCAGTCTCTTACCCGTACATTTATCTCGTCTCTCTGTGTAGTCATCAATTCCACCGAGGGGCTGATGCCAACAAAAAAAAACAAGGGAAGAAAAAAACCTGAGAAGAAAAAAGAAAAAAAGTCCTTCCTGGATGGATTGACGTCATTCAGACTGCGCTCCGGTTACCAGGGGTATGAGGTGGCAGACAACAAGATTATAAACCGGGGGAGGAAAGAAAAGCAAGAAAAAAACACGTGGGAGAATATGCATGGAAAACAGGAATGCCGCACTCTTTGGCAGGGATGTAAATTCCACACCTGTATCGACAAAATTACTTAATAATCAGTAGGCACGAAGCCTGGCGTTTATGCTTATGTCTCACCATTCTTGTAGACATCTCAGCTTAAATTGACCCCCCCCCCTTCTCTATCTCCCTGCCCAATCGAGTAGGCTTTAGGATATCTTCTACCTCAATGAGCTTTTGGGCTGGCATTTTTTTTTCTGTGATGTCATATCATGAGAAAGTCAGTATTGATTTTGCCAGGGACTTTTAGACTTGAGAAAAACAATATGTTTGTCTAGTATAGTTTGTCTTTTTAGCTGATACTTTCACACTTCAAAGACACTGCTCATGGTTGCTTTGTTTCCTTGGCAAACATTGAAGTCTCATAAATATCCTTGGAATTTTGCTACTTTAATTTTAAAATCTTTTTGATGTAAGGAATTTAAAGTTCAGAATGTTTTGGGGGTTTTATTTGACATTTTAATATTTGTCAATTGATCATAACAAACAGAAAAAAGATTTTGTTTATTTTAGCCATGGTGAGATAAAATATTGTGAAACTCAGAGTTGTTCCTTTACATGCATTTTACAAAACAACCCTATAAATCACTATCCTTATTACTTTCAAATTCTAGACTGTTTTGGGGATAAAGCAATTCTACATTCATGTAGGATGCTAAGACTAAACTAATCTAAAATTACTCTATAAAAACAACTGCAAAATTGTTGGTTGCTGCGTGTGAGTGCCTTGTCACAGAGGGGATCAACTGTGGACTGTATGCAAAAGCGACATTTCAGTAAAACCACAGATACTTTCAAACCATCACAAAGAACATTATGTGAAAACTCGATTGTACTGTCTTTCTGAAAAATTACATCATGGGACATTGCCCTAAGATTCATACATAATGGAGACTCATTGGATGTATTCAAAGAAACTGACAGCAACTCAAGGTTTGTGTTTGCTTTCTAGCTGACACAACAACAGGAATATATTTGAGTTTGTTTTTCTACAATTAAGTACGTAGTTGTCTTTTATATTTGCAGTCATTACATAAAAGACAATCTTTATAGTTATATTTTCTTCTTTAAGACATGGACATCATTGTGCTTCTCCGTACATGGTTGTGATTCTAAGTCTTTGTCAAGTACGTCTTGCAGAGTTTAGCAAGGAGACAGAACACGCAATCAAACCTTAAGACTGGGGGATAATGCGTCATGATGACGTCTGTTTATTCTTACATGACGATGACTTCACAATAATCTTGACGTAATGAGTATTCTGTCAAAATATCAAAAGGGTACAATTGGTAAAGATGGATTCAATTTTTAACAGATTGCTTTCTGCAAATTAACATAGCAGTTGGAGTTGTTGTCTAGGTGTGACGGAAACAAAACAACTGTTTTTATATGGAGAAATGCAACAGTTAAAAATAAAGGAAAAAGCATTTTACTTGTTTCTCTGCATAATTTAATAGAAATAGAAATAGTAATTGCATCACATATCAATGTGTAATGATTACAACAAATTCAGTGCTAAAACGGATTGTTGTTGTTGTCAAATGCATGAGTAAATAATAATATGTTTCTATGTGATTTTAAGATTTAGGTTGATGTGTATTTTAAGATTTAGATTGATTAGTACTTTTTATAGATTGGTTGGCTTCGGGGTTTGATGGGTACTTGTAGGGGTTGTGATGGGTTCTTGTAGGGGTTTTCTGGGTTCTTGTAGGGGTTTTCTGGGTTCTTGTGGGGGGTTTGTCATGGGTTCTTGTAGGGGTTGTCATGGGTTCTTGTAGGGGTTGTCATGGGTTCTTGTAGGGGTTGTCACGGGTTCTTTTAGGGGTTGTCATGGGTTCTTGTGGAGTTTGGGTGTAGCTGGGTCATTGTGGCGGTTGGTGGGTACTTGTAGGGGTTGTCATGGGTTCTTGCGGAGTTTGGGTGTAGCTGTGTCTTTGTGGGGGTTGGTGGGTACTTGTAGGGGTTTTCATGGGTTCTTTTGGAGTTTGGGTGTAGCTGGGTCATTGTGGCGGTTGGTGGGTACTTGTAGGGGTTGTCATGGGTTCTTGCGGAGTTTGGGTGTAGCTGTGTCTTTGTGGGGGTTGGTGGGTACTTGTAGGGGTTTTCATGGGTTCTTTTGGAGTTTGGGGGTAGCTGTGTCTTTGTGGGGGTTGGTGGGTACTTGTAGGGGTTGTCATGGGTTCTTGTGGAGTTTGGGTGGGTCTTTGTGGGGGTTGGTGGATACTTGGTGTTCAAAACAGTTTTTTATCCTTATGCCCTCAAGGTCCTGTTATTTCCTGTTTTCTTCAGATTTTGTTTACCTCAAAAAATCAAACAAAACACCCACAACTGCATTCTGTACTCATCTTGGTTTGAAACACAAGTCAAAAGTCATTTTGTCCTTACTCTGCCCATATTAAGGAATCCCTGTAGTAATTGAGTTCTAATGGGTAGTTTTTAGCTTGTATTAGATGTACAAACCCTTGAGAGATGTTAAAATTCCATTTCTAAATGTCATTATATGCCAGCCACTTATCATGTCTTCTATTGTACAGAGACCCTGATGACAGAGTGTCTCAGTTAAATGGATGATGATGTTATCCCTGGACACAAGCCGCCATCTTTGTATGGTGCCCTACCCACACAATGGCAATGGTTGTTCTAATATTCATGTACAGGTATGGTTTCATTGAATTGGAACTAGGAGGTCTGGATTAAAAAGTGTACAGATAAAAGAATGTGGCAAATACAACCAGTAAAGCAGGATAATATAAAACGAATACATAAATACAAAGCTGTAAAAAGCATAAAAAAAGTATTGAAAAAATTACCCAAAGATAGCACCCAAAAAGTCACTTAGACTTATTTC
Source organism: Asterias amurensis (assembly GCF_032118995.1). Lineage (NCBI taxonomy): Eukaryota > Metazoa > Echinodermata > Asteroidea > Forcipulatida > Asteriidae > Asterias > Asterias amurensis. The sequence goes on along the minus strand of NC_092658.1, from coordinate 6,973,658 downwards.
CATTCATGGGGTTCTTACTGACCCCCCCCCCCCAAAAAAAAAACAAAAAAAACCACACACACACAAAAAACAGTAAAAAAACAAATTAACACGAACGTAACGTGAGATTGATTGATATAATATTAAAAATATAAACAAAGCAAACAAAACAACCCAACAAAAAAAGAACAACAACAACCAAACAAACAAACAAACGAACAAATCTATACTTACTTAGATCTAGTTCACTTGAAAGGTAGCATTTATGTATTTTTTTTAGATTGATTCAGGCTTGTCGACCCCCTATAGTACTAATGAGTAAAATGTTCCATTCTCTAATATGGCTTTAGAACAAAAATAGACCACCGCTTTTGTGAAACCTTAGGGTGATTACAACTTTTCTTGGAAATTGAAACTGTCTTGGGACCCCAGAAAAAGCTTTTCTCAGAATAAGTCAGCAACCACTCCTCTCTAATCAGGTTGCATCTTTTATAAGATTATTTTTTTCTATCAGGAACCCCATGGGACCATGATGAAGCCACTTAAAATGAAACCGTACCTAGTTCATTAGTTCTAGAATAATTATATTGTTCATAATTTTGAAAGTTCTTGGAAAATGTATGGGGAGCAGTTGTTTATCCCAGAGGCAGTTTTGATTCTTATTGTCCGAAACTCATTCAAATTTGATGTCAGCGATTGGCGACAGGAAAAACTTGATTTGATTTCTTCCAGACAACATTTATTGAGGCAAGATTTGTTAATTTTGCTTAATTAACTTTGCATAAATGGGAAATAGTGTCGGAGCAATCCTATTTTATCCCAAGATTATTTATGAAAATCAGTTAATACAAAAACATAACACTTATCACACAATGTAGACGTGGCCAATGTCTTAGAGCTGTGTAAGCATAAAAAGGTAGCTAAGCGTAACAACATTTTGCTGTGACTGGTATCATTCTTTGCTTAGCAGAAAACTGTGAAGCGATATTTTCTGCTTAAGCAGCTCTATGAAGTTGCTCCCGTTTTGAACTTCCACATAGTTGATTAAATCGCCCTTGACAAACTCATAAGCTTCATATAGAGAAGGGAATTATTTATAGGGTCCAATTTCATTATGCTTTAAAGCAGAAAATTTAACAATATAATTTTGTTTTAAGCAAAAATTCACCAGTCACAATTAAAAATACATTTACTGGTATTGCAGAGGAGTTGGGTGGGGGTTCTTCCTTACTTGTGAACCTCCTAAAATAAGAACAAAATACCAACTACACCACTTTATTCCATTCTTCTGCAAACAGTTTAATCATGGATAAACTAGCGAATTAATTGTTCCATGGTTTAACATTATCTGCAGCTGTAGTATACAGAATGGAGTAAATTTGCACACCCTTTTTTTAGTGCCCACTTTATCAATACTTTCCACAAAAAAAACTTTAAAAATTGCTCAAGCATTAAACATACTTAAAGTGAAATACAAGCCCTCTATAAAAAAACTTATGAATTTTTCAGTAGATGTTATTATTACTCGCCTCGGGATGTGAAAGTGTTTTGGATGCAATGTCATTCATGCACCACTCAAGAGGAAATAAATGAACTTGACTTATTGTTAGCTCTTGTATTGATGTTAAAACTGTTCTGTCTTTTATAAAGTTAGTTTCGTTTTCAAAATCTGCAAATTTGATGCTGATTTACTTTGGAAATAAATCACCCCAAGTTGTAAATTCTATCCCAATCCAATGAGTAAATTCATCCCAAGTTGTAATTTCAATCCCAAGTGGTAATTTCAATCTATGTGGTAAATTCTTACCCAATTTGTAATTCAAATCCCAAGTGGTAAACTTCATCCCAAGTGGTAATTTCAATCCCAAGTGGTAGATTAATCCCAAGTTGTAATTTCAATCCTATGTGGTAAACTCTTACCCAAGTTGTAATTCAAATCCCAAGTGGTAAATTTCATCCCAAGTTGTAAACTCAATCCTAAGTGGTAAACGCTACATTTTTTCCCAAACTTTTTTTCGATATCTGCATTTATATTAATAGATATTGCATATTCATGAAAACCTTTGTGATGTCATATGATGTACTCAATCCTCACAACATCAAAAATTGTAATTGTAAGCTGTATTTATGTTGTAAATTTTTATGAAAACTGTTTTCAAATCTGTTAAGATCGACCAGTAACAATAAAATATAGGCAAAACTTTAAGTGGTAATTTTGTGCACCAGTGTACCCCCCCCCCAAATAAAAAGGGTTAATTAGATCTCAGGAAAACACAAAACCCTTATGAACACCCTAATTGTCGTTAATCGTTAGCATTTTTAGTTTTGTTTCACCAGGCATATTTACACAGCTTGTAATTTATAATCACAGACAGTCCTACATCTCCCTTTTTTGTCCCCCATCCTTTTGGGTAAGAGGACGTCCTCCCACAGACCAAAGATTGACGTCATGGAGACGAGGTTGTCAGAAGTTAATTTTTCCACCTCGTTCATCATCGAAGCTACCCCCCCCCCCTTCTCACCACTCCTGAATGAAGTAATTTATATCGGCGAGAGATGGAGACACGGCCAAATATCGATTGTTTCTCATGCACATGGCTTTTTTTTTAATCATGTGTTTTTGTCAAAAAACTGCCCGGGAAAAGCTATTCATAACAATTTACTAGATTTTAATTTGAACTGTACTGCAGGGATTATTATTCCTTATGAAAAGAGGAATATTTTGACAAAGATTTATTTTTAAGAAAAAAAAAACCTTCTAAAAATAATAAACTCCGATACACTAAACCCCAAAGTAGATATGATGAGAAAATAGCAAGTTGTCTTGTGTAGGCGTATTACTCATTATGTTAAAGCAAGACTTAATCCTCAATTCTGACTGGTCGTTCCATAGCAACAATAGTGTGATATGAACCTGTTTTACATCATGACCCTGTCAAAATCTGTTCTATAACAGACTTCTCAAAGTCTATTTTAAGCTCAAATCAAGTTTGCTTCAAGATAAATTTGTTGTTACACGCACACTATACAAATGTAGGGCGTCTGCATCACACATCCAACTCAGCACTCAGCCTTCTTGGATATGGGGCTTTTTTCCTTTGTATTCTACTCGTACTTCTGTGATAATCAATAGTGTAGGTCACATTAATGTTGTGGTTCGATTTTGGTTATTGGAGCATTAACTATTTTGGCTCACAATGTAAGGAAATCCATATGAAGGAGTAATCACATTAGAGGTATCTGTACATCAGCCGAATTCCTCCAAACCATATATGCTACCATAAGACATTTCAATGGTGTTGTTAAGGTACATGTATGATGGACAATTCTGCTAGGTTTTTTTCCCCCTCGTGTTCTTTCCACCTCGTGTTCTTTCCCCTTCGTATTCTTTCCCCCTCGTATTCTTTCCCCATCGTATTCTTTCCCCATGTATCATAAATCATGCAGTGTGGATGCTCAAGACATGATGGGGTTTCCATGGTTACTTGCCTAATTTGACCACATATTAATGCAAATCTGGTCTCGGATTAGTTTTCTGGCTAATTATAATTGGTAAATCTTTCTGCGATAACAGTTTCCGATGCATGCAAATAAGCTACAAATTGCTATTGGCATCAGTTTTATCGGTGTTGTAATTGTTTTGTTTTGTTTTTATGTTTTTTCCCCATTACTCCATCCCAAACAAAGTATGCAAATTGTAACCGAGAAGTTTTCTCAAATTGTGTAGTTGACATAGATAATTTTGATTACTATTTGATTCTTAATGTCGTCGCCTGCTGTAAAATTTGTGAGATTTCTTTAAAAATTTCAACCATTTGGGTGGAAGATATTTGTCATTGTTCAAACCATGAACTATCTTTTTGGAGTTTTCTATAAAACACAGTTTCTTCATTTAAATTTACTTGAAGATACCCCAGCTTAAAGGTTTCTTGAAAACCAAACCGGGCCGGTTTAACTTTTGCATGACTGCTGTAAAATTTGTGAGATTTCTTTAAAAATTTCAACCATTTGGGTGGAAGATATTTGTCATTGTTCAAACCATGAACTATCTTTTTGGAGTTTTCTATAAAACACAGTTTCTTCATTTAAATTTACTTGAAGATACCCCAGCTTAAAGGTTTCTTGAAAACCAAACCGGGCCGGTTTAACTTTTTGCATGACTGCACTTAGCAGAAACTAATGCTGTGTGCCATGTTATCCCTGAAGCACTAATCATGCACGTAGGCATGGTATTACCTGAACGTCGCTCATGCGTGACGTCTGGTATCAATTGGAAATCTATCTCTTAATAAACTCAAACAGGAAAATTCAAAGCAAAAACTTCCATTTTACAAATTTTCTGTGATTCGGCAAGTTTTATTGTCAACATAATATTCTGTAACAAAAGATTTCTTGGTCACAGGGCTATGATCGATGTTTTATAACTTAAACCTTTTTAAACATGTCATAAACCACAAGGGGAACCGACTGGGTAACTTTTGAGTTCTTTTGGGGTTGAGGCAAAGTCAAATCGAATACAGCCAGATCTGAACCTGTTACCTCCGGATTAACAGTCCGGTGCTCCACCAACCGAGTCATCTAGCCCAAATGTTGGCTGAAAACTTTGGCTAAAATAGCAATAAGGAGTTGCAGGAAATAGCAGGCGAGGAGGGCTTCGTTTTGTTTTGGGGTTTTATTGCGCCTTGAACATTGTATTGTAGGAAGGCCAATATAATTATATATGTGTGCTATAGGATAATACTGTGCTTAAGGAGGGAAACTGTATGCTAGGATAGGAGGGCAACTGTGTGCTAGGAGGGCTAATATATCTGGGTGCTAGGACGAGGGCCAATATGTTTTGCCCTGTTTACATCCAATGTGTTAAAAATAATATATGCAAATTTGATACAAAATGATGAAGATCTAAGACGCACATCATCAACAATATCACCATTCAATTGCATCTAATATGCATAGATATCACCAGGCAAGTCTATAGCTTCATGAATAACTAATGAGCAGATATATATCTAAAGGTGTTTGTTACAAACTTGACAGGGTGTGCCTCCTGAATGCAGTATAACACGGTGGGAAGAAGCTCTGTTCACATAATGAGGATCTAATAACACACGTTGCTTGAGAATTCTTTGTAAGGATGAATTCCTGTTCGATGAAACGAATTACAAACCATCGACTTGCATTTTTCTTTCCTCCCATTTTTCTTTTATAATATTAACATAATTTGTACAAGGATTTGATTTAAGAGATGTGAAGAGATTGTTGTACGAAAACAAATCCTGAAGAGCTTTTTTGTTTTTATCCAAGTGCCATTAGTGTCTAACCCACTAAACCCAAGAATGACAAAAGACAAATTTAAATTAGATAGAATCAGGCACGCAGTAGAGAAGGTTTCATCCATTATAAAGGTTTGCTAACATGACACACTGGCATGCTCTTAGAAGACAAATTAGATTACAGGATTCCTTGGACATCAGGTCTCTCAGTTTGTGTTTGATATTTTTTAGTCCTTCTAGCTTTGAACCTTTTTTTGTTGTACAACATTATGCATGCATTCTCGCAAGGTTGCTGTTACATCAGTAGGCATGTTGGACTTCAAGTCATAATCAAATGCATCAAGATCACTTTGATGTCCTTGCCTTGTCGATGCTTGTGTAAGAGATACATAATTAAATTCCAACAATTGTTTTATTCATCAAAAGCAATTAAAGACAATACACACTTACCCAGAAGTTCAAGGCTGCATCAGGCAATGGCTGTTATTGTTTTTGTAAATGGCGCTAAGGGACAAAAATACGGGAGTCCAGTTAATTAGAATGAAGCAGAATGGTTGGAAATTAAGCGCTGTTATATATACATGTACAATGCATCAAGGTAAAGTCGTAACGTCTGTCCTAGCAAATATAGCTCATCAGGCTGGTGTATATATCCAGTTTCATCGATACTCAAGGACTGACTGTATTTCTACTACCCCTGGACAGGATGCCAGACCTTCGTAGGTTACTCGGCCCCTGGGCCCAAATTCATGGCTTTGCTTACCGCCAAACTCTGCGCTTACAGGCACCTTTCTCCGCTTACGTGCCAAATTTCTGCGCTAGATGTGTAAGCAAAGAATGCCTAGTAACGTGTAGTTAGCACGCACACAAGCAAGAAATCCCTCCGTTACCCATGAAATACGCTTGACATAAGCGCTGAATTCCCAGCTTCCGTAAGCAGTGATTCTTTGCTTATGGTAAGCAGAGCCATGAAACTGAGCCCTGATCTTGCCACTACCCATTTGTTCTCCTGGGTGTAGAGAAGCAATTATGATAAAGTGCCTTGATCAAGAACACAAGTGTCACAACCAGGCCAGCCCCCGATTTCACGAAACTCATCGCAAGTTGCGACGCATCGTAGGGTTTGCGATGCGTCGCAGACCTATAAGACACTACGCGGCTGCGACGAGTTCGCAACTTACGACGTGTAACCGGTCGCAACTCGCCCTTGCGACGCGTCGCAGCGCTTGGTGAAATCGGGGGCAGGATTCAAACCCACATCCTGTAAATTAATAATAATAATAAAGACTTGTAAAGCGCACTTATCCACCGTGCTGGGTGTTCAAGGCGCATTAAAACAAAAACAAAAGAAAGACAAAACAGACACAACAAAATTAGTCCTTGAAAACGTGTGACATAAGATGCGTTTTTAGAAGAGATTTGAATTTACAGAACTCTTGAATTTACAGAGCTCTTGAGTCCACCGCCCTAGACGTTCGGCCATGACACCCCGTATCATATGTCTTCTAGAAATACCTCCAGATATGTACTTGTCATGTGGAATTCTGCTCTAGAAGGATGCAATCTGTTCATGAACTGACAACGTCAGCTGAAGTAAACTGATGTTTGTTAGAGGCAATTAAAAACCAAGGTTTGTGATTGGAAAACAGTACATTTGTACTTTTCTAAGTAGCCTTCACTGACAGAGTTGTATCTTGTTGGTCTGGCCTTGTGCTATTTTTTGTCCAACTGGTGTATTGAGATGGTCGGAGGGGGTACAGTCATTCTAATCCTCGACTTCTCTCGAAATAAGTTCCATAACCTTTTAGACTCATTGAAAGATGCATTCGCATAATTGTTTGTGAAATAAGTGTGTACTGTTTGTATCAATTGATCATGTAATTCTAGAAGCTTTTTGAATTTTTTATATTTTTTTTATTCTGTAAAACAAAACCAAAAAAGTCTTTCTCACCAAAAAAAATGTATCTTGCTGATTCGTGTTTCCTTCTTTTTGGTACATCCCAAAAGTTAATAGTATTTCTTGAGTGATAATGCCCTCCCGTGATATCTTGTACCCGTATGTATGATTTATGGCACTTTTTGATTACATAACAACAATTGTACCTGTACAATTATAACGCTTTCAGAATACATAAAGCAGACCTTACATGTACGGCCTTGGCACAAAAAGAGTTGAACAGAATGGCCGATATAAAAAAGCTGCCTGTAGGTTTAGTTTGTACTACCTGAGCGGGCTGAACATCTTTTATGATAAGTGTGAGCTTTGAAATACAACTGGGAGAGTGATTAATATCATTGGAGACTATGTTGACTCTGAAAAGACTGGAGAGCTTATATGACCGACTCGACATTTCGATCAGTATGCTCCGGTTGTTTGCAAGGGAGAGCCAAGCGGGAGCGCCAGGGGACTCCAATACTGCTAGAACTTTTCCGTCTGACACAGTTCAGTGAACACACACCATCTTCCTTCCAGCATCTAGTTTTCTCCTTCATGCTTCATCGAGTTGTTGCCTAACTGGATGTACTTGAGCATGCCACATCAAAGTCCGACTTCCTGATGGAAATGATCGAGGCATACTGATTGGAATGTCCAGTTCAGGAATTTCTTCAGAGGAGAAACGCCCAGTTGTTTTATCTTTGGGTTATTTCAGACTCGACCGATCTCATCACAAGAGGTATTTCCATGGTGCTGCCTAAAACCGCCAAGTTTTTAAGTTTGTCTTATTTTTCAAAAGTAGTAAATGTACTAAGCTTGGGTGATACTTCCTTATTTTCACTTACGATATAATGCCAAAAATATTGCGGTGTCGTTCAATGAAAACAACCCCAGCTGCCAATAAGACTGTCTGTTTCTTGAAGATGATCGCGCACGTTTTGAATTTACTGTCCGCATTCTTAGCCAATGAGATTTTGGTCCTAACCGCGTCCGTTGCTCGTACTGTGTGTAAACATTTATTCATTTCCTTTTCCCTCAATGGTTTATTAAAATTCTATTCAATTCGCTGCCAGCAGCAGAATTACATGAACAGTTACATAGTTAAAAATTTGGAGTAAAACATTACATTACTATTTAAAATTGCCTAAATCTTTCACAGAAAAACGGAGAGGGAGAAGTACTGTACACTCCTATAGGGAGGAGAACAGTTACTTAAAATCAATTAATTAAACATATGAGTAGAAAAGGTTTTTAGAAAGGTTATCTCTGCGTAAAGTGTCAGGGTGTACATGTACCTTTCTCCAGAAGGAATCAGTGACGTCTTACGTCTGAAACGTCTTACATCACTTCGGGCCAGTCAATAAATAATAAAAGAGATATCGTCAGCTTTGATGATCTTCTCACTCAACAGTCAGATGAATGATTCCCATTTCCGGAAAAATTTCCTGGCGTCTTTCCTGTGGAAATTCCTCGTCTTTGTCACACAAGACATGTTGAATAACAACTTCTCCTCACATGTCAGTGGTTACTGTGTCCAGGGTAAGGTCGAGGAACCTCTTGAGGTGTCAGTTTTCAATTGAATTGTGATCAGGTGCAAATTAAATTGATGAAGTTGCTTTAAAATGTTAAGAATAGAACTGACCTAATGAAAGTTAGTTCTTTAATGCTCAGCACTGGTATCGCATCATAACCAGAAGTAATCTACAAGCTTACTTCTGGTCTAGCCTTGGTCATATGGATTCTTTTTCGTTCTTGACATGGACACAAACTCAGATGGTGTAACGAACCCTCATCACTAATAGTCAAAACTTGTGGAGAAGTCTCATGGCCGAATCTGGTGTGTTTGTGTCCTGGGTAATGAAGACTTGAAGTGGTGCACTGATGATAATGTAGAAAACATGACAGTGTCTGAGGTTAATAAAGTGTTTTCTTCCTTTTGATGTGTGTAGATATGAAATTAAAATCTCCCTTTTGGCACCATGGGTTCTAAGGCTTGTGTGGATGGCAATTACCAAAATCCTTTTTGGCACCATGGGTTTTATGGGTTGTGTGGATGGCAGGTTCAAAAATCACTTTTTTGAAACAACAGGTTCAATGGTTTGTATTGATTGGAGTTTTATATTTTCCGTATTTCCACGAGCGCTCGTGTGATAACGTATTTATCTTCAAGTAAACTTGGTGCATGACATAGAACACACAAGATGCATGGTAGTGATATTAGCCGTGCAATATAGGTTTTTATCACCACTCCATTCTGCGAATCTACTTGGAGGATTAGCGCGTACTTGAAGATAAAGTATAATTATTCATGGTTTATTTAAAATAAAATAAAAATCAATTTGGCCGCACGGGCAAAATCACATTGAATTTACAAAAATTTTACAATTAAAACAAGAAAAATTACAGACAGAGTAAAATTGGGGTTTAACATTAAAAAAGGAACATTAAAATTCCCACAAGCAGAAAACTTGGTCATTGTCAGAGTGGCTGTCTGCTATGATAACATGCACAGCAGTAGAGCACCTTATTATAGGCCGGCGAATCTCACCAGTCTATCGCCAACTCAACGGACAAACAATTAAGACACTTGCGTCAATATCAGGCAATTTTCTACACATAGGTTCCTCAGTAATAGGGAGGAAGACCTTAGCAAAATGCTATTGACTTGTAGACCTCTCAAGCAAATGGTAGGAAGGAAATGTAATGGGTAATGGGGGAGGGGCCCCATGGTCATGCCTAAAGCATGCCAGCTACTAACCCCCCCCCCCCACCCACCCACCCACCCACCCACCACACCTCTATGTTACAATGGTTCTCCAAAGATTTGTTTAAAAAGAAGGCCATGTATTGAATTTGGGTCCTTTTTGTTCATTTTTTTTGCACCATTTTAGTCCAGTAAAATTTTACAATACATTTTTAAATAGGGTAGAGCACCAGCACAGTAAACTTGAGGTCACAGGTTCAAATCCCACTCTAGTAAATTTTTCTTGGCTCAACCCCAAATTATTGAACATTTTCTCTGGCATTGCAAGACACCCATTTTAGTAAAAAAAAAAAAAAAACACCATTAAAATAACCCCTTTCTAAAATTATAAAGAAAAGTACTCCATAACATAAACAAAAGCAAAAACATCAACTTTAACATATGAAAATATTGTATAGAAATCTGGCATTAAACATAAACTTCAATTCATTTTGTTTCAACTTTATTATCTTTTTTCAATTCAAATAAAACAGGAACCAAACAATCCTAAGATTCTTGGTAATAGTTTACCGTATTTACGCTGGCAGCATTCCAGAGAAAAAAGCAATGATAAATAAATATAAGATGTTTAAAGGTATCTAGAGAGAGAGAGAGAGAGAGAGAGAGACGATCATGAATGCCCTGGGTTTAATCCGCCCGCCATTTCTGCCCGCCGTTTTGGTCTGTCATGTTAAGAAAGCGTTAGATGAGTGAGTTCAGAGCGAGACAATTCAGTTTTAATAAGGTGGAAATGTTCGCATGACAGAGGGCAGTGTGATCGTGTTTAGTCAAGCTGTTTAGGAGTGTACTGTACGAAAGTTGACCTGGAGCTGCGCAGAAAATATTGCTTAAAGCAAAAATTGGCAGGATTGACGTCAAAAATGTTACATATTATTTGGTATTTTGGATGGTAACCTTATTCTGGTAAGCATACTCGTAAGCAATTAGGTCAAACCACGAGATGGTAATACTCTGCGGTTTGACAGCAATGAAAACAGTCTGCATTTCTTGGGCGCGACACGTCTATACTTGTCGACCTGGCTGGTGACCTCCATTCCACTTCATCCTGCAAGAGACACAGATGGAGGAGAACTAACCATGAGGTCTTGTTGGAATGATGATGAGAGTCTGTACATTTATGACACAAAACACCAGGTCACCGTCAAGATGGTAATATTTTGTGGTCTGACAGCAATAAAAAACATCTGCATTTCTTGGGCGAGACACATCTTTTCTTAACCATCCCATCTAATTCTTCAAGATGGTAAGATGGATAAGATTTAACCATGAGGTCTTGTTGTGGTTTTCTTCATTTAAGACACAAACCATCAGGTCAACCTCAAGATGGTTATACTCTGCGGTTTGACAGCAATAAAAAAACGTCTGCATTTCTTGGGCGTGACACATCTATTCTTGTCGACTTGGCAGGCATCCTCTGCTCCTCTTCTGACAGGAATGATATATAAACAACGCCAGGCTAAACTTCCGGTGCTCAGTGGGGATTCCTCCCAAATCACTGAGTGAAGTTCATCGCTTAGAGATGTTCGTATTGATAGATCATGACATATATGACATTCAGACATTAATCTTGTGGCCCTTGGTGCTTGGTGGCTGCGTGATGATTTACCAGAGATGAAGGATTGGTGATGAGGTTTTTTTTTATATATATATATCAAATAATAAACCACAATATATATATATATATATATATATATATATATTTTGCAAGAACAAGGATTAGAGTGTTTGTGGTGGCTGCTGTTTTTTGTTTCTTTGGTTCTTTAGTCCTTGCTTCGGGAACTCTTATGATTTCTTTGTTCATTTTTCAGAAAAATTGTTCAATAATATATATATTTTTTTTTGCTTGTAAAATGTTCAGAATTTGGTATTCGTTAACAAATTTGATAAGTCGTTTGAAAATAAAAACACATCCATTCACAACCTTTCTGCTAACCAAGTCATTGCCTTCAACATATACAAATTCTTAGATTCTTTTTCTGAACAGCATACTAGCTACATCTGTCAGCTATCTAACCCATGAAGACCGATGAACAAACCGCACCCCCCTAGAATGACGTCAAGTAGCTAGCTAGCCTCCAGGGTCTGTGGTTTTCATCGGTTCTCCGTCGGTCAGACCGGTAATTTCATTGTGGCGCTACAAAGGTATACATGTAAACATGCCCATCATACCTGCATTAACATCATTTCATGTAGTATGCAGTAAATGTTGGCGCAGACATTGCTGCGCACAGTTACACGCACAGTTGCACTACTGCCAAAATATTTTCCCTGTGTCGTTCACATTCCAAACACTAATCCTGAGCCAAGTAAAGTAACACAGTAAATTTGCAAAAGGGGGTGAGTCTGAAAATAAGTTTGTCGTTGGTGATGTAAAAGTTAGGAAATTCAAGGGTTATGGTGAAAACACATCTAAAGAGTAATCTAAATGCTGTTTGTCATTTTCCTAGAAAACAGGAAAAAGGATTAAGACTAGGAATTTGTTGATGAGACAAAGTTGTTTGTCCCTCCATTCCAAGTGTTTTCATCAAGTAAATTGTACAATTTTGAGACAATTTTAACACTTAATAAGATATTCCAAAGGTGTTTATTTTGATAACATTTATTTTTTAATGGTTTTGTTTATTTTTTTGATAATTTGGTTCAATTTATTCGGCTATCTGAAGGCACTATCAGCGCACATTTTTAAAGAGACAGTGGCCGGATCTATGTATTTTCTTTAAATGATTAAACACTTGTACACCAGGCCTGTATGCTTCGTTTTTTGAAAGGGCAAGGGCACCAAGTCATAATTGTCTCCTTAGTAAAGGGCATCCTGTGAGGAAATTGTAAATATTTACTTGATCATTTCAAGGGCACCAAGGCAATGGCAAGGTGGCATGGAGGCATCGCCTTTGATGCATCCCTTAGGCTTGCACTTCCTTGGAACAGAAAAAAAAAGGCAAAAACAAATTCAGCTAAAAATAAAACTCAGTGATTTCTCTTTTCTCTCTGCTGCTGTATAAGTACACATAGATTAAGCATAACGGAAATTCAGGTCAACTCCGTGATCAATAAGTCCAAATATCTCCTTTCTAGGATTGTACGTTGATCGGCAGAGAAAGGGCAACACGCGTAAGATGTGCATGGCTGCAGACTCCCTCAGGGGTATCCGTTACTCACCTTTAGTCTGGTCTCCTGTATTGAGGGCCAACGGCTCGGAAATACATCACAAGCCCATTGTGGTTGTTTATTTTAACTTCATGCCGCGGTGTCTTGTGGTATTATGGACTAAATATAGCATGTTTATGAAGTGCTTGTGTATTCATGGTGTGGAGGTATTATAGTGCTTGGGGTAAAACGGGGCCCGTTACTAATCATAGGGAAAGCTACCACAACAGCAGAAATAGAACAGTGAAAAACATCTCGTAGCTTTTCCCTCCGTGTTTGAAGATGTTGTTTTCCCGTCGCCTTACTGGGAAGGAATCAAGCAGAATATAGGAGCCAATGGAAGCTGCTGTTTAAATTAACAAAATTGTAACTGTCCACTCTTTAACTAATTTGAAAGTCATTGGAATATTAAGATTGCCATAATTAGCAAAATAGGAACTTTTGTAAGGTTGAATCGGCCATACATGTAGCTGTTGACAAATTTCTTTCAAATTGATTTGACATATGACAAGAGCATCTTCACACCATCTTTCAATTCACAGTCTACGTGCCTCATGCATTTTTTACTTTGATGGCTGCCACATGGTTATTTTGATAATTGCAATAAAAAAAAGTTGCTGTATCTATGACACCCAATAAATATGTAAACTGTCATGAATATGTAAATGCTATGAAAGTGTTGATGTGTGTGGATTAAGTGTCAAATTAACCAATTAATTTGCAAGAAAAGTCATCACAACAATTTGAGAAATGGCTTTGAATTGATTTGTTTAAAACATGTGCAATGCATCATTGAATACTTGATATTTATTTCTACTGGTACTCTTGCATATTTCATGCAGACCCATTAACATGTATTCAGTTTTATTTCACATTTGCTAAAGTTAAACATCCTGTATTTTGTTCTGAAGGACTAAATGTCAAACTTAAACAAAACCACGAAGCGTTGAAATTCAAAATTAAACGGGCAGGAAACCGGGTTGTAGTTGTTGATTTATTAGCTTGAAAAGTGTGCCGGAGCTCTCGGAGCTCACGCGAGACAAGAATGCTTGACGTAGAGAGAGAGAGTAGTCGATGCCTCAGGTATGGTTACAACAAATCCTTTGTTGATTCCCAATCAGCTAGAAAGATGCAGTTCTCCCTCGATGTAAATATACCCCCTCGCTCATTAGAAAACCGAGTCGTTAATCATCCCCTCAAGCACCTGCCTCCAGCTGCAACTTTCTCTTCGTCATTCCCTCCAACTTTCTTGTTCCGTTCCAGATTTGTTTCCCCTCTTTTTTTTTTTTTACCTGAGTAAGTTTTTGACATTGTTTTTTTATTGAAGAGCATCTCGTCGGAATCTTATCGTCATACTTTACGCATCTTTAAGCCAGATGCACTTTAACCTAATCACCACCTATAGCAGTTTTTTTTTATCTTCAGCTTCTTCCGACCCCCCCCCCCCCCCCTCCCGAATCCATGGAGCTCCTGGAGCAATATTTGTCCTCATCAGAGTGGTTTTCACCCAACACAAACATTTGAGAGTATCTTTTCAAGTTTCAAGTGGCATTCTAAACCATGAATCCATAGCACCTTAGAGAGAGAATTGCAGTCAAACTGTACTGTTAAAGAAATAGATCGTGAAGATTGTTTCAAATATGTGCTCATGTTTTTTTTTTTTGTGAGAAAAGCTTTAAAAACAGTGATTTGAAGCTTTGCATGGATGTGTACCGATTGTAAGTAGTTGAGATGATAATCATGTGAAAATAGTCTCCTCCTTGAAATAGGTGTTTATAGTGCAGCATCTTGATACAATTATAAGCAAAAAAAGGGCATTGAACGTGAATAAATAAGAAGTGACTTGGTCATAACTGGCCATCACCCTTGCTGGATCGTGGCCAGGCTATAATAGACTGAGCCGACAACTCTACCCGTTTTGCCGGTTAAGTTCTTGCTCCCACTTTTTTATTCCCTTTTTTTATACAAATTATCCTGACAAAATCTTTGATTTCTGAAAACACAAAATCTTTCCATTTTGCAGATTAAGTAGAAATAAAATGACATCAGAAAGGACAAAATCTTGGTTTATTCACACTTTGCCTTTTCCCTGCTAGGCTGAGTGCAAGAGGTTTGCATTACGAATGACGTAGTTACTAAAACTCCAATCCGAACCTCTTATGAAATTTTAATATGGCGGTTGGTGCCGTCGTCCCACGATGTTTTGTCAGACATAAGCAGGGCATGTGTCCTGAATGATGTATGAAGTGTGTAGAGTGTAGGGATTTAGCTCATGACGACGACGTGATCAGAATTGGTATAGTTTCAGATGTAGATAGATGTCTTATGAAGTTGATTAGCCGATAATTTACGTTATTATTTTAGCGGCACCTCATTTATCATAAACCATTGGGACGAGATGGCAGGACTCATGGCCATGAAGCTGTTAAGCAAAACATATTTTGCTCAGCAAAAGACAGTATTGTCGTCTAGTTACTGAACGACATTTTTTTATTTGCGCAATACATAATAATAGACTTTAAACCAACGTTTAGCATTTGGCGAAATGCCTAAATCATGGAAGATCATCTAAACAAACAAGTTACCTATCAAACAATCATGGAGTGAGTACTGTTTGTGATTGGTCCCCTTTTAATTTATACTTAGCAGAAATTGTTATATATCTAAGTTAAAAAAGGTTAGTAGGATTCGAAACTTTAAAAAAAGGTTGTAACCCCAAATTACTGGTAGTACTTTCTGTTTTCCTGTTTATAAAAGTGGACGTAAAATTTAAGTTAATTTAACTATCTAAAATGAAGTTGAAAAAAACTGCAAAAAATTGTTCCGCTTGATAATCCCATGCTTCTCATAACAAGCAAATGGCTGATAAGCCAAAGCCATGAAAGAGAGAGGTTTACCACACTGTGGTCTTTTTGATATCAATTAAAGGCTTGATGCTTTTTCTTTACGTCAGAAGAACATCTACCCTCATTAGGTTCAGTCATAAAACAACAACATTCACACTAAAGTAGATTTTTATATAAAAAAGTACCTTCAATTTGTGGGGAAGAGTCACTGAAGGTATGTGCTGTACTTAATCACGAGAGAAGATTGATTTATGTTAAACTTCTCTCAAATGGATACAGGATGAAAAACATCACGATGGAAGTGAGGGTTGGCAAAAACAAAAGTAGTGACGTTTTAGGCTCCTTGCAGACAGCAACACTAAGTAACGGGTAATACTTAACGAGAGACAAGATACATGAGCATCTCAACAACAGTCTGTGCAGCTTTTAAACTCCACCATCAAAGTACAGACATATGACGCAGATGGGATATTAATAGCTGTGTATTCAAGATGGTGCTGTTACTATAGCAACCCACTTGAGCAGTGACCACTCATTGCGGCTAGGTCTGTATGTTACAAGGCCCTCATCATCATTTCTGACCTTTGACCCGCTCTGACGGATGGTTGGAGCTCCTTAGGTACGGAGTTTAAACACTTGAGGCTGTGTCTACAGAAACATCTGTGGGATTCCACGCTTGCCGTTAGTTCACCACTTTGCAATTCACAGTGTGGGCAAAGTCCGGGTTCTTTAAAACACTGCACTATCTGAATGGCTCCTCACATAAAAAACCATTAATCATATTGATGTCAATGGATAAAGTGGAGAAAATTTGATTTGAATTTTTGTTTTTGTGTCCCGTCATTTTTTTTTATAGTAATTATGAGAGTAATTTTGTTAAAGTTACACTTATGAGTGAAAATTGAGGCACTTTTAAGCTTCATCAAACATAGCTATCAATTTTTGTTTCATTTGTTATTGATGCAAGTTCCCCCCAAACAAGTTTAAAAGCCACTCTTGGTATGGGGCTACAAGAGGAAAATTGTTTAAAGTGGAAAGAACTCCAGGGAGCTGAAGGTAGGAATTGATATTCCTCTTAAAACAGTCTAGATTGTAGAATGGAGGGAAACATGCAAGGAGTTCTGAAGAGGTGCAGCATGTGGAACAAAGCTGTTTGAATGGCTCTAATGGGGGAGGGACCTACCGCAAACCAATCAAAGTTGTTAAGAACAGAATCTGCTCAGAAGAGAAAACGTTTGCCTTACAGAAAAAGGTTACTAGACAAAATACCATATCAGGTATATTGTTTGCAATTTGATCCCTGCAAATTTTTGCCAATAACAAATATATATCTGTAGCATCTTTTCATGCTGAACAATGTCTGTGAACAGACAATTGTGCTGAGCAGATTTTTGTCCACAATTTTGTTTAAGGAAAGAAACAGTTTATAAAAAGAAGACAATATAGTTATGGTATTTTGGTTGGTAAATTGTTTCTTCTCAGCAGTATTGCTAAGCGTGCTTACAGCATGACGTCAGTACGCCAAGATTACAACGCAGTTTCATAGCTTGTATTTACCATGTAGGAAACTGCGACTGCAAAAACACTGTAGAATTATTCACAGTGTACATTTCAAATGCTATTTTTGTGAACATTGAATTGATTACTAAGTGAAAATGTCCATTGTCGTGGCACTATCTTGGGTTGTAATGTTTGTTCTATCACCCCAACAAAACAATGGTTGACATTTAAGCTAGGAGTTCTGAAGGAAAAACTTCTGTTGTTGGTGGATAGATATTAAGTCACATGCACTGTAAAGTTGTTTCTATTACTGCAAGAAGAAACCACAGAACAATACGCTATAGAATTAATGGACATTAAATATAAAAAAATAATGAATGGTTGGGGTTTTCAATTTTCCCTTCTTGTCAAATTGATATACAGCTTCAAAAGACTCTGAAGTTAAAACTGTTGTGTATTTTTAAAACCATTTTGCTATTTTTGCTCATCTTTTTTTATCAGTGATTTTAATGTTTTTCTTGCCTGTACAGCGCTTTGAAACAGTGTATAAATGCATTTAAGTTTAAGTTAAGTTAAAAAGTTCATTCTTCCGTAAGCCCCGCCCACCTCACACAAGTTGGCTCCAACGATTACAAGAAGCCCTAAGAAGAATTTTGTTGAATTTTTTACTTTTGTTAGAAATTCTGTGCGCAAATTGAAGTGAAGTTTAACGGTAAATACTAAAGTTTTTTTGTTTGTTTGTTTGTTTTATTTCCAAAGTGTATCTTTCATACAGAGATTGTAAGTGTAAATGCAAACGCATTAGGCAGACTCAACTCAAATTTAAGAAAGAACGAGACAAGATTTACTAGATTAATAACCATAATGTGAGCCAAAGAGGGGAGGGAGTGGGGGGGGGCATTGTTATTTGAGCTTCACCCCCACTTTTGTGTTTTGTTAGTGCTTCGATTTATACACTTACTCTTCACCATTGCGCTTTAAGAGTCACCATAACTTAAAGGAGGAGATTTTCCACCATTGGGGCCATACGGTAAGCAAGGTTGCAAAGAAAAATGTTATGGCTCTTCATTAATGGTGAGCTGCGCTTTAATACACCCACCATTTTCTACCCACAGTGTTTAAGTGCCAAAATGCTGTACTAGCTGTGAAGTAACGTGAAGTATGCACGCACACAAGAAGACATTCCTTGCTAATCTTGTTTGGATATTTAAGTTATGTTTTCTTGCTCATAGTAAGCAGAGTTGCTTAACCACCCTTTCACAAATGTTATTAGCAAAAGTTCTTTTTACATTTATCAGTAAGGATTCAAGTTTAGATAAAGAATATCAGCACGATGACATACTTTATTCAACACACTTTAATGATGTCACATAGAGGGAATGTGTCAGTGTTTTTTTTCTTTTCCGAGTGACGTTTCCCCCGATGCTCCGTCAAAAGAACAAGTTATTTGCCACGCGCATTATCCCATGCCAGATGTCTGCAGATTCTAACCTTGACATTTTGCCGATGAACGTTATAAATGCTTAATATATCCAATGATATATCAACTGACTTGAAGGAATGCTGGGCCAGCTTATTCCCTGGGACCTTAAAGATTTCTACATCTGACAACCCCCCCCCCCCCCCCCAACATTAATGTTCTTAGGTTCCAATCACCTTTTTTTCTTCCTGGGTACATTTCAAATTATAATGTTAAAGCAGAAGTGTGTTGATATTGTGTGTCTGCAATATGAACAACCGCAAAATTCATACTTGCAATACTATCAAATTGCTTTTGCTTTTTTATTTTTTTATTTTTTTTATTTTGTTATTATGCATTGCCACCCCCCCCCCCCATGTTGTAAGGATCCCTTCACCTTTTTTTTTTCCTGTGTACATATTTCAAATTATAATGTTAAATCAGTGATGTGTGATGATTTTATATAATGTGTGATGATTTTATAATCCCACAAAATTATTGCCCTCAAAATTCATACTTGTAATTCTGTTGACAATTTTCTTCATCTCACCCCCTCTCCCCGCCACAATGCTCTAAGGATTCCTTCACCTTTGTTTAGTTCCTGGGTGCACTTCAAATTATAATGTTAAAGCAGAAGTGTGTTGAGTTGATATTAGGATAGATTGTAATTAAACAAGAGTTGTCCTTCGATTGAGATGATCTTCAATAGTGAGAATTTTTTTGTGATGAAGAGAGAGAGACAGAGACGACGTCATCGGTTTCAAGGCATGGCTTAATGCAGAGGTGTTGTTTTATTTCCATTGAGGCCTTTTTGAGATGGATTCAGGAGGCCTTTACCTTTTTGGGGTTATCTCTGTAGATAAATAAGAATGTATAATGGTGGCACTAAAGTGGTGTTAAAGCCATTGGACCCTTTCGGTACAGAAAAAAAAAAAAAAGTTCACAGATTTAATTTACAGGGTTTACAGAAGGTAATGGTGAAAGACTTCTCTTGAAATATTAGTCCATCAAATGCTTTACTATTTGAGAAAATGGTAAAACAATATAAATTCTCGTTAGCGAGAATTACGGATTTGTTATAAACACATGTCATGACACGGCAAAACGCGCAAAAACAGGAGTGGGTTTTCCCGTTATTTTCTCCCGACTCTGATGTCCGATTCAGCCTAAATTTCCACAGGATTGTTATTTTATATATAAGTTGTGATACACCAAGTGTGGGACTTGGACAATACTGTTTACCGAAATTGTATAATGGCTTTAATCTCCTTTCAAAATATGATTTTTGTTTGTATAATTATTGGAAAGTATTGCAAGTACGAATTTTGTTGACATTCGTCGTTTTGTGGACTTATTTATTTTGGGGTGTTCTTGTTTTTTTTAATGAAATTCAGATATTGCTCTTTCGTGTTGATCAGTAAATTATTTTTAATATCTGCCATTATTTACGATTACCACAGTGAAAGTAATTTTACAAGGCGAGGATGAAATTGAGATGGAAACATTATTTTGATCTATGATTATTAAAATATGAATATATTTATCATCAGATAATTTATTGATCATGGTTATATTTATTGATCATCTGGCTATTCATTGATCCTTTGACTTACTGATCACCTGACTATTTAATTGATCCTTTGACTATGTATTGATCATCTAACTAGTTATACTCATCTGATTATTTATTGATCATCTGACTATTTACCGATCACCTGACTATTTATTGATCCTTTGACTATTTATTGATCATCTGACTGTTTTGTTGATTATCTGAATATTTATAAATCATCTGACTACTTATTGCTCATCCGATTATTTATTTATTGATCATCCGTCTATTAATTGATCCTTGTAGCAATATTTTGTAATTTCCTTAACTGCCTTTCTCACTTGGTTTGAGCGGATCAGCATGGCAGTCATCATATTGAACTGTATAACCCTCGGCATGTATCTACCTTGCGAGAAAGAGTGCAACACGGTACGATGCGTGGTTCTAGACGGCTTTGACCACTTCATCTTCGCATTCTTCGCTGCTGAGATGGTCATCAAACTTCTGGCCATGGGGGTCAAAGGTCAACAAGGGTACTTTCATGAGACATGGAATCGCCTTGATTGTTTTATCGTCGTGGCTGGGTGAGTTATCTGTGTTGCCTGTAAATGTCATTCACTGCATGCAGCTTTGATGTTCTTAAGGAAAAAAAAAGGGTTTAATTAAGTAGCATCAACTAAATGCAATTTACTTGTTTGATTCGTTGAAGAAAGAAGTAAACATGTTTGTTTTGTGGTGATGCCATGTGTGTATCTACTTGCCAGATAGATTATTGAGAATCTGTCTTGTTACCGCAAACCAAATATATATTGATACCTCACCATACAATGCCTCAAATCCCATACAGGAGTAAACATCTATACAATTTTAAAATCTAAATTTGTTCTTTCCTTTTTTGGTTTTCTGTGTTTTAGAAAGGATACACTAAGCTTTTTTAAAATCCAAAATATGAGCTGTACTGCTTTAAATTGTAAGAAAAAAGAAGAAGCAATATTTATCTGTGATTTATTGAAAGGCAGAAATTGCCAGACCTTTCGTCTTTGCCCGTGATCGATTAGCATGGCAGGTGTTCTCTAACTTTTCAACTCAGTAGGTTTCATTGAAATGTTATCTACACGCTGACCTTTAGGATTGTTAGAAATGACATCACAGCTCCGTCTCAGATCCATCTCAGATCCAGCTCAGGTCCTGCTCCGAGAATGTTGGAGGTGTGAACATCGCTGGATTTATTTATGGGCTGGGTCAGCGCTAGATGAATGTTGAATAATTTCACACCTTTAAAGGGAAAGTACACCTTTGGTTTTTGGAGCCGTCCGATCGTTTTAATTCCGTATACTATAAAGATAAGTTTATAAAATTTCATTTCAAAAGGTGGTTGGTTTTTGAGATACCGCAGAAAATCTGGAGTGAATATGTCTACGCAGGAAAAAGAATTGCTAATAGGAATGAACAAATCTGAGAAGTGTTACTGACAGTATGCTTCTCAGATTCAAATCTTGGGGCATAAAAAGTAAATTGTTTATTTAAAATGCTTTATACTATTGAGAGCTGCCGAAAGCTTCTTACACATACTGTTTTATTGCCATTCACTTTAAGAGTGATTAACAAACACATACCTCTTGCTTTAAAAAAAGGGAGAATTAAAGGCAGTGGACACTATTGGTAATTACTCAAGATAATTATTACCATAAAACCTTACTTAGTAATGAGTAATGTGGAGACGTTGGTAGTATACAACATTGTGAGAAAAGGCTCCCTCTGAAGTAATGTAGTTTTCCAGAAAAAAGTAGTTTTCCACGAATTTGATTTCGAGACCTCAAGTTAAGAATTTGAGGTCTCGAAATCAAGCATCTGAAAGCACACAACTTCGTGTGACAAGTGTTTTTTTCTTCTTTCATAGTTATCTCGCAACTCCGACGACCAATCGAGCTCAAATTTTCACAGGTGTGTTATTTTATGCATATGTTGAGATACACCAAGTGAGAAGACTGGTCGTTGACATCTACCAATAGTGTCCAGTGTCTTTAAATGAGAAAGTTTCCTGTGGTGAAAACTTCTTTACTTCAAGCTTTTAAATACATGAGTTGCATCATCCCTTTAAAGCTGTTGAAAAAGTACTTTCAACTTCTAGGATGTCAATAGTTCAATGCGTTTGATGACGCGTTATGTTTTTTGTACCTGACTGTTATCTTGTAGGCCTATACGCTACGATAAATTACTTCATTAAGCTAATGGATATACTATAATAATAGTAGTGATAACACTCGGCTCTTATGTAGCGCTTTTTACATCCGAAGGGCATCCCATATGCTTAGTATAATTACTACAGGTATACTGAGCTGTATTTGAGTTTATAAGACACATTTTACAAAATACGTATTTATACCTCAGGTTACAGCTTACAAGATGCTGTGTTGCAAACTTAGCACAACGTACTATGACAGAAACAAAGGGGTGAACCCCTTCTTTTAACTATAACTGCACTGGGTTCTTTTACGAGCGTTTCACAACACACAGGACCAACGGCTTTACGTCCCATCCATATGTCCATGGACCGGGACTTGAACCCACTCTGCTGATCAGAAGGGATAAACAAGAATTTGTAATACTTTTTCAAAATCTTAAAACATACAAACTGACATGGCATTCCCAAGACCATGCTTGAGGCAGATATGTCCACGCAGGAAGAAAAATCCCTAATAGGAATACACAATCTGAGAAACGTTACTGACTGTAAGGCTTCTCAGAATCTAATTTGGGGGCATAAAAAGTTGATATCTTTTACATAACCACACTACTTCAAAGTGAAATACTTCTCAAAATACTTTGTACTATCATAAGCTGCTGTAGTCTTCTAACCAAAAGATTTGAAGAAGTACCAAATGTACTTTCCCTTTAACTCCAGTAAATTTGTCAAAACATGAATAATTTTTGGTCTGAAAATCAGAATAAATATTAAAATGCTGATTCATCCCTGCCATTATTTGTTTCAATTCTGATCATAATCATGAAATTGAAGCGAACACTAATTTGTTTTGAATGTTTGCTGCAAATTAAAGCGTGAAGACCTCATGCAGTTGTTATGAACGCAGGAATGTTGGGAGTCTGGAACCCCGTCACTTTGAAAGCATTTCACTTCAATTAATTCATTTACGCACTTCCTCCTGACTATGATGCCGCTGTGAACTGTGTTTCTCATTCGCATAATAACAATTAATTTATTCTTTATGACAAAATAGAAAACAAATACTATTTATGGCTGGTTTTGAGTTAAGTTAAAACTATTCAGACCAGAATGGAAATTTCAGTGTGTGTATTGTTTATCTAAACTAGCAGCCATGTGTGAGGAAAGTAGCACACAAAAAAACCTTTTATTGATTTGTTTTCGTATGAGATACAACAGTCTTTTCACAATCGATAAAGGAACAAAAGCGCTTATGATTTTAACGATAGCTTTGATCAAGAGCAGACCTGATGGTACACGTACAAAGTGTTGGCGATTTGATGCAATTTTGTCATTGTTTGGATGGTCGCCAACAAATCATTTCTTATTTATTTTTGAAATTACGAGGATTGGGGATGAAAGAAGCTTTTTTGAGTTTATGTAAATATATAAACCTATTACGCTTCCTACCTTATAGTAATAATAATAATAATAATAATAATAATAATAATAATAATATTAATAATAATAATAGTAATAATAGCTGCTGCTGCTGCTGCTGCTGCTGCTGCTGCAGCAGCAGCAGCAGCATTATTTATTATTATTATTATTATCAATGCAATTCAATATAACATTTATTTCCATCTTGAACGGTACTTTACAGAATGCAGAAGACAATATTGTGGAGGCCAGTTCTACAATAAGTTAATGTATTGTTGCATATAATAACCAAATTTGTAACTAGATATAGACATTCTGGGGACCGAAGCTGTTCTTGATATTTTCACCCTCATAAAAAGTTGATTTCAAAATTTCAAAAATTAATTCACTGTGAAGAAATACATCCCATAGAGTTAGTACTAGCAGGAGGACATTGAAGACAGTCTTCAGAGACTGTATGCATCTAAAAAGCAATCAGTTTAAAGGCAGTGGACACTATTGGTAATTACTCAAAATAATTATCAGCAAAAAACCTCACTTCGTAATGAGTAACGGGGAGAGGTTGATAGTATAAAACATTGTGAGAAACGGCTCCCCCTGAAGTGACGTAGTTCTACAGAAAGAAGTAATTTTCCACGAATTTGATTTCGAGACCTCAAGTTTAGAATTTGAGGTCTCGAAATCAAGCATCTGAAAGCACACAACTTCGTGTGTCAAGGGTGTTTTTTCTTTCAAAGTTATCTCTGAACTCCTACGACCAATCGAGCTCAAATTTTCACGGGTTTGTTATTTTATGCATATGTTGAGATACACCAAGTGAGGAGACTGGTCTTTGACATTTACCAATAGTGTCCATTGTCTTTAAGTTTCATATTTTTATTACAATTTAAAATTTAATGAAAACTGAACAAAGTATTTCTTGAACACCTTCACTGACTCTTGTGGTTCATGTGAATGTATCATGTACAGTCATTTCAGTAATAACTTCTTGGTTCTGAGATACAGCTACAGTATGTGCTGTGTTCGTTGGTTTAGTTTTATTTGTGTATGTTGTCATGTACATCAATTCATTATAGGGCATCAAAGAGGATGATTTAAAAAAAATGGGGGATCAACACACGACAATTTACATTTGAATATATCATTATAAGTTTCTGTGTGGAAGGAATACTTATTGTACTTCCTTATGTTGAGTAACAAGGTTTTGAGTTTTACACTTCACCATAATCAGGGCCCGGTTTCATGAGAGCTTCTTAAGCAGGGCTTTAAAAATGTTCTGCTTAGCAAAAATTAAGCAAGATAACAGTCACATATTGTACATGTGACATGTTATTTTAGCTGGTAACTTTATCCAGGTAAGTATAGTTTTGATGCTGTTTGTGCTTTGAGCAGCTTTATGACGTCAGGCCCAGATTCTAACAGTTTGAGTGTTTACCAAATGATGATGGATTGCATCAGATTAAGAACTGATCCCGGTAGTTATTTAAACCATTCCTTTAACGTAAGGGATGAGCAGCGGAATTGCCCAGGGCTCTGTCCCACATGAATCGATATTCTAGTATCTTTCCTTCTGAGAGAGGATCAGAGATTCAGAATGATGACCTGGCCAAAAATGAACCAGAACAAGAGACGAGACTATAGAGACTCCCCATGCTGGGAGCAATTAGTCATACCACTTAGGTCTCTCAAGATCAAATCAAGAGTTGTGTTTTCCTTGAAATTTTTCTGTATTCAGGCCTGGAATTTTATCTTTGAAAGCGCAAGGCTGTTTCCATTCTGAAAAGGGCACTTCCATTGGAAAACCATAAAGTCAATAGGAATTTTAAAGGGGGCACTAAGGGCCAGGGGCAATGGAGGGCATTGGCCTGCGAGTTATTCCAGTCCTGTGTATTTTGGCCCTTCATTTTTCCCTCAAACTTAATGAAGGTTAAAATCAGCCTTAGTCTCCGAACTCATACCATAGAGAAAGGACCTTTCTCTATGCTCAAACAAATCACAACAATAAGTAACCTCAAGAAATGCTTAAGATTTGATTAAAACCCTTCCCCTTTCAAAGACAACGTCCAGACATTGCTAATATCGTTGAGTTTTTGACCTAAGTTTGTTCTTGTAAAAATGTCTAAAAGAGAAATTTGAAACAGAAATTTGGTTTTGTTTCAGAAGCAAAGATACTATGTTCACATGGAAAACATTTGAAAATGTTTATTCAGGATGTGACCTTTACTTTAACCCTTTTTGGTTTGAGTGAAAGTATGTCAGATCTTTGAGCAGTTTCCGGCTACTTTTTGGTTTGAGTGAAAGTATGTCAGATCTTTGAGCAGTTTCCGGCTACTTTGGGGATTTTGATACAAGCCATTTTAGCCTGCTATGGTCTTTAAAGGGTTAAGTCAATGTTCACAATTGCCAACTATGTTACCATTCTAATAAGTTGCATTTGAGAATAATCCAAGTTTAAGAACAGCCTCTGTTATTCCGACTAGTAGGTTTCATCTTTAAAATATTGGATTGATGGGAACTAACTTAGTCAATAAACGATACAGTCCCTAAATTAGTCAATAAAAGATACAGTCCCTTTAAACGACTTGAGAGAGAGGATGGCTAGAACTTAAATAAAAAAGCCTGTTGTTCAATCTTAACTTTTGATGCGTTTTGTACTTTTGTTGTTTTGTGGGGTTTTTTTCCTTATAAAACTTTGGTCTTGTAAAAAATTTGCAGGTCCAGTAAAAATGCTGAGCAACAAGCCCTGTGGTCTTGTGAATTTTTTCCTGAAATTCAAGCCCTGTATTACACACTTTATCTTTGAAGTAATTCTTCTCTTCTACCCCCCCCCCCCCAAGCCCCCCCCCCCTCCAAGTTTATTTTCCGGTCTAGTGTGGAGCTGTGACCTTAAACACAGTGATGCAATTGTCAGACCAAAGGGGATTGAATCATTCTTTTGATTATTTGATTTGTGTCAGTGTGTATTATTATGTATCAAATATCTAACATTCTTTGAATATTTCTCCCTTGCAGTTCAGTTTTTAAACCTCCTCTATTATTAAAAATGTTATAATGATTTTTATAACTAATACAATTATGAAATTTCATAAGAAGGATAGTGCAGTTGATGTACATTTTTATGTTATGATTTGTGTGTATTATTAATTATGCATGTGGGGCTGCATTGTATGCACAGCGGGAGGCGGTTTCTATATTTTTTTCACCGCGGGTTCAACATTTTTGATCTGGTTTCTGCTTCTCTTATCCGGATTGGCAGCTAGAGCTACGGCTACGGCTATGGATGTTGCTAAGTGTGTTGCTAAGAATGTCCCATACTTCAATGCATGACGACATGGAAAGCTAGCCTTAGCCGTTGCTGTAGCCGCTAATTCGAACAGGGCCTTAGCTTCATTTGAATGTCTCTCCTTGCAGTAAATACAAATAAACTGAATACAATAGGATATATTGATTTGTTTCTATTTCTTAATTCAATCCTTCCTCCCTTTCTTTCCCTTGCCTTTGGTGATAAAGAGTTACCGAGTATTTCATGCAGTAAGTCTTCCTGTGTCCATTTTAATATTTGTCAAAAATTTTTATTTGATGTTTCAGATTGTTAATTAATATTTCATCTTCATCTGCATATTCATATTCCTATTCGATGCTCACTTAAACTTCATTCACAAATCCATCCATAATTAGCTCGGCACAATATACACAATGCATCTCATCGCTTAATGTGTATGAAATATTTCACTGATTTTTATATTTTTATATCAATAATCTTGTGAGATTAGATTCCAAGTGAAAATACTTCATGAGTCGAAGTGAAGGATTTCATCTCCATAAACAGGACAAATAAATAATGGTCTATTTGTGTCCTACACAACCAAAACATTTACGCTGCAGTGTGCTCTAAGCACTTCACAACCCCAAGCGAATTTGCTTGCTGAAATTCGATGAGGTTGCGCGATAGAGGGCTAGATTGAAAGTGTTTGTTATTTTAATGCTCTAGACTTAAAGCAGGAGTTTGCGAACTTCTTGCCTATTCACTCAATCCAATCCAAATAGAGATGTAATGTGAAGACTTAGAGTGCCCCTTTAATGTCTTGAGAGTAGAGCAAGTGAACACTCGGGATATCATCCTTATCCAAGTGACCGACTTTTCTTGGAGATGATGAAGCCTGGAATAAAAGCATGATTAAAATGACTCTCTGTTGACCCATAGAGTTTGTATTCTGTAACCCATCCTTCTGGAACGAACTCGAAACAAGCGACTGTCTTGACTGATTGGGAGCAGTTTTCAATATATCCCTACAAGTTGTGGGGACCATAGATGAAAAAAACATCCTAAATATTTGGTACAAAAAATGTGCCTTATTGTTCGATTTGCTTCAAATTTGTCCATGTTGGTTGAAGAAAACAGTCATCTTTCATGAATGCTATCTCTGGGTCAGTGGAGGTCATTGGACCACATACATGTAGGAACTCATTCATGTATTATGCAAATTCAATCATGACTAATTTACATACATGTACTGACATCTTAAAGGGCTGGTACAACATTGCCTTATTTCTCTGCGAGTAAGCAGTATACATGTAAATCTCACTTTATGTTGAGTTTCCAGTGAGCTTTACTGAGTAATGTTTCCTCATGATACTCAACTAAATTCAAGAAACTAAAAAAGCTCAAATTTTAATGCTCTATCCAATACAGTTTTCGCAGCATCAAATCATAGATATTTATGAGATCTATTTATTGAGCACCGATGGATTATTCTGATTAGATGTTGTACAATCTCTTTCATCATCACTCTCACACATTAAGAAGAATCTTAAATCGCTCTTTCACAATCTCGGTACGGTCCCAGCGAGGGCCCCAGTACGATGCACGTATATTTGTTAGATGATTTTATTGCAACATTAGATGAGGAGCATTTTAAGCATGTTAAGTTCAAGCCACTCTGCGTGTAATGTTTCATCCGCAGCATGCCTCAGCTTTTCTATCTTCAGCTTCATAAAAGCAAATCTTTAAGATTCAAGCTCTCTACGCTACTCTTTTTCATCTCTCTGCTTCTATTAATAGGCCTCTAGCTTTGGGCAGCCATCTTTGTTTTCCTTCTCATTAGGTCAATATGACCAAAATGAGGCTGAAGGTGACTAGTCTGGCCCCTGTCGGTCAAAGCATGATAATAAGCTTTGTACACAATGGAAACCAGACAAAGATGGCTGCTTGAGTGCAAGATCTATGTTGAAATGACTTTTGTAATGCATGTTCAAATCTGGAATAGGTACAAAATCTCATCATATGCACAATCTGCACAATAGTCTTTTGTTAGCCAGTTTTAGTTTGTAAAATTACTGATTTGCAAATTGAAAATTGGAAAGTAAACCATTAAAATCATCTCACTAGATTAGCCAATTATTTAGTTACTTTATTCAGTTTAGTCACTGTTTTGCAGATAATATTATTTACCGGTAACTCAGTCATATCTTCTTTGCATTTTCACTCGTCAAAATAGTAACAGTTTTCAAGATAAAACCATTATTCTACGATGATCAGCAGCTCTGAAAGGAACAGGTTTTTTTTTATTGAGGGGAATATTTAGCTTTCTACTCTTACCATTTTTATTCCATTTGTTATTCCATAAGTTGAAACTTATTTAGCAGTACAAATGAAAAAGATTCTTGTTAGATTCAGAACACTTGTTTTTTAAGTGGAATTTTAATTGGTTAAATTTACCACTAAGACAAGTATTTTGAAAATAGTTAACAAGAAAACAATTATTAATAAGGGAAAAATATTTTTTGTTTAATTAGTAATAAAATAAATACACAAATAATAAAAAAAATTTTTGTAATAAGAAAAAATAAACAAGACTTTTATGTGAACATTTGGGTGTTAGATATCCAAATAGACTATTTTTCAGCTGTGAGTTCTGAAAACATCCAACGCTCATGGTGATAAAAATAACCCCATAATAAATATTAATTTCCTGCCGTATTACTTGAGCTATACAATCATATTCAGTTTCCTGGGGTTCGTCAATTCAGTCACAATCCATGAATCTGTGGCTTACAGCACCTGGCAATTTTAGGTGCCTCTGGATATACCCAATAAGAAAAGATCAAACTCGACATGAAGTCTGCATCTCTGAGATCGTCATCATGGCCTTGAGTTTTCTCCCCCTCTCTTCTTTTTATTATTATATATTATCAACCATTCTAGTTAATCAATATGCAGACGTGGTTTTAAAGTCGCAGGAAAAAAAAAAAATCTTCCGAGATGGATAAATTTATCAATAGATTTGAAAGAGTCAAATTTCATTTTGGAAAAGGTTTCCATGACGACTGGATTACAATTGTAAGTGATCGTCTGTCGCTGACATGGAGAATTGATGTTGGGGGCTTAATTTTGTTATAATTCATGCACATTGTTGAGGCGTTTTTGACGTCGAGTCGAAACATGCTGTGACGCATTATGGATATGAATTTGTGTATGGGGGTATATACTAAATAATTAGACAGTTGAAGGATTGAAAAATACATTGTATATTGTGTGAAAATCTATGTATAGTGTAAAGGGAAATTCACAAATCAAATAAAGGGGAAACTGTAAAATATTCAAAGTTTTTCATTTGAAACACTACTTTTAAATTGTTCTTTTATTATTGAACAATTGCAGTGGACCATTGCCACCAATCCAAAAAAAAAAAACACTTGAACATTATTATTTTTTTTTTCCAGCAGCAAAATAAAACACAAACTCAGCTTATTAGAAAAGTATTTGTTTTGGCAGACAATTTGTATCAAAATGAAAGTGTAAGCTTAATTGTTGCTGTATTGACGCTGTAATGTAATCACATTTCTAATATGTTATGTGCACCATGCTGCATCTTCACACTGCCTCACCATCATTTCACTAAGCACTCTTTAAGTCTCACTGTTTGATGCATTTTGACTGACTTCCACTCTCGTCATGAACTCATGTTTGCAATCATTCTCACTTCAATAATTTAAACTGGCCATTTTGCTCATTTTTAAAACTGGAATAAAATAAAAAACATTAGAGAAAAACAGTTGTTAAAATACGATCTAAGCGCATGATTTCCTTTTTGAGGAAAAATGAAGCAATAGTGATACACCAAACAAATTTAAATAACATTTGTAGTTTTTTTTTAGTTTTGTTATAAAGTTTTATGCTGCTCATACTCCAAACTTCTATTTCAACCATTTGACTAAATGTCTGTCTTTCACAAACTCTGAAAAGAAAAGTCATCTTTCGATCATTAAAAAGAAAAATGAGAAAAAATGGCTGAGAGAAATTCCTCAATTTCAACAGAATATTATACAGCAAACAAGTTTTTTTTTATATTGATGGTTCCTAACTGAAGTTATGTGAACATCATAATAGTTTTGTAGCTATGAAACAAATTACATACTTGATTATTACAAGCCATTCCAGACTTTGTTTCTTACATCTTGATTAACGTATTCACGATTAAGAATGAGACTTTCTGTTTTTAAAATAATGAGAGTTTGATATTTCATTACTTTGGTTAGACTCTGATGGTATCTAAAAGTGAGCAAATTGGCCATGTTATCATTTTTTTAAGATACTTGTTTGTCAACAAAATGGACACAGAAAGACCCATCTCTTTAAAGGTACATGAAGTCCTCGGTTCGTTGGCTCTTTATTAATCTCCCCTTTTTTATCTCCCTTCTTACCCTTTTCATCCACATTGTTTACCCCCGTATTTTCTGGCTCCATTCATTTGTTTATCTACGTTTGTTCCTTAACCACCAAATACGTGGTTCGTTAATTCAGGCCCGATTGAAGAATTTCAAATCTCTGTAAAGCCAGTGAGAAGAACATCACTCTAAGTAGTGAGTTTTTACAGACAAAAAACAATTAAGATAAAATAAAAATCTCAAAATCCTTACAATGTCCCCCAAAATAAGAGACGTTTTGGGAGATTGTGGGACTTCAGTGAATACCAAACAAGAGACGGTCATTCTTGTTCATGCATTGTCTGTGAGTCATGTTTAGTTTAATATATTATTATTTTCCTGGAATTTTTGCACTATCTTTGGTTGCTAATCGGACATCAATTTTTACTTTCTGAGGTTCAGAGTTCATTTCAAAATGAGGCTTTTCCCTTAAACATGCTTCACCAACTTAGAAAGACCTTTTTCTCACTGGCGCTTTTATTCACTTTTAATTAAACATCATCAATTGCAATTAACCCATTTTTTGTTTCATTTTCCTGGGACGGAACCAAACTATTTGATTGTTTTGGTTGTCGATGGTGATCATGTATTTTAGAATAATTGAAAACTGCATTTTTTCTCTCACAGAGTTTCGTCTAGTTCCCAAGCACTCCTGGGTACTCTCACCATGCATCTGAGATGTCTGACTATTTTATATTTTATGTTTCAACCTTTAAACTAAACCTTAAGACATAAAACGTCAAGATTATTTGTTTGAGATACTGAGGTTGTTTTTGGATTTCTAAGCTGTGGTGGTTAAAGGAAAACTTACCAAGAGCACATCATGAAGAAGTAAACTCAGACCTTCAGATATTTTGTTATTTGCCGTTTTGTGCCTTGTCATTTTGTTTAACCTTAAACAGTGAATGGGATGTGCAATGTCTGTTTTTGCTGAAGTTGTTTGTCATTTATATTTGTATAATTGTAGGATACTTAATGCAAACATTAATGTTAAAATTTGATAGAGTGGAAATGTTGTTTCTCCTCCTCATAAGTCAAAGTACAACTCAAGTCAGTTGTTTTTAAGTCTCGCTAAATTGGTCAGATTGAATATATGCCCAAAGGTTGTTTCTTAGTAATTTAAATCTCTTGAATTTAAAATCCACCCTCCCCCCCTGAGAGGTATGAGTAATTTATCATTTCCGGAAGCTGTTTTACGACAGGAAAATCTTGAGATGTCCTTTTAAGATGTCATCTTCCCTGACTGGATACTGCTAAAATTTGTGGAAGATAGGGATTAGTTTTCTCCAATAATTATGTGTACTATACACCATGCCCCTTTGACCCTATCTTGTAACCCATGTAGTTATACAGCGAATCTTTCCCTGTCTCTTTCAAAATACACTGCAGCCCCCCCCCCCCCCAAAAAAAAAATATATATATATATATACATATATAACAACAATTGTTACTTCAAAAAGTCATTTAAATATGGCATTAAAATTGACCTGTCGCCAGTTGGCGCCTTAAAATTATCACAAGCGAGAATGAAAAAAGTTGTTACCCTTGTGAAGGAAATGCCTTTCAGATCTGTGTAATAAGCATTCAGATTGATTGGAGTTCAAATTTAAACATGTCTCATGTTTCTGAATACTTTTAGATGTGGCCAAACTATCATGTAAGCAAAATCCATGGTCAGCAAATGGCAAATGGACATTTATTGTTCTGTTCACGTTGTTTTCTGACTCTGACATGTTGTAATTGTTTGCAGGGCGCTGGAGTATTCTCTACAGATAGAAAACATGAATCTCACTGCTATACGAACGATACGAGTCCTCAGGCCATTGAGGGCTATAAATAGAATACCTAGTAAGTATTGAATGATTATTGATTGATTGATTGGAGATTGATTGATTGATAGTTATTTATAGATTATTGAAGGCGGTAGCCTTTTTTTAGGTATCGCCGATAATCCAGAGTGGTTATGTCCACACAGGAAGAATAACCCATATTTGTAATACACAATCTCAGCAACGCTTCTGACAGGAAAGTTTCTCAGATTCAAGTTTTGGCTGTTAAAACTAATATAATTCTCCATAACGACTTTACTTCTTTTATTACTTTTATCATGCTTTATAGTATCGTGCTGCACTTCTTACAAGTCTTTATTTGATAGAATTGTTAAATGTGCATCAGGGATAAACAATATTCGTTTTGGTTTTACCCATATACGCCGATGTTAGCACTGTATACTCGGTACTTTCCCGAGTTCTATGAAGAAAAAAAAATCACAGGCATATTACTCGGGTGGGATTTGAAGCCACGACCTTTGCAATTCTAGAGCAGTGTCTTACCAACAAGAACACCGAGATTGCCTGGTAGCTAGAGGCAGTTCGAATCTTATGTTTTAGCAGCGGGTAGTGCAACGATATATAATAGTTAAAAGTTTTTATTGGCATTAATTTTAAGAGTGATTACAAGCGCTTACCTTCCCTTCAGTCATTGATATCTGTACAATTGCAATTCTGCGACAACCAACTCAAAGTTGAGAGCCTATTTTTTTATGTATTGCACCAAAAACAAGTTACCGAATGAAGGCCCGATCATTCAAAGCCTATTTTTGGATCTAATTTATTCCTGATCAGAGTCTGCCCTTTTTCCCGATTCTGTTAAGGAGAATGGACGAGAAAGTGTAGATTCGTGAGTAGAATGTACAGTACATTGTTCTCACGAATCTACACTTTAGAGTCTATTCTCTGACTTAAACTATTTCCCCCTTTGGTTGTGTAACAGTTTGAATGAATTGAATTTCTCAATAGTAACAACAATTATTTTACAAAATATATATAGGCATACTTTAGTGCTTGCAACATTATCGAGTACAACGTCAGCTTGCTCAGCAGCCTACATGTATAATAAATTGTGTTACTAATCTACAGTTAAGTGTAGATTCGTAAAAATAATCTACACTTTCAACAATAGACTGACGTCACCGAAATAGTTTAAAAGGAGATATTTCAAGACGCAGTTGTTGATTGCAGTCTGTGCAATTTACTACATAGATATTAACCTGTGTAAAATGTTAAAATGTGCGTCAAGCGATCACGTTTTTTCTTAATGCAGTCATGAATGACCTTGCAACTTGGGAAAGAGGTGGATGGAACCTTGCATTGTGTTGATGCAGTGCTCATAACCTCAACCCCAGGTGATGGCTACACCTGTCTGACTGTGGGTTGTTAGCGATACAGGAGTTAATATTAGGATAGCTTTGAGACAAGTCAATGGAGTAAAAATATAAACAGCAATGATGATTGCATTCTTTAAATGCAACTTTTCCTTGGATCAGCTAGATTCCTCTTTTTCATATTCTCATTTGTGCCATTCAAACTTGGAAAAAACACTGTACATTTTGTAATTTCCTCTTTTTGTGTAGTTACAGTTGCATGCATGCCTGCTTTTAAAATGTCCATACTTTTTGTAAAAATAACTACTTAGATCTTTTTCTTTTTTGAACTTCCTGTTTGAGCCAAAAGGAAAGGTCACATAGGGTCATGGATAAAATGAGAATGTCTCAATGGTTATTTGTTGGTACTTTGATTCCTGACGATGCCTTGGTGATGTAACTTGTCTGTTGACTATGTTAAAACATCAGTTTCAGTTGGATGTATCATTGACTAAAAAGCAGAATTTCAACCTTTGACCTCAGAATAACGTGCTGGTGCTCCACCAACTGCGATATTTAGCCTGAAAGTTTGCAGTCTCCCTGTTTTGTCAATATCTTTGTTCAGGGGTAAAAGTTACAACCATTAAAGACAGTGGACACTATTGGTAATTGTCAAAGACTAGCCTTCAAAGTTGAAGTATCTCAACATATGCATAAAATAACAAACCTGTGAAAATTTGAGCTCAATCGGTCATCGACTTGCGAGATAATAATGAAAGAAAGAAAACCACCCCTGTGCATTTAGATGGTTGATTTCGAGACCTCAAGTTCTAAATATGAGGTCTCGAAATCAAATTCGTGGATAATTACTTCTTTCTCGAAAACTATGGCACGATGGGAGCCGTTACTCGCAATGTGTTATACCATCAACCTCTCCCCGTTATTCGTCACCAAGTAAGGTTTTATGCTTATTTTGAGTAATTACCAATAGTGTCCACTACCTTTAAACAAGTGTTGTTGATGTATAGGGACCCAACAATTTAAAGTAGGTACTTAAAAAAGTCGCATGTTTATGGTGTTTCTTTGAATGTTAAACATTTTTCAACTCCAGTTGGATCGTATAACCATCTTACTTAACTGGACATTTTCTGCATACAGAAGCAAACAGTCGCCTCCAGTTAATTCCTCTCATAATGTCAACCAGCTGTGATTTAATACACCCATTAGAATTGATAACTACCCTCCCCTGTGTTAAGCTTTCACCCAATTAAAATACTCGCATTGTTTAAGCTACATGTAAATCATTAAGGGGTAGCATTAATGATACAAACATCGGGTGGTTTAATTGCTTAGGCGGACATTCATGTTTTAAAAAGGAGATTTTCTGTGGGCTGACGACACAGTTTAAGAATGTTTGATGTCATGTGGGGGGGGGGGGGGGGGGGTGCCATGATCAAAGAATCATAAGTGGTCTGGTTTGTTTGCGGTTTCATTTTGCAACCTAAACACACCTTTGAAGGGGCGTAGCAATTTTCCCTCTGGAAAGGGGGGGGGGAAAGGGGGCACTCTCCCCCCTATGAAAAAAATGTCAATTTGTATTGGAGCTTTGAAAAGGGCACCACAGCAAAAGGGCGCCTTAACACTTGCAAAGAGCACCTGAGCAAAAGCACAGGGCACCGGGGCAGCTGCTGTGGTAGTCTTTAGAGGGCGCTGTGACTTGTGTTAGTTTCCCCATGGACATCCAGATCCATGATGGGATCCAGGAAACAAAATTACAAAATTCAGTGCTCAGAATTGAAAGATCAGACTCATTGTAAACATTTTTTGTCCACAAAGATATTAGCAATGTGGTAGCGTACTGTATTCAATTGATAAGTTCAAGATCAAGTTAACTGGCCCAACAATGCAATTAACTGGCCTCAGGTCTGCAGTCCAGTGCTCCCTTCCAGCCCTGGCATATTATGACTGTAGTCACATTGGCCTCAAAGAAATTCAACAAAGAAATATTGAATAATAATGAGTCAAGGTTTTGAAGATAAAGGCTTTCTAAAAATACCACTTTCATATTTTAATTTTGCTCTTTGTTGAATTTTCTTTGAGGCCAATGTGACTGCAGTCATAATTGCCCAGACCATGGCCTCACTTCCCTCCTTGAAGTGATATTTTAAAATAGATTTTTCAGAAAAAGAGTAGGCCTAAATAGAAAATTAAATTTGTTAGCCAAAAAAAAAACCCATAAAGAAAGATAAAATGAATTTCACCTGTGAAATGTTCTGATGAATTTTCTTTTTGAGAAAATAGCAACAAAATGTCACTGGATTTTCATAAAGAGCGTTAAATCCTACATTTGTGGCTATTTTAGGGGCAGCATGCCAATGGACACCATGGAACTTTCAAAAAGTTACCTGCAGACGATCTTTGGAGATTCAACATTTTTTACGAACTTTTATGGTTTCTAATCAATTGGGGAACTTCAGATTAAAGGCATTGTACACGTTTGGTAATTACTCAAAATGTATATTAGCATTAAACCTTACTTGGTAACAAGCACTGGGGAGAGGTTGATGGTTTTCACATTGTGAAAAACGACTTGCTCTGAACTAACATAGTTATTGAAAAAGAGGTCATTTCTCGCTAAAATAAAAATAGACTTATTGCCAGAAGCGCTTTATTCTAAATTATTATTATTATTTTCCCAAAGAGAGTATTTAATATATTGTGTTTGCCTCCCTATGTGACTGGATTAACAGGCTTTCGAGCTACAGTGTTTAATTATACTTTTGTTGATCCTGGCCATCACATTTTTTTGTGATTTCCTATGCCCTTACTGTTTGTCTTGCTTTGTATTTACTTTTGTACTTATATTATAAGTTATCACACAAGCGTGAGTTGAATACAAAAAAATATAGCGCTTCTGCGTCCCATCTGCGTCCCATATCCAACGAGGCCTCTTTCATCATTTTCTTGCAACTTCATTGACAAATCGAGTCCAAATTTTCACAGGCTTGTTATGTTATGGATATGTTGAGATACACCAACTGTGAAGACTGGGATGGTCTTTGACAATTACCAAAGGTGTCCAGTGTCTTTGACTCTCACATGCTCCTTACTACCATTACCATCTTGATATCAAGTAGGCTTTCAGAAAGAAAATGAACTTAGTTCATACGATGCAAGAAATGAAAATTACAAATGTACCCAGTTAGTTTCACTTGGCAGTCTATCGGGCAATCTCTGTGGTCTAGTTGGTATGATACCGCTCGAGGATTGCTAAGGTCGTGGGTTTGAATCTCACCCGAGTATAGTGCCTGTGATTTTGTTTTACTGGAGAAGAACTCAGTATACAGACATCGGTGTGTATGGACTAAACCAAAGTTAATATTGAAATAAATAAATAAAAAGTTAAATAAATGAACACTTTCTTGTTTTGTTGTCTTGCGTAGGTCTACGCATCTTAGTCATGCTTCTTCTAGACACTCTACCAATGCTGGGTAATGTACTCATGCTTTGTTTCTTTGTCTTCTTCATCTTTGGAATCATCGGGGTACAACTGTGGAAAGGTCTTCTACGAAACAGATGTTTCTTAGACCTTCCTGAAAATGTAACGTATGGAGCAGGGTAAGGAAAAGATTGTGGTTTTCTAACGATTTGTTTTTAAGTTTTGTTTTTATATCAGGATTTACAAGTGTTTCAAAATCAACTTTGATGTTACTCCTCTGTTTAGTTTTCTTCTTTTTTATGACAATCATTTCTTCTGTTTTGTGAAAAAATGGCCTGATGTTTGGACCCCAGCTATCGGTATCATATAGCCCGGTTCATACTTTCCTGTGAACGCGAATGCGATGTGAATTTGACGTGAATTTGACGCCATAACCTCCCCTTCGCAGCGATATTCCCAAGTGAGTTGAGCAGAGTTGAACTGCTGCGAAATATTCTTTGCGAATTTGTGACGTCAACATTCACTTCGCCTGCGCATTCGCAGGAAGTATGAACCAGGCTTCAGGTGGGCATTTTTTCCCCTCTAATTTATCTCATGGTATAACACATGAACTCCCAAAATGGTACAACTGAGATTTATGGTGGGGACGGAGTCAGCTAAATTGGGTCAATTCATTGTTTACATTTTTTATCTGGATTTGGATTATTACCGGAAAATCGATTTAAATCAAGGTTTGTGAAATTGAGAGGTATTTGCTCACAAGAAGCCATACAGTGCAAATAAAACTATGAAAAATAAAACAATATTAAAAACGTGCAAACCACACTAAGCAAACAGTGTCTAGACTACTTGCTAAAGAGCAAATAAACAGAAGCTAATTTTTCACCCGTCATCCTTGGTGTCCGTTTTTTCTAGATATGATGTCAAGGAATTCTACACATTGGCAGACCTATATGAGGACCATGTCTGTAGCTTACCGGGTGACGCTGGAGATCTTCACTGTGACTCAGACGTCAAAGATATGTTTAGGATAGGGGAGCAACAATGCAATGCATCGGCCGTTCCATTTATGAACAATTCCTACGATAGCAACTCGCCTGACTGTGTCAATTGGAACCAGTACTACACAGTGTGTCAAACAAGCGCGAAAAATCCATTTCTGGGGGCCATCTCTTTTGATAATATACTTTACGCTTGGGTTGCGATATTCCAGGTGGGTGCATATTTACTGAACTTTTACATTTTAAATAAAAATTTATTCACTCTTAAAGAGACACGCTGCTTTGGATCGGGCGAGTTGGTCTAAAAAAAAAGCGTTTGAAACAGTTGTTTTGAAATGCATATGTTGAGAAAGACATTTCGATCCACACAAATATGCCTTGAAAATGCACAGTTTTCCTTGTACTTTGTGAACTGACACGGCTCCACAAAATGGCAAGCTGTGTAATTTCACGAGGTAAAAGGAAAACCGTGCAATTTCGAGGCATATTTGTGTGGATCATTGTATTCTACTTTTTAAACATCCTTCTTACCCTATGCATTTCATCACAAATGTTTTTCAATCGCTTTTCAAAGACCAACTCGACCGATCCCAGGCAACGTGTCCCTTCAATTAGAATTTTCCTTCAACAATGATCTAAAGGGAAGGTACAGCCACTGTTGTGTTTATTCAAGATCGGATTTCGAAACAAAACTTGCTTAGCATTGAGATGTTTTGTGAAACCAGCCAAAGTGCTATGTTTTTTAGACACCATTTGTGACTGGTTCACAAAAGTTTTGCTTAGCAAACCAAACACTTTGCTTAGCAGAACATGGTTACCATCCGCAAATGACATGTGGCGGGTATTCTATGTGAAGAGAATGTTAATTGTCCATAACAAATAATGATTCATTTTAATGACTCATTCTTTGAGGGTTTTTTCACATTAATCTTTTGACAACATTGGAGAGAAAAAAAAATCAACAAAATTTAAGAGGAAATGT
The DNA here is from genome assembly GCF_032118995.1 of Asterias amurensis. Lineage (NCBI taxonomy): Eukaryota > Metazoa > Echinodermata > Asteroidea > Forcipulatida > Asteriidae > Asterias > Asterias amurensis. Next base: position 6,933,327 of record NC_092658.1, on the reverse strand, counting down.
TGTACCTTCCCTTTCACATTGTCATAAACAGAACGGAGATGACGTTTTTCTTTGCCATGATGATGTAGTTGACAGCAGAAACAGTTTGACGGACTTTGACAGACTGACAACCCAGACTCTTGGAAGAAAACTGTAACAACTTAGAAATGTCCCTTCTCTTTAGGTCTGTCTTGTGACCTGATTTTGCCGGTCTTGGTTTTGGCATTCATCTTTGGTCTTAAACTTTTGAAGTCTTCAACCTTTACTAATAAAAGCATTACGCATCACATAGTACCTATGGCATCCGCAGAGACAAATCAATGGCCTGGTCTTCCTTAAGGACACAATCGTCAGTACTGGGACAATACATAGTTTGGTCTTCTTTTGTTCTGAGGTCCACAATTTGTGTAAACATGTTTGTAAAGGCCCGGTCACACAGGCCCGGATAACGAGAACGATAACAGGAACGATAATAATGCACGCCCTTGTTTGGTTGAAATGCTCCACGCAGAATACGCCCACGCTCATTCAACCAATCGAGGGCGTGCATTTTTATCGTTCTTGTTATCGGGGCCTGTGTAACCAGGCCTTTAGTGGGCCAAATTTTCCTGGGAGTTCCTTGGGGATTTTGTCCAGTGTGAACGGGACTGCAGTTGGAGTCACAGTCGTCCCCCCCTTGGTTGAATCTGATGAATACAGAGCTGAGCAAGTTTTAACATTGAGGTTATTTCTACCTCAATGGTTGTTAATAGACTGTGCAAGTCTCGCGCGCACCGGAGCGAGAAAACACGACAACTGAAGAACTTAATTTTTTTATGAATCAAATCTTTGCTTTAATTTTTTCTTAATGCCGAATCTGAACAACAAAAATATTCATAAGAGCTTGTTTAAATTAGTTTAGCTTTTTAACCAAGTACACAATTATTGGTTAAAGTCTATGTACAGACAAAAGTAAAACTCTGGGACAAGGATGTTTGTTTGATCTGAAATGTTTTGAAACCGCTTTTGTAAATCTACGCCCAAATGTGAAACTACTCAAAGCTGGTTTATACGCGGACGCACGATGGTCGCAATGGCGTTAGATAAACGCGTGACGCATTTTAAAGAGGAAGCCGACGCCTAAGCGACCAATGAAAAGGCTTTCCACCCGGCGCGGCCAAAACAAGCGTCTGCGTAAGTTTCGTGATCGGAGATGGGCACAAATTCTTAATTTTTACCAAGTAACCTGACCTGAGGTCAAGTTTAAATATTGGTTTTTCATCGTTATTATGTTGACTTTATTTTTACTTTTATGTATGATGTTAATAAATATTACATTTTTAACAACATATGTCATTTTTATGGTTATAAACTACATTAAACTAAAGTAATGGACGAAACAAAATCTCCCCAACGTAAATCTCAATTAGGTTGGGACCACAATGGTCCCGGAAGTTCAAATCCGCGCGAGACTTGCACAGTCTATAACACCATAGGGTGGTCAGGCACTCTCAGTGGTGTTCGTTCACCTGCATGGACCCCCTGTTTGAATCCCACCTCAGGCCTTCTAGAGCCTTGTTTGTGGTTGGGTTTCACTCGCAGTCTGCATGGGTATCCTCTTTGAGGGTTCTCCTCCCCACATCTAAAACTGAAAAAAAAAATTCTTGTTTCCTTTTCACCACCCTGTTCATCATAATATTGGTAATAGTTGTACTGTGCTGTACAGAATCAAATAAATTAACAGACACGCATCTCTTGCTCGGTTCATCCAAGCTTGACCCTAAGCTGTGAGGAGTAAGTGTTAATGAAACACCTTCCAAGCACTTGAACATCATAGAGCAACAACGCCCCTAGGAACCTTGACTCCATAATGACCTTCACATCTGAGTAATCTAGCCAATCACAGACATAGCTGGTACCCTGGGGAAGAATACAAGTAAACCCATTGACTAAGAAGAAGCCTAAGAAGAATGTTGTCCTTTGCACAATGCTGGACCTTTCCTTTAGAACCAGTTATACCCTCACACATTCGGGATAGTAGCACCGTGGACACAGATTGAAACTTTGTTTGTTTCAATCAGCTTTTCAGTACTCTTTTCTTTCTTTTCTTTCCCCGCATCTTATTGTTCCCTCTTCCTTCTTGTCTGTTTCTCCTTTCTATATTGGTGCTTAATGTATCGGGGATAAAGAATATTCATTAAGTTTTACCCATATACACCGTTGCATATGATTAGATGCTATTTTTCTTTTCATGCGCTTTGAGCACCTTATGAGGTGGATTTTGTGCAATATAAATATTCATTATTATATGTCAACGGGCACTCTGATGGGAACCAATTGCGACTATTGTTGAGTGGTCAAATACTGTGACCACATCTGTGAAAACATCTGTGGTGTTACAGTCCATTTATTTGAATTATTTATGACAATCTAAAAATGGAAGTCGTCTATCAGATGTCTTATTTACATTTGGTATTGTATCATACCTCGGGAAAGGACAGTTACAGTTTTAGAATGCAAAAAATGCTTGTTGGAAACTTACATTTGAAAAGAAAAACCTTTTAATCGAGCATAACCAAAGTGAATTGGGTTTTGAATTCCTACCTGATTGGTCGGTTAACCCCCCCCCCCCCCCCTCCCCTCCATTTTAGATTTTCCTCCCACATCTAAAACTGAGCAATTCTTCTTATTTTCTATGCACCATCCTGATATTGGCGCTTGTGCTGTTGGATGTGTCAATAAATAAAAAACAAACAAAATAAAAATAATGCAGTAGCATTCAATTAAGTAATTTTCTTTTAAATGCAATTAGCCTGTCAAATTCTACACAAAATTCTATGGTGGCAACTAAAAGATGGTTTTTGATGTGAAACATATGGGATACATATCGCAACCTTTTGATTCTATTGATTTCCCTCGACCGACAGACACTGCAATTTTCCATTTAATGGAAGGGAACTTTAACACACTCATTGACAGACTGGAACAGACAAACTGATGTAGTTTTTCCTAAACTGACTTTGAAACATGACAGGTTCTTGTAAGCATTTACAGGAAACATATTAATGGGCTATAGATTGCGCCCAATTTCATGACTGTGTTTACAGCCAAATTCTTCGCTTGTGATCACCATTCTTTGCTTACAAGGCCAGCCCCAAAATGTTTACGCATGCTGTGTAAGCAAAGATTCACCAGTACCGTTGATAACGCTCATGCATAAGCAAAAAGAAACTGCTTAACCTGTGAAATATGCTTAAAGTAAGCATAGAATTCACTGCTTGTTAGCACCAATTTTTTGCTTGCAGTAAACAGAGCCATGAAGTTGAGCATTGCTGTACTTAAAATACTGCTTAATGATTTGATCCACTGAACAAAAAGCGTTGTGGACCAGAAGTATGCAATCGCATGGCAACTTGGCTGGTAACTTACTATAACAAGCAAAAGTATTTTGTGAAGCAGATTCATGTGAATATAAGCAGATCTATGAAATTGGGCCAGCGACTAAGACAAATATCAATGACATCATATTGTGTATATTTTCTTAGAGTGTTATTGATAACCATGTTCATTTTCAATGATTTCAATTTATTTCAATTTTCAATTATTCTGCCTTTCAGCAATTTTTCTTTCTTTGAGTACTTGTACTCCCTAGTTTAAAGAAGATCCACACTTTCCAGAATGCCCGACTAGATTGTGAACCTCTTACATGTGTTTTTAGTTCTGCTTTGTCCTCTATGCTCACACACTGTTTTGGTTGCCTTCTGAAAAATACACAGTTGTTGTTGAGAAAAACATGGTTTGTTTTTCCAAACTGCCATTTAGCCTTGTCCAAATAGCTCAGGGGATATACTCGCTAAGAAAACCAGAAAATACTGCAGGGAGAGTTGACATTTCAAACATTATGCTAAGTCTGACGTATTTAACTTTGTTCAGGATAAACTTGGGCTGAAAAGTTTAGGCTTTGTCAACAAGTCTTGCCATTTTTAAGTACTTTGAGATCCGATAAGCCTTTCTGAGATTTGGAGGGCAATATAGGAGTGCACTGATTGGTTTGGGTTTATGTTGAAGAAAGATTACCCAAATGTAACAGCAATCATAATGTCTCCAGCTTGTCACCAAATGGCTGATTGCTTCGTCATGAGAATGAATGGACTTTATGCAAGGGTCGTGGGTTCGAATCTTCACTGAGCACTCTGCAGATTTTTCTCACATGACTTGGGAGAATAAAATGAAGAAAGAGTCACTCAATTTATATGGGGTATTTTTTGTGTAAGATTTTCAAAGTTTGATAGTTTTATGCTTATTCTGATCAGCATAATGTTTGTGGTTTGAATCCAACCTGAATCACTGTGCGCTTTAATTTCTTGTGGAGAATTCCGAGCATATACATTCCTTATTGATGACAGCGTTTTAAAAGGGAAAAAACAACAAAATATATCTTACATCTCAAGTTTTTGAGAAACCTTTGAAAAACATAAATGTGTGCATATCGTTTGAGCTATCGGACAGCAGCGCTACATTAATTCAAAATATTTGCAACCCCAGAAAACATGAAGACCAATAAAGATGTGTTTGGTACACATCTTTGTTCTTGGAGATTGACTCATCAAGACAAATTAAAGAATAACCAACTTAGCAATGCTTTACCCTATCTCAACACAGCTTCAAGAAATTGTCTTTGATTTTTAGATGTTATTAATTTCATTCTACTTCTGGAATAGTTTCTCTTTCTTTATGTTTAGTGTTTACCTCTGTCCCTCTTCTTGTTGTTCTAAATTGTGCTTTGTTCGCTTCGATGTGTTTCAAGTTTGCAGGATTTGCTAATTATCAATTTAAAAACCTATTAGTTTCAATCTGATGGCTCATACCAGAACCATTCCAGAGAAACAATCCTGTCAAATTTTGGTCAAACTTTTATTAAGAATTGAAGAACCCTCAAATAATCATTGCTTATTTCAGTTGCTGCAATTGAAATGAGCCAAATATGAGTGTGAATGGAAAAAAATGAAAAAAAAAACCAAAAAAACATTAACCATTACATTAGGCAATGATGTCAACAACTTTATTAAAGGAACCTGTTGCCTTGGATCAGTCGAGTTGGTCTATAAAAAGCGTTTGTAACCGTTTGTTATGAAATGCATATGGTTGGAAGACACAAACATGCCTCGAAATTACACGGTTTTCCTTTTACCTCGTCGACTAACACGGTCGGCCATTTATGGGAGCCAAATTTTTGACTCCCATAAATGTCTGACCGTGTTAGTTCGCACAGTAAAAGGAAAACCACGCAATTTCGTGGCAAACTTGTGTGGATCATTGTATTCTACTTTTAAAACATCTTTCCAACCATATGCATTTTTTAAAAAACGGTTACAGACGCTTTTTACAGACCAACTCGTCCGATCCAAGGCAACGTTTTCCTTTAAATAAGGAAAGTTTGACAATTCCAAATCAAATGAACTGTTGAGCTATCTTGAAGTAAACAAATGTTTAAGAAGCAAAAACTGCACAAAATTTTGTAGGATTTGATTTGTGCTAATTTTGTTATTCCGATAAGTTTCCTATATAATTGCACTTGTATTCACTTGTGTTGAGAAAGCAAGCTTCTGATTGCACATATATAATTTGGATCTGTAAGATTTATTTCTTTTTCAAAGTGTTGGTACATATAAGAGTGCATTCATTCATTTATGTTTGTTGGATTCTCATAACTTAAGTCTCTTCTTCAAGTACATATACTTTCACTTTCTGTGACAATCTCTTCCTTTCTTCTTGTGGTTCTTAACAAATGTTTTTTTCTCGATCTGCATCTTGTAATCTGTCCTCCAACTGATTTTATCCACAAATCGTTTTCATCTCTGATTCTTAAGACAAACCATGTTATGTGAGTTTGTCTTGTTAGTTTGTTTTTTTCCACTGTCTGTTTTTGTCAGTTTCCATCATCTTTTCAACCGTCTTCCTTGGATGTTATGTTCGTTTTGTCACATTTAATGTACGTCTAGTATCCTTTTTTATCACTTGTTTTTCCTATTTGTCAGTTTTTGTTTGTGTTTTCTTAGTTGTGCGGTTGTTCATGTTTTTTTTTTTCTCATACTCATCATTTTGTCTCATGTTATCTCTACTTGATGAGAAAGTCCTTGTGTTTTTTCTAAGATGTTTGCTTTGTTCTTGGCAAATTTCTCTCTGTGTTTTTGTCTTTGCTATGTGTTTTCTTTTATATTTAATGAAGCTAATGTTTTCTTAAGATTATTTTTGTACCTCCATGTTTTTGTATTCTTCTTCATTCTGTGTATTTTGTTTTTGTTGAGGTTGTATTTTTGGTTTTTCTCTCTATCAAGTCGCTATCTGCTTTTCTCCTCAATCCGTGTTCAGGTTATCACATTAGAAAGCTGGGTTGAAATACAGTATTATCTCCAGGACGTACACTCCTCGTGGGTCTGGATCTATTTTATGTTGTTGATTGTTGTAAGTAGACTGACACTTCTCCCTCGAGGAATGCTACCCCATCCTGTGTTCTCTCCTACCCCTTGACAACTCATGCATGCCTTGAACTAGATTTGAAGACCTGAAGTTAGGTTGTAGTTTCAGGCCGTAGTTTGCATGAGTTTCATTTCAAGGGACATCATCAACAGCATCAATGTCGTCGGCTCAGCCAGGTGCCGTACCCGGGTGTCGTACTCGGGTGCTGTACCCGGGTGCCGTACTCGGGTGCTGTACCCGGCACTAAGACCCACATTCGTCCTGCATGTTGTGTTAGTTCATTTTTTAACCAAACATCATTGTTTTGTATTTTGTTCACATTCCTCCTTCTGGTACCACCCTCCCTCTGGATTAATATCGGCCTTCGCGTACCACCACCCTTCCTCTGGATTTATATCGGCCAGGTCATCACCTTAGAGGGATGGACGGATATCATGTATCATATCCAAGATGTGCATAGTTTTTGGAATTGGGCGTATTTTGTCGTACTCATTGTAGTAAGTATAAAGCAGACTCTCATTACAGGCTTCTCTTCTGGTATTCCTCTGGTCCATCTTTAAGGAGATGATTATTTCGTCTTCTTGAATCTTCCTGACTGTTTTTCTTGTCTCCCAGCTGATCACAATTCTTCCCAAAAGAGCACATTAATTTAGCATTCCTTGGTGGTCCTTGTTTTGTCACACATTTATTTATCCAGCTTTAATTGTGTCACTTTTAGGATTAACTGTGTTTTGCTGCTGTTTCAAAAAATAAATAAATAAATAAATAAAAACCAGATGCTTTCTAAGGAAAAGAGCAATAGTTGGAGGGTCAAATACATGACTTACACAAATTTGAATTCATGTCCGGTGTTTTGGTGCTGCTAAAAATGTTTTAAGTAGAATAATAATCCAGTCGTACACTGAGAAATAGAGAAACAATTTATGTAGAGTCTAAATTTATCATATTCAAATCGTACAAAATTGGAATTCATGTCCTTAAACCCATCAGCAATATAGGAACAATTTAAAACAGTCTTTTACATACCAAAAAATCAATGTCCATTTTGTCTGAAGGCTTTTTAGTGGGGAAACAAATATCACAAATTCAAAGAGCCTTCAGGACTGTTTTGCAGAATAATAGCTATGACTAATGTACCACGGTTAGATGGTATCTATTCTGAACATTGGCAAATCAACTTTGGTCCGCACTAAGACATAGTTGGCCTGCCGCAGTGTCCTAAGACATGATAGGAAGTAAATGAACAATTTCAATGACAATTGTCGGAACCATTGGGTGCACTGTAATAAAAGTCAAGTCAGAAAGTAGAATCAGTGAGATGCACACTGCGTAACAACCAAAAGGACCTTTGGTAAATGCAAAAAAAAGTTAATGGCCTGACGTTTCGATCATAGCAGAGTCTTTTTCGAAGGCTAAATGACAACAAACATGAACTGGTACAAAAGTCAAGTATCATTCATAAACATTCGGCTACAACCAAAACCGCTGGCCACTGCAGCAATTTTGAAGTAAGGCCTTTTCATTATCTTGACATGGCCACTGCCAAACCCCGTACTCAAAAGTATTTGCAATCATAAAGTGTCTGCTGCCCTCTGTGACACAGTCATTCAATTCTTCAAAACAGATTTGACCCTCAAACAGATTGCCTTTACATTAAAATACCTGCAAAACCAAAAGAGCGACTGATACACTGCATCCTTGTGTCGACAACTTCAAAATCATTTGGAAAAGTTATAAATCTGGCGAAATCATCCTCAGTATTTTGTTTACATTCTTTACTTCCGGCTTTGAGCAACTTTGATGAAGAAAACCTGCATTTACAATTTCTTTCTTTGATTGATCACTAAGTGTCGCCGTGTTGTAATTTAATTTCATCACGTTGATTTGATTTATAAAAAATTCATACAGATTGCATGTTGTTGGTTACGGAAAAGTGCTTCTGTTACTTTCAGCTCTATAGATTTTCTAAAAAGGTACTTCTTTAAACTAACTTGGGAAAACTCCATCATGATTTTATCATGTTTGATTGGGATAATGTCGCTTTGCCTCTTTTAGATAAAAATGTCCAATTTAAAGCTATATGTAAAGAGCTTTTGTAATCCTAAAACATTCTAACAATTTAACTTTCTGTTTCACTCTCCCCTTCAACCGCACCTTCCTTATTTTCACTTTTATAATAATTTGGAAATGGTCATGTTACGATGCACTCTACTTTATATCCCCCGTAAGACATCAATAATTTTTACACTGTTGGTATCTTGGGAAACAGATACTATTATTTTAAAATTATTTTAAAATTTAGTGTGCTACAAAAGAATATTGAATCACAAACTGATAGAAATTAACAAGCTAAAAGTTTGACATCCACTTTTGAAATGGTACGAGATGGTTTTGTCTCCTTTGGCAAGCTAATACATCAATGAGTTAAAGGAACACATTGCCTTGGATCGGTCAAGTTGGTCTTTGAAAAGCGTTTGTAACCGTTTGTTATAAAATGCATATGGTTAGACAGATGTTGTAAAAGTAGAATACAATGATTCACACAACCATGCCTCGAAATTGCACGGTTTTCCTTTTACCTCGTCGACTAACACGATCGGCCATTTATGGGAGTCAAATTGTGGGCTCCCATAAATGGCCGACCGTGTTAGTTCGCAAAGTAAAAGGAAAACCTCGCAATTTCGAGGCAAATTTGTTTGGATTATTCTATTCTACTTTTAAAACATCTTTCCAATCATATGCATTTTATAAAGATCAGTTACAAACGCTTTTTATATACCAACTCGTCCGATCCAAGGCAACGTTTTCCTTTAAGTGAATGAGATTGTGAATGTTTCCCAGTCTACCAATAGACCCCATGAACAATACATAGTGCACATAAGGCACCGATCTTTGGTAGCCAAGATGTGCACAATGGACTAGGACTCCCAAAATGGTGGAAACCAATAGACGCGTATTCGTAGGAGATGCGTTCCGCATTGTGTGAGGGTTCTATAACGATGCGTGTAGGCAACTTTTGCTTGTTACACTGCATGTAGTTTGACTGATGATGTCCACTCATTTTTATATTTCATTCTTCATTTGTTTTAATCATTTTCCATCCGTTTACTGATAATTCCCACAATTTGTTAACATTTTCATTGAAGGTGATTTAGAAGGTTGAACTAAATGTTGCTGTTCATGTTTTGACTGCTAACAAAGAAGTTAGTATCAAAGTTAACACCAGTTTCATTATTTCTAAACTAACAACTTTATAAGTACATAATTTTCAAAGAAAGTTTTAACATATTTGAGTAATTTGTTTACAATTTGTATTCTTTAGTATGTGAACTTAAACTTCTGTAAACAAAACTGAGGAAAACTTCCGTCACTAAAAAGGTTCATTTTGTTTTCAGATTGGTGCCTTCTTCCTGATAAATTTGTGTCTAGTAGTCATAGCAACTCAATTTTCTGAAACAAAACAAAGAGAGAGTAAGTTAATGGCGGAGCAGAGGAAACGATTTCGTTCAACGAGCACGCTGGCCAGCAACGGAGAGCCCGGGAGCTGCTACGACGAGATCCTGAAATACATCGGACATCTTGTGCGGCAGGCAAAGCGGAAAGTCCGCCGCTGGCACAAAGGTATCCAAGGAAAGCGACAACAAAAAGTGATGCCTGCCATTTCGTTACGCCGCAAAAAACGTAGGACGAAATCTGTGCATGTGCACTGCCACCACCATCACCACCACCACCATTATCACTTTGGGAACAACGGCTCTCACGCGCCAAGGGCTAGTCCTGAAAACAGTGATATTGGCTCCTCGCCAACCAGGCAAAATAGACTCATGGTGCCGTCCACAAATGGTAGCTTAGGACCAAGCAATGACTCGCTGCACTCCATAACCTTTTGCACAGAGAACCTCTCCCGCTTAGAACCCATACCCAGTCGGTCACGGTGCAAGTCGTCCCCACATCACCACGTAGTGACCACTCTGTCCATTCACCGGGCCTCCTCAATCAATTATCCCACCACAAACTCTAAGGATACAAGACAGAATATGGCCCTGGCTAAACTGACCGCTGAGACAGCGCTGAATACAATGACTGATGTGCCTCCTAATAAGCTACAGGAGCAATGGAAGGAACTTTGCCTTGGTGACTCCCTCAATAAATACAGAATACCACCCCCTCTCAGGACCGGGAATAAAACCAGCGGTAAGTCCATACCAAAAACATGGCAAGAGTCAAATCAGAAATTTAAATGTATTCTCATCAGAAATTTCTCCTCTGACAAAAAAAAAAAGGGGAGCTAGCTACCCAGAGTTTTTGTTAAATACCTCATTTTAATGTTGACCATCATCAAAATTCCATGCAGTTGTAAGCAATAGTCGGCAAGCTTTTAACTGAAAACCATTTTCTGGGGACAAAATTGTTGTCATGATTTAAACTTGACTTGCACAATGACCATCGGGCGAGACATCCCACACTTCCTTCTAGATTCGTTCACTTGAGAAACCCCTCCCTAGCTTTGATGCTTTTGACACAAAAACAAGCTTTTTATAATTTGGATGAAAATCGCATGGCATTTTGTTGTTCAATTGGTAATGTTTTTATTATATTTTCCGCAATCGCTTCTTTGCACATTATATATGAAGAATGTCAAATGTTGGTGCACTTTTGACGGATTTCATTTCCAATGCTGCATGATGAAATTATTTCTCAATATTTCCACATTTGTGATTTGTGATTTGTGATTGTTGTTTTTCCTTATTTTGAGTCAATCTTGATTGTGTTCTTGTCTTCTTCAGGTGATGGCCTTATGCCAGAAGGTGGGCACCCACCTCTAGGGCAACGCCTCTCTGCCCCACCCCTCACCCAGCCACCTTCTCCTTTCCCAATCACACGTGCCCATCTTGCTCCCCCTTCCCCATGTCTATCAGTCCACTCTGCTGGCTGCCCAGTCCATCAGCCTTGCCCAGTCCACACCCCATGTCCCTCCCGTTCCTCGTGCCCTTCCCATTCACCTTGCCCCTCTCGCTCGTCCTGCCCCTCCCGCTCGCCCTGCCCCTCCCGCTCGCCCTGCCCCTCCCGCTCCCCTTGCCCCTCCCACAGTTCACGTACCTGCCCCCATGGTTGTCCCGAGGGCCACCCAGACTACGATTGGACGGATTCCGATTCTGAGAACGACGACAACTCGGACTTGGAGGACTCCGACTATGAAGAAGAGGAGAAGGGGAATCTTAAGATAGCCAAGACGGGAGTCAGCTCGTGTTTCCGGAAGATCCGTCAAAAGATCGAGGAGATTGTTGAGAGTAAATACTTCATGCAAGGGATTCTAGTGTGTATCCTCATCAACACACTCAGCATGGGAATTGAATTTCATGGACAGGTAAGACAAGTCATTATTTCTTTGTATCTTCTTAATAGTGAGTGTTCAAATCTTATATGTATTCGGTCTGCGGTAAGGCCATGTGTGTATCTACTTGCCAGGTAGAGTTTGTTCTTTAGAGAACTGTCTTGCTATTATATATTCTACTACTACGGAGTAAATTTTTCAGATTTTCAGGAGACTTCTCAGATCTGAAAAGAATTGACCTGCTTTTTAACTATTACCTGGGCAGAAACTTGGCTAGAACTTTTACTTTAGCTTATAGGAATGTTATTAACTGCACTACCATGTAGTGAGTTCTTAATTGGTCTCTACGTTTCGGAAATTTTACTCCACGGGAGTAGAATATATAGCAAGACAGGTCTCTAAAGAACAAACTCTACCTGGAAAGTAGACACATACATGGTGTTATGGCAAACCAAATATATATTTATGCCTCAAATCCCATGTTCAAATCTGCCGACAAAATAACTGAAGAAAAAAAAAAACAGAAAAAAATGGTTAATTCTGCTATTAAATCTAACGATCCCCCGGCTGCTGCTTCCCAGGTTGTATCATAAATCTGGGTGTGATCCCCGGCTCGTGGCAGATTACAGGTTGTTATCTCACCCATCTAGGAAATATAGGGCTACATTAGGTGATCGAGCATTTCTATACGCCGCTCCAAATCTTTGAAACAATTGCATCTGACAGTCTTCTTTACTTAATTTATTTAAATCTAAGTTAAAAACTCATTTGTTTACTGCTCCCATTTAATTCATTCTTGCTCTGTTTGTGTATTTGTTTTTTCATTTTTTCTCTGCTTTTTTTGTATTCCTTGTAATGCGCAGTAGAGTATATTTATATAGGTCACTGTGCAATATAAATGTCCGTTTTATTATTTTTATTATTATTATTATTATGGTTGCGATTGACAAAAAAGGGAGGTCGTCAACATTGGGATGTATCTCAGTTGGTAGAGCAGTTAATCCGGAGGTGGTTGGTTCAAAAATTCAAATTCCTCTCTATTGAATGTTCCTTTGTTCAACTCCAAATCATTTAGTCGAATACCTCTTCCTCTATCGAAACAAAAGAACTAACTAAACTAAAAACAACATTTTACAGGACCGATGAAAAGTATCATTCCCAACCTGAGCCATTTGCGTATTAGATTTGAATGAAGTCTGGTACATTGACATGCTTAGTCACAATTTACTGTTTAAATTTGAATTCATCAGACTATAGAGACCGTTGCCATGTCAAAATACTCTTTTATAGCAACCTTCAGATGAGCAGACCCTGGTACCATTTTGTGTTCACTCAAAATTGTCTACTTGTGTCCACTGTCTCTTACATGTACATACCACCTAGGCAAAAGCTTTCCCAGAAAAATGTGACTTAGTAATCGGATCAATAGTATGAGTAATTCAAATTAAAGCAGTAACTTGTGATCAAGCAAGTCAATGTACCAGACATTATTCAAATCTAATTCGCAAATGGTTTATTATGTATCCTCTTAGTAAAAACATTCCCTTTCTATTCAAATTTAGAGCATCTTTAAGTGTGCGCATAGTTGAAGATGCTTTCACATTGTTGTAATTACAAACAAACTCTGTCTGCCTGACAGGCGACACCAAACATTTACTTATTTTTTGTTGTTCCATCGTCTGAGACAGTCTTGCTTCCTACAGAGTCTACCTAAACCCAGATGAAATAATTAATAGTAACGTTAATAATAAAGACTTGTAACGGGCACATATCCACCCTGCTGGGTGTTCAAGGCAAATTTAAACCACAAACAAAACAAGAGAAAGCAGACACAACCAAAATTAGTCCATGAAAACCTGTGACATAAAAATCAGTTTTGAGAAGAATTTTTAATTTTGTGGTACAAAGACAAGATCTAAGACAAAGTGGGAGAGATTTCCAGATGCTTGGCGCAGCTGAAAAAAAAAAACTGTCACCCCAGGAGTGTCGAGACTTGGGTTCAATGTAAATTGCTGTTCTAGTTTGGGGTGCAGAGATTTATGCCGACCCAATCCTTGCACGTCTCACCCATGCAGGGTACCACTCATGCCGCCTTGCGCCCATGCTGGTGTGGAATACATAATTGTATTATTCCAAAGTAGACAGACTCAATAAACGATCTAGCTAATGGTCTGAGTGTCTCTGTTTTAGAATTGTTGATTTGTAAAGTGCTGTCGATGGCAACCGAAGAAAAATAGTCATGTGACTTAAATCGGCTACCATTGGGAATTTAAACAGCTTTAATAGGAGTGCTTTTTAATGTGGTTTATAATGTGTTCGTTTATCATTCAAACGTAATTTTGATATTTGTACACTTCTGAACCTTTTGTAATTACCCATAAAATAAGG